>NC_090926.1:1105842697-1106493322 GCF_040938575.1 Ambystoma mexicanum
AGGAATACATAAACATGATAAAACAGGAAGAAAAGTGATGAATTCAAATGTAATGCATTTTATTTAGAAAAGTCCACAAAACCTGCACCATTCAAAACTTGCAGTGAGTGATTAATAAGAGGATCTGAAACTATGTCAAAGGAAATGAATAGGTAAGACATGAAAATCACAAAAAATCTGGTGCTCAAGATGGATATTGTGTCAAGTGTCATGCCCATGAGACTGTGTGACACATGTTTCGGAAAATATCTGGCTTCAACAGGTGAAGGATTACTTGAAAAGTCAAGCAAGTTAGCAAGGATGTTCCAACCTAGAAGAGGGCATTGCAGTGTGAGGGCATCATAGAAGTCATCATTAGAGACAATGAATACATTATCACTAAGTCAATGACCTCCTAGTTATTATCTTTACCAAGTGGGTGGCCGTGAGACAGTGATCACCACAGATAGGAAGTCAGAGATGTCAGGTGAAATGAAAATATGCCAGGCAAGAAATCTAGTTTGTAGAAATCATCAATTTTTGAGACAGAGTAAGAAAAATGCTGGAACTCTAGAATAGTGTCCATAATGGAAAAATCTTACAGCAATTCTTAAATTTTGTAAAGTGCGAATGCCAAGAATATAACACACAGTGCATCGAATTTACGCATTTGGCCAATCCAAAGCAGTTGCTAAGGATTGGTGCATGTCAGAACTATTTGTCCCTATTTTGAGTTCATCTTCATTTCCATCTGTAGAAAGTACCAGTATATACACATTTTTTAGAAGACAAAACATCAGAAGCCGAACTAAAAGCTATTTCAGTGCATATAAATCAAAATAC
Source organism: Ambystoma mexicanum (assembly GCF_040938575.1). Taxonomy (NCBI): domain Eukaryota; kingdom Metazoa; phylum Chordata; class Amphibia; order Caudata; family Ambystomatidae; genus Ambystoma; species Ambystoma mexicanum. The sequence goes on from NC_090926.1 coordinate 1,105,843,520, forward strand.
TATAAATAAGGATGGCGAGGAGTAGCAACCACCGCACTGTATACTCTCTTCAATCAAAAGTGTTCAATATGAATTGCGGAAGGGTTTGTGTTGCAGGAGTTGTTCCTTTCTTTACCTTCGCTCACTGGACCATCATATGCAAAGTGCGAATGCCAAGAATATAACACACAGTGCATCGAATTTACGCATTTGGCCAATCCAAAGCAGTTGCTAAGGATTGGTGTATGTCAGGACTATTTGTCCCTATTTTGAGTTCATCTTCATTTCCATCTGTAGAAAGTACCAGTACATACACATTTTTTAGAAGACAAAACATCAGAAGCCGAACTAAAAGCTATTTCAGTGCATATAAATCAAAATACTATAAATAAGGATGGCGAGGAGTAGCAACCACCGCACTGTATACTCTCTTCAATCAAAAGTGTTCAATATGAATTGCGGAAGGGTTTGTGCTGCAGGAGTTGTTCCTTTCTTTACCTTCGCTCACTGGGCCATCATATGCAAGGTGTGTTTTCCAAACTCACAGACTTGCTCTACATGTTGACTGTGTTTTTTTTTCATGTTTTTGTTGTTTTTGCCATGGGGTGTTTATTCTGTGTTTGAATTGGTGTTCAGTTGGTCTATTATGGTCAGATCAGTGCTTTTCTATCAAGTGGCCCTGTGGCCTAATGGATAAGGCATCAGCCTCCGAAGCTGGGGATTGTGGGTTCAAGTCCCCCCTGGGTCGTCAATTATTTTTAATTTTGATCTTAATTAAATATGAACGAATTTCAACATATATTAACATAAAGATGATTAAAAGGTCTCATCAATGAAAATCATCACACTCATTTCATTCACCTTGTCAATACTGATGTATTACCGCGAGACTATGCAGTAAAGACACGTGAATCTTGTCCTGTCTTCATAGAGCTGCCTTGCAACTGTGACATGTCACTTAATATTTTGTTTCTCAGGGAGTATAGCAGCAGAGAAACAGATACTGCTAATTCAATTCCTTATGAGGGCCCCAGCATTTAAGATGTTACTCTTAAGTGAGCTCCCATGTAGCCACCAATTGCTGAAAAGTGTCTTCCTCAGGTGCCATCTCAACTGTGAAGAGAATCCTCCTAAACTAGCCTCCTTGCAGTGACATGGCACTGAGAATCATTTTCCTCAGTGAGAATCCCTGCAGTGAAAAAGTTTCTCTTAAGGGATTGTCTCTGTCGTGGAATGTTACAGGAAGTCCTCTTGGTTGGGTAGTGTCCCTGGATTGTAGATCATCCTTTTATAGAGCTGCACTGCACTCATATGTTACTGAACAGCACCTTCCTCTGCAAGAATACCAGCAGTAGAAAATATAGTCTTATGAGAATGAAGCCTGCTGTAAGAGCACCCGAAATAGCCCTACTGCCAGTGTCTCTGCAGAAAGTGGACACTGAGTTGAAACTACTTTCTTGAATTGATTGCACAGTTAAGTACCCTTGTTGCTCGGCACTGTTGCCATTATGGAATCGGAGCGATTGAGAAAGACAACGGTCCGTATTGTAGAATAGAATCCTGTTGTGCTCTTTTTAGTGACCAATCGACACCAGTATACCAGGAATACATAAACATGATAAAACAGGAAGAAAAGTAATGAATTCAAATGTAATGCATTTTATTTAGAAAAGTCCACAAAACCTGGACCATTCAAAACTTGCAGTGAGTGATTAATAAGAGGATCTGAAACTATGTCAAAGGAAATGAATAGGTAAGACATGAAAATCACAAAGAATCTGGTGCTCTAGATGGATATTGTGTCAAGTGTCATGCCCATGAGACTCTGTGACACATGTTTCGGAAAATATCTGGCTTCAACAGGTGAAGGATTACTTGAAAAGTCAAGCAAGTTAGCAAGGATGTTCCAACCTAGAAGAGGGCATTTCAGTGTGAGGGCATCATAGAAGTCATCATTAGAGACAATTAATACATTATCACTAAGTCAATGACCTCCTAGTTATTATCTTTACCAAGTGGGTGGCCGTGAGACAGTGATCACCACAGATAGGAAGTCAGAGATGTCAGGTGAAATGAAAATATGCCAGGCAAGAAATCTAGTTTGTAGAAATCATCAATTTTTGAAACAGAGTAAGAAAAATGCTGGAACTCTAGAATAGTGTCCATAATGGAAAAATCTTACAGCAATTCTTAAATTTCGTAAAGTGCGAATGCCAAGAATATAACACACAGTGCATCGAATTTACTCATTTGTCCAATCCAAAGCAGTTGCTAAGGATTGGTGCATGTCAGGACTATTTGTCCCTATTTTGAGTTCATCTTCATTTCCATCTGTAGAAAGTACCAGTATATACACATTTTTTAGAAGACAAAACACCAGAAGCCGAACTAAAAGCTATTTCAGTGCATATAAATCAAAATACTATAAATAAGGATGGCGAGGAGTAGCAACCACCGCACTGTATACTCTCTTCAATCAAAAGTGTTCAATATGAATTGCAGAAGGGTTTGTGTTGCAGGAGTTGTTCCTTTCTTTACCTTGCTCACTGGACCATCATATGCAAGGTGTGTTTTCCATACTCACAGACTTGCTTTACATGTTGACTGTGTTTTTTTCATGTTTTTGTTGTTTTTGCCATGGGGTGTTTATTCTGTGTGTGAATTGGTATTCAGCTGGTCTATTACGGTCAGATCAGTGCTTTTCCATCAAGTGGTCCTGTGGCCTAATGGATAAGGCATCAGCCTCCGAAGCTGGGGATTGTGGGTTCAAGTCCCACCTGGTTCTTCAATTATTTTTAATTTTGATCTTAATTAAATATGAACGAATTTCAACATATATTAACATAAAGATGATTAAAAGGTCTCATCAATGAAAATCATAACACTCATTTCATTCACCTTGTCAATACTGATATATTACCGCGAGACTATGCAGTAAAGACATGTGAATCTTGTCCTGTCTTCATAGAGCTGCCTTGCAACTGTGACATGTCACTTAATATTTTGTTTCTCAGGGAGTATAGCAGCAGAGAAACAGATACTGCTAATTCAATTCCTTATGAGGGCCCCAGCATTTAAGATGTTACTCTTAAGTGAGCTCCCATGTAGCCACCAATTGCTGAAAAGTGTCTTCCTCAGGTGCCATCTCAACTGTGAAGAGAATCCTCCTAAGCTAGCCTCCTTGCAGTGACATGGCACTGAGAATCATTTTCCTCAGTGAGAATCTCTGCAGTGAAAAAGTTTCTCTTAAGGGATTGTCTCTGTCGTGGAATGTTACAGGAAGTCCTCTTGGTTGGGTAGTGTCCCTGGATTGTAGATCATCTTTTTATAGAGCTGCACTGCACTCATATGTTACTGAACAGCAGCTTCCTCTGCAAGAATACTAGCAGTAGAAAATATAGTCTTATGAGAATGAAGCCTGCTGTAAGAGCACCCGAAATAGCCCTACTGCCAGTGTCTCTGCAGAAAGTGGACACTGAGTTGAAACTACTTTCTTGAATTGATTGCACAGTTAAGTACCCTTGTTGCTTGGCACTGTTGCCATTATGGAATCGGAGCAATTGAGAAAGACAATGGTCCGTATTGTAGAATAGAATCCTGTTGTGCTCGTTTTAGTGACCAATCGACACCAGTATACCAGGAATACATAAACATGATAAAACAGGAAGAAAAGTAATGAATTCAAATGTAATGCATTTTATTTAGAAAAGTCCACAAAACCTGCATTCAAAACTTGCAGTGAGTGATTAATAAGAGGATCTGAAACTATGTCAAAGGAAATGAATAGGTAAGACATGAAAATCACAAAAAATCTGGTGCTCAAGATGAATATTGTGTCAAGTGTCATGCCCATGAGACTCTGTGACACATGTTTCGGAAAATATCTGGCTTCAACAGGTGAAGGATTACTTGAAAAGTCAAGCAAATTGGCAAGGATGCTCCAACCTAGAAGAGGGCATTGCAGTGTGAGGGCATCATAGAAGTCATCATTAGAGACAATGAATACATTATCACTAAGTCAATGACCTCCTAGTTATTATCTTTACCAAGTGGGTGGCCGTGAGACAGTGATCACCACAGATAGGAAGTCAGAGATGTCAGGTGAAATGAAAATATGCCAGGCAAGAAATCTAGTTTGTAGAAATCATCAATTTTTGAGACAGAGTAAGAAAAATGCTGGAACTCTAGAATAGTGTCCATAATGGAAAAATCTTACAGCAATTCTTAAATTTTGTAAAGTGCGAATGCCAAGAATATAACACACAGTGCATCGAATTTACGCATTTGGCCAATCCAAAGCAGTTGCTAAGGATTGGTGTATGTCAGGACTATTTGTCCCTATTTTGAGTTCATCTTCATTTCCATTTGTAGAAAGTACCAGTACATACACATTTTTTAGAAGACAAAACATCAGAAGCCAAACTAAAAGCTATTTCAGTGCATATAAATCAAAATACTATAAATAAGGATGGCGAGGAGTAGCAACCACCGCACTGTATACTCTCTTCAATCAAAAGTGTTCAATATGAATTGCAGAAGGGTTTGTGTTGCAGGAGTTGTTCCTTTCTTTACCTTGCTCACTGGACCATCATATGCAAGGTGTGTTTTCCATACTCACAGACTTGCTTTACATGTTGACTGTGTTTTTTTCATGTTTTTGTTGTTTTTGCCATGGGGTGTTTATTCTGTGTGTGAATTGGTATTCAGCTGGTCTATTACGGTCAGATCAGTGCTTTTCCATCAAGTGGTCCTGTGGCCTAATGGATAAGGCATCAGCCTCCGAAGCTGGGGATTGTGGGTTCAAGTCCCACCTGGTTCTTCAATTATTTTTAATTTTGATCTTAATTAAATATGAACGAATTTCAACATATATTAACATAAAGATGATTAAAAGGTCTCATCAATGAAAATCATAACACTCATTTCATTCACCTTGTCAATACTGATATATTACCGCGAGACTATGCAGTAAAGACATGTGAATCTTGTCCTGTCTTCATAGAGCTGCCTTGCAACTGTGACATGTCACTTAATATTTTGTTTCTCAGGGAGTATAGCAGCAGAGAAACAGATACTGCTAATTCAATTCCTTATGAGGGCCCCAGCATTTAAGATGTTACTCTTAAGTGAGCTCCCATGTAGCCACCAATTGCTGAAAAGTGTCTTCCTCAGGTGCCATCTCAACTGTGAAGAGAATCCTCCTAAGCTAGCCTCCTTGCAGTGACATGGCACTGAGAATCATTTTCCTCAGTGAGAATCTCTGCAGTGAAAAAGTTTCTCTTAAGGGATTGTCTCTGTCGTGGAATGTTACAGGAAGTCCTCTTGGTTGGGTAGTGTCCCTGGATTGTAGATCATCTTTTTATAGAGCTGCACTGCACTCATATGTTACTGAACAGCAGCTTCCTCTGCAAGAATACTAGCAGTAGAAAATATAGTCTTATGAGAATGAAGCCTGCTGTAAGAGCACCCGAAATAGCCCTACTGCCAGTGTCTCTGCAGAAAGTGGACACTGAGTTGAAACTACTTTCTTGAATTGATTGCACAGTTAAGTACCCTTGTTGCTTGGCACTGTTGCCATTATGGAATCGGAGCAATTGAGAAAGACAATGGTCCGTATTGTAGAATAGAATCCTGTTGTGCTCGTTTTAGTGACCAATCGACACCAGTATACCAGGAATACATAAACATGATAAAACAGGAAGAAAAGTAATGAATTCAAATGTAATGCATTTTATTTAGAAAAGTCCACAAAACCTGCATTCAAAACTTGCAGTGAGTGATTAATAAGAGGATCTGAAACTATGTCAAAGGAAATGAATAGGTAAGACATGAAAATCACAAAAAATCTGGTGCTCAAGATGAATATTGTGTCAAGTGTCATGCCCATGAGACTCTGTGACACATGTTTCGGAAAATATCTGGCTTCAACAGGTGAAGGATTACTTGAAAAGTCAAGCAAATTGGCAAGGATGTTCCAACCTAGAAGAGGGCATTGCAGTGTGAGGGCATCATAGAAGTCATCATTAGAGACAATGAATACATTATCACTAAGTCAATGACCTCCTAGTTATTATCTTTACCAAGTGGGTGGCCGTGAGACAGTGATCACCACAGATAGGAAGTCAGAGATGTCAGGTGAAATGAAAATATGCCAGGCAAGAAATCTAGTTTGTAGAAATCATCAATTTTTGAGACAGAGTAAGAAAAATGCTGGAACTCTAGAATAGTGTCCATAATGGAAAAATCTTACAGCAATTCTTAAATTTTGTAAAGTGCGAATGCCAAGAATATAACACACAGTGCATCGAATTTACGCATTTGGCCAATCCAAAGCAGTTGCTAAGGATTGGTGTATGTCAGGACTATTTGTCCCTATTTTGAGTTCATCTTCATTTCCATTTGTAGAAAGTACCAGTACATACACATTTTTTAGAAGACAAAACATCAGAAGCCAAACTAAAAGCTATTTCAGTGCATATAAATCAAAATACTATAAATAAGGATGGCGAGGAGTAGCAACCACCGCACTGTATACTCTCTTCAATCAAAAGTGTTCAATATGAATTGCGGAAGGGTTTGTGTTGCAGGAGTTGTTCCTTTCTTTACCTTCGCTCACTGGACCATCATATGCAAGGTGTGTTTTCCAAACTCACAGACTTGCTCTACATGTTGACTGTGTTTTTTTTTCATGTTTTTGTTGTTTTTGCCATGGGTTGTTTATTCTGTGTTTGAATTGGTGTTCAGTTGGTCTGTTATGGTCAGATCAGTGCTTTTTTATCAAGTGGCCCTGTGGCCTAATGGATAAGGCATCAGCCTCCGAAGCTGGGGATTGTGGGTTCAAGTCCCACCTGGGTCCTCAATTATTTTTAATTTTGATCTTAATTAAATATTAACGAATTTCAACATATATTAACATAAAGATGATTAAAAGGTCTCATCAATGAAAATCATAACACTCATTTCATTCACCTTGTCAATACTGATATATTACCGCGAGACTATGCAGTAAAGACATGTGAATCTTGTCCTGTCTTCATAGAGCTGCCTTGCAACTGTGACATGTCACTTAATATTTTGTTTCTCAGGGAGTATAGCAGCAGAGAAACAGATACTGCTAATTCAATTCCTTATGAGGGCCCCAGCATTTAAGATGTTACTCTTAAGTGAGCTCCCATGTAGCCACCAATTGCTGAAAAGTGTCTTCCTCAGGTGCCATCTCAACTGTGAAGAGAATCCTCCTAAGCTAGCCTCCTTGCAGTGACATGGCACTGAGAATCATTTTCCTCAGTGAGAATCTCTGCAGTGAAAAAGTTTCTCTTAAGGGATTGTCTCTGTCGTGGAATGTTACAGGAAGTCCTCTTGGTTGGGTAGTGTCCCTGGATTGTAGATCATCTTTTTATAGAGCTGCACTGCACTCATATGTTACTGAACAGCAGCTTCCTCTGCAAGAATACTAGCAGTAGAAAATATAGTCTTATGAGAATGAAGCCTGCTGTAAGAGCACCCGAAATAGCCCTACTGCCAGTGTCTCTGCAGAAAGTGGACACTGAGTTGAAACTACTTTCTTGAATTGATTGCACAGTTAAGTACCCTTGTTGCTTGGCACTGTTGCCATTATGGAATCGGAGCAATTGAGAAAGACAATGGTCCGTATTGTAGAATAGAATCCTGTTGTGCTCGTTTTAGTGACCAATCGACACCAGTATACCAGGAATACATAAACATGATAAAACAGGAAGAAAAGTAATGAATTCAAATGTAATGCATTTTATTTAGAAAAGTCCACAAAACCTGCATTCAAAACTTGCAGTGAGTGATTAATAAGAGGATCTGAAACTATGTCAAAGGAAATGAATAGGTAAGACATGAAAATCACAAAAAATCTGGTGCTCAAGATGAATATTGTGTCAAGTGTCATGCCCATGAGACTCTGTGACACATGTTTCGGAAAATATCTGGCTTCAACAGGTGAAGGATTACTTGAAAAGTCAAGCAAATTGGCAAGGATGTTCCAACCTAGAAGAGGGCATTGCAGTGTGAGGGCATCATAGAAGTCATCATTAGAGACAATGAATACATTATCACTAAGTCAATGACCTCCTAGTTATTATCTTTACCAAGTGGGTGGCCGTGAGACAGTGATCACCACAGATAGGAAGTCAGAGATGTCAGGTGAAATGAAAATATGCCAGGCAAGAAATCTAGTTTGTAGAAATCATCAATTTTTGAGACAGAGTAAGAAAAATGCTGGAACTCTAGAATAGTGTCCATAATGGAAAAATCTTACAGCAATTCTTAAATTTTGTAAAGTGCGAATGCCAAGAATATAACACACAGTGCATCGAATTTACGCATTTGGCCAATCCAAAGCAGTTGCTAAGGATTGGTGTATGTCAGGACTATTTGTCCCTATTTTGAGTTCATCTTCATTTCCATTTGTAGAAAGTACCAGTACATACACATTTTTTAGAAGACAAAACATCAGAAGCCAAACTAAAAGCTATTTCAGTGCATATAAATCAAAATACTATAAATAAGGATGGCGAGGAGTAGCAACCACCGCACTGTATACTCTCTTCAATCAAAAGTGTTCAATATGAATTGCGGAAGGGTTTGTGTTGCAGGAGTTGTTCCTTTCTTTACCTTCGCTCACTGGACCATCATATGCAAGGTGTGTTTTCCAAACTCACAGACTTGCTCTACATGTTGACTGTGTTTTTTTTTCATGTTTTTGTTGTTTTTGACATGGGTTGTTTATTCTGTGTTTGAATTGGTGTTCAGTTGGTCTGTTATGGTCAGATCAGTGCTTTTTCATCAGGTGGCCCTGTGGCCTAATGGATAAGGCATCAGCCTCCGAAGCTGGGGATTGTGGGTTCAAGTCCCACCTGGGTCCTCAATTATTTTTAATTTTGATCTTAATTAAATATTAACGAATTTCAACATATATTAACATAAAGATGATTAAAAGGTCTCATCAATGAAAATCATAACACTCATTTCATTCACCTTGTCAATACTGATATATTACCGCGAGACTATGCAGTAAAGACATGTGAATCTTGTCCTGTCTTCATAGAGCTGCCTTGCAACTGTGACATGTCACTTAATATTTTGTTTCTCAGGGAGTATAGCAGCAGAGAAACAGATACTGCTAATTCAATTCCTTATGAGGGCCCCAGCATTTAAGATGTTACTCTTAAGTGAGCTCCCATGTAGCCACCAATTGCTGAAAAGTGTCTTCCTCAGGTGCCATCTCAACTGTGAAGAGAATCCTCCTAAGCTAGCCTCCTTGCAGTGACATGGCACTGAGAATCATTTTCCTCAGTGAGAATCTCTGCAGTGAAAAAGTTTCTCTTAAGGGATTGTCTCTGTCGTGGAATGTTACAGGAAGTCCTCTTGGTTGGGTAGTGTCCCTGGATTGTAGATCATCTTTTTATAGAGCTGCACTGCACTCATATGTTACTGAACAGCACCTTCCTCTGCAAGAATACTAGCAGTAGAAAATATAGTCTTATGAGAATGAAGCCTGCTGTAAGAGCACCCGAAATAGCCCTACTGCCACTGTCTCTGCAGAAAGTGGACACTGAGTTGAAACTACTTTCTTGAATTGATTGCACAGTTAAGTACCCTTGTTGCTCGGCACTGTTGCCATTATGGAATCGGAGCGATTGAGAAAGACAACGGTCCGTACTGTAGAATAGAATCCTGTTGTGCTCTTTTTAGTGACCAATCGACACCAGTGTACCAGGAATACATAAACATGATAAAACAGGAAGAAAAGTGATGAATTCAAATGTAATGCATTTTATTTAGAAAAGTCCACAAAACCTGCACCATTCAAAACTTGCAGTGAGTGATTAATAAGAGGATCTGAAACTATGTCAAAGGAAATGAATAGGTAAGACATGAAAATCACAAAAAATCTGGTGCTCAAGATGGATATTGTGTCAAGTGTCATGCCCATGAGACTGTGTGACACATGTTTCGGAAAATATCTGGCTTCAACAGGTGAAGGATTACTTGAAAAGTCAAGCAAGTTAGCAAGGATGTTCCAACCTAGAAGAGGGCATTGCAGTGTGAGGGCATCATAGAAGTCATCATTAGAGACAATGAATACATTATCACTAAGTCAATGACCTCCTAGTTATTATCTTTACCAAGTGGGTGGCCGTGAGACAGTGATCACCACAGATAGGAAGTCAGAGATGTCAGGTGAAATGAAAATATGCCAGGCAAGAAATCTAGTTTGTAGAAATCATCAATTTTTGAGACAGAGTAAGAAAAATGCTGGAACTCTAGAATAGTGTCCATAATGGAAAAATCTTACAGCAATTCTTAAATTTTGTAAAGTGCGAATGCCAAGAATATAACACACAGTGCATCGAATTTACGCATTTGGCCAATCCAAAGCAGTTGCTAAGGATTGGTGCATGTCAGAACTATTTGTCCCTATTTTGAGTTCATCTTCATTTCCATCTGTAGAAAGTACCAGTATATACACATTTTTTAGAAGACAAAACATCAGAAGCCGAACTAAAAGCTATTTCAGTGCATATAAATCAAAATACTATAAATAAGGATGGCGAGGAGTAGCAACCACCGCACTGTATACTCTCTTCAATCAAAAGTGTTCAATATGAATTGCGGAAGGGTTTGTGTTGCAGGAGTTGTTCCTTTCTTTACCTTCGCTCACTGGACCATCATATGCAAAGTGCGAATGCCAAGAATATAACACACAGTGCATCGAATTTACGCATTTGGCCAATCCAAAGCAGTTGCTAAGGATTGGTGTATGTCAGGACTATTTGTCCCTATTTTGAGTTCATCTTCATTTCCATCTGTAGAAAGTACCAGTACATACACATTTTTTAGAAGACAAAACATCAGAAGCCGAACTAAAAGCTATTTCAGTGCATATAAATCAAAATACTATAAATAAGGATGGCGAGGAGTAGCAACCACCGCACTGTATACTCTCTTCAATCAAAAGTGTTCAATATGAATTGCGGAAGGGTTTGTGTTGCAGGAGTTGTTCCTTTCTTTACCTTCGCTCACTGGGCCATCATATGCAAGGTGTGTTTTCCAAACTCACAGACTTGCTCTACATGTTGACTGTGTTTTTTTTTCATGTTTTTGTTGTTTTTGCCATGGGGTGTTTATTCTGTGTTTGAATTGGTGTTCAGTTGGTCTATTATGGTCAGATCAGTGCTTTTCTATCAAGTGGCCCTGTGGCCTAATGGATAAGGCATCAGCCTCCGAAGCTGGGGATTGTGGGTTCAAGTCCCCCCTGGGTCGTCAATTATTTTTAATTTTGATCTTAATTAAATATGAACGAATTTCAACATATATTAACATAAAGATGATTAAAAGGTCTCATCATGAAAATCATCACACTCATTTCATTCAACTTGTCAATACTGATATATTACCGCGAGACTATGCAGTAAAGACACGTGAATCTTGTCCTGTCTTCATAGAGCTGCCTTGCAACTGTGACATGTCACTTAATATTTTGTTTCTCAGGGAGTATAGCAGCAGAGAAACAGATACTGCTAATTCAATTCCTTATGAGGGCCCCAGCATTTAAGATGTTACTCTTAAGTGAGCTCCCATGTAGCCACCAATTGCTGAAAAGTGTCTTCCTCAGGTGCCATCTCAACTGTGAAGAGAATCCTCCTAAACTAGCCTCCTTGCAGTGACATGGCACTGAGAATCATTTTCCTCAGTGAGAATCCCTGCAGTGAAAAAGTTTCTCTTAAGGGATTGTCTCTGTCGTGGAATGTTACAGGAAGTCCTCTTGGTTGGGTAGTGTCCCTGGATTGTAGATCATCCTTTTATAGAGCTGCACTGCACTCATATGTTACTGAACAGCACCTTCCTCTGCAAGAATACCAGCAGTAGAAAATATAGTCTTATGAGAATGAAGCCTGCTGTAAGAGCACCCGAAATAGCCCTACTGCCAGTGTCTCTGCAGAAAGTGGACACTGAGTTGAAACTACTTTCTTGAATTGATTGCACAGTTAAGTACCCTTGTTGCTCGGCACTGTTGCCATTATGGAATCGGAGCGATTGAGAAAGACAACGGTCCGTATTGTAGAATAGAATCCTGTTGTGCTCTTTTTAGTGACCAATCGACACCAGTATACCAGGAATACATAAACATGATAAAACAGGAAGAAAAGTAATGAATTCAAATGTAATGCATTTTATTTAGAAAAGTCCACAAAACCTGGACCATTCAAAACTTGCAGTGAGTGATTAATAAGAGGATCTGAAACTATGTCAAAGGAAATGAATAGGTAAGACATGAAAATCACAAAGAATCTGGTGCTCTAGATGGATATTGTGTCAAGTGTCATGCCCATGAGACTCTGTGACACATGTTTCGGAAAATATCTGGCTTCAACAGGTGAAGGATTACTTGAAAAGTCAAGCAAGTTAGCAAGGATGTTCCAACCTAGAAGAGGGCATTTCAGTGTGAGGGCATCATAGAAGTCATCATTAGAGACAATTAATACATTATCACTAAGTCAATGACCTCCTAGTTATTATCTTTACCAAGTGGGTGGCCGTGAGACAGTGATCACCACAGATAGGAAGTCAGAGATGTCAGGTGAAATGAAAATATGCCAGGCAAGAAATCTAGTTTGTAGAAATCATCAATTTTTGAAACAGAGTAAGAAAAATGCTGGAACTCTAGAATAGTGTCCATAATGGAAAAATCTTACAGCAATTCTTAAATTTCGTAAAGTGCGAATGCCAAGAATATAACACACAGTGCATCGAATTTACGCATTTGGCCAATCCAAAGCAGTTGCTAAGGATTGGTGCATGTCAGGACTATTTGTCCCTATTTTGAGTTCATCTTCATTTCCATCTGTAGAAAGTACCAGTATATACACATTTTTTAGAAGACAAAACATCAGAAGCCGAACTAAAAGCTATTTCAGTGCATATAAATCAAAATACTATAAATAAGGATGGCGAGGAGTAGCAACCACCGCACTGTATACTCTCTTCAATCAAAAGTGTTCAATATGAATTGCAGAAGGGTTTGTGTTGCAGGAGTTGTTCCTTTCTTTACCTTGCTCACTGGACCATCATATGCAAGGTGTGTTTTCCATACTCACAGACTTGCTTTACATGTTGACTGTGTTTTTTTCATGTTTTTGTTGTTTTTGCCATGGGGTGTTTATTCTGTGTGTGAATTGGTATTCAGCTGGTCTATTACGGTCAGATCAGTGCTTTTCCATCAAGTGGTCCTGTGGCCTAATGGATAAGGCATCAGCCTCCGAAGCTGGGGATTGTGGGTTCAAGTCCCACCTGGTTCTTCAATTATTTTTAATTTTGATCTTAATTAAATATGAACGAATTTCAACATATATTAACATAAAGATGATTAAAAGGTCTCATCAATGAAAATCATAACACTCATTTCATTCACCTTGTCAATACTGATATATTACCGCGAGACTATGCAGTAAAGACATGTGAATCTTGTCCTGTCTTCATAGAGCTGCCTTGCAACTGTGACATGTCACTTAATATTTTGTTTCTCAGGGAGTATAGCAGCAGAGAAACAGATACTGCTAATTCAATTCCTTATGAGGGCCCCAGCATTTAAGATGTTACTCTTAAGTGAGCTCCCATGTAGCCACCAATTGCTGAAAAGTGTCTTCCTCAGGTGCCATCTCAACTGTGAAGAGAATCCTCTTAAGCTAGCCTCCTTGCAGTGACATGGCACTGAGAATCATTTTCCTCAGTGAGAATCTCTGCAGTGAAAAAGTTTCTCTTAAGGGATTGTCTCTGTCGTGGAATGTTACAGGAAGTCCTCTTGGTTGGGTAGTGTCCCTGGATTGTAGATCATCTTTTTATAGAGCTGCACTGCACTCATATGTTACTGAACAGCAGCTTCCTCTGCAAGAATACTAGCAGTAGAAAATATAGTCTTATGAGAATGAAGCCTGCTGTAAGAGCACCCGAAATAGCCCTACTGCCAGTGTCTCTGCAGAAAGTGGACACTGAGTTGAAACTACTTTCTTGAATTGATTGCACAGTTAAGTACCCTTGTTGCTTGGCACTGTTGCCATTATGGTATCGGAGCGATTGAGAAAGACAATGGTCCGTATTGTAGAATAGAATCCTGTTGTGCTCGTTTTAGTGACCAATCGACACCAGTATACCAGGAATACATAAACATGATAAAACAGGAAGAAAAGTAATGAATTCAAATGTAATGCATTTTATTTAGAAAAGTCCACAAAACCTGCATTCAAAACTTGCAGTGAGTGATTAATAAGAGGATCTGAAACTATGTCAAAGGAAATGAATAGGTAAGACATGAAAATCACAAAAAATCTGGTGCTCAAGATGAATATTGTGTCAAGTGTCATGCCCATGAGACTCTGTGACACATGTTTCGGAAAATATCTGGCTTCAACAGGTGAAGGATTACTTGAAAAGTCAAGCAAATTGGCAAGGATGTTCCAACCTAGAAGAGGGCATTGCAGTGTGAGGGCATCATAGAAGTCATCATTAGAGACAATGAATACATTATCACTAAGTCAATGACCTCCTAGTTATTATCTTTACCAAGTGGGTGGCCGTGAGACAGTGATCACCACAGATAGGAAGTCAGAGATGTCAGGTGAAATGAAAATATGCCAGGCAAGAAATCTAGTTTGTAGAAATCATCAATTTTTGAGACAGAGTAAGAAAAATGCTGGAACTCTAGAATAGTGTCCATAATGGAAAAATCTTACAGCAATTCTTAAATTTTGTAAAGTGCGAATGCCAAGAATATAACACACAGTGCATCGAATTTACGCATTTGGCCAATCCAAAGCAGTTGCTAAGGATTGGTGTATGTCAGGACTATTTGTCCCTATTTTGAGTTCATCTTCATTTCCATTTGTAGAAAGTACCAGTACATACACATTTTCTAGAAGACAAAACATCAGAAGCCAAACTAAAAGCTATTTCAGTGCATATAAATCAAAATACTATAAATAAGGATGGCGAGGAGTAGCAACCACCGCACTGTATACTCTCTTCAATCAAAAGTGTTCAATATGAATTGCGGAAGGGTTTGTGTTGCAGGAGTTGTTCCTTTCTTTACCTTCGCTCACTGGACCATCATATGCAAGGTGTGTTTTCCAAACTCACAGACTTGCTCTACATGTTGACTGTGTTTTTTTTTCATGTTTTTGTTGTTTTTGCCATGTGTTGTTTATTCTGTGTTTGAATTGGTGTTCAGTTGGTCTGTTATGGTCAGATCAGTGCTTTTTTGTCAAGTGGCCCTGTGGCCTAATGGATAAGGCATCAGCCTCCGAAGCTGGGGATTGTGGGTTCAAGTCCCACCTGGGTCCTCAATTATTTTTAATTTTGATCTTAATTAAATATGAACGAATTTCAACATATATTAACATAAAGATGATTAAAAGGTCTCATCAATGAAAATCATAACACTCATTTCATTCACCTTGTCAATACTGATATATTACCGCGAGACTATGCAGTAAAGACATGTGAATCTTGTCCTGTCTTCATAGAGCTGCCTTGCAACTGTGACATGTCACTTAATATTTTGTTTCTCAGGGAGTATAGCAGCAGAGAAACAGATACTGCTAATTCAATTCCTTATGAGGGCCCCAGCATTTAAGATGTTACTCTTAAGTGAGCTCCCATGTAGCCACCAATTGCTGAAAAGTGTCTTCCTCAGGTGCCATCTCAACTGTGAAGAGAATCCTCCTAAGCTAGCCTCCTTGCAGTGACATGGCACTGAGAATCATTTTCCTCAGTGAGAATCTCTGCAGTGAAAAAGTTTCTCTTAAGGGATTGTCTCTGTCGTGGAATGTTACAGGAAGTCCTCTTGGTTGGGTAGTGTCCCTGGATTGTAGATCATCTTTTTATAGAGCTGCACTGCACTCATATGTTACTGAACAGCACCTTCCTCTGCAAGAATACTAGCAGTAGAAAATATAGTCTTATGAGAATGAAGCCTGCTGTAAGAGCACCCGAAATAGCCCTACTGCCACTGTCTCTGCAGAAAGTGGACACTGAGTTGAAACTACTTTCTTGAATTGATTGCACAGTTAAGTACCCTTGTTGCTCGGCACTGTTGCCATTATGGAATCGGAGCGATTGAGAAAGACAACGGTCCGTATTGTAGAATAGAATCCTGTTGTGCTCTTTTTAGTGACCAATCGACACCAGTATACCAGGAATACATAAACATGATAAAACAGGAAGAAAAGTAATGAATTCAAATGTAATTCATTTCATTTAGAAAAGTCCACAAAACCTGCACCATTCAAAACTTGCAGTGAGTGATTAATAAGAGGATCTGAAACTATGTCAAAGGAAATGAATAGGTAAGACATGAAAATCACAAAAAATCTGGTGCTCAAGATGGATATTGTGTCAAGTGTCATGCCCATGAGACTCTGTGACACATGTTTCGGAAAATATCTGGCTTCAACAGGTGAAGGATTACTTGAAAAGTCAAGCAAGTTAGCAAGGATGTTCCAACCTAGAAGAGGGCATTGCAGTGTGAGGGCATCATAGAAGTCATCATTAGAGACAATGAATACATTATCACTAAGTCAATGACCTCCTAGTTATTATCTTTACCAAGTGGGTGGCCGTGAGACAGTGATCACCACAGATAGGAAGTCAGAGATGTCAGGTGAAATGAAAATATGCCAGGCAAGAAATCTAGTTTGTAGAAATCATCAATTTTTGAGACAGAGTAAGAAAAATGCTGGAACTCTAGAATAGTGTCCATAATGGAAAAATCTTACAGCAATTCTTAAATTTTGTAAAGTGCGAATGCCAAGAATATAACACACAGTGCATCGAATTTACGCATTTGGCCAATCCAAAGCAGTTGCTAAGGATTGGTGTATGTCAGGACTATTTGTCCCTATTTTGAGTTCATCTTCATTTCCATTTGTAGAAAGTACCAGTACATACATATTTTTTAGAAGACAAAACATCAGAAGCCAAACTAAAAGCTATTTCAGTGCATATAAATCAAAATACTATAAATAAGGATGGCGAGGAGTAGCAACCACCGCACTGTATACTCTCTTCAATCAAAAGTGTTCAATATGAATTGCGGAAGGGTTTGTGTTGCAGGAGTTGTTCCTTTCTTTACCTTCGCTCACTGGACCATCATATGCAAGGTGTGTTTTCCAAACTCACAGACTTGCTCTACATGTTGACTGTGTTTTTTTTCATGTTTTTGTTGTTTTTGCCATGGGTTGTTTATTCTGTGTTTGAATTGGTGTTCAGTTGGTCTGTTATGGTCAGATCAGTGCTTTTTTATCAAGTGGCCCTGTGGCCTAATGGATAAGGCATCAGCCTCCGAAGCTGGGGATTGTGGGTTCAAGTCCCACCTGGGTCCTCAATTATTTTTAATTTTGATCTTAATTAAATATTAACGAATTTCAACATATATTAACATAAAGATGATTAAAAGGTCTCATCAATGAAAATCATAACACTCATTTCATTCACCTTGTCAATACTGATATATTACCGCGAGACTATGCAGTAAAGACATGTGATTCTTGTCCTGTCTTCATAGAGCTGCCTTGCAACTGTGACATGTCACTTAATATTTTGTTTCTCAGGGAGTATAGCAGCAGAGAAACAGATACTGCTAATTCAATTCCTTATGAGGGCCCCAGCATTTAAGATGTTACTCTTAAGTGAGCTCCCATGTAGCCACCAATTGCTGAAAAGTGTCTTCCTCAGGTGCCATCTCAACTGTGAAGAGAATCCTCCTAAGCTAGCCTCCTTGCAGTGACATGGCACTGAGAATCATTTTCCTCAGTGAGAATCTCTGCAGTGAAAAAGTTTCTCTTAAGGGATTGTCTCTGTCGTGGAATGTTACAGGAAGTCCTCTTGGTTGGGTAGTGTCCCTGGATTGTAGATCATCTTTTTATAGAGCTGCACTGCACTCATATGTTACTGAACAGCACCTTCCTCTGCAAGAATACTAGCAGTAGAAAATATAGTCTTATGAGAATGAAGCCTGCTGTAAGAGCACCCGAAATAGCCCTACTGCCACTGTCTCTGCAGAAAGTGGACACTGAGTTGAAACTACTTTCTTGAATTGATTGCACAGTTAAGTACCCTTGTTGCTCGGCACTGTTGCCATTATGGAATCGGAGCGATTGAGAAAGACAACGGTCCGTATTGTAGAATAGAATCCTGTTGTGCTCTTTTTAGTGACCAATCGACACCAGTATACCAGGAATACATAAACATGATAAAACAGGAAGAAAAGTAATGAATTCAAATGTAATGCATTTTATTTAGAAAAGTCCACAAAACCTGGACCATTCAAAACTTGCAGTGAGTGATTAATAAGAGGATCTGAAACTATGTCAAAGGAAATGAATAGGTAAGACATGAAAATCACAAAGAATCTGGTGCTCTAGATGGATATTGTGTCAAGTGTCATGCCCATGAGACTCTGTGACACATGTTTCGGAAAATATCTGGCTTCAACAGGTGAAGGATTACTTGAAAAGTCAAGCAAGTTAGCAAGGATGTTCCAACCTAGAAGAGGGCATTTCAGTGTGAGGGCATCATAGAAGTCATCATTAGAGACAATTAATACATTATCACTAAGTCAATGACCTCCTAGTTATTATCTTTACCAAGTGGGTGGCCGTGAGACAGTGATCACCACAGATAGGAAGTCAGAGATGTCAGGTGAAATGAAAATATGCCAGGCAAGAAATCTAGTTTGTAGAAATCATCAATTTTTGAAACAGAGTAAGAAAAATGCTGGAACTCTAGAATAGTGTCCATAATGGAAAAATCTTACAGCAATTCTTAAATTTCGTAAAGTGCGAATGCCAAGAATATAACACACAGTGCATCGAATTTACGCATTTGGCCAATCCAAAGCAGTTGCTAAGGATTGGTGCATGTCAGGACTATTTGTCCCTATTTTGAGTTCATCTTCATTTCCATCTGTAGAAAGTACCAGTATATACACATTTTTTAGAAGACAAAACATCAGAAGCCGAACTAAAAGCTATTTCAGTGCATATAAATCAAAATACTATAAATAAGGATGGCGAGGAGTAGCAACCACCGCACTGTATACTCTCTTCAATCAAAAGTGTTCAATATGAATTGCAGAAGGGTTTGTGTTGCAGGAGTTGTTCCTTTCTTTACCTTGCTCACTGGACCATCATATGCAAGGTGTGTTTTCCATACTCACAGACTTGCTTTACATGTTGACTGTGTTTTTTTCATGTTTTTGTTGTTTTTGCCATGGGGTGTTTATTCTGTGTGTGAATTGGTATTCAGCTGGTCTATTACGGTCAGATCAGTGCTTTTCCATCAAGTGGTCCTGTGGCCTAATGGATAAGGCATCAGCCTCCGAAGCTGGGGATTGTGGGTTCAAGTCCCACCTGGTTCTTCAATTATTTTTAATTTTGATCTTAATTAAATATGAACGAATTTCAACATATATTAACATAAAGATGATTAAAAGGTCTCATCAATGAAAATCATAACACTCATTTCATTCACCTTGTCAATACTGATATATTACCGCGAGACTATGCAGTAAAGACATGTGAATCTTGTCCTGTCTTCATAGAGCTGCCTTGCAACTGTGACATGTCACTTAATATTTTGTTTCTCAGGGAGTATAGCAGCAGAGAAACAGATACTGCTAATTCAATTCCTTATGAGGGCCCCAGCATTTAAGATGTTACTCTTAAGTGAGCTCCCATGTAGCCACCAATTGCTGAAAAGTGTCTTCCTCAGGTGCCATCTCAACTGTGAAGAGAATCCTCTTAAGCTAGCCTCCTTGCAGTGACATGGCACTGAGAATCATTTTCCTCAGTGAGAATCTCTGCAGTGAAAAAGTTTCTCTTAAGGGATTGTCTCTGTCGTGGAATGTTACAGGAAGTCCTCTTGGTTGGGTAGTGTCCCTGGATTGTAGATCATCTTTTTATAGAGCTGCACTGCACTCATATGTTACTGAACAGCAGCTTCCTCTGCAAGAATACTAGCAGTAGAAAATATAGTCTTATGAGAATGAAGCCTGCTGTAAGAGCACCCGAAATAGCCCTACTGCCAGTGTCTCTGCAGAAAGTGGACACTGAGTTGAAACTACTTTCTTGAATTGATTGCACAGTTAAGTACCCTTGTTGCTTGGCACTGTTGCCATTATGGAATCGGAGCGATTGAGAAAGACAATGGTCCGTATTGTAGAATAGAATCCTGTTGTGCTCGTTTTAGTGACCAATCGACACCAGTATACCAGGAATACATAAACATGATAAAACAGGAAGAAAAGTAATGAATTCAAATGTAATGCATTTTATTTAGAAAAGTCCACAAAACCTGCATTCAAAACTTGCAGTGAGTGATTAATAAGAGGATCTGAAACTATGTCAAAGGAAATGAATAGGTAAGACATGAAAATCACAAAAAATCTGGTGCTCAAGATGAATATTGTGTCAAGTGTCATGCCCATGAGACTCTGTGACACATGTTTCGGAAAATATCTGGCTTCAACAGGTGAAGGATTACTTGAAAAGTCAAGCAAATTGGCAAGGATGTTCCAACCTAGAAGAGGGCATTGCAGTGTGAGGGCATCATAGAAGTCATCATTAGAGACAATGAATACATTATCACTAAGTCAATGACCTCCTAGTTATTATCTTTACCAAGTGGGTGGCCGTGAGACAGTGATCACCACAGATAGGAAGTCAGAGATGTCAGGTGAAATGAAAATATGCCAGGCAAGAAATCTAGTTTGTAGAAATCATCAATTTTTGAGACAGAGTAAGAAAAATGCTGGAACTCTAGAATAGTGTCCATAATGGAAAAATCTTACAGCAATTCTTAAATTTTGTAAAGTGCGAATGCCAAGAATATAACACACAGTGCATCGAATTTACGCATTTGGCCAATCCAAAGCAGTTGCTAAGGATTGGTGTATGTCAGGACTATTTGTCCCTATTTTGAGTTCATCTTCATTTCCATTTGTAGAAAGTACCAGTACATACACATTTTCTAGAAGACAAAACATCAGAAGCCAAACTAAAAGCTATTTCAGTGCATATAAATCAAAATACTATAAATAAGGATGGCGAGGAGTAGCAACCACCGCACTGTATACTCTCTTCAATCAAAAGTGTTCAATATGAATTGCGGAAGGGTTTGTGTTGCAGGAGTTGTTCCTTTCTTTACCTTCGCTCACTGGACCATCATATGCAAGGTGTGTTTTCCAAACTCACAGACTTGCTCTACATGTTGACTGTGTTTTTTTTTCATGTTTTTGTTGTTTTTGCCATGTGTTGTTTATTCTGTGTTTGAATTGGTGTTCAGTTGGTCTGTTATGGTCAGATCAGTGCTTTTTTGTCAAGTGGCCCTGTGGCCTAATGGATAAGGCATCAGCCTCCGAAGCTGGGGATTGTGGGTTCAAGTCCCACCTGGGTCCTCAATTATTTTTAATTTTGATCTTAATTAAATATGAACGAATTTCAACATATATTAACATAAAGATGATTAAAAGGTCTCATCAATGAAAATCATAACACTCATTTCATTCACCTTGTCAATACTGATATATTACCGCGAGACTATGCAGTAAAGACATGTGAATCTTGTCCTGTCTTCATAGAGCTGCCTTGCAACTGTGACATGTCACTTAATATTTTGTTTCTCAGGGAGTATAGCAGCAGAGAAACAGATACTGCTAATTCAATTCCTTATGAGGGCCCCAGCATTTAAGATGTTACTCTTAAGTGAGCTCCCATGTAGCCACCAATTGCTGAAAAGTGTCTTCCTCAGGTGCCATCTCAACTGTGAAGAGAATCCTCCTAAGCTAGCCTCCTTGCAGTGACATGGCACTGAGAATCATTTTCCTCAGTGAGAATCTCTGCAGTGAAAAAGTTTCTCTTAAGGGATTGTCTCTGTCGTGGAATGTTACAGGAAGTCCTCTTGGTTGGGTAGTGTCCCTGGATTGTAGATCATCTTTTTATAGAGCTGCACTGCACTCATATGTTACTGAACAGCACCTTCCTCTGCAAGAATACTAGCAGTAGAAAATATAGTCTTATGAGAATGAAGCCTGCTGTAAGAGCACCCGAAATAGCCCTACTGCCACTGTCTCTGCAGAAAGTGGACACTGAGTTGAAACTACTTTCTTGAATTGATTGCACAGTTAAGTACCCTTGTTGCTCGGCACTGTTGCCATTATGGAATCGGAGCGATTGAGAAAGACAACGGTCCGTATTGTAGAATAGAATCCTGTTGTGCTCTTTTTAGTGACCAATCGACACCAGTATACCAGGAATACATAAACATGATAAAACAGGAAGAAAAGTAATGAATTCAAATGTAATTCATTTCATTTAGAAAAGTCCACAAAACCTGCACCATTCAAAACTTGCAGTGAGTGATTAATAAGAGGATCTGAAACTATGTCAAAGGAAATGAATAGGTAAGACATGAAAATCACAAAAAATCTGGTGCTCAAGATGGATATTGTGTCAAGTGTCATGCCCATGAGACTCTGTGACACATGTTTCGGAAAATATCTGGCTTCAACAGGTGAAGGATTACTTGAAAAGTCAAGCAAGTTAGCAAGGATGTTCCAACCTAGAAGAGGGCATTGCAGTGTGAGGGCATCATAGAAGTCATCATTAGAGACAATGAATACATTATCACTAAGTCAATGACCTCCTAGTTATTATCTTTACCAAGTGGGTGGCCGTGAGACAGTGATCACCACAGATAGGAAGTCAGAGATGTCAGGTGAAATGAAAATATGCCAGGCAAGAAATCTAGTTTGTAGAAATCATCAATTTTTGAGACAGAGTAAGAAAAATGCTGGAACTCTAGAATAGTGTCCATAATGGAAAAATCTTACAGCAATTCTTAAATTTTGTAAAGTGCGAATGCCAAGAATATAACACACAGTGCATCGAATTTACGCATTTGGCCAATCCAAAGCAGTTGCTAAGGATTGGTGTATGTCAGGACTATTTGTCCCTATTTTGAGTTCATCTTCATTTCCATTTGTAGAAAGTACCAGTACATACACATTTTTTAGAAGACAAAACATCAGAAGCCAAACTAAAAGCTATTTCAGTGCATATAAATCAAAATACTATAAATAAGGATGGCGAGGAGTAGCAACCACCGCACTGTATACTCTCTTCAATCAAAAGTGTTCAATATGAATTGCGGAAGGGTTTGTGTTGCAGGAGTTGTTCCTTTCTTTACCTTCGCTCACTGGACCATCATATGCAAGGTGTGTTTTCCAAACTCACAGACTTGCTCTACATGTTGACTGTGTTTTTTTTCATGTTTTTGTTGTTTTTGCCATGGGTTGTTTATTCTGTGTTTGAATTGGTGTTCAGTTGGTCTGTTATGGTCAGATCAGTGCTTTTTTATCAAGTGGCCCTGTGGCCTAATGGATAAGGCATCAGCCTCCGAAGCTGGGGATTGTGGGTTCAAGTCCCACCTGGGTCCTCAATTATTTTTAATTTTGATCTTAATTAAATATTAACGAATTTCAACATATATTAACATAAAGATGATTAAAAGGTCTCATCAATGAAAATCATAACACTCATTTCATTCACCTTGTCAATACTGATATATTACCGCGAGACTATGCAGTAAAGACATGTGAATCTTGTCCTGTCTTCATAGAGCTGCCTTGCAACTGTGACATGTCACTTAATATTTTGTTTCTCAGGGAGTATAGCAGCAGAGAAACAGATACTGCTAATTCAATTCCTTATGAGGGCCCCAGCATTTAAGATGTTACTCTTAAGTGAGCTCCCATGTAGCCACCAATTGCTGAAAAGTGTCTTCCTCAGGTGCCATCTCAACTGTGAAGAGAATCCTCCTAAGCTAGCCTCCTTGCAGTGACATGGCACTGAGAATCATTTTCCTCAGTGAGAATCTCTGCAGTGAAAAAGTTTCTCTTAAGGGATTGTCTCTGTCGTGGAATGTTACAGGAAGTCCTCTTGGTTGGGTAGTGTCCCTGGATTGTAGATCATCTTTTTATAGAGCTGCACTGCACTCATATGTTACTGAACAGCACCTTCCTCTGCAAGAATACTAGCAGTAGAAAATATAGTCTTATGAGAATGAAGCCTGCTGTAAGAGCACCCGAAATAGCCCTACTGCCACTGTCTCTGCAGAAAGTGGACACTGAGTTGAAACTACTTTCTTGAATTGATTGCACAGTTAAGTACCCTTGTTGCTCGGCACTGTTGCCATTATGGAATCGGAGCGATTGAGAAAGACAACGGTCCGTACTGTAGAATAGAATCCTGTTGTGCTCTTTTTAGTGACCAATCGACACCAGTGTACCAGGAATACATAAACATGATAAAACAGGAAGAAAAGTGATGAATTCAAATGTAATGCATTTTATTTAGAAAAGTCCACAAAACCTGCACCATTCAAAACTTGCAGTGAGTGATTAATAAGAGGATCTGAAACTATGTCAAAGGAAATGAATAGGTAAGACATGAAAATCACAAAAAATCTGGTGCTCAAGATGGATATTGTGTCAAGTGTCATGCCCATGAGACTGTGTGACACATGTTTCGGAAAATATCTGGCTTCAACAGGTGAAGGATTACTTGAAAAGTCAAGCAAGTTAGCAAGGATGTTCCAACCTAGAAGAGGGCATTGCAGTGTGAGGGCATCATAGAAGTCATCATTAGAGACAATGAATACATTATCACTAAGTCAATGACCTCCTAGTTATTATCTTTACCAAGTGGGTGGCCGTGAGACAGTGATCACCACAGATAGGAAGTCAGAGATGTCAGGTGAAATGAAAATATGCCAGGCAAGAAATCTAGTTTGTAGAAATCATCAATTTTTGAGACAGAGTAAGAAAAATGCTGGAACTCTAGAATAGTGTCCATAATGGAAAAATCTTACAGCAATTCTTAAATTTTGTAAAGTGCGAATGCCAAGAATATAACACACAGTGCATCGAATTTACGCATTTGGCCAATCCAAAGCAGTTGCTAAGGATTGGTGCATGTCAGAACTATTTGTCCCTATTTTGAGTTCATCTTCATTTCCATCTGTAGAAAGTACCAGTATATACACATTTTTTAGAAGACAAAACATCAGAAGCCGAACTAAAAGCTATTTCAGTGCATATAAATCAAAATACTATAAATAAGGATGGCGAGGAGTAGCAACCACCGCACTGTATACTCTCTTCAATCAAAAGTGTTCAATATGAATTGCGGAAGGGTTTGTGTTGCAGGAGTTGTTCCTTTCTTTACCTTCGCTCACTGGACCATCATATGCAAAGTGCGAATGCCAAGAATATAACACACAGTGCATCGAATTTACGCATTTGGCCAATCCAAAGCAGTTGCTAAGGATTGGTGTATGTCAGGACTATTTGTCCCTATTTTGAGTTCATCTTCATTTCCATCTGTAGAAAGTACCAGTACATACACATTTTTTAGAAGACAAAACATCAGAAGCCGAACTAAAAGCTATTTCAGTGCATATAAATCAAAATACTATAAATAAGGATGGCGAGGAGTAGCAACCACCGCACTGTATACTCTCTTCAATCAAAAGTGTTCAATATGAATTGCGGAAGGGTTTGTGTTGCAGGAGTTGTTCCTTTCTTTACCTTCGCTCACTGGGCCATCATATGCAAGGTGTGTTTTCCAAACTCACAGACTTGCTCTACATGTTGACTGTGTTTTTTTTTCATGTTTTTGTTGTTTTTGCCATGGGGTGTTTATTCTGTGTTTGAATTGGTGTTCAGTTGGTCTATTATGGTCAGATCAGTGCTTTTCTATCAAGTGGCCCTGTGGCCTAATGGATAAGGCATCAGCCTCCGAAGCTGGGGATTGTGGGTTCAAGTCCCCCCTGGGTCGTCAATTATTTTTAATTTTGATCTTAATTAAATATGAACGAATTTCAACATATATTAACATAAAGATGATTAAAAGGTCTCATCATGAAAATCATCACACTCATTTCATTCAACTTGTCAATACTGATATATTACCGCGAGACTATGCAGTAAAGACACGTGAATCTTGTCCTGTCTTCATAGAGCTGCCTTGCAACTGTGACATGTCACTTAATATTTTGTTTCTCAGGGAGTATAGCAGCAGAGAAACAGATACTGCTAATTCAATTCCTTATGAGGGCCCCAGCATTTAAGATGTTACTCTTAAGTGAGCTCCCATGTAGCCACCAATTGCTGAAAAGTGTCTTCCTCAGGTGCCATCTCAACTGTGAAGAGAATCCTCCTAAACTAGCCTCCTTGCAGTGACATGGCACTGAGAATCATTTTCCTCAGTGAGAATCCCTGCAGTGAAAAAGTTTCTCTTAAGGGATTGTCTCTGTCGTGGAATGTTACAGGAAGTCCTCTTGGTTGGGTAGTGTCCCTGGATTGTAGATCATCCTTTTATAGAGCTGCACTGCACTCATATGTTACTGAACAGCACCTTCCTCTGCAAGAATACCAGCAGTAGAAAATATAGTCTTATGAGAATGAAGCCTGCTGTAAGAGCACCCGAAATAGCCCTACTGCCAGTGTCTCTGCAGAAAGTGGGCACTGAGTTGAAACTACTTTCTTGAATTGATTGCACAGTTAAGTACCCTTGTTGCTCGGCACTGTTGCCATTATGGAATCGGAGCGATTGAGAAAGACAACGGTCCGTATTGTAGAATAGAATCCTGTTGTGCTCTTTTTAGTGACCAATCGACACCAGGATACCAGGAATACATAAACATGATAAAACAGGAAGAAAAGTAATGAATTCAAATGTAATGCATTTTATTTAGAAAAGTCCACAAAACCTGGACCATTCAAAACTTGCAGTGAGTGATTAATAAGAGGATCTGAAACTATGTCAAAGGAAATGAATAGGTAAGACATGAAAATCACAAAGAATCTGGTGCTCTAGATGGATATTGTGTCAAGTGTCATGCCCATGAGACTCTGTGACACATGTTTCGGAAAATATCTGGCTTCAACAGGTGAAGGATTACTTGAAAAGTCAAGCAAGTTAGCAAGGATGTTCCAACCTAGAAGAGGGCATTTCAGTGTGAGGGCATCATAGAAGTCATCATTAGAGACAATTAATACATTATCACTAAGTCAATGACCTCCTAGTTATTATCTTTACCAAGTGGGTGGCCGTGAGACAGTGATCACCACAGATAGGAAGTCAGAGATGTCAGGTGAAATGAAAATATGCCAGGCAAGAAATCTAGTTTGTAGAAATCATCAATTTTTGAAACAGAGTAAGAAAAATGCTGGAACTCTAGAATAGTGTCCATAATGGAAAAATCTTACAGCAATTCTTAAATTTCGTAAAGTGCGAATGCCAAGAATATAACACACAGTGCATCGAATTTACGCATTTGGCCAATCCAAAGCAGTTGCTAAGGATTGGTGCATGTCAGGACTATTTGTCCCTATTTTGAGTTCATCTTCATTTCCATCTCTAGAAAGTACCAGTATATACACATTTTTTAGAAGACAAAACATCAGAAGCCGAACTAAAAGCTATTTCAGTGCATATAAATCAAAATACTATAAATAAGGATGGCGAGGAGTAGCAACCACCGCACTGTATACTCTCTTCAATCAAAAGTGTTCAATATGAATTGCAGAAGGGTTTGTGTTGCAGGAGTTGTTCCTTTCTTTACCTTGCTCACTGGACCATCATATGCAAGGTGTGTTTTCCATACTCACAGACTTGCTTTACATGTTGACTGTGTTTTTTTCATGTTTTTGTTGTTTTTGCCATGGGGTGTTTATTCTGTGTGTGAATTGGTATTCAGCTGGTCTATTACGGTCAGATCAGTGCTTTTCCATCAAGTGGTCCTGTGGCCTAATGGATAAGGCATCAGCCTCCGAAGCTGGGGATTGTGGGTTCAAGTCCCACCTGGTTCTTCAATTATTTTTAATTTTGATCTTAATTAAATATGAACGAATTTCAACATATATTAACATAAAGATGATTAAAAGGTCTCATCAATGAAAATCATAACACTCATTTCATTCACCTTGTCAATACTGATATATTACCGCGAGACTATGCAGTAAAGACATGTGAATCTTGTCCTGTCTTCATAGAGCTGCCTTGCAACTGTGACATGTCACTTAATATTTTGTTTCTCAGGGAGTATAGCAGCAGAGAAACAGATACTGCTAATTCAATTCCTTATGAGGGCCCCAGCATTTAAGATGTTACTCTTAAGTGAGCTCCCATGTAGCCACCAATTGCTGAAAAGTGTCTTCCTCAGGTGCCATCTCAACTGTGAAGAGAATCCTCTTAAGCTAGCCTCCTTGCAGTGACATGGCACTGAGAATCATTTTCCTCAGTGAGAATCTCTGCAGTGAAAAAGTTTCTCTTAAGGGATTGTCTCTGTCGTGGAATGTTACAGGAAGTCCTCTTGGTTGGGTAGTGTCCCTGGATTGTAGATCATCTTTTTATAGAGCTGCACTGCACTCATATGTTACTGAACAGCAGCTTCCTCTGCAAGAATACTAGCAGTAGAAAATATAGTCTTATGAGAATGAAGCCTGCTGTAAGAGCACCCGAAATAGCCCTACTGCCAGTGTCTCTGCAGAAAGTGGACACTGAGTTGAAACTACTTTCTTGAATTGATTGCACAGTTAAGTACCCTTGTTGCTTGGCACTGTTGCCATTATGGAATCGGAGCGATTGAGAAAGACAATGGTCCGTATTGTAGAATAGAATCCTGTTGTGCTCGTTTTAGTGACCAATCGACACCAGTATACCAGGAATACATAAACATGATAAAACAGGAAGAAAAGTAATGAATTCAAATGTAATGCATTTTATTTAGAAAAGTCCACAAAACCTGCATTCAAAACTTGCAGTGAGTGATTAATAAGAGGATCTGAAACTATGTCAAAGGAAATGAATAGGTAAGACATGAAAATCACAAAAAATCTGGTGCTCAAGATGAATATTGTGTCAAGTGTCATGCCCATGAGACTCTGTGACACATGTTTCGGAAAATATCTGGCTTCAACAGGTGAAGGATTACTTGAAAAGTCAAGCAAATTGGCAAGGATGTTCCAACCTAGAAGAGGGCATTGCAGTGTGAGGGCATCATAGAAGTCATCATTAGAGACAATGAATACATTATCACTAAGTCAATGACCTCCTAGTTATTATCTTTACCAAGTGGGTGGCCGTGAGACAGTGATCACCACAGATAGGAAGTCAGAGATGTCAGGTGAAATGAAAATATGCCAGGCAAGAAATCTAGTTTGTAGAAATCATCAATTTTTGAGACAGAGTAAGAAAAATGCTGGAACTCTAGAATAGTGTCCATAATGGAAAAATCTTACAGCAATTCTTAAATTTTGTAAAGTGCGAATGCCAAGAATATAACACACAGTGCATCGAATTTACGCATTTGGCCAATCCAAAGCAGTTGCTAAGGATTGGTGTATGTCAGGACTATTTGTCCCTATTTTGAGTTCATCTTCATTTCCATTTGTAGAAAGTACCAGTACATACACATTTTCTAGAAGACAAAACATCAGAAGCCAAACTAAAAGCTATTTCAGTGCATATAAATCAAAATACTATAAATAAGGATGGCGAGGAGTAGCAACCACCGCACTGTATACTCTCTTCAATCAAAAGTGTTCAATATGAATTGCGGAAGGGTTTGTGTTGCAGGAGTTGTTCCTTTCTTTACCTTCGCTCACTGGACCATCATATGCAAGGTGTGTTTTCCAAACTCACAGACTTGCTCTACATGTTGACTGTGTTTTTTTTTCATGTTTTTGTTGTTTTTGCCATGTGTTGTTTATTCTGTGTTTGAATTGGTGTTCAGTTGGTCTGTTATGGTCAGATCAGTGCTTTTTTGTCAAGTGGCCCTGTGGCCTAATGGATAAGGCATCAGCCTCCGAAGCTGGGGATTGTGGGTTCAAGTCCCACCTGGGTCCTCAATTATTTTTAATTTTGATCTTAATTAAATATGAACGAATTTCAACATATATTAACATAAAGATGATTAAAAGGTCTCATCAATGAAAATCATAACACTCATTTCATTCACCTTGTCAATACTGATATATTACCGCGAGACTATGCAGTAAAGACATGTGAATCTTGTCCTGTCTTCATAGAGCTGCCTTGCAACTGTGACATGTCACTTAATATTTTGTTTCTCAGGGAGTATAGCAGCAGAGAAACAGATACTGCTAATTCAATTCCTTATGAGGGCCCCAGCATTTAAGATGTTACTCTTAAGTGAGCTCCCATGTAGCCACCAATTGCTGAAAAGTGTCTTCCTCAGGTGCCATCTCAACTGTGAAGAGAATCCTCCTAAGCTAGCCTCCTTGCAGTGACATGGCACTGAGAATCATTTTCCTCAGTGAGAATCTCTGCAGTGAAAAAGTTTCTCTTAAGGGATTGTCTCTGTCGTGGAATGTTACAGGAAGTCCTCTTGGTTGGGTAGTGTCCCTGGATTGTAGATCATCTTTTTATAGAGCTGCACTGCACTCATATGTTACTGAACAGCACCTTCCTCTGCAAGAATACTAGCAGTAGAAAATATAGTCTTATGAGAATGAAGCCTGCTGTAAGAGCACCCGAAATAGCCCTACTGCCACTGTCTCTGCAGAAAGTGGACACTGAGTTGAAACTACTTTCTTGAATTGATTGCACAGTTAAGTACCCTTGTTGCTCGGCACTGTTGCCATTATGGAATCGGAGCGATTGAGAAAGACAACGGTCCGTATTGTAGAATAGAATCCTGTTGTGCTCTTTTTAGTGACCAATCGACACCAGTATACCAGGAATACATAAACATGATAAAACAGGAAGAAAAGTAATGAATTCAAATGTAATTCATTTCATTTAGAAAAGTCCACAAAACCTGCACCATTCAAAACTTGCAGTGAGTGATTAATAAGAGGATCTGAAACTATGTCAAAGGAAATGAATAGGTAAGACATGAAAATCACAAAAAATCTGGTGCTCAAGATGGATATTGTGTCAAGTGTCATGCCCATGAGACTCTGTGACACATGTTTCGGAAAATATCTGGCTTCAACAGGTGAAGGATTACTTGAAAAGTCAAGCAAGTTAGCAAGGATGTTCCAACCTAGAAGAGGGCATTGCAGTGTGAGGGCATCATAGAAGTCATCATTAGAGACAATGAATACATTATCACTAAGTCAATGACCTCCTAGTTATTATCTTTACCAAGTGGGTGGCCGTGAGACAGTGATCACCACAGATAGGAAGTCAGAGATGTCAGGTGAAATGAAAATATGCCAGGCAAGAAATCTAGTTTGTAGAAATCATCAATTTTTGAGACAGAGTAAGAAAAATGCTGGAACTCTAGAATAGTGTCCATAATGGAAAAATCTTACAGCAATTCTTAAATTTTGTAAAGTGCGAATGCCAAGAATATAACACACAGTGCATCGAATTTACGCATTTGGCCAATCCAAAGCAGTTGCTAAGGATTGGTGTATGTCAGGACTATTTGTCCCTATTTTGAGTTCATCTTCATTTCCATTTGTAGAAAGTACCAGTACATACATATTTTTTAGAAGACAAAACATCAGAAGCCAAACTAAAAGCTATTTCAGTGCATATAAATCAAAATACTATAAATAAGGATGGCGAGGAGTAGCAACCACCGCACTGTATACTCTCTTCAATCAAAAGTGTTCAATATGAATTGCGGAAGGGTTTGTGTTGCAGGAGTTGTTCCTTTCTTTACCTTCGCTCACTGGACCATCATATGCAAGGTGTGTTTTCCAAACTCACAGACTTGCTCTACATGTTGACTGTGTTTTTTTTCATGTTTTTGTTGTTTTTGCCATGGGTTGTTTATTCTGTGTTTGAATTGGTGTTCAGTTGGTCTGTTAT
The DNA here is from genome assembly GCF_040938575.1 of Ambystoma mexicanum. Classification (NCBI taxonomy): domain Eukaryota; kingdom Metazoa; phylum Chordata; class Amphibia; order Caudata; family Ambystomatidae; genus Ambystoma; species Ambystoma mexicanum. The sequence continues at coordinate 1,105,875,433 of NC_090926.1, forward strand.
GGTCAGATCAGTGCTTTTTTATCAAGTGGCCCTGTGGCCTAATGGATAAGGCATCAGCCTCCGAAGCTGGGGATTGTGGGTTCAAGTCCCACCTGGGTCCTCAATTATTTTTAATTTTGATCTTAATTAAATATTAACGAATTTCAACATATATTAACATAAAGATGATTAAAAGGTCTCATCAATGAAAATCATAACACTCATTTCATTCACCTTGTCAATACTGATATATTACCGCGAGACTATGCAGTAAAGACATGTGATTCTTGTCCTGTCTTCATAGAGCTGCCTTGCAACTGTGACATGTCACTTAATATTTTGTTTCTCAGGGAGTATAGCAGCAGAGAAACAGATACTGCTAATTCAATTCCTTATGAGGGCCCCAGCATTTAAGATGTTACTCTTAAGTGAGCTCCCATGTAGCCACCAATTGCTGAAAAGTGTCTTCCTCAGGTGCCATCTCAACTGTGAAGAGAATCCTCCTAAGCTAGCCTCCTTGCAGTGACATGGCACTGAGAATCATTTTCCTCAGTGAGAATCTCTGCAGTGAAAAAGTTTCTCTTAAGGGATTGTCTCTGTCGTGGAATGTTACAGGAAGTCCTCTTGGTTGGGTAGTGTCCCTGGATTGTAGATCATCTTTTTATAGAGCTGCACTGCACTCATATGTTACTGAACAGCACCTTCCTCTGCAAGAATACTAGCAGTAGAAAATATAGTCTTATGAGAATGAAGCCTGCTGTAAGAGCACCCGAAATAGCCCTACTGCCACTGTCTCTGCAGAAAGTGGACACTGAGTTGAAACTACTTTCTTGAATTGATTGCACAGTTAAGTACCCTTGTTGCTCGGCACTGTTGCCATTATGGAATCGGAGCGATTGAGAAAGACAACGGTCCGTATTGTAGAATAGAATCCTGTTGTGCTCTTTTTAGTGACCAATCGACACCAGTATACCAGGAATACATAAACATGATAAAACAGGAAGAAAAGTAATGAATTCAAATGTAATGCATTTTATTTAGAAAAGTCCACAAAACCTGGACCATTCAAAACTTGCAGTGAGTGATTAATAAGAGGATCTGAAACTATGTCAAAGGAAATGAATAGGTAAGACATGAAAATCACAAAGAATCTGGTGCTCTAGATGGATATTGTGTCAAGTGTCATGCCCATGAGACTCTGTGACACATGTTTCGGAAAATATCTGGCTTCAACAGGTGAAGGATTACTTGAAAAGTCAAGCAAGTTAGCAAGGATGTTCCAACCTAGAAGAGGGCATTTCAGTGTGAGGGCATCATAGAAGTCATCATTAGAGACAATTAATACATTATCACTAAGTCAATGACCTCCTAGTTATTATCTTTACCAAGTGGGTGGCCGTGAGACAGTGATCACCACAGATAGGAAGTCAGAGATGTCAGGTGAAATGAAAATATGCCAGGCAAGAAATCTAGTTTGTAGAAATCATCAATTTTTGAAACAGAGTAAGAAAAATGCTGGAACTCTAGAATAGTGTCCATAATGGAAAAATCTTACAGCAATTCTTAAATTTCGTAAAGTGCGAATGCCAAGAATATAACACACAGTGCATCGAATTTACGCATTTGGCCAATCCAAAGCAGTTGCTAAGGATTGGTGCATGTCAGGACTATTTGTCCCTATTTTGAGTTCATCTTCATTTCCATCTGTAGAAAGTACCAGTATATACACATTTTTTAGAAGACAAAACATCAGAAGCCGAACTAAAAGCTATTTCAGTGCATATAAATCAAAATACTATAAATAAGGATGGCGAGGAGTAGCAACCACCGCACTGTATACTCTCTTCAATCAAAAGTGTTCAATATGAATTGCAGAAGGGTTTGTGTTGCAGGAGTTGTTCCTTTCTTTACCTTGCTCACTGGACCATCATATGCAAGGTGTGTTTTCCATACTCACAGACTTGCTTTACATGTTGACTGTGTTTTTTTCATGTTTTTGTTGTTTTTGCCATGGGGTGTTTATTCTGTGTGTGAATTGGTATTCAGCTGGTCTATTACGGTCAGATCAGTGCTTTTCCATCAAGTGGTCCTGTGGCCTAATGGATAAGGCATCAGCCTCCGAAGCTGGGGATTGTGGGTTCAAGTCCCACCTGGTTCTTCAATTATTTTTAATTTTGATCTTAATTAAATATGAACGAATTTCAACATATATTAACATAAAGATGATTAAAAGGTCTCATCAATGAAAATCATAACACTCATTTCATTCACCTTGTCAATACTGATATATTACCGCGAGACTATGCAGTAAAGACATGTGAATCTTGTCCTGTCTTCATAGAGCTGCCTTGCAACTGTGACATGTCACTTAATATTTTGTTTCTCAGGGAGTATAGCAGCAGAGAAACAGATACTGCTAATTCAATTCCTTATGAGGGCCCCAGCATTTAAGATGTTACTCTTAAGTGAGCTCCCATGTAGCCACCAATTGCTGAAAAGTGTCTTCCTCAGGTGCCATCTCAACTGTGAAGAGAATCCTCCTAAGCTAGCCTCCTTGCAGTGACATGGCACTGAGAATCATTTTCCTCAGTGAGAATCTCTGCAGTGAAAAAGTTTCTCTTAAGGGATTGTCTCTGTCGTGGAATGTTACAGGAAGTCCTCTTGGTTGGGTAGTGTCCCTGGATTGTAGATCATCTTTTTATAGAGCTGCACTGCACTCATATGTTACTGAACAGCACCTTCCTCTGCAAGAATACTAGCAGTAGAAAATATAGTCTTATGAGAATGAAGCCTGCTGTAAGAGCACCCGAAATAGCCCTACTGCCACTGTCTCTGCAGAAAGTGGACACTGAGTTGAAACTACTTTCTTGAATTGATTGCACAGTTAAGTACCCTTGTTGCTCGGCACTGTTGCCATTATGGAATCGGAGCGATTGAGAAAGACAACGGTCCGTATTGTAGAATAGAATCCTGTTGTGCTCTTTTTAGTGACCAATCGACACCAGTATACCAGGAATACATAAACATGATAAAACAGGAAGAAAAGTAATGAATTCAAATGTAATTCATTTCATTTAGAAAAGTCCACAAAACCTGCACCATTCAAAACTTGCAGTGAGTGATTAATAAGAGGATCTGAAACTATGTCAAAGGAAATGAATAGGTAAGACATGAAAATCACAAAAAATCTGGTGCTCAAGATGGATATTGTGTCAAGTGTCATGCCCATGAGACTCTGTGACACATGTTTCGGAAAATATCTGGCTTCAACAGGTGAAGGATTACTTGAAAAGTCAAGCAAGTTAGCAAGGATGTTCCAACCTAGAAGAGGGCATTGCAGTGTGAGGGCATCATAGAAGTCATCATTAGAGACAATGAATACATTATCACTAAGTCAATGACCTCCTAGTTATTATCTTTACCAAGTGGGTGGCCGTGAGACAGTGATCACCACAGATAGGAAGTCAGAGATGTCAGGTGAAATGAAAATATGCCAGGCAAGAAATCTAGTTTGTAGAAATCATCAATTTTTGAGACAGAGTAAGAAAAATGCTGGAACTCTAGAATAGTGTCCATAATGGAAAAATCTTACAGCAATTCTTAAATTTTGTAAAGTGCGAATGCCAAGAATATAACACACAGTGCATCGAATTTACGCATTTGGCCAATCCAAAGCAGTTGCTAAGGATTGGTGTATGTCAGGACTATTTGTCCCTATTTTGAGTTCATCTTCATTTCCATTTGTAGAAAGTACCAGTACATACACATTTTCTAGAAGACAAAACATCAGAAGCCAAACTAAAAGCTATTTCAGTGCATATAAATCAAAATACTATAAATAAGGATGGCGAGGAGTAGCAACCACCGCACTGTATACTCTCTTCAATCAAAAGTGTTCAATATGAATTGCGGAAGGGTTTGTGTTGCAGGAGTTGTTCCTTTCTTTACCTTCGCTCACTGGACCATCATATGCAAGGTGTGTTTTCCAAACTCACAGACTTGCTCTACATGTTGACTGTGTTTTTTTTTCATGTTTTTGTTGTTTTTGCCATGTGTTGTTTATTCTGTGTTTGAATTGGTGTTCAGTTGGTCTGTTATGGTCAGATCAGTGCTTTTTTGTCAAGTGGCCCTGTGGCCTAATGGATAAGGCATCAGCCTCCGAAGCTGGGGATTGTGGGTTCAAGTCCCACCTGGGTCCTCAATTATTTTTAATTTTGATCTTAATTAAATATGAACGAATTTCAACATATATTAACATAAAGATGATTAAAAGGTCTCATCAATGAAAATCATAACACTCATTTCATTCACCTTGTCAATACTGATATATTACCGCGAGACTATGCAGTAAAGACATGTGAATCTTGTCCTGTCTTCATAGAGCTGCCTTGCAACTGTGACATGTCACTTAATATTTTGTTTCTCAGGGAGTATAGCAGCAGAGAAACAGATACTGCTAATTCAATTCCTTATGAGGGCCCCAGCATTTAAGATGTTACTCTTAAGTGAGCTCCCATGTAGCCACCAATTGCTGAAAAGTGTCTTCCTCAGGTGCCATCTCAACTGTGAAGAGAATCCTCCTAAGCTAGCCTCCTTGCAGTGACATGGCACTGAGAATCATTTTCCTCAGTGAGAATCTCTGCAGTGAAAAAGTTTCTCTTAAGGGATTGTCTCTGTCGTGGAATGTTACAGGAAGTCCTCTTGGTTGGGTAGTGTCCCTGGATTGTAGATCATCTTTTTATAGAGCTGCACTGCACTCATATGTTACTGAACAGCACCTTCCTCTGCAAGAATACTAGCAGTAGAAAATATAGTCTTATGAGAATGAAGCCTGCTGTAAGAGCACCCGAAATAGCCCTACTGCCACTGTCTCTGCAGAAAGTGGACACTGAGTTGAAACTACTTTCTTGAATTGATTGCACAGTTAAGTACCCTTGTTGCTCGGCACTGTTGCCATTATGGAATCGGAGCGATTGAGAAAGACAACGGTCCGTATTGTAGAATAGAATCCTGTTGTGCTCTTTTTAGTGACCAATCGACACCAGTATACCAGGAATACATAAACATGATAAAACAGGAAGAAAAGTAATGAATTCAAATGTAATTCATTTCATTTAGAAAAGTCCACAAAACCTGCACCATTCAAAACTTGCAGTGAGTGATTAATAAGAGGATCTGAAACTATGTCAAAGGAAATGAATAGGTAAGACATGAAAATCACAAAAAATCTGGTGCTCAAGATGGATATTGTGTCAAGTGTCATGCCCATGAGACTCTGTGACACATGTTTCGGAAAATATCTGGCTTCAACAGGTGAAGGATTACTTGAAAAGTCAAGCAAGTTAGCAAGGATGTTCCAACCTAGAAGAGGGCATTGCAGTGTGAGGGCATCATAGAAGTCATCATTAGAGACAATGAATACATTATCACTAAGTCAATGACCTCCTAGTTATTATCTTTACCAAGTGGGTGGCCGTGAGACAGTGATCACCACAGATAGGAAGTCAGAGATGTCAGGTGAAATGAAAATATGCCAGGCAAGAAATCTAGTTTGTAGAAATCATCAATTTTTGAGACAGAGTAAGAAAAATGCTGGAACTCTAGAATAGTGTCCATAATGGAAAAATCTTACAGCAATTCTTAAATTTTGTAAAGTGCGAATGCCAAGAATATAACACACAGTGCATCGAATTTACGCATTTGGCCAATCCAAAGCAGTTGCTAAGGATTGGTGTATGTCAGGACTATTTGTCCCTATTTTGAGTTCATCTTCATTTCCATTTGTAGAAAGTACCAGTACATACACATTTTTTAGAAGACAAAACATCAGAAGCCAAACTAAAAGCTATTTCAGTGCATATAAATCAAAATACTATAAATAAGGATGGCGAGGAGTAGCAACCACCGCACTGTATACTCTCTTCAATCAAAAGTGTTCAATATGAATTGCGGAAGGGTTTGTGTTGCAGGAGTTGTTCCTTTCTTTACCTTCGCTCACTGGACCATCATATGCAAGGTGTGTTTTCCAAACTCACAGACTTGCTCTACATGTTGACTGTGTTTTTTTTCATGTTTTTGTTGTTTTTGCCATGGGTTGTTTATTCTGTGTTTGAATTGGTGTTCAGTTGGTCTGTTATGGTCAGATCAGTGCTTTTTTATCAAGTGGCCCTGTGGCCTAATGGATAAGGCATCAGCCTCCGAAGCTGGGGATTGTGGGTTCAAGTCCCACCTGGGTCCTCAATTATTTTTAATTTTGATCTTAATTAAATATTAACGAATTTCAACATATATTAACATAAAGATGATTAAAAGGTCTCATCAATGAAAATCATAACACTCATTTCATTCACCTTGTCAATACTGATATATTACCGCGAGACTATGCAGTAAAGACATGTGAATCTTGTCCTGTCTTCATAGAGCTGCCTTGCAACTGTGACATGTCACTTAATATTTTGTTTCTCAGGGAGTATAGCAGCAGAGAAACAGATACTGCTAATTCAATTCCTTATGAGGGCCCCAGCATTTAAGATGTTACTCTTAAGTGAGCTCCCATGTAGCCACCAATTGCTGAAAAGTGTCTTCCTCAGGTGCCATCTCAACTGTGAAGAGAATCCTCCTAAGCTAGCCTCCTTGCAGTGACATGGCACTGAGAATCATTTTCCTCAGTGAGAATCTCTGCAGTGAAAAAGTTTCTCTTAAGGGATTGTCTCTGTCGTGGAATGTTACAGGAAGTCCTCTTGGTTGGGTAGTGTCCCTGGATTGTAGATCATCTTTTTATAGAGCTGCACTGCACTCATATGTTACTGAACAGCACCTTCCTCTGCAAGAATACTAGCAGTAGAAAATATAGTCTTATGAGAATGAAGCCTGCTGTAAGAGCACCCGAAATAGCCCTACTGCCACTGTCTCTGCAGAAAGTGGACACTGAGTTGAAACTACTTTCTTGAATTGATTGCACAGTTAAGTACCCTTGTTGCTCGGCACTGTTGCCATTATGGAATCGGAGCGATTGAGAAAGACAACGGTCCGTCCTGTAGAATAGAATCCTGTTGTGCTCTTTTTAGTGACCAATCGACACCAGTATACCAGGAATACATAAACATGATAAAACAGGAAGAAAAGTAATGAATTCAAATGTAATGCATTTTATTTAGAAAAGTCCACAAAACCTGCACCATTCAAAACTTGCAGTGAGTGATTAATAAGAGGATCTGAAACTATGTCAAAGGAAATGAATAGGTAAGACATGAAAATCACAAAAAATCTGGTGCTCAAGATGGATATTGTGTCAAGTGTCATGCCCATGAGACTGTGTGACACATGTTTCGGAAAATATCTGGCTTCAACAGGTGAAGGATTACTTGAAAAGTCAAGCAAGTTAGCAAGGATGTTCCAACCTAGAAGAGGGCATTGCAGTGTGAGGGCATCATAGAAGTCATCATTAGAGACAATGAATACATTATCACTAAGTCAATGACCTCCTAGTTATTATCTTTACCAAGTGGGTGGCCGTGAGACAGTGATCACCACAGATAGGAAGTCAGAGATGTCAGGTGAAATGAAAATATGCCAGGCAAGAAATCTAGTTTGTAGAAATCATCAATTTTTGAGACAGAGTAAGAAAAATGCTGGAACTCTAGAATAGTGTCCATAATGGAAAAATCTTACAGCAATTCTTAAATTTTGTAAAGTGCGAATGCCAAGAATATAACACACAGTGCATCGAATTTACGCATTTGGCCAATCCAAAGCAGTTGCTAAGGATTGGTGCATGTCAGAACTATTTGTCCCTATTTTGAGTTCATCTTCATTTCCATCTGTAGAAAGTACCAGTATATACACATTTTTTAGAAGACAAAACATCAGAAGCCGAACTAAAAGCTATTTCAGTGCATATAAATCAAAATACTATAAATAAGGATGGCGAGGAGTAGCAACCACCGCACTGTATACTCTCTTCAATCAAAAGTGTTCAATATGAATTGCGGAAGGGTTTGTGTTGCAGGAGTTGTTCCTTTCTTTACCTTCGCTCACTGGACCATCATATGCAAAGTGCGAATGCCAAGAATATAACACACAGTGCATCGAATTTACGCATTTGGCCAATCCAAAGCAGTTGCTAAGGATTGGTGTATGTCAGGACTATTTGTCCCTATTTTGAGTTCATCTTCATTTCCATCTGTAGAAAGTACCAGTACATACACATTTTTTAGAAGACAAAACATCAGAAGCCGAACTAAAAGCTATTTCAGTGCATATAAATCAAAATACTATAAATAAGGATGGCGAGGAGTAGCAACCACCGCACTGTATACTCTCTTCAATCAAAAGTGTTCAATATGAATTGCGGAAGGGTTTGTGTTGCAGGAGTTGTTCCTTTCTTTACCTTCGCTCACTGGGCCATCATATGCAAGGTGTGTTTTCCAAACTCACAGACTTGCTCTACATGTTGACTGTGTTTTTTTTTCATGTTTTTGTTGTTTTTGCCATGGGGTGTTTATTCTGTGTTTGAATTGGTGTTCAGTTGGTCTATTATGGTCAGATCAGTGCTTTTCTATCAAGTGGCCCTGTGGCCTAATGGATAAGGCATCAGCCTCCGAAGCTGGGGATTGTGGGTTCAAGTCCCCCCTGGGTCGTCAATTATTTTTAATTTTGATCTTAATTAAATATGAACGAATTTCAACATATATTAACATAAAGATGATTAAAAGGTCTCATCATGAAAATCATCACACTCATTTCATTCAACTTGTCAATACTGATATATTACCGCGAGACTATGCAGTAAAGACACGTGAATCTTGTCCTGTCTTCATAGAGCTGCCTTGCAACTGTGACATGTCACTTAATATTTTGTTTCTCAGGGAGTATAGCAGCAGAGAAACAGATACTGCTAATTCAATTCCTTATGAGGGCCCCAGCATTTAAGATGTTACTCTTAAGTGAGCTCCCATGTAGCCACCAATTGCTGAAAAGTGTCTTCCTCAGGTGCCATCTCAACTGTGAAGAGAATCCTCCTAAACTAGCCTCCTTGCAGTGACATGGCACTGAGAATCATTTTCCTCAGTGAGAATCCCTGCAGTGAAAAAGTTTCTCTTAAGGGATTGTCTCTGTCGTGGAATGTTACAGGAAGTCCTCTTGGTTGGGTAGTGTCCCTGGATTGTAGATCATCCTTTTATAGAGCTGCACTGCACTCATATGTTACTGAACAGCACCTTCCTCTGCAAGAATACCAGCAGTAGAAAATATAGTCTTATGAGAATGAAGCCTGCTGTAAGAGCACCCGAAATAGCCCTACTGCCAGTGTCTCTGCAGAAAGTGGGCACTGAGTTGAAACTACTTTCTTGAATTGATTGCACAGTTAAGTACCCTTGTTGCTCGGCACTGTTGCCATTATGGAATCGGAGCGATTGAGAAAGACAACGGTCCGTATTGTAGAATAGAATCCTGTTGTGCTCTTTTTAGTGACCAATCGACACCAGGATACCAGGAATACATAAACATGATAAAACAGGAAGAAAAGTAATGAATTCAAATGTAATGCATTTTATTTAGAAAAGTCCACAAAACCTGGACCATTCAAAACTTGCAGTGAGTGATTAATAAGAGGATCTGAAACTATGTCAAAGGAAATGAATAGGTAAGACATGAAAATCACAAAGAATCTGGTGCTCTAGATGGATATTGTGTCAAGTGTCATGCCCATGAGACTCTGTGACACATGTTTCGGAAAATATCTGGCTTCAACAGGTGAAGGATTACTTGAAAAGTCAAGCAAGTTAGCAAGGATGTTCCAACCTAGAAGAGGGCATTTCAGTGTGAGGGCATCATAGAAGTCATCATTAGAGACAATTAATACATTATCACTAAGTCAATGACCTCCTAGTTATTATCTTTACCAAGTGGGTGGCCGTGAGACAGTGATCACCACAGATAGGAAGTCAGAGATGTCAGGTGAAATGAAAATATGCCAGGCAAGAAATCTAGTTTGTAGAAATCATCAATTTTTGAAACAGAGTAAGAAAAATGCTGGAACTCTAGAATAGTGTCCATAATGGAAAAATCTTACAGCAATTCTTAAATTTCGTAAAGTGCGAATGCCAAGAATATAACACACAGTGCATCGAATTTACGCATTTGGCCAATCCAAAGCAGTTGCTAAGGATTGGTGCATGTCAGGACTATTTGTCCCTATTTTGAGTTCATCTTCATTTCCATCTCTAGAAAGTACCAGTATATACACATTTTTTAGAAGACAAAACATCAGAAGCCGAACTAAAAGCTATTTCAGTGCATATAAATCAAAATACTATAAATAAGGATGGCGAGGAGTAGCAACCACCGCACTGTATACTCTCTTCAATCAAAAGTGTTCAATATGAATTGCAGAAGGGTTTGTGTTGCAGGAGTTGTTCCTTTCTTTACCTTGCTCACTGGACCATCATATGCAAGGTGTGTTTTCCATACTCACAGACTTGCTTTACATGTTGACTGTGTTTTTTTCATGTTTTTGTTGTTTTTGCCATGGGGTGTTTATTCTGTGTGTGAATTGGTATTCAGCTGGTCTATTACGGTCAGATCAGTGCTTTTCCATCAAGTGGTCCTGTGGCCTAATGGATAAGGCATCAGCCTCCGAAGCTGGGGATTGTGGGTTCAAGTCCCACCTGGTTCTTCAATTATTTTTAATTTTGATCTTAATTAAATATGAACGAATTTCAACATATATTAACATAAAGATGATTAAAAGGTCTCATCAATGAAAATCATAACACTCATTTCATTCACCTTGTCAATACTGATATATTACCGCGAGACTATGCAGTAAAGACATGTGAATCTTGTCCTGTCTTCATAGAGCTGCCTTGCAACTGTGACATGTCACTTAATATTTTGTTTCTCAGGGAGTATAGCAGCAGAGAAACAGATACTGCTAATTCAATTCCTTATGAGGGCCCCAGCATTTAAGATGTTACTCTTAAGTGAGCTCCCATGTAGCCACCAATTGCTGAAAAGTGTCTTCCTCAGGTGCCATCTCAACTGTGAAGAGAATCCTCTTAAGCTAGCCTCCTTGCAGTGACATGGCACTGAGAATCATTTTCCTCAGTGAGAATCTCTGCAGTGAAAAAGTTTCTCTTAAGGGATTGTCTCTGTCGTGGAATGTTACAGGAAGTCCTCTTGGTTGGGTAGTGTCCCTGGATTGTAGATCATCTTTTTATAGAGCTGCACTGCACTCATATGTTACTGAACAGCAGCTTCCTCTGCAAGAATACTAGCAGTAGAAAATATAGTCTTATGAGAATGAAGCCTGCTGTAAGAGCACCCGAAATAGCCCTACTGCCAGTGTCTCTGCAGAAAGTGGACACTGAGTTGAAACTACTTTCTTGAATTGATTGCACAGTTAAGTACCCTTGTTGCTTGGCACTGTTGCCATTATGGAATCGGAGCGATTGAGAAAGACAATGGTCCGTATTGTAGAATAGAATCCTGTTGTGCTCGTTTTAGTGACCAATCGACACCAGTATACCAGGAATACATAAACATGATAAAACAGGAAGAAAAGTAATGAATTCAAATGTAATGCATTTTATTTAGAAAAGTCCACAAAACCTGCATTCAAAACTTGCAGTGAGTGATTAATAAGAGGATCTGAAACTATGTCAAAGGAAATGAATAGGTAAGACATGAAAATCACAAAAAATCTGGTGCTCAAGATGAATATTGTGTCAAGTGTCATGCCCATGAGACTCTGTGACACATGTTTCGGAAAATATCTGGCTTCAACAGGTGAAGGATTACTTGAAAAGTCAAGCAAATTGGCAAGGATGTTCCAACCTAGAAGAGGGCATTGCAGTGTGAGGGCATCATAGAAGTCATCATTAGAGACAATGAATACATTATCACTAAGTCAATGACCTCCTAGTTATTATCTTTACCAAGTGGGTGGCCGTGAGACAGTGATCACCACAGATAGGAAGTCAGAGATGTCAGGTGAAATGAAAATATGCCAGGCAAGAAATCTAGTTTGTAGAAATCATCAATTTTTGAGACAGAGTAAGAAAAATGCTGGAACTCTAGAATAGTGTCCATAATGGAAAAATCTTACAGCAATTCTTAAATTTTGTAAAGTGCGAATGCCAAGAATATAACACACAGTGCATCGAATTTACGCATTTGGCCAATCCAAAGCAGTTGCTAAGGATTGGTGTATGTCAGGACTATTTGTCCCTATTTTGAGTTCATCTTCATTTCCATTTGTAGAAAGTACCAGTACATACACATTTTTTAGAAGACAAAACATCAGAAGCCAAACTAAAAGCTATTTCAGTGCATATAAATCAAAATACTATAAATAAGGATGGCGAGGAGTAGCAACCACCGCACTGTATACTCTCTTCAATCAAAAGTGTTCAATATGAATTGCGGAAGGGTTTGTGTTGCAGGAGTTGTTCCTTTCTTTACCTTCGCTCACTGGACCATCATATGCAAGGTGTGTTTTCCAAACTCACAGACTTGCTCTACATGTTGACTGTGTTTTTTTTTCATGTTTTTGTTGTTTTTGCCATGGGTTGTTTATTCTGTGTTTGAATTGGTGTTCAGTTGGTCTGTTATGGTCAGATCAGTGCTTTTTTATCAAGTGGCCCTGTGGCCTAATGGATAAGGCATCAGCCTCCGAAGCTGGGGATTGTGGGTTCAAGTCCCACCTGGGTCCTCAATTATTTTTAATTTTGATCTTAATTAAATATGAACGGATTTCAACATATATTAACATAAAGATGATTAAAAGGTCTCATCAATGAAAATCATAACACTCATTTCATTCACCTTGTCAATACTGATATATTACCGCGAGACTATGCAGTAAAGACATGTGAATCTTGTCCTGTCTTCATAGAGCTGCCTTGCAACTGTGACATGTCACTTAATATTTTGTTTCTCAGGGAGTATAGCAGCAGAGAAACAGATACTGCTAATTCAATTCCTTATGAGGGCCCCAGCATTTAAGATGTTACTCTTAAGTGAGCTCCCATGTAGCCACCAATTGCTGAAAAGTGTCTTCCTCAGGTGCCATCTCAACTGTGAAGAGAATCCTCCTAAGCTAGCCTCCTTGCAGTGACATGGCACTGAGAATCATTTTCCTCAGTGAGAATCTCTGCAGTGAAAAAGTTTCTCTTAAGGGATTGTCTCTGTCGTGGAATGTTACAGGAAGTCCTCTTGGTTGGGTAGTGTCCCTGGATTGTAGATCATCTTTTTATAGAGCTGCACTGCACTCATATGTTACTGAACAGCACCTTCCTCTGCAAGAATACTAGCAGTAGAAAATATAGTCTTATGAGAATGAAGCCTGCTGTAAGAGCACCCGAAATAGCCCTACTGCCACTGTCTCTGCAGAAAGTGGACACTGAGTTGAAACTACTTTCTTGAATTGATTGCACAGTTAAGTACCCTTGTTGCTCGGCACTGTTGCCATTATGGAATCGGAGCGATTGAGAAAGACAACGGTCCGTATTGTAGAATAGAATCCTGTTGTGCTCTTTTTAGTGACCAATCGACACCAGTATACCAGGAATACATAAACATGATAAAACAGGAAGAAAAGTAATGAATTCAAATGTAATTCATTTCATTTAGAAAAGTCCACAAAACCTGCACCATTCAAAACTTGCAGTGAGTGATTAATAAGAGGATCTGAAACTATGTCAAAGGAAATGAATAGGTAAGACATGAAAATCACAAAAAATCTGGTGCTCAAGATGGATATTGTGTCAAGTGTCATGCCCATGAGACTCTGTGACACATGTTTCGGAAAATATCTGGCTTCAACAGGTGAAGGATTACTTGAAAAGTCAAGCAAGTTAGCAAGGATGTTCCAACCTAGAAGAGGGCATTGCAGTGTGAGGGCATCATAGAAGTCATCATTAGAGACAATGAATACATTATCACTAAGTCAATGACCTCCTAGTTATTATCTTTACCAAGTGGGTGGCCGTGAGACAGTGATCACCACAGATAGGAAGTCAGAGATGTCAGGTGAAATGAAAATATGCCAGGCAAGAAATCTAGTTTGTAGAAATCATCAATTTTTGAGACAGAGTAAGAAAAATGCTGGAACTCTAGAATAGTGTCCATAATGGAAAAATCTTACAGCAATTCTTAAATTTTGTAAAGTGCGAATGCCAAGAATATAACACACAGTGCATCGAATTTACGCATTTGGCCAATCCAAAGCAGTTGCTAAGGATTGGTGTATGTCAGGACTATTTGTCCCTATTTTGAGTTCATCTTCATTTCCATCTGTAGAAAGTACCAGTACATACACATTTTTTAGAAGACAAAACATCAGAAGCCAAACTAAAAGCTATTTCAGTGCATATAAATCAAAATACTATAAATAAGGATGGCGAGGAGTAGCAACCACCGCACTGTATACTCTCTTCAATCAAAAGTGTTTAATATGAATTGCGGAAGGGTTTGTGTTGCAGGAGTTGTTCCTTTCTTTACCTTCGCTCACTGGACCATCATATGCAAGGTGTGTTTTCCAAACTCACAGACTTGCTCTACATGTTGACTGTGTTTTTTTTTCATGTTTTTGTTGTTTTTGCCATGGGGTGTTTATTCTGTGTTTGAATTGGTGTTCAGTTGGTCTGTTATGGTCAGATCAGTGCTTTTTTATCAAGTGGCCCTGTGGCCTAATGGATAAGGCATCAGCCTCCGAAGCTGGGGATTGTGGGTTCAAGTCCCACCTGGGTCGTCAATTATTTTTAATTTTGATCTTAATTAAATATGAACGAATTTCAACATATATTAACATAAAGATGATTAAAAGGTCTCATCAATGAAAATCATCACACTCATTTCATTCACCTTGTCAATACTGATATATTACCGCGAGACTATGCAGTAAAGACATGTGAATCTTGTCCTGTCTTCATAGAGCTGCCTTGCAACTGTGACATGTCACTTAATATTTTGTTTCTCACGGAGTATAGCAGCAGAGAAACAGATACTGCTAATTCAATTTCTTATGAGGGCCCCAGCATTTAAGATGTTACTCTTAAGTGAGCTCCCATGTAGCCACCAATTGCTGAAAAGTGTCTTCCTCAGGTGCCATCTCAACTGTGAAGAGAATCCTCCTAAGCTAGCCTCCTTGCAGTGACATGGCACTGAGAATCATTTTCCTCAGTGAGAATCTCTGCAGTGAAAAAGTTTCTCTTAAGGGATTGTCTCTGTTGTGGAATGTTACAGGAAGTCCTCTTGGTTGGGTAGTGTCCCTGGATTGTAGATCATCCTTTTATAGAGCTGCACTGCACTCATATGTTACTGAACAGCACCTTCCTCTGCAAGAATACTAGCAGTAGAAAATATAGTCTTATGAGAATGAAGCCTGCTGTAAGAGCACCCGAAATAGCCCTACTGCCAGTGTCTCTGCAGAAAGTGGACACTGAGTTGAAACTACTTTCTTGAATTGATTGCACAGTTAAGTACCCTTTTTGCTCGGCACTGTTGCCATTATGGAATCGGAGCGATTGAGAAAGACAACGGTCCGTATTGTAGAATAGAATCCTGTTGTGCTCTTTTTAGTGACCAATCGACACCAGTATACCAGGAATACATAAACATGATAAAACAGGAAGAAAAGTAATGAATTCAAATGTAATGCATTTTATTTAGAAAAGTCCACAAAACCTGCACCATTCAAAACTTGCAGTGAGTGATTAATAAGAGGATCTGAAACTATGTCAAAGGAAATGAATAGGTAAGACATGAAAATCACAAAAAATCTGGTGCTCAAGATGGATATTGTGTCAAGTGTCATGCCCATGAGACTCTGTGACACATGTTTCGGAAAATATCTGGCTTCAACAGGTGAAGGATTACTTGAAAAGTCAAGCAAGTTAGCAAGGATGTTCCAACCTAGAAGAGGGCATTGCAGTGTGAGGGCATCATAGAAGTCATCATTAGAGACAATGAATACATTATCACTAAGTCAATGACCTCCTAGTTATTATCTCTACCAAGTGGGTGGCCTTGAGACAGTGATCACCACAGATAGGAAGTCAGAGATGTCAGGTGAAATGAAAATATGCCAGGCAAGAAATCTAGTTTGTAGAAATCATCAATTTTTGAGACAGAGTAAGAAAAATGCTGGAACTCTAGAATAGTGTCCATAATGGAAAAATCTTACAGCAATTCTTAAATTTTGTAAAGTGCGAATGCCAAGAATATAACACACAGTGCATCGAATTTACGCATTTGGCCAATCCAAAGCAGTTGCTAAGGATTGGTGTATGTCAGGACTATTTGTCCCTATTTTGAGTTCATCTTCATTTCCATCTGTAGAAAGTACCAGTACATACACATTTTTTAGAAGACAAAACATCAGAAGCCAAACTAAAAGCTATTTCAGTGCATATAAATCAAAATACTATAAATAAGGATGGCGAGGAGTAGCAACCACCGCACTGTATACTCTCTTCAATCAAAAGTGTTCAATATGAATTGCGGAAGGGTTTGTGTTGCAGGAGTTGTTCCTTTCTTTACCTTCGCTCACTGGACCATCATATGCAAGTTGTGTTTTCCAAACTCACAGACTTGCTTTACATGTTGACTGTGTTTTTTTCATGTTTTTGTTGTTTTTGCCATGGGGTGTTTATTCTGTGTGTGAATTGGTGTTCAGCTGGTCTATTACGGTCAGATCAGTGCTTTTCTATCAGGTGGCCCTGTGGCCTAATGGATAAGGCATCAGCCTCCGAAGCTGGGGATTGTGGGTTCAAGTCCCACCTGGGTCGTCAATTATTTTTAATTTTGATCTTAATTAAATATGAACGAATTTCAACATATATTAACATAAAGATGATTAAAAGGTCTCATCAATGAAAATCATCACACTCATTTCATTCACCTTGTCAATACTGATGTATTACCGCGACACTATGCAGTAAAGACACGTGAATCTTGTCCTGTCTTCATAGAGCTGCCTTGCAACTGTGACATATCACTTAATATTTTGCTTCTCAGGGAGTATAGCAGCAGAGAAACAGATACTGCTAATTCAATTCCTTATGAGGGCCCCAGCATTTAAGATGTTACTCTTAAGTGAGCTCCCATGTAGCCACCAATTGCTGAAAAGTGTCTTCCTCAGGTGCCATCTCAACTGTGCAGAGAATCCTCCTAAGCTAGCCTCCTTGCAGTGACATGTCACTGAGAATCATTTTCCTCAGTGAGAATCTCTGCAGTGAAAAAGTTTCTCTTAAGGGATTGTCTCTGTAGTGGAATGTTACAGGAAGTCCTCTTGGTTGGGTAGTGTCCCTGGATTGTAGATCATCCTTTTATAGAGCTGCACTGCACTCACATGTTACTGAACAGCACCTTCCTCTGCAAGAATACTAGCAGTAGAAAATATAGTCTTATGAGAATGAAGCCTGCTGTAAGAGCACCCGAAATAGCCCTATTGCCAGTGTCTCTGCAGAAAGTGGACACTGAGTTGAAACTACTTTCTTGAATTGATTGCACAGTTAAGTACCCTTGTTGCTCGGCACTGTTGCCATTATGGAATCGGAGCAATTGAGAAAGGCAACGGTCCGTACTGTAGAATAGAATCCTGTTGTGCTCTTTTTAGTGACCAATCGAAACCAGTGTACCAGGAATACATAAACATGATAAAACAGGAAGAAAAGTGATGAATTCAAATGTAATGCATTTTATTTAGAAAAGTCCACAAAACCTGCACCATTCAAAACTTGCAGTGAGTGATTAATAAGAGGATCTGAAACTATGTCAAAGGAAATGAATAGGTAAGACATGAAAATCACAAAAAATCTGGTGCTCAAGATGGATATTGTGTATAAGTGTCATGCCCATGAGACTCTGTGACACATGTTTCGGAAAATATCTGGCTTCAACAGGTGAAGGATTACTTGAAAAGTCAAGCAAATTAGCAAGGATGTTCCAACCTAGAAGAGGGCATTGCAGTGTGAGGGCATCATAGAAGTCATCATTAGAGACAATGAATACATTATCACTAAGTCAATGACCTCCTAGTTATTATCTTTACCAAGTGGGTGGCCGTGAGACAGTGATCACCACAGATAGGAAGTCAGAGATGTCAGGTGAAATGAAAATATGCCAGGCAAGAAATCTAGTTTGTAGAAATCATCAATTTTTGAGACAGAGTAAGAAAAATGCTGGAACTCTAGAATAGTGTCCATAATGGAAAAATCTTACAGCAATTCTTAAATTTTGTAAAGTGCGAATGCCAAGAATATAACACACAGTGCATCGAATTTACGCATTTGGCCAATCCAAAGCAGTTGCTAAGGATTGGTGCATGTCAGGACTATTTGTCCCTATTTTGAGTTCATCTTCATTTCCATCTGTAGAAAGTACCAGTATATACACATTTTTTAGAAGACAAAACATCAGAAGCCGAACTAAAAGCTATTTCAGTGCATATAAATCAAAATACTATAAATAAGGATGGCGAGGAGTAGCAACCACCGCACTGTATATTCTCTTCAATCAAAAGTGTTCAATATGAATTGCGGAAGGGTTTGTGTTGCAGGAGTTGTTCCTTTCTTTACCTTCGCTCACTGGACCATCATATGCAAGGTGTGTTTTCCAAACTCACAGACTTGCTTTACATGTTGACTGTGTTTTTTTCATGTTTTTGTTGTTTTTGCCATGGGGTGTTTATTCTGTGTGTGAATTGGTGTTCAGCTGGTCTATTATGGTCAGATCAGTGCTTTTCCATCAAGTGGCCCTGTGGCCTAATGGATAAGGCATCAGCCTCCGCAGCTGGGGATTGTGGGTTCAAGTTCCACCTGGGTCGTCAATTATTTTTAATTTTGATCTTAATTAAATATGAACGAATTTCAACATATATTAACATAAAGATGATTAAAAGGTCTCATCAATGAAAATCATCACACTCATTTCATTCACCTTGTCAATACTGATGTATTACCGGGACACTATGCAGTAAAGACACGTGAATCTTGTCCTGTCTTCATAAAGCTTCCTTGCAACTGTGACATATCACTTAATATTTTGCTTCTCAGGGAGTATAGCAGCAGAGAAACAGATACTGCTAATTCAATTCCTTATGAGGGCCCCAGCATTTAAGATGTTACTCTTAAGTGAGCTCCCATGTAGCCACCAATTGCTGAAAAGTGTCTTCCTCAGGTGCCATCTCAACTGTGAAGAGAATCCTCCTAAGCTAGCCTCCTTGCAGTGACATGTCACTGAGAATCATTTTCCTCAGTGAGAATCTCTGCAGTGAAAAAGTTTCTCTTAAGGGATTGTCTCTGTAGTGGAATGTTACAGGAAGTCCTCTTGGTTGGGTAGTGTCCCTGGATTGTAGATCATCCTTTTATAGAGCTGCACTGCACTCACATGTTACTGAACAGCACCTTCCTCTGCAAGAATACTAGCAGTAGAAAATATAGTCTTATGAGAATGAAGCCTGCTGTAAGAGCACCCGAAATAGCCCTATTGCCAGTGTCTCTGCAGAAAGTGGACACTGAGTTGAAACTACTTTCTTGAATTGATTGCACAGTTAAGTACCCTTGTTGCTCGGCACTGTTGCCATTATGGAATCGGAGCAATTGAGAAAGGCAACGGTCCGTACTGTAGAATAGAATCCTGTTGTGCTCTTTTTAGTGACCAATCGAAACCAGTGTACCAGGAATACATAAACATGATAAAACAGGAAGAAAAGTGATGAATTCAAATGTAATGCATTTTATTTAGAAAAGTCCACAAAACCTGCACCATTCAAAACTTGCAGTGAGTGATTAATAAGAGGATCTGAAACTATGTCAAAGGAAATGAATAGGTAAGACATGAAAATCACAAAAAATCTGGTGCTCAAGATGGATATTGTGTCAAGTGTCATGCCCATGAGACTCTGTGACACATGTTTCGGAAAATATCTGGCTTCAACAGGTGAAGGATTACTTGAAAAGTCAAGCAAATTAGCAAGGATGTTCCAACCTAGAAGAGGGCATTGCAGTGTGAGGGCATCATAGAAGTCATCATTAGAGACAATGAATACATTATCACTAAGTCAATGACCTCCTAGTTATTATCTTTACCAAGTGGGTGGCCGTGAGATAGTGATCACCACAGATAGGAAGTCAGAGATGTCAGGTGAAATGAAAATATGCCAGGCAAGAAATCTAGTTGGTAGAAATCATCAATTTTTGAGACAGAGTAAGAAAAATGCTGGAACTCTAGAATAGTGTCCATAATGGAAAAATCTTACAGCAATTCTTAAATTTTGTAAAGTGCGAATGCCAAGAATATAACACACAGTGCATCGAATTTACGCATTTGGCCAATCCAAAGCAGTTGCTAAGGATTGGTGCATGTCAGGACTATTTGTCCCTATTTTGAGTTCATCTTCATTTCCATCTGTAGAAAGTACCAGTATATACACATTTTTTAGAAGACAAAACATCAGAAGCCGAACTAAAAGCTATTTCAGTGCATATAAATCAAAATACTATAAATAAGGATGGCGAGGAGTAGCAACCACCGCACTGTATACTCTCTTCAATCAAAAGTGTTCAATATGAATTGCGGAAGGGTTTGTGTTGCAGGAGTTGTTCCTTTCTTTACCTTCGCTCACTGGACCATCATATGCAAGGTGTGTTTTCCAAACTCACAGACTTGCTTTACATGTTGACTGTGTTTTTTTCATGTTTTTGTTGTTTTTGCCATGGGGTGTTTATTCTGTGTGTGAATTGGTGTTCAGCTGGTCTATTATGGTCAGATCAGTGCTTTTCCATCAAGTGGCCCTGTGGCCTAATGGATAAGGCATCAGCCTCCGAAGCTGGGGATTGTGGGTTCAAGTCCCACCTGGGTCGTCAATTAGTTTTAATTTTGATCTTAATTAAATATGAACGAATTTCAACATATATTAACATAAAGATGATTAAAAGGTCTCATCAATGAAAATCATCACACTCATTTCATTCACCTTGTCAATACTGATGTATTACCGCGACACTATGCAGTAAAGACACGTGAATCTTGTCCTGTCTTCATAAAGCTGCCTTGCAACTGTGACATATCACTTAATATTTTGCTTCTCAGGGAGTATAGCAGCAGAGAAACAGATACTGCTAATTCAATTCCTTATGAGGGCCCCAGCATTTAAGATGTTACTCTTAAGTGAGCTCCCATGTGGCCACCAATTGCTGAAAAGTGTCTTCCTCAGGTGCCATCTCAACTGTGAAGAGAATCCTCCTAAGCTAGCCTCCTTGCAGTGACATGTCACTGAGAATCATTTTCCTCAGTGAGAATCTCTGCAGTGAAAAAGTTTCTCTTAAGCGATTGTCTCTGTCGTGGAATGTTACAGGAAGTCCTCTTGGTTGGGTAGTGTCCCTGGATTGTAGATCATCCTTTTATAGAGCTGCACTGCACTCATATCTTACTGAACAGCACCTTCCTCTGCAAGAATACTAGCAGTAGAAAATATAGTCTTATGAGAATGAAGCCTGCTGTAAGAGCACCCGAAATAGCCCTACTGCCAGTGTCTCTGCAGAAAGTGGACACTGAGTTGAAACTACTTTCTTGAATTGATTGCACAGTTAAGTACCCTTGTTGCTCGGCACTGTTGCCATTATGGAATCGGAGCGATTGAGAAAGACAACGGTCCGTATTGTAGAATAGAATCCTGTTGTGCTCTTTTTAGTGACCAATCGACACCAGTATATCAGGAATACATAAACATGATAAAACAGGAAGAAAAGTAATGAATTCAAATGTAATGCATTTTATTTAGAAAAGTCCACAAAAGCTGCACCATTCAAAACTTGCAGTGAGTGATTAATAAGAGGATCTGAAACTATGTCAAAGGAAATGAATAGGTAAGACATGAAAATCACAAGAAATCTGGTGCTCAAGATGGATATTGTGTCAAGTGTCATGCCCATGAGACTCTGTGACACATGTTTCGGAAAATATCTGGCTTCAACAGGTGAAGGATTACTTGAAAAGTCAAGCAAGTTAGCAAGGATGTTCCAACCTAGAAGAGGGCATTGCAGTGTGAGGGCATCATAGAAGTCATCATTAGAGACAATGAATACATTATCACTAAGTCAATGACCTCCTAGTTATTATCTTTACCAAGTGGGTGGCCGTGAGACAGTGATCACCACAGATAGGAAGTCAGAGATGTCAGGTGAAATGAAGATATGCCAGGCAAGAAATCTAGTTTGTAGAAATCATCAATTTTTGAGAGTTCCAGCGGAGCTCCCGAGATCCTGAACAGATCCGGGCAAATCAGTGCAGTACGACTGCTTATTGAATACCGACGATATGCATGCCAGCGTGTGAAGGTGCCACCGAAGTACTGTGAACTTTTGGAGGACATAGCAGCTACGACGGCTAAGATTGGAGAAGAAAAGTCGAGAGACGCTGAGAACAAAGGGCGACTCAAAATGGCCGACATAGGCCCGAGACGGGATTGAAAAGAGTTGCGGGAAGACCTAACCAGGTCAGCGTGCAGTGCGCCCACTCATCATTCGATAGACCTGCACATCCTCAGGACCATGTCCAGTAAGGCAGTGCGACCTAAGGCGAAACAGCCCACGCTGGATGACTTCACCAAAACGTCCCCGGGCCCGGACGCCACCAAGAATAAGGATGCACCGGCCGTGGGTAGCGCAACGACTTCGAGCTCTAACCAAGAAATCCTGGCAGCGATTGCGGACCTGAGAGCGGCCTGGGAGTCGAAATTAGAACTGGCTGTCTCTGAATTAAAAACGGTATTGGACCTCAAAGTTGGGGAGGTCCAGGAGGACGTCAATCTACTGAGACAAGACGTTAGGGTTCTGGCGGAGCGCACAGAGTCCCTGGAAAAAGAAGTTGGCCCGAATACGGCGGACTGTGCCACCCACAAGGCAAAACTGCACGCCCTAATCCAAAGGGTGGGCAACTTGGAAAGTAGAGTGGAGGAGGCGGAAGGACTGGCCCGTCGCAACAATATCCGCATTGTGGGCCTACCGGAGGGGACGGAGGGCCGTGACCCTACTGACTTTGTTGAGACCATGTTGCTGCAAGAGATATCCGGAGGGGCCTTATCCCAAGGCTTCGCAGTGGAGAGAGCACATAGAGCCCTAACGAGGAAGCCGCCTCCCGGAAACCCGCCCAGACCCATCATTGCCAAAATTCTTAACTATCGTGATCGGGAAAGAATATTAGAACATTTTCGAAAAGGAGGCACGATCAAGAGAGGAGCAGCAAACATCACGGCGTATCCGGTTTACACCCTAGCTGTGCAGCGGAGCCGCATGAACTTTGGGACTGTGAAACGGAGGCTGAGGGAGGCAGGTTACAAATATATGTTGCTTTACCCTGCAAAACTGAAGGTCATACAGGCGCATAAAACTTTATTTTTCGAGACCCCAGAGGACGCCATGGAGTGGCTCGACGCACAGGGGTGCCCTCAAGAATCGGCGGACCGGCCCCAGAAGGACTCGGAGGAGCTGCGGAAGACGTAAAATGGCGTCGCAAGATGGCGCGACTCATGGACCCTGAGACTTGATTATAGTCGATTCGGAACCTTCGGTATGGAAGGTCAGTTGGTTGTACTGTTTGTCACAAACATTGAGATTATCATTGAACGGGAGCCCCATGGAGCGATACTCTCTCCCCACAATAGCTTAGGTTAGGTGGCCATTAGGGCGACCTCACCCTACTGGGCTCCGTGCACGGACCGGTGTTTGCGGAACCAGATGTGGGGGTGCCTGAGCTCTTTTGTTGAAGCTGGGCAACAGTTGGGGTGTGTGGTGTTGGGGGGAGGGTAGGAGAGGGAGGGGAAAGGGAGTTGGAGTTTGGTTGTGTGTGTGGTTAGTTTGGGAATGAGCTTATTCGCGGAGTGGCTGCAGTGGGACGCCTTCTGTGTCATGAGAACCGCTGGAGGTTCCCGTAAGTGGGGTGGGAAGACACATAGCTGCCATGGGTGACCTCAAGATTGCCACCTGGAACGTCCGGGGCCTCAATAATTACCTGAAAAGAAATAAAGTCATGTTGTATCTTAAACGACAGAAGATCGACATTGCCCTACTACAAGAAACGCACCTGGCCCAACATAAACTAGACCTTGTAAAGAAAAAATGGGGTGGTACAGTGGTGGGCTCCCCGTACTCGGCCTATGCCAGAGGTGTGCTGATCTGGGTGGCCCCGCATGTCCCACTCAGAATTGTACGAGAGGAGGTAGACACGGAGGGTAGACTGGTAATACTGAGGGTACTGATTGAGAACAGAGGACTGAGTATTATTAATACATATGCCCCCAATCAGAATACTGCTGTATACTTCAGGACTCTATGTACACGCCTGGGCCCATGCGCAGGGGAACCGATCATCTGGGGGGGGACTTTAACTGTGTTCTTGACCCCAAGATAGATAGGTCCGACAGTAAAGTAGACAGGCCCACCCCAGCGGCCAGGGCTCTACGGGTACTATTAGACGACTATGGACTAGAAGATGTCTGGAGATTGAAACACCCCACGGCCTTGCAGTACTCTCATTATTCGGCCCCTCAACAGTTGCACACGAGACTAGATTACTTCTTTGCTACGCCAGAAGTGGCGATAACAACTACACAGGTTGAATACAGAGCGAGCGTCCTGTCGGACCATTCGCCCTTGGTGATGGCCTGGCAATATGGCCGCCCCAGAGGGCGGATTCCGACATGGCGCCTTCGGGCGGAGGCGCTCAGAGACCCGGTCTTTAGAGAAGATATTAGAGAGACGATTACAAGGTATTTTGAGGAGAACACGGGCAGTGTGGATTCGGCTGGTACACTTTGGGAGGCCTTCACGGTGGTAGTGAGGGGCGACGCTATCTCTAAATCAAAGGGCCTTCAGGGGGGGGTTTTAGCCGAGCTGGAGAAAGTGGAGAAAGAATTGGAACGTGAATGTACCAGAGGGGGAGGGGACACAGACCTAGTACTCGAATTACAACAACTAAGCTCAGAGCTGTGGGAGCGGCTTTGTGACCTCAATTACAGGAAATACGTGGAGAGGCAACATGCAGGAGGTGACAAAACTGGTCGCCTACTGGCATGGCTTTATAAGAGGGAAACCCCCAGGGGCCCGGTCATGATGATAGAAAGGGAAGACGGAGAGGAGGCTCACACTCAGGAAGAGGTTAACGCTGCTTCCTTAGATTATTATAAAGCGCTGTATGAGGACAAAGGGGAAGACAATCTGGATAAAATCAGGGACACACTGGAAGATATAGAACTGCCCAGGATTAGTGCAGAGGAAAGGGAGGAGTTAGATGGCCCCATTACGCTAGATGAACTGGAAGAGGTGGTGAAACGGCTGCCTACTTGCAAGACCCCGGGCACTGATGGACTCCCGAGTGAGTTCTACAAAACGTATAGCGCAGAGATACTCCCCCCTATGCTGGAGATGTATAACGAATCATTCGAGGGAGGCCGATTGCCAGACACGCTCAGAGAAGCGCTGATCGTACCACTACCCAAGCCTAACAAGCCGAGACAACACTGTGGATCGTACAGACCGCTGTCGATGTTGAACCAAGACAGTAAGATCCTGACAGCGGTCTTGGCGGATAGGCTGCGCAAGGTCATCGGCAGACTGATACACTCGGATCAGACAGGTTATGTCCCTGGCAGGAATATAACTCATAATCACAGGCGGCTCCACCGAGTGATAGAAGAAGGGAACAGAAGAGATGAGAAATGGCAGTGATCTCCCTAGACGCAGTTAAGGCGTTTGATTCGGTGAGGTGGCCGTGGCTGTTTGCGGTCCTGAGAGAATATGGGTTTGGGCCAGGCTATATCAGATGGGCGAGACTACTGTATAGCCAGCCAACGGCTAGGGTGCGTACGGGATCAGTGATATCCGATAAGTGGCACCTAAGTAGGGGTACTAGGCAGGGATGTCCTTGGTCCCCGATGTTATACATATTGGCCTTGGAACCCTTAGCGGTATATCTTAGACAGCAATATGACCTGGTGGGCATCGAGGTGGGAGGAAAGAGCCATTTGATATCCTTATATGCCGATGACTTGCTGCTGTACCTAAAGTATCCGGAAGAGAACCTCCAGTATGTGTTGGAGGTCATGCAGAAGTATGCCGAATTGTCCGGCATAGCGGTTAATCCTGGCAAGTCGAGCATGTTCCCCCTAGGGTACTATTCGAAGGTCCCCACGGAACGCTTACCGGTATTGCCCGCGCCTTGGCAGCCGAGTCCTTCCGATACCTCGGAATAGACATATATCACACTGTGGGAAACGAACATCTGCATAACACTGAGGTTGCTGTGGATAAGATCCGTGCGTCTATGCGATTTTGGGAAAAGCTGCCGCTAGCGATGATAGGGCGAGGGGCGTTGCTTAAAATGGTTGTCTTGCCTAGACTGCTGCATTTCTTCAACAACATACCATACTTAATAGCTAGGAAGTTCTTTACCAAACTCGACAGTATGTGCAGGGACTTCCTATGGCACGGCACTCGCAACCGAGTGGCGCTGTGGAAGCTACAAAACTTCTACGATAAAGGAGGGATTAAATTACCACATTTTGAGGCCTATTATGTTGCGAGCCAATTGCAATATGTTACACAGTGGCTCTCTGATGAGGAATCTCCCGAGTCCAGGTTGGTTGGGACAGATTGCACCCCGTTCTATTTGAAGGAGATCATCTGGGTCCCTAGACAAGACTTAAATCTTCGCCCTGGTATGCTGTTACTTGGGTGGAAAATGTGGCGTAGAGCATGCCGGCTGCTGGAAAGGCCGGATCCGTGTTCGCCGCAGGTGCCACTGGTTGCCTTGACTGCGGGGGATGGTCAACTTAGAAAAACGATCAGAATGTACTGGGAACCGGTTCGGTTGGCCACGTTAGGAGATATATGGCAAGATGGGGCCATCAAGGATTTTGCAGACTTAGAAGAAGAAGCTGGGTTACATGGGGGCCAATACGTTACATACCTCAGGTTGGTACGGATTAACCCGAAAATCTTGGCCTGAGACGGTGTTAGCGGAGGATCCGGACGCCCTGATTGATAAAATATATGACATATCAGAGGGCGGACACGAGATCTCCAGATTGTATGAGGTGGTGATGTCCCGAGTGGGAAAGGACTTGACAGACTTGAGACTAGAATGGGAAATGGAGGTGGGGGTTCAGATGACTGATGGGATGTGGGAACGGGCTCTGGGATATCATAAAAAAGTGTCCAGAAATGCTAGATTACAGCAAATCCAACTATATATCACACACAGAGCGTATATGACCCCCAAGAGAATAGCTAAGTTTGCGAACTTGGGCAGGCAGGCATGCCCGAAATGTAACGAGGAGGACGCGGACATGACGCATATGTTCTGGTCCTGCCCAGTAATCGAAGTCTTCTGGAGAGAAGTGTCACAGAAGTTGGCTGACAAAGGGGTCCCGATAAGCATTGACACAACCTGGGCTTGCCTTCTAGGGGGGTTCCCCAGACCGAAGAACACCAAACATCTGGGGAAACTGAGAGACCTAGCGTATATACTCGCTAAAAGGAGGATAGCTATGAACTGGAAGCAATGCTACAAACCTAGGATAGAGATGTGGTGGAGGGATCTCCAAAAATGGGCGGAAGCCGAAACCATGGTCTGGCAAGAGGCATGCAGTAAATGCGGGGAGGAGGATGTGGGCAACCTAGTAGCCTGGAGGTCATTAGTCACTGGTCTGTTTGGGGTACGAGGAGAACCTACTGCCTCGGAGGAGGAAGTCACCCGGCCACACCAGGTCGATACGGAACTACCCTGTGGATGAGCTCTTGAAGGGGAGGGGGGGAGTGTAGTGTTGTGTTTTGTTAAGTGTTTATTGTCTTATTGTATATAATGTCACAAGTTTGTTTATATTGTTTTCACTTAAAACAAAATAAAAATATATTTAAAAAAAAAAATATTTGAGACAGAGTAAGAAAAATGCTGGAACTCTAGAATAGTGTCCATAATGGAAAAATCTTACAGCAATTCTTAAATTTTGTAAAGTGCGAATGCCAAGAATATAACACACAGTGCATCGAATTTACGCATTTGGCCAATCCAAAGCAGTTGCTAAGGATTGGTGCATGTCAGGACTATTTGTCCCTATTTTGAGTTCCTCTTCATTTCCATCTGTAAAAAGTACCAGTATATACACATTTTTTAGAAGACAAAACATCAGAAGCCGAACTAAAAGCTATTTCAGTGCATATAAATCAAAATACTATAAATAAGGATGGCGAGGAGTAGCAACCACCGCACTGTATACTCTCTTCAATCAAAAGTGTTCAATATGAATTGCGGAAGGGTTTGTGTTGCAGGAGTTGTTCCTTTCTTTACCTTCGCTCACTGGACCATCATATGCAAGGTGTGTTTTCCAAACTCACAGACTTGCTCTACATGTTGACTGTGTTTTTTTTTCATGTTTTTGTTGTTTTTGCCATGGGGTGTTTATTCTGTGTTTGAATTGGTGTTCAGTTGGTCTATTATGGTCAGATCAGTGCTTTTCTATCAAGTGGCCCTGTGGCCTAATCCTAGCTGGGGATTGTGGGTTCAAGTCCCACCTGGGTCGTCAATTATTGTTAATTTTGATCTTAATTAAATATGAACGAATTTCAACATATATTAACATAAAGATGTTTAAAAGGTCTCATCAATGAAAATCATCACACTCATTTCATTCACCTTGTCAATACTGATATATTACCGCGAGACTATGCAGTAAAGACACGTGAATCTGGTCCTGTCTTCATAGAGCTGCCTTGCAACTGTGACATGTCACTTAATATTTTGTTTCTCAGGGAGTATAGCAGCAGAGAAATAGATACTAGCAGCAGAGAAATAGATACTGCTAATTCAATTCCTTATGAGGGCCCCAGCATTTAAGATGTTACTCTTAAGTGAGCTCCCATGTAGCCACCAATTGCTGAAAAGTGTCTTCCTCAGGTGCCATCTCAACTGTGAAGAGAATCCTCCTAAGCTAGCCTTCTTGCAGTGACATGGCACTGAGAATCATTTTCCTCAGTGAGAATCTCTGCAGTGAAAAAGTTTCTCTTAAGGGATTTTCTCTGTAGTGGAATGTTACAGGAAGTCCTCTTGGTTGGGTAGTGTCCCTGGATTGTAGATCATCCTTTTATAGAGCTGCACTGCACTCATATGTTACTGAACAGCACCTTCCTCTGCAAGAATACTAGCAGTAGAAAATATAGTCTTATGAGAATGAAGACTGCTGTAAGAGCACCCGAAATAGCCCTACTGCCAGTGTCTCTGCAAAAAGTGGACACTGAGTTGAAACTACTTTCTTGAATTGATTGCACAGTTAAGTACCCTTGTTGCTCGGCACTGTTGCCATTATGGAATCGGAGCGATTGAGAAAGACAAAGGTCCGTATTGTAGAATAGAATCCTGTCGTGCTCTTTTTAGTGACCAATCGACACCAGTATACCAGGAATACATAAACATGATAAAACAGGAAGAAAAGTAATGAATTCAAATGTAATGCATTTTATTTAGAAAAGTCCACAAAACCTGCACCATTCCAAACTTGCAGTGAGTGATTAATAAGAGGATCTGAAACTATGTCAAAGGAAATGAATAGGTAAGACATGAAAATCACAAAAAATCTGGTGCTCAAGATGGATATTGTGTCAAGTGTCATGCCCATGAGACTCTGTGACACATGTTTCGGAAAATATCTGGCTTCAACAGGTGAAGGATTACTTGAAAAGTCAAGCAAGTTAGCAAGGATGTTCCAACCTAGAAGAGGGCATTGCAGTGTGAGGGCATCATAGAAGTCATCATTAGAGACAATGAATACATTATCACTAAGTCAATGACCTCCTAGTTATTATCTTTACCAAGTGGGTGGCCGTGAGACAGTGATCACCACAGATAGGAAGTCAGAGATGTCAGGGGAAATGAAAATATGCCAGGCAAGAAATCTAGTTTGTAGAAATCATCAATTTTTGAAACAGAGTAAGAAAAATGCTGGAACTCTAGAATAGTGTCCATAATGGAAAAATCTTACAGCAATTCTTAAATTTTGTAAAGTGCGAATGCCAAGAATATAACACACAGTGCATCGAATTTACGCATTTGGCCAATCCAAAGCAGTTGCTAAGGAATGGTGCATGTCAGGACTATTTGTCCCTATTTTGAGTTCATCTTCATTTCCATCTGTAGAAAGTACCAGTATATACACATTTTTTAGAAGACAAAACATCAGAAACCGAACTAAAAGCTATTTCAGTGCATATAAATCAAAATACTATAAATAAGGATGGCGAGGAGTAGCAACCACCGCACTGTATACTCTCTTCAATCAAAAGTGTTCAATATGAATTGCGGAAGGGTTTGTGTTGCAGGAGTTGTTCCTTTCTTTACCTTCGCTCACTGGACCATCATATGCAAGGTGTGTTTTCCAAACTCACAGACTTGCTTTACATGTTGACTGTGTTTTTTTCATGTTTTTGTTGTTTTTGCCATGGGGTGTTTATTCTGTGTGTGAATTGGTGTTCAGCTGGTCTATTATGGTCAGATCAGTGCTTTTCCATCAAGTGGCCCTGTGGCCTAATGGATAAGGCATCAGCCTCCGAAGCTGGGGATTGTGGGTTCAAGTCCCACCTGGGTTGTCAATTATTTTTAATTTTGATCTTAATTAAATATGAACGAATTTCAACATATATTAACATAAAGATGATTAAAAGGTCTCATCAATGAAAATCATCACACTCATTTCATTCACCTTGTCAATACTGATGTATTACCGCGACACTATGCAGTAAAGACACGTGAATCTTGTCCTGTCTTCATAGAGCTGCCTTGCAACTGTGACATATCACTTAATATTTTGCTTCTCAGGGAGTATAGCAGCAGAGAAACAGATACTGCTAATTCAATTCCTTATGAGGGCCCCAGCATTTAAGATGTTACTCTTAAGTGAGCTCCCATGTAGCCACCAATTGCTGAAAAGTGTCTTCCTCAGGTGTCATCTCAACTGTGAAGAGAATCCTCCTAAGCTAGCCTCCTTGCAGTGACATGGCACTGAGAATCATTTTCCTCAGTGAGAATCTCTGCAGTGAAAAAGTTTCTCTTAAGGGATTGTCTCTGTCATGGAATGTTACAGGAAGTCCTCTTGGTTGGGTAGTGTCCCTGGATTGTAGATCATCCTTTTATAGAGCTGCACTGCACTCATATGTTACTGAACAGCACCTTCCTCTGCAAGAATACTAGCAGTAGAAAATATAGTCTTATGAGAATGAAGCCTGCTGTAAGAGCACCCGAAATAGCCCTACTGCCAGTGTCTCTGCAGAAAGTGGACACTGAGTTGAAACTACTTTCTTGAATTGATTGCACAGTTAAGTACCCTTGTTGCTTGGCACTGTTGCCATTATGGAATCGGAGCGATTGAGAAAGACAATGGTCCGTATTGTAGAATAGAATCCTGTTGTGCTCGTTTTAGTGACCAATCGACACCAATATACCAGGAATACATAAACATGATAAAACAGGAAGAAAAGTAATGAATTCAAATGTAATGCATTTTATTTAGAAAAGTCCACAAAACCTGCATTCAAAACTTGCAGTGAGTGATTAATAAGAGGATCTGAAACTATGTCAAAGGAAATGAATAGGTAAGACATGAAAATCACAAAAAATCTGGTGCTCAAGATGAATATTGTGTCAAGTGTCATGCCCATGAGACTCTGTGACACATGTTTCGGAAAATATCTGGCTTCAACAGGTGAAGGATTACTTGAAAAGTCAAGCAAATTAGCAAGGATGTTCCAACCTAGAAGAGGGCATTGCAGTGTGAGGGCATCATAGAAGTCATCATTAGAGACAATGAATACATTATCACTAAGTCAATGACCTCCTAGTTATTATCTTTACCAAGTGGGTGGCCGTGAGACAGTGATCACCACAGATAGGAAGTCAGAGATGTCAGGTGAAATAAAAATATGCCAGGCAAGAAATCTAGTTTGTAGAAATCATCAATTTTTGAGACAGAGTAAGAAAAATGCTGGAACTCTAGAATAGTGTCCATAATGGAAAAATCTTACAGCAATTCTTAAATTTTGTAAAGTGCGAATGCCAAGAATATAACACACAGTGCATCGAATTTACGCATTTGGCCAATCCAAAGCAGTTGCTAAGGATTGGTGCATGTCAGGACTATTTGTCCCTATTTTGAGTTCATCTTCATTTCCATCTGTAGAAAGTACCAGTATATACACATTTTTTAGAAGACAAAACATCAGAAGCCGAACTAAAAGCTATTTCAGTGCATATAAATCAAAATACTATAAATAAGGATGGCGAGGAGTAGCAACCACCGCACTGTATACTCTCTTCAATCAAAAGTGTTCAATATGAATTGCGGAAGGGTTTGTGTTGCAGGAGTTGTTCCTTTCTTTACCTTCGCTCACTGGACCATCATATGCAAGGTGTGTTTTCCAAACTCACAGACTTGCTTTACATGTTGACTGTGTTTTTTTCATGTTTTTGTTGTTTTTGCCATGGGGTGTTTATTCTGTGTGTGAATTGGTGTTCAGCTGGTCTATTACGGTCAGATCAGTGCTTTTCCATCAAGTGGCCCTGTGGCCTAATGGATGAGGCATCAGCCTCCGAAGCTGGGGATTGTGGGTTCAAGTCCCTTCTGGGTCGTCAATTATTTTTAATTTTGAGCTTAATTAAATATGAACGAATTTCAACATATATTAACATAAAGATGATTAAAAGGTCTCATCAATGAAAATCATCACACTCATTTTAATTCAGCTTGTCAATACTGATGTATTACCGCGACACTATGCAGTAAAGACACGTGAATCTTGTCCTGTCTTCATAGAGCTGCCTTGCAACTGTGACATATCACTTAATATTTTGCTTCTCAGGGAGTATAGCACCATAGAAACAGATACTGCTAATTCAATTCCTTATGAGGGCCCCAGCATTTAAGATGTTACTCTTAAGTGAGCTCCCCTGTAGCCACCAATTGCTGAAAAGTGTCTTCCTCAGGTGCCATCTCAACTGTGAAGAGAATCCTCCTAAGCTAGCCTCCTTGCAGTGACATGGCACTGAGAATCATTTTCCTCAGTGAGAATCTCTGCAGTGAAAAAGTTTCTCTTAAGGGATTGTCTCTGTCGTGGAATGTTACAGGAAGTCCTCTTGGTTGGGTAGTGTCCCTGGATTGTAGATCATCCTTTTATAGAGCTGCACTGCACTCACATGTTACTGAACAGCACCTTCCTCTGCAAGAATACTAGCAGTAGAAAATATAGTCTTATGAGAATGAAGCCTGCTGTAAGAGCACCTGAAATAGCCCTACTGCCAGTGTCTCTGCAGAAAGTGGACACTGAGTTGAAACTACTTTCTTGAATTGATTGCACAGTTAAGTACCCTTGTTGCTCGGCACTGTTGCCATTATGGAATCGGAGCGATTGAGAAAGACAACGGTCCGTACTGTAGAATAGAATCCTGTTGTGCTCTTTTTAGTGACCAATCGACACCAGTGTACCAGGAATACATAAACATGATAAAACAGGAAGAAAAGTGATGAATTCAAATGTAATGCATTTTATTTAGAAAAGTCCACAAAACCTGCACCATTCAAAACTTGCAGTGAGTGATTAATAAGAGGATCTGAAACTATGTCAAAGGAAATGAATAGGTAAGACATGAAAATCACAAAAAATCTGGTGCTCAAGATGGATATTGTGTCAAGTGTCATGCCCATGAGACTCTGTGACACATGTTTCGGAAAATATCTGGCTTCAACAGGTGAAGGATTACTTGAAAAGTCAAGCAAGTTAGCAAGGATGTTCCAAACTAGAAGAGGGCATTGCAGTGTGAGGGCATTATAGAAGTCATCATTAGAGACAATGAATACATTATCACTAAGTCAATGACCTCCTAGTTATTATCTTTACCAAGTGGGTGGCCGTGAGACAGTGATCACCACAGATAGGAAGTCAGAGATGTCAGGTGAAATGAAAATATGCCAGGCAAGAAATCTAGTTTGTAGAAATCATCAATTTTTGAGACAGAGTAAGAAAAATGCTGGAACTCTAGAATAGTGTCCATAATGGAAAAATCTTACAGCAATTCTTAAATTTTGTAAAGTGCGAATGCCAAGAATATAACACACAGAGCATCGAATTTACGCATTTGGCCAATCCAAAGCAGTTGCTAAGGATTGGTGTATGTCAGGACTATTTGTCCCTATTTTGAGTTCATCTTCATTTCCATCTGTAGAAAGTACCAGTACATACACATTTTTTAGAAGACAAAACATCAGAAGCCAAACTAAAAGCTATTTCAGTGCATATAAATCAAAATACTATAAATAAGGATGGCGAGGAGTAGCAACCACCGCACTGTATACTCTCTTCAATCAAAAGTGTTCAATATGAATTGCGGAAGGGTTTGTGTTGCAGGAGTTGTTCCTTTCTTTACCTTCGCTCACTGGACCATCATATGCAAGGTGTGTTTTCCAAACTCACAGACTTGCTCTACATGTTGACTGTGTTTTTTTTCATGTTTTTGTTGTTTTTGCCATGGGGTGTTTATTCTGTGTTTGAATTGGTGGTCAGTTGGTCTATTACGGTCAGATCAGTGCTTTTCCATCAAGTGGCCCTGTGGCCTAATGGATAAGGCATCAGCCTCCGAAGCTGGGGATTGTGGGTTCAAGTCCCACCTGGGTTGTCAATTATTTTTAATTTTGATCTTAATTAAATATGAACGAATTTCAACATATATTAACATAAAGATGATTAAAAGGTCTCATCAATGAAAATCATCACACTCATTTCATTCACCTTGTCAATACTGATGTATTACCGCGACACTATGCAGTAAAGACACGTGAATCTTGTCCTGTCTTCTATGAGCTGCCTTGCAACTGTGACATATCACTTAATATTTTGCTTCTCAGGGAGTATAGCAGCAGAGAAACATATACTGCTCATTCAATTCCTTATGAGGGCCCCAGCATTTAAGATGTTACTCTTAAGTGAGCTCCCATGTAGCCACCAATTGCTGAAAAGTGTCTTCCTCAGGTGCCATCTCAACTGTGAAGAGAATCCTCCTAAGCTAGCCTCCTTGCAGTGACATGTCACTGAGAATCATTTTCCTCAGTGAGAATCTCTGCAGTGAAAAAGTTTCTCTTAAGGGATTGTCTCTATAGTGGAATGTTACAGGAAGTCCTCTTGGTTGGGTAGTGTCCCTGGATTGTAGATCATCCTTTTATAGAGCTGCACTGCACTCACATGTTACTGAACAGCACCTTCCTCTGCAAGAATACTAGCAGTAGAAAATATAGTCTTATGAGAATGAAGCCTGCTGTAAGAGCACCCGAAATAGCCCTATTGCCAGTGTCTCTGCAGAAAGTGGACACTGAGTTGAAACTACTTTCTTGAATTGATTGCACAGTTAAGTACCCTTGTTGCTCGGCACTGTTGCCATTATGGAATCGGAGCAATTGAGAAAGGCAACGGTCCGTACTGTAGAATAGAATCCTGTTGTGCTCTTTTTAGTGACCAATCGACACCAGTGTACCAGGAATACATAAACATGATAAAACAGGAAGAAAAGTGATGAATTCAAATGTAATGCATTTTATTTAGAAAAGTCCACAAAACCTGCGCCATTCAAAACTTGCAGTGAGTGATTAATAAGAGGATCTGAAACTATGTCAAAGGAAATGAATAGGTAAGACATGAAAATCACAAAAAATCTGGTGCTCAAGATGGATATTGTGTCAAGTGTCATGCCCATGAGACTCTGTGACACATGTTTCGGAAAATATCTGGCTTCAACAGGTGAAGGATTACTTGAAAAGTCAAGCAAATTAGCAAGGATGTTCCAACCTAGAAGAGGGCATTGCAGTGTGAGGGCATCATAGAAGTCATCATTAGAGACAATGAATACATTATCACTAAGTCAATGACCTCCTAGTTATTATCTTTACCAAGTGGGTGGCCGTGAGACAGTGATCACCACAGATAGGAAGTCAGAGATGTCAGGTGAAATGAAAATATGCCAGGCAAGAAATCTAGTTTGTAGAAATCATCAATTTTTGAGACAGAGTAAGAAAAATGCTGGAACTCTAGAATAGTGTCCATAATGGAAAAATCTTACAGCAATTCTTAAATTTTGTAAAGTGCGAATGCCAAGAATATAACACACAGTGCATCGAATTTACGCATTTGGCCAATCCAAAGCAGTTGCTAAGGATTGGTGCATGTCAGGACTATTTGTCCCTATTTTGAGTTCATCTTCATTTCCATCTGTAGAAAGTACCAGTATATACACATTTTTTAGAAGACAAAACATCAGAAGCCAAACTAAAAGCTATTTCAGTGCATATAAATCAAAATACTATAAATAAGGATGGCGAGGAGTAGCAACCACCGCACTGTATACTCTCTTCAATCAAAAGTGTTCAATATGAATTGCGGAAGGGTTTGTGTTGCAGGAGTTGTTCCTTTCTTTACCTTCGCTCACTGGACCATCATATGCAAGGTGTGTTTTCCAAACTCACAGACTTGCTTTACATGTTGACTGTGTTTTTTTCATGTTTTTGTTGTTTTTGCCATGGGGTGTTTATTCTGTGTGTGAATTGGTGTTCAGCTGGTCTATTACGGTCAGATCAGTGCTTTTCCATCAAGTGGCCCTGTGGCCTAATGGATGAGGCATCAGCCTCCGAAGCTGGGGATTGTGGGTTCAATTCCCACCTGGGTCGTCAATTATTTTTAATTTTGATCTTAATTAAATATGAACGAATTTCAACATATATTAACATAAAGATGATTAAAAGGTCTCATCAATGAAAATCATCACACTCATTTCATTCACCTTGTCAATACTGATGTATTACCGCGAGACTATGCAGTAAAGACACGTGAATCTTGTCCTGTCTTCATAGAGCTGCCTTGCAACTGTGACATGTCACTTAATATTTTGTTTCTCAGGGAGTATAGCAGCAGAGAAACAGATACTGCTAATTCAATTCCTTATGAGGGCCCCAGCATTTAAGATGTTACTCTTAAGTGAGCTCCCCTGTAGCCACCAATTGCTGAAAAGTGTCTTCCTCAGGTGCCATCTCAACTGTGAAGAGAATCCTCCTAAGCTAGCCTCCTTGCAGTGACATGGCACTGAGAATCATTTTCCTCAGTGAGAATCTCTGCAGTGAAAAAGTTTCTCTTAAGGGATTGTCTCTGTCGTGGAATGTTACAGGAAGTCCTCTTGGTTGGGTAGTGTCCCTGGATTGTAGATCATCCTTTTATAGAGCTGCACTGCACTCACATGTTACTGAACAGCACCTTCCTCTGCAAGAATACTAGCAGTAGAAAATATAGTCTTATGAGAATGAAGCCTGCTGTAAGAGCACCCGAAATAGCCCTACTGCCAGTGTCTCTGCAGAAAGTGGACACTGAGTTGAAACTACTTTCTTGAATTGATTGCACAGTTAAGTACCCTTGTTGCTCGGCACTGTTGCCATTATGGAATCGGAGCGATTGAGAAAGACAACGGTCCGTCCTGTAGAATAGAATCCTGTTGTGCTCTTTTTAGTGACCAATCGACACCAGTGTACCAGGAATACATGATAAAACAGGAAGAAAAGTGATGAATTCAAATGTAATGCATTTTATTTAGAAAAGTCCACAAAACCTGCACCATTCAAAACTTGCAGTGAGTGATTAATAAGAGGATCTGAAACTATGTCAAAGGAAATGAATAGGTAAGACATGAAAATCACAAAAAATCTGGTGCTCAAGATGGATATTGTGTCAAGTGTCATGCCCATGAGACTCTGTGACACATGTTTCGGAAAATATCTAGCTTCAACAGGTGAAGGATTACTTGAAAAGTCAAGCAAGTTAGCAAGGATGTTCCAACCTAGAAGAGGGCATTGCAGTGTGAGGGCATCATAGAAGTCATCATTAGAGACAATGAATACATTATCACTAAGTCAATGACCTCCTAGTTATTATCTTTACCAAGTGGGTGGCCGTGAGACAGTGATCACCACAGATAGGAAGTCAGAGATGTCAGGTGGAATGAAAATATGCCAGGCAAGAAATCTAGTTTGTAGAAATCATCAATTTTTGAGACAGAGTAAGAAAAATGCTGGAACTCTAGAATAGTGTCCATAATGGAAAAATCTTACAGCAATTCTTAAATTTTGTAAAGTGCGAATGCCAAGAATATAACACACAGTGCATCGAATTTACGCATTTGGCCAATCCAAAGCAGTTGCTAAGGATTGGTGTATGTCAGTACTATTTGTCCCTATTTTGAGTTCATCTTCATTTCCATCTGTAGAAAGTACCAGTACATACACATTTTTTAGAAGACAAAACATCAGAAGCCAAACTAAAAGCTATTTCAGTGCATATAAATCAAAATACTATAAATAAGGATGGCGAGGAGTAGCAACCACCGCACTGTATACTCTCTTCAATCAAAAGTGTTCAATATGAATTGCGGAAGGGTTTGTGTTGCAGGAGTTGTTCCTTTCTTTACCTTCGCTCACTGGACCATCATATGCAAGGTGTGTTTTCCAAACTCACAGACTTGCTCTACATGTTGACTGTGTTTTTTTTCATGTTTTTGTTGTTTTTGCCATGGGGTGTTTGTTCTGTGTTTGAATTGGTGTTCAGTTGGTCTATTATGGTCAGATCAGTGCTTTTCTATCAAGTGGCCCTGTGGCCTAATGGATAAGGCATCAGCCTCCGAAGCTGGGGATTGTGGGTTCAAGTCCCACCTGGGTCGTTAATTATTTTTAATTTTGATCTTAATTAAATATGAACGAATTTCAACATATATTAACATAAAGATGATTAAAAGGTCTCATCAATGAAAATCATCACACTCATTTCATTCACCTTGTCAATACTGATGTATTACCGCGACACTATGCAGTAAAGACACGTGAATCTTGTCCTGTCTTCTATGAGCTGCCTTGCAACTGTGACATATCACTTGATATTTTGCTTCTCAGGGAGTATAGCAGCAGAGAAACATATACTGCTCATTCAATTCCTTATGAGGGCCCCAGCATTTAAGATGTTACTCTTAAGTGAGCTCCCATGTAGCCACCAAATGCTGAAAAGTGTCTTCCTCAGGTGCCATCTCAACTGTGCAGAGAATCCTCCTAAGCTAGCCTCCTTGCAGTGACATGTCACTGAGAATCATTTTCCTCAGTGAGAATCTCTGCAGTGAAAAAGTTTCTCTTAAGGGATTGTCTCTGTAGTGGAATGTTACAGGAAGTCCTCTTGGTTGGGTAGTGTCCCTGGATTGTAGATCATCCTTTTATAGAGCTGCACTGCACTCACATGTTACTGAACAGCACCTTCCTCTGCAAGAATACTAGCAGTAGAAAATATAGTCTTATGAGAATGAAGCCTGCTGTAAGAGCACCCGAAATAGCCCTATTGCCAGTGTCTCTGCAGAAAGTGGACACTGAGTTGAAACTACTTTCTTGAATTGATTGCACAGTTAAGTACCCTTGTTGCTCGGCACTGTTGCCATTATGGAATCGGAGCAATTGAGAAAGGCAACGGTCCGTACTGTAGAATAGAATCCTGTTGTGCTCTTTTTAGTGACCAATCGACACCAGTGTACCAGGAATACATAAACATGATAAAACAGGAAGAAAAGTGATGAATTCAAATGTAATGCATTTTATTTGGAAATGTCCACAAAACGTGCACCATTCAAAACTTGCAGTGAGTGATTAATAAGAGGATCTGAAACTATGTCAAAGGAAATGAATAGGTAAGACATGAAAATCACAAAAAATCTGGTGCTCAAGATGGATATTGTGTCAAGTGTCATGCCCATGAGACTCTGTGACACATGTTTCGGAAAATATCTGGCTTCAACAGGTGAAGGATTACTTGAAAAGTCAAGCAAATTAGCAAGGATGTTCCAACCTAGAAGAGGGCATTGCAGTGTGAGGGCATCATAGAAGTCATCATTAGAGACAATGAATACATTATCACTAAGTCAATGACCTCCTAGTTATTATCTTTACCAAGTGGGTGGCCGTGAGACAGTGATCACCACAGATAGGAAGTCAGAGATGTCAGGTGAAATGAAAATATGCCAGGCAAGAAATCTAGTTTGTAGAAATCATCAATTTTTGAGACAGAGTAAGAAAAATGCTGGAACTCTAGAATAGTGTCCATAATGGAAAAATCTTACAGCAATTCTTAAATTTTGTAAAGTGCGAATGCCAAGAATATAACACACAGTGCATCGAATTTACGCATTTGGCCAATCCAAAGCAGTTGCTAAGGATTGGTGCATGTCAGGACTATTTGTCCCTATTTTGAGTTCATCTTCATTTCCATCTGTAGAAAGTACCAGTATATACACATTTTTTAGAAGACAAAACATCAGAAGCCGAACTAAAAGCTATTTCAGTGCATATAAATCAAAATACTATAAATAAGGATGGCGAGGAGTAGCAACCACCGCACTGTCTACTCTCTTCAATCAAAAGTGTTCAATATGAATTGCGGAAGGGTTTGTGTTGCAGGAGTTGTTCCTTTCTTTACCTTCGCTCACTGGACCATCATATGCAAGGTGTGTTTTCCAAACTCACAGACTTGCTTTACATGTTGACTGTGTTTTTTTCATGTTTTTGTTGTTTTTGCCATGGGGTGTTTATTCTGTGTGTGAATTGGTGTTCAGCTGGTCTATTACGGTCAGATCAGTGCTTTTCCATCAAGTGGCCCTGTGGCCTAATGGATGAGGCATCAGCCTCCGAAGCTGGGGATTGTGGGTTCAAGTCCCACCTGGGTCGTCAATTATTTTTAATTTTGATCTTAATTAAATATGAACGAATTTCAACATATATTAACATAAAGATGATTAAAAGGTCTCATCAATGAAAATCATCACACTCATTTCATTCACCTTGTCAATACTGATGTATTACCGCGACACTATGCAGTAAAGACACGTGAATCTTGTCCTGTCTTCATAGAGCTGCCTTGCAACTGTGACATGTCACTTAATATTTTGTTTCTCAGGGAGTATAGCAGCAGAGAAACAGATACTGCTAATTCAATTCCTTATGAGGGCCCCAGCATTTAAGATGTTACTCTTAAGTGAGCTCCCCTGTAGCCACCAATTGCTGAAAAGTGTCTTCCTCAGGTGCCATCTCAACTGTGAAGAGAATCCTCCTAAGCTAGCCTCCTTGCAGTGACATGGCACTGAGAATCATTTTCCTCAGTGAGAATCTCTGCAGTGAAAAAGTTTCTCTTAAGGGATTGTCTCTGTCGTGGAATGTTACAGGAAGTCCTCTTGGTTGGGTAGTGTCCCTGGATTGTAGATCATCCTTTTATAGAGCTGCACTGCACTCACATGTTACTGAACAGCACCTTCCTCTGCAAGAATACTAGCAGTAGAAAATATAGTCTTATGAGAATGAAGCCTGCTGTAAGAGCACCCGAAATAGCCCTACTGCCAGTGTCTCTGCAGAAAGTGGACACTGAGTTGAAACTACTTTCTTGAATTGATTGCACAGTTAAGTACCCTTGTTGCTCGGCACTGTTGCCATTATGGAATCGGAGCGATTGAGAAAGACAACGGTCCGTCCTGTAGAATAGAATCCTGTTGTGCTCTTTTTAGTGACCAATCGACACCAGTGTACCAGGAATACATGATAAAACAGGAAGAAAAGTGATGAATTCAAATGTAATGCATTTTATTTAGAAAAGTCCACAAAACCTGCACCATTCAAAACTTGCAGTGAGTGATTAATAAGAGGATCTGAAACTATGTCAAAGGAAATGAATAGGTAAGACATGAAAATCACAAAAAATCTGGTGCTCAAGATGGATATTGTGTCAAGTGTCATGCCCATGAGACTCTGTGACACATGTTTCGGAAAATATCTAGCTTCAACAGGTGAAGGATTACTTGAAAAGTCAAGCAAGTTAGCAAGGATGTTTCAACCTAGAAGAGGGCATTGCAGTGTGAGGGCATCATAGAAGTCATCATTAGAGACAATGAATACATTATCACTAAGTCAATGACCTCCTAGTTATTATCTTTACCAAGTGGGTGGCCGTGAGACAGTGATCACCACAGATAGGAAGTCAGAGATGTCAGGTGGAATGAAAATATGCCAGGCAAGA
This sequence comes from Ambystoma mexicanum, assembly GCF_040938575.1. Taxonomy (NCBI): domain Eukaryota; kingdom Metazoa; phylum Chordata; class Amphibia; order Caudata; family Ambystomatidae; genus Ambystoma; species Ambystoma mexicanum. The sequence goes on from NC_090926.1 coordinate 1,105,917,576, forward strand.
AATCTAGTTTGTAGAAATCATCAATTTTTGAGACAGAGTAAGAAAAATGCTGGAACTCTAGAATAGTGTCCATAATGGAAAAATCTTACAGCAATTCTTAAATTTTGTAAAGTGCGAATGCCAAGAATATAACACACAGTGCATCGAATTTACGCATTTGGCCAATCCAAAGCAGTTGCTAAGGATTGGTGTATGTCAGTACTATTTGTCCCTATTTTGAGTTCATCTTCATTTCCATCTGTAGAAAGTACCAGTATATACACATTTTTTAGAAGACAAAACATCAGAAGCCAAACTAAAAGCTATTTCAGTGCATATAAATCAAAATACTATAAATAAGGATGGCGAGGAGTAGCAACCACCGCACTGTATACTCTCTTCAATCAAAAGTGTTCAATATGAGTTGCGGAAGGGTTTGTGTTGCAGGAGTTGTTCCTTTCTTTACCTTCGCTCACTGGACCATCATATGCAAGGTGTGTTTTCCAAACTCACAGACTTGCTCTACATGTTGACTGTGTTTTTTTTCATGTTTTTGTTGTTTTTGCCATGGGGTGTTTGTTCTGTGTTTGAATTGGTGTTCAGTTGGTCTATTATGGTCAGATCAGTGCTTTTCTATCAAGTGGCCATGTGGCCTAATGGATAAGGCATCAGCCTCCGAAGCTGGGGATTGTGGGTTCAAGTCCCACCTGGGTCGTCAATTATTTTTAATTTTGATCTTAATTAAATATGAACGAATTTCAACATATATTAACATAAAGATGATTAAAAGGTCTCATCAATGAAAATCATCACACTCATTTCATTCACCTTGTCAATACTGATGTATTACCGCGACACTATGCAGTAAAGACACGTGAATCTTGTCCTGTCTTCTATGAGCTGCCTTGCAACTGTGACATATCACTTAATATTTTGCTTCTCAGGGAGTATAGCAGCAGAGAAACATATACTGCTCATTCAATTCCTTATGAGGGCCCCAGCATTTAAGATGTTACTCTTAAGTGAGCTCCCATGTAGCCACCAATTGCTGAAAAGTGTCTTCCTCAGGTGCCATCTCAACTGTGCAGAGAATCCTCCTAAGCTAGCCTCCTTGCAGTGACATGTCACTGAGAATCATTTTCCTCAGTGAGAATCTCTGCAGTGAAAAAGTTTCTCTTAAGGGATTGTCTCTGTCGTGGAATGTTACAGGAAGTCCTCTTGGTTGGGTAGTGTCCCTGGATTGTAGATCATCCTTTTATAGAGCTGCATTGCACTCATATGTTACTGAACAGCACCTTCCTCTGCAAGAATACTAGCAGTAGAAAATATAGTCTTATGATAATGAAGCCTGCTGTAAGAGCACCCGAAATAGCTCTACTGCCAGTGTCTCTGCAGAAAGTGGACACTGAGTTGAAACTACTTTCTTGAATTGATTGCACAGTTAAGTACCCTTGTTGCTCGGCACTGTTGCCATTATGGAATCGGAGCGATTGAGAAAGACAACGGTCCGTACTGTAGAATAGAATCCTGTTGTGCTCTTTTTAGTGACCAATCGACACCAGTGTACCAGGAATACATAAACATGATAAAACAGGAAGAAAAGTGATGAATTCAAATGTAATGCATTTTATTTAGAAAAGTCCACAAAACCTGCACCATTCAAAACTTGCAGTGAGTGATTAATAAGAGGATCTGAAACTATGTCAAAGGAAATGAATAGGTAAGACATGAAAATCACAAAAAATCTGGTGCTCAAGATGGATATTGTGTCAAGTGTCATGCCCATGAGACTCTGTGACACATGTTTCGGAAAATATCTAGCTTCAACAGGTGAAGGATTACTTGAAAAGTCAAGCAAGTTAGCAAGGATGTTCCAACCTAGAAGAGGGCATTGCAGTGTGAGGGCATCATAGAAGTCATCATTAGAGACAATGAATACATTATCACTAAGTCAATGACCTCCTAGTTATTATCTTTACCAAGTGGGTGGCCGTGAGACAGTGATCACCACAGATAGGAAGTCAGAGATGTCAGGTGGAATGAAAATATGCCAGGCAAGAAATCTAGTTTGTAGAAATCATCAATTTTTGAGACAGAGTAAGAAAAATGCTGGAACTCTAGAATAGTGTCCATAATGGAAAAATCTTACAGCAATTCTTAAATTTTGTAAAGTGCGAATGCCAAGAATATAACACACAGTGCATCGAATTTATGCATTTGGCCAATCCAAAGCAGTTGCTAAGGATTGGTGTATGTCAGTACTATTTGTCCCTATTTTGAGTTCATCTTCATTTCCATCTGTAGAAAGTACCAGTACATACACATTTTTTAGAAGACAAAACATCAGAAGCCAAACTAAAAGCTATTTCAGTGCATATAAATCAAAATACTATAAATAAGGATGGCGAGGAGTAGCAACCACCGCACTGTATACTCTCTTCAATCAAAAGTGTTCAATATGAATTGCGGAAGGGTTTGTGTTGCAGGAGTTGTTCCTTTCTTTACCTTCGCTCACTGGACCATCATATGCAAGGTGTGTTTTCCAAACTCACAGACTTGCTCTACATGTTGACTGTGTTTTTTTTCATGTTTTTGTTGTTTTTGCCATGGGGTGTTTGTTCTGTGTTTGAATTGGTGTTCAGTTGGTCTATTATGGTCAGATCAGTGCTTTTCTATCAAGTGGCCCTGTGGCCTAATGGATAAGGCATCAGCCTCCGAAGCTGGGGATTGTGGGTTCAAGTCCCACCTGGGTCGTTAATTATTTTTAATTTTGATCTTAATTAAATATGAACGAATTTCAACATATATTAACATAAAGATGATTAAAAGGTCTCATCAATGAAAATCATCACACTCATTTCATTCACCTTGTCAATACTGATGTATTACCGCGACACTATGCAGTAAAGACACGTGAATCTTGTCCTGTCTTCTATGAGCTGCCTTGCAACTGTGACATATCACTTGATATTTTGCTTCTCAGGGAGTATAGCAGCAGAGAAACATATACTGCTCATTCAATTCCTTATGAGGGCCCCAGCATTTAAGATGTTACTCTTAAGTGAGCTCCCATGTAGCCACCAATTGCTGAAAAGTGTCTTCCTCAGGTGCCATCTCAACTGTGCAGAGAATCCTCCTAAGCTAGCCTCCTTGCAGTGACATGTCACTGAGAATCATTTTCCTCAGTGAGAATCTCTGCAGTGAAAAAGTTTCTCTTAAGGGATTGTCTCTGTAGTGGAATGTTACAGGAAGTCCTCTTGGTTGGGTAGTGTCCCTGGATTGTAGATCATCCTTTTATAGAGCTGCACTGCACTCACATGTTACTGAACAGCACCTTCCTCTGCAAGAATACTAGCAGTAGAAAATATAGTCTTATGAGAATGAAGCCTGCTGTAAGAGCACCCGAAATAGCCCTATTGCCAGTGTCTCTGCAGAAAGTGGACACTGAGTTGAAACTACTTTCTTGAATTGATTGCACAGTTAAGTACCCTTGTTGCTCGGCACTGTTGCCATTATGGAATCGGAGCAATTGAGAAAGGCAACGGTCCGTACTGTAGAATAGAATCCTGTTGTGCTCTTTTTAGTGACCAATCGACACCAGTGTACCAGGAATACATAAACATGATAAAACAGGAAGAAAAGTGATGAATTCAAATGTAATGCATTTTATTTGGAAAAGTCCACAAAACGTGCACCATTCAAAACTTGCAGTGAGTGATTAATAAGAGGATCTGAAACTATGTCAAAGGAAATGAATAGGTAAGACATGAAAATCACAAAAAATCTGGTGCTCAAGATGGATATTGTGTCAAGTGTCATGCCCATGAGACTCTGTGACACATGTTTCGGAAAATATCTGGCTTCAACAGGTGAAGGATTACTTGAAAAGTCAAGCAAATTAGCAAGGATGTTCCAACCTAGAAGAGGGCATTGCAGTGTGAGGGCATCATAGAAGTCATCATTAGAGACAATGAATACATTATCACTAAGTCAATGACCTCCTAGTTATTATCTTTACCAAGTGGGTGGCCGTGAGACAGTGATCACCACAGATAGGAAGTCAGAGATGTCAGGTGAAATGAAAATATGCCAGGCAAGAAATCTAGTTTGTAGAAATCATCAATTTTTGAGACAGAGTAAGAAAAATACTGGAACTCTAGAATAGTGTCCATAATGGAAAAATCTTACAGCAATTCTTAAATTTTGTAAAGTGCGAATGCCAAGAATATAACACACAGTGCATCGAATTTACGCATTTGGCCAATCCAAAGCAGTTGCTAAGGATTGGTGCATGTCAGGACTATTTGTCCCTATTTTGAGTTCATCTTCATTTCCATCTGTAGAAAGTACCAGTATATACACATTTTTTAGAAGACAAAACATCAGAAGCCGAACTAAAAGCTATTTCAGTGCATATAAATCAAAATACTATAAATAAGGATGGCGAGGAGTAGCAACCACCGCACTGTCTACTCTCTTCAATCAAAAGTGTTCAATATGAATTGCGGAAGGGTTTGTGTTGCAGGAGTTGTTCCTTTCTTTACCTTCGCTCACTGGACCATCATATGCAAGGTGTGTTTTCCAAACTCACAGACTTGCTTTACATGTTGACTGTGTTTTTTTCATGTTTTTGTTGTTTTTGCCATGGGGTGTTTATTCTGTGTGTGAATTGGTGTTCAGCTGGTCTATTACGGTCAGATCAGTGCTTTTTCATCAAGTGGCCCTGTGGCCTAATGGATGAGGCATCAGCCTCCGAAGCTGGGGATTGTGGGTTCAAGTCCCACCTGGGTCGTCAATTATTTTTAATTTTGATCTTAATTAAATATGAACGAATTTCAACATATATTAACATAAAGATGATTAAAAGGTCTCATCAATGAAAATCATCACACTCATTTCATTCACCTTGTCAATACTGATGTATTACCGCGACACTATGCAGTAAAGACACGTGAATCTTGTCCTGTCTTCATAGAGCTGCCTTGCAACTGTGACATGTCACTTAATATTTTGTTTCTCAGGGAGTATAGCAGCAGAGAAACAGATACTGCTAATTCAATTCCTTATGAGGGCCCCAGCATTTAAGATGTTACTCTTAAGTGAGCTCCCCTGTAGCCACCAATTGCTGAAAAGTGTCTTCCTCAGGTGCCATCTCAACTGTGAAGAGAATCCTCCTAAGCTAGCCTCCTTGCAGTGACATGGCACTGAGAATCATTTTCCTCAGTGAGAATCTCTGCAGTGAAAAAGTTTCTCTTAAGGGATTGTCTCTGTCGTGGAATGTTACAGGAAGTCCTCTTGGTTGGGTAGTGTCCCTGGATTGTAGATCATCCTTTTATAGAGCTGCACTGCACTCACATGTTACTGAACAGCACCTTCCTCTGCAAGAATACTAGCCGTAGAAAATATAGTCTTATGAGAATGAAGCCTGCTGTAAGAGCACCCGAAATAGCCCTACTGCCAGTGTCTCTGCAGAAAGTGGACACTGAGTTGAAACTACTTTCTTGAATTGATTGCACAGTTAAGTACCCTTGTTGCTCGGCACTGTTGCCATTATGGAATCGGAGCGATTGAGAAAGACAACGGTCCGTCCTGTAGAATAGAATCCTGTTGTGCTCTTTTTAGTGACCAATCGACACCAGTGTACCAGGAATACATGATAAAACAGGAAGAAAAGTGATGAATTCAAATGTAATGCATTTTATTTAGAAAAGTCCACAAAACCTGCACCATTCAAAACTTGCAGTGAGTGATTAATAAGAGGATCTGAAACTATGTCAAAGGAAATGAATAGGTAAGACATGAAAATCACAAAAAATCTGGTGCTCAAGATGGATAATGTGTCAAGTGTCATGCCCATGAGACTCTGTGACACATGTTTCGGAAAATATCTAGCTTCAACAGGTGAAGGATTACTTGAAAAGTCAAGCAAGTTAGCAAGGATGTTTCAACCTAGAAGAGGGCATTGCAGTGTGAGGGCATCATAGAAGTCATCATTAGAGACAATGAATACATTATCACTAAGTCAATGACCTCCTAGTTATTATCTTTACCAAGTGGGTGGCCGTGAGACAGTGATCACCACAGATAGGAAGTCAGAGATGTCAGGTGGAATGAAAATATGCCAGGCAAGAAATCTAGTTTGTAGAAATCATCAATTTTTGAGACAGAGTAAGAAAAATGCTGGAACTCTAGAATAGTGTCCATAATGGAAAAATCTTACAGCAATTCTTAAATTTTGTAAAAGTGCGAATGCCAAGAATATAACACACAGTGCATCGAATTTACGCATTTGGCCAATCCAAAGCAGTTGCTAAGGATTGGTGTATGTCAGGACTATTTGTCCCTATTTTGAGTTCATCTTCATTTCCATCTGTAGAAAGTACCAGTATATACACATTTTTTAGAAGACAAAACATCAGAAGCCGAACTAAAAGCTATTTCAGTGCATATAAATCAAAATACTATAAATAAGGATGGCGAGGAGTAGCAACCACCGCACTGTATACTCTCTTCAATCAAAAGTGTTCAATATGAATTGCGGAAGGGTTTGTGTTGCAGGAGTTGTTCCTTTCTTTACCTTCGCTCACTGGACCATCATATGCAAGGTGTGTTTTCCAAACTCACAGACTTGCTCTACATGTTGACTGTGTTTTTTTTCATGTTTTTGTTGTTTTTGCCATGGGGTGTTTGTTCTGTGTTTGAATTGGTGTTCAGTTGGTCTATTATGGTCAGATCAGTGCTTTTCTATCAAGTGGCCCTGTGGCCTAATGGATAAGGCATCAGCCTCCGAAGCTGGGGATTGTGGGTTCAAGTCCCACCTGGGTCGTCAATTATTTTTAATTTTGATCTTAATTAAATATGAACGAATTTCAACATATATTAACATAAAGATGATTAAAAGGTCTCATCAATGAAAATCATCACACTCATTTCATTCACCTTGTCAATACTGATGTATTACCGCGACACTATGCAGTAAAGACACGTGAATCTTGTCCTGTCTTCTATGAGCTGCCTTGCAACTGTGACATATCACTTAATATTTTGCTTCTCAGGGAGTATAGCAGCAGAGAAACATATACTGCTCATTCAATTCCTTATGAGGGCCCCAGCATTTAAGATGTTACTCTTAAGTGAGCTCCCATGTAGCCACCAATTGCTGAAAAGTGTCTTCCTCAGGTGCCATCTCAACTGTGCAGAGAATCCTCCTAAGCTAGCCTCCTTGCAGTGACATGTCACTGAGAATCATTTTCCTCAGTGAGAATCTCTGCAGTGAAAAAGTTTCTCTTAAGGGATTGTCTCTGTAGTGGAATGTTACAGGAAGTCCTCTTGGTTGGGTAGTGTCCCTGGATTGTAGATCATCCTTTTATAGAGCTGCACTGCACTCACATGTTACTGAACAGCACCTTCCTCTGCAAGAATACTAGCAGTAGAAAATATAGTCTTATGAGAATGAAGCCTGCTGTAAGAGCACCCGAAATAGCCCTATTGCCAGTGTCTCTGCAGAAAGTGGACACTGAGTTGAAACTACTTTCTTGAATTGATTGCACAGTTAAGTACCCTTGTTGCTCGGCACTGTTGCCATTATGGAATCGGAGCAATTGAGAAAGGCAACGGTCCGTACTGTAGAATAGAATCCTGTTGTGCTCTTTTTAGTGACCAATCGACACCAGTGTACCAGGAATACATAAACATGATAAAACAGGAAGAAAAGTGATGAATTCAAATGTAATGCATTTTATTTGGAAAAGTCCACAAAACGTGCACCATTCAAAACTTGCAGTGAGTGATTAATAAGAGGATCTGAAACTATGTCAAAGGAAATGAATAGGTAAGACATGAAAATCACAAAACATCTGGTGCTCAAGATGGATATTGTGTCAAGTGTCATGCCCATGAGACTCTGTGACACATGTTTCGGAAAATATCTGGCTTCAACAGGTGAAGGATTACTTGAAAAGTCAAGCAAATTAGCAAGGATGTTCCAACCTAGAAGAGGGCATTGCAGTGTGAGGGCATCATAGAAGTCATCATTAGAGACAATGAATACATTATCACTAAGTCAATGACCTCCTAGTTATTATCTTTACCAAGTGGGTGGCCGTGAGACAGTGATCACCACAGATAGGAAGTCAGAGATGTCAGGTGAAATGAAAATATGCCAGGCAAGAAATCTAGTTTGTAGAAATCATCAATTTTTGAGACAGAGTAAGAAAAATGCTGGAACTCTAGAATAGTGTCCATAATGGAAAAATCTTACAGCAATTCTTAAATTTTGTAAAGTGCGAATGCCAAGAATATAACACACAGTGCATCGAATTTACGCATTTGGCCAATCCAAAGCAGTTGCTAAGGATTGGTGCATGTCAGGACTATTTGTCCCTATTTTGAGTTCATCTTCATTTCCATCTGTAGAAAGTACCAGTATATACACATTTTTTAGAAGACAAAACATCAGAAGCCGAACTAAAAGCTATTTCAGGGCATATAAATCAAAATACTATAAATAAGGATGGCGAGGAGTAGCAACCACCGCACTGTCTACTCTCTTCAATCAAAAGTGTTCAATATGAATTGCGGAAGGGTTTGTGTTGCAGGAGTTGTTCCTTTCTTTACCTTCGCTCACTGGACCATCATATGCAAGGTGTGTTTTCCAAACTCACAGACTTGCTTTACATGTTGACTGTGTTTTTTTCATGTTTTTGTTGTTTTTGCCATGGGGTGTTTATTCTGTGTGTGAATTGGTGTTCAGCTGGTCTATTACGGTCAGATCAGTGCTTTTCCATCAAGTGGCCCTGTGGCCTAATGGATGAGGCATCAGCCTCCGAAGCTGGGGATTGTGGGTTCAAGTCCCACCTGGGTCGTCAATTATTTTTAATTTTGATCTTAATTAAATATGAACGAATTTCAACATATATTAACATAAAGATGATTAAAAGGTCTCATCAATGAAAATCATCACACTCATTTCATTCACCTTGTCAATACTGATGTATTACCGCGACACTATGCAGTAAAGACATGTGAATCTTGTCCTGTCTTCATAGAGCTGCCTTGCAACTGTGACATGTCACTTAATATTTTGTTTCTCAGGGAGTATAGCAGCAGAGAAACAGATACTGCTAATTCAATTCCTTATGAGGGCCCCAGCATTTAAGATGTTACTCTTAAGTGAGCTCCCCTGTAGCCACCAATTGCTGAAAAGTGTCTTCCTCAGGTGCCATCTCAACTGTGAAGAGAATCCTCCTAAGCTAGCCTCCTTGCAGTGACATGGCACTGAGAATCATTTTCCTCAGTGAGAATCTCTGCAGTGAAAAAGTTTCTCTTAAGGGATTGTCTCTGTCGTGGAATGTTACAGGAAGTCCTCTTGGTTGGGTAGTGTCCCTGGATTGTAGATCATCCTTTTATAGAGCTGCACTGCACTCACATGTTACTGAACAGCACCTTCCTCTGCAAGAATACTAGCAGTAGAAAATATAGTCTTATGAGAATGAAGCCTGCTGTAAGAGCACCCGAAATAGCCCTACTGCCAGTGTCTCTGCAGAAAGTGGACACTGAGTTGAAACTACTTTCTTGAATTGATTGCACAGTTAAGTACCCTTGTTGCTCGGCACTGTTGCCATTATGGAATCGGAGCGATTGAGAAAGACAACGGTCCGTTCTGTAGAATAGAATCCTGTTGTGCTCTTTTTAGTGACCAATCGACACCAGTGTACCAGGAATACATGATAAAACAGGAAGAAAAGTGATGAATTCAAATGTAATGCATTTTATTTAGAAAAGTCCACAAAACCTGCACCATTCAAAACTTGCAGTGAGTGATTAATAAGAGGATCTGAAACTATGTCAAAGGAAATGAATAGGTAAGACATGAAAATCACAAAAAATCTGGTGCTCAAGATGGATATTGTGTCAAGTGTCATGCCCATGAGACTCTGTGACACATGTTTCGGAAAATATCTAGCTTCAACAGGTGAAGGATTACTTGAAAAGTCAAGCAAGTTAGCAAGGATGTTTCAACCTAGAAGAGGGCATTGCAGTGTGAGGGCATCATAGAAGTCATCATTAGAGACAATGAATACATTATCACTAAGTCAATGACCTCCTAGTTATTATCTTTACCAAGTGGGTGGCCGTGAGACAGTGATCACCACAGATAGGAAGTCAGAGATGTCAGGTGGAATGAAAATATGCCAGGCAAGAAATCTAGTTTGTAGAAATCATCAATTTTTGAGACAGAGTAAGAAAAATGCTGGAACTCTAGAATAGTGTCCATAATGGAAAAATCTTACAGCAATTCTTAAATTTTGTAAAGTGCGAATGCCAAGAATATAACACACAGTGCATCGAATTTACGCATTTGGCCAATCCAAAGCAGTTGCTAAGGATTGGTGTATGTCAGTACTATTTGTCCCTATTTTGAGTTCATCTTCATTTCCATCTGTAGAAAGTACCAGTACATACACATTTTTTAGAAGACAAAACATCAGAAGCCAAACTAAAAGCTATTTCAGTGCATATAAATCAAAATACTATAAATAAGGATGGCGAGGAGTATCAACCACTGCACTGTATACTCTCTTCAATCAAAAGTGTTCAATATGAATTGCGGAAGGGTTTGTGTTGCAGGAGTTGTTCCTTTCTTTACCTTCGCTCACTGGACCATCATATGCAAGGTGTGTTTTCCAAACTCACAGACTTGCTCTACATGTTGACTGTGTTTTTTTTCATGTTTTTGTTGTTTTTGCCATGGGGTGTTTGTTCTGTGTTTGAATTGGTGTTCAGTTGGTCTATTATGGTCAGATCAGTGCTTTTCTGTCAAGTGGCCCTGTGGCCTAATGGATAAGGCATCAGCCTCCGAAGCTGGGGATTGTGGGTTCAAGTCCCTCCTGGGTCGTCAATTATTTTTAATTTTGATCTTAATTAAATATGAACGAATTTCAACATATATTAACATAAAGATGATTAAAAGGTCTCATCAATGCAAAGCATCATACTCATTTCATTCACCTTGTCAATACTGATGTATTACCGCGAGACTATGCAGTAAAGACACGTGAATCTTGTCCTGTCTTCATAGAGCTGCCTTGCAACTGTGACATATCACTTGATATTTTGCTTCTCAGGGAGTATAGCAGCAGAGAAACATATACTGCTCATTCAATTCCTTATGAGGGCCCCAGCATTTAAGATGTTACTCTTAAGTGAGCTCCCATGTAGCCACCAATTGCTGAAAAGTGTCTTCCTCAGGTGCCATCTCAACTGTGCAGAGAATCCTCCTAAGCTAGCCTCCTTGCAGTGACATGTCACTGAGAATCATTTTCCTCAGTGAGAATCTCTGCAGTGAAAAAGTTTCTCTTAAGGGATTGTCTCTGTAGTGGAATGTTACAGGAAGTCCTCTTGGTTGGGTAGTGTCCCTGGATTGTAGATCATCCTTTTATAGAGCTGCACTGCACTCACATGTTACTGAACAGCACCTTCCTCTGCAAGAATACTAGCAGTAGAAAATATAGTCTTATGAGAATGAAGCCTGCTGTAAGAGCACCCGAAATAGCCCTATTGCCAGTGTCTCTGCAGAAAGTGGACACTGAGTTGAAACTACTTTCTTGAATTGATTGCACAGTTAAGTACCCTTGTTGCTCGGCACTGTTGCCATTATGGAATCGGAGCGATTGAGAAAGACAACGGTCCGTACTGTAGAATAGAATCCTGTTGTGCTCTTTTTAGTGACCAATCGACACCAGTGTACCAGGAATACATAAACATGATAAAACAGGAAGAAAAGTGATGAATTCAAATGTAATGCATTTTATTTAGAAAAGTCCACAAAACCTGCACCATTCAAAACTTGCAGTGAGTGATTAATAAGAGGATCTGAAACTATGTCAAAGGAAATGAATAGGTAAGACATGAAAATCACAAAAAATCTGGTGCTCAAGATGGATATTGTGTCAAGTGTCATGCCCATGAGACTCTGTGACACATGTTTCGGAAAATATCTAGCTTCAACAGGTGAAGGATTACTTGAAAAGTCAAGCAAGTTAGCAAGGATGTTTCAACCTAGAAGAGGGCATTGCAGTGTGAGGGCATCATAGAAGTCATCATTAGAGACAATGAATACATTATCACTAAGTCAATGACCTCCTAGTTATTATCTTTACCAAGTGGGTGGCCGTGAGACAGTGATCACCACAGATAGGAAGTCAGAGATGTCAGGTGGAATGAAAATATGCCAGGCAAGAAATCTAGTTTGTAGAAATCATCAATTTTTGAGACAGAGTAAGAAAAATGCTGGAACTCTAGAATAGTGTCCATAATGGAAAAATCTTACAGCAATTCTTAAATTTTGTAAAGTGCGAATGCCAAGAATATAACACACAGTGCATCGAATTTACGCATTTGGCCAATCCAAAGCAGTTGCTAAGGATTGGTGTATGTCAGTACTATTTGTCCCTATTTTGAGTTCATCTTCATTTCCATCTGTAGAAAGTACCAGTACATACACATTTTTTAGAAGACAAAACATCAGAAGCCAAACTAAAAGCTATTTCAGTGCATATAAATCAAAATACTATAAATAAGGATGGCGAGGAATAGCAACCACCGCACTGTATACTCTCTTCAATCAAAAGTGTTCAATATGAATTGCGGAAGGGTTTGTGTTGCAGGAGTTGTTCCTTTCTTTACCTTCGCTCACTGGACCATCATATGCAAGGTGTGTTTTCCAAACTCACAGACTTGCTCTACATGTTGACTGTGTTTTTTTTCATGTTTTTGTTGTTTTTGCCATGGGGTGTTTGTTCTGTGTTTGAATTGGTGTTCAGTTGGTCTATTATGGTCAGATCAGTGCTTTTCTATCAAGTGGCACTGTGGCCTAATGGATAAGGCATCAGCCTCCGAAGCTGGGGATTGTGGGTTCAAGTCCCACCTGGGTCGTCAATTATTTTTAATTTTGATCTTAATTAAATATGAACGAATTTCAACATATATTAACATAAAGATGATTAAAAGGTCTCATCAATGCAAAGCATCATACTCATTTCATTCACCTTGTCAATACTGATGTATTACCGCGAGACTATGCAGTAAAGACACGTGAATCTTGTCCTGTCTTCATAGAGCTGCCTTGCAACTGTGACATATCACTTGATATTTTGCTTCTCAGGGAGTATAGCAGCAGAGAAACATATACTGCTCATTCAATTCCTTATGAGGGCCCCAGCATTTAAGATGTTACTCTTAAGTGAGCTCCCATGTAGCCACCAATTGCTGAAAAGTGTCTTCCTCAGGTGCCATCTCAACTGTGCAGAGAATCCTCCTAAGCTAGCCTCCTTGCAGTGACATGTCACTGAGAATCATTTTCCTCAGTGAGAATCTCTGCAGTGAAAAAGTTTCTCTTAAGGGATTGTCTCTGTAGTGGAATGTTACAGGAAGTCCTCTTGGTTGGGTAGTGTCCCTGGATTGTAGATCATCCTTTTATAGAGCTGCACTGCACTCACATGTTACTGAACAGCACCTTCCTCTGCAAGAATACTAGCAGTAGAAAATATAGTCTTATGAGAATGAAGCCTGCTGTAAGAGCACCCGAAATAGCCCTATTGCCAGTGTCTCTGCAGAAAGTGGACACTGAGTTGAAACTACTTTCTTGAATTGATTGCACAGTTAAGTACCCTTGTTGCTCGGCACTGTTGCCATTATGGAATCGGAGCGATTGAGAAAGACAACGGTCCGTACTGTAGAATAGAATCCTGTTGTGCTCTTTTTAGTGACCAATCGACACCAGTGTACCAGGAATACATAAACATGATAAAACAGGAAGAAAAGTGATGAATTCAAATGTAATGCATTTTATTTAGAAAAGTCCACAAAACCTGCACCATTCAAAACTTGCAGTGAGTGATTAATAAGAGGATCTGAAACTATGTCAAAGGAAATGAATAGGTAAGACATGAAAATCACAAAAAATCTGGTGCTCAAGATGGATATTGTGTCAAGTGTCATGCCCATGAGACTCTGTGACACATGTTTCGGAAAATATCTGGCTTCAACAGGTGAAGGATTACTTGAAAAGTCAAGCAAGTTAGCAAGGATGTTCCAACCTAGAAGAGGGCATTGCAGTGTGAGGGCATCATAGAAGTCATCATTAGAGACAATGAATACATTATCACTAAGTGAATGACCTCCTAGTTATTATCTTTACCAAGTGGGTGGCCGTGAGACAGTGATCACCACAGATAGGAAGTCAGAGATGTCAGGTGAAATGAAAATATGCCAGGCAAGAAATCTAGTTTGTAGAAATCATCAATTTTTGAGACAGAGTAAGAAAAATGCTGGAACTCTAGAATAGTGTCCATAATGGAAAAATCTTACAGCAATTCTTAAATTTTGTAAATTGCGAATGCCAAGAATATAACACACAGTGCATCGAATTTACGCATTTGGCCAATCCAAAGCAGTTGCTAAGGATTGGTGTATGTCAGGACTATTTGTCCCTATTTTGAGTTCATCTTCATTTCCATCTGTAGAAAGTACCAGTACATAACCATTTTTTAGAAGACAAAACATCAGAAGCCAAACTAAAAGCTATTTCAGTGCATATAAATCAAAATACTATAAATAAGGATGGCGAGGAGTAGCAACCACCGCACTGTATACTCTCTTCAATCAAAAGTGTTCAATATGAATTGCGGAAGGGTTTGTGTTGCAGGAGTTGTTCCTTTCTTTACCTTCGCTCACTGGACCATCATATGCAAGGTGTGTTTTCCAAACTCACAGACTTGCTCTACATGTTGACTGTGTTTTTTTTTCATGTTTTTGTTGTTTTTGCCAGGGGTGTTTATTGTGTTTGAATTGGTGTTCAGTTGGTCTATTATGGTCAGATCAGTGTTTTTCTATCAAGTGGCCCTGTGGCCTAATGGATAAGGCATCAGCCTCCGAAGCTGGGGATTGTGGGTTCAAGTCCCACCTGGGTCGTCAATTATTTTTAATTTTAATTAAATATGAACGAATTTCAACATATATTAACATAAAGATGATTAAAAGGTCTCATCAATGAAAATCATCACACTCATTTCATTCACCTTGTCAATACTGATATATTACCGCGAGACTATGCAGTAAAGACACGTGAATCTTCTCCTGTCTTCATAGAGCTGCCTTGCAACTGTGACATGTCACTTAATATTTTGTTTCTCAGGGAGTATAGCAGCAGAGAAACAGATACTGCTAATTCAATTCCTTATGAGGGCCCCAGCATTTAAGATGTTACTCTTAAGTGAGCTCCCATGTAGCCACCAATTGCTGAAAAGTGTCTTCCTCAGGTGCCATCTCAACTGTGAAGAGAATCCTCCTAAGCTAGCCTCCTTGCAGTGACATGGCACTGAGAATCATTTTCCTCAGTGAGAATCTCTGCAGTGAAAAAGTTTCTCTTAAGGGATTGTCTCTGTCGTGGAATGTTACAGGAAGTCCTCTTGGTTGGGTAGTGTCCCTGGATTGTAGATCATCCTTTTATAGAGCTGCACTGCACTCACATGTTACTGAACAGCACCTTCCTCTGCAAGAATACTAGCAGTAGAAAATATAGTCTTATGAGAATGAAGCCTGCTGTAAGAGCACCCGAAATAGCCCTACTGCCAGTGTCTCTGCAGAAAGTGGACACTGAGTTGAAACTACTTTCTTGAATTGATTGCACAGATAAGTACCCTTGTGCTCGGCACTGTTGCCATTATGGAATCGGAGCGATTGAGAAAGACAACGGTCCGTCCTGTAGAATAGAATCCTGTTGTGCTCTTTTTAGTGATCAATCGACACCAGTGTACCAGGAATACATGATAAAACAGGAAGAAAAGTGATGAATTCAAATGTAATGCATTTTATTTAGAAAAGTCCACAAAACCTGCACCATTCAAAACTTGCAGTGAGTGATTAATAAGAGGATCTGAAACTATGTCAAAGGAAATGAATAGGTAAGATATGAAAATCACAAAAAATCTGGTGCTCAAGATGGATATTGTGTCAAGTGTCATGCCCATGAGACTCTGTGACACATGTTTCGGAAAATATCTAGCTTCAACAGGTGAAGGATTACTTGAAAAGTCAAGCAAGTTAGCAAGGATGTTCCAACCTAGAAGAGGGCATTGCAGTGTGAGGGCATCATAGAAGTCATCATTAGAGACAATGAATACATTATCACTAAGTCAATGACCTCCTAGTTATTATCTTTACCAAGTGGGTGGCCGTGAGACAGTGATCACCACAGATAGGAAGTCAGAGATGTCAGGTGGAATGAAAATATGCCAGGCAAGAAATCTAGTTTGTAGAAATCATCAATTTTTGAGACAGAGTAAGAAAAATGCTGGAACTCTAGAATAGTGTCCATAATGGAAAAATCTTACAGCAATTCTTACATTTTGTAAAGTGCGAATGCCAAGAATATAACACACAGTGCATCGAATTTACGCATTTGGCCAATCCAAAGCAGTTGCTAAGGATTGGTGCATGTCAGGACTATTTGTCCCTATTTTGATTTCATCTTCATTTCCATCTGTAGAAAGTACCAGTGCATACACATTTTTTAGAAGACAAAACATCAGAAGCCGAACTAAAAGCTATTTCAGTGCATATAAATCAAAATACTATAAATAAGGATGGCGAGGAGTAGCAACCACCGCACTGTATACTCTCTTCAATCAAAAGTGTTCAATATGAATTGCGGAAGGGTTTGTGTTGCAGGAGTTGTTCCTTTCTTTACCTTCGCTCACTGGACCATCATATGCAAGGTGTGTTTTCCAAACTCACAGACTTGCTCTACATGTTGACTGTGTTTTTTTTCATGTTTTTGTTGTTTTTGCCATGGGGTGTTTGTTCTGTGTTTGAATTGGTGTTCAGTTGGTCTATTATGGTCAGATCAGTGCTTTTCTATCAAGTGGCCCTGTGGCCTAATGGATAAGGCATCAGCCTCCGAAGCTGGGGATTGTGGGTTCAAGTCCCACCTGGGTCGTTAATTATTTTTAATTTTGATCTTAATTAAATATGAACGAATTTCAACATATATTAACATAAAGATGATTAAAAGGTCTCATCAATGAAAATCATCACACTCATTTCATTCACCTTGTCAATACTGATGTATTACCGCGACACTATGCAGTAAAGACACGTGAATCTTGTCCTGTCTTCTATGAGCTGCCTTGCAACTGTGACATATCACTTGATATTTTGCTTCTCAGGGAGTATAGCAGCAGAGAAACATATACTGCTCATTCAATTCCTTATGAGGGCCCCAGCATTTAAGATGTTACTCTTAAGTGAGCTCCCATGTAGCCACCAATTGCTGAAAAGTGTCTTCCTCAGGTGCCATCTCAACTGTGCAGAGAATCCTCCTAAGCTAGCCTCCTTGCAGTGACATGTCACTGAGAATCATTTTCCTCAGTGAGAATCTCTGCAGTGAAAAAGTTTCTCTTAAGGGATTGTCTCTGTAGTGGAATGTTACAGGAAGTCCTCTTGGTTGGGTAGTGTCCCTGGATTGTAGATCATCCTTTTATAGAGCTGCACTGCACTCACATGTTACTGAACAGCACCTTCCTCTGCAAGAATACTAGCAGTAGAAAATATAGTCTTATGAGAATGAAGCCTGCTGTAAGAGCACCCGAAATAGCCCTATTGCCAGTGTCTCTGCAGAAAGTGGACACTGAGTTGAAACTACTTTCTTGAATTGATTGCACAGTTAAGTACCCTTGTTGCTCGGCACTGTTGCCATTATGGAATCGGAGCAATTGAGAAAGGCAACGGTCCGTACTGTAGAATAGAATCCTGTTGTGCTCTTTTTAGTGACCAATCGACACCAGTGTACCAGGAATACATAAACATGATAAAACAGGAAGAAAAGTGATGAATTCAAATGTAATGCATTTTATTTGGAAAAGTCCACAAAACGTGCACCATTCAAAACTTGCAGTGAGTGATTAATAAGAGGATCTGAAACTATGTCAAAGGAAATGAATAGGTAAGACATGAAAATCACAAAAAATCTGGTGCTCAAGATGGATATTGTGTCAAGTGTCATGCCCATGAGACTCTGTGACACATGTTTCGGAAAATATCTGGCTTCAACAGGTGAAGGATTACTTGAAAAGTCAAGCAAATTAGCAAGGATGTTCCAACCTAGAAGAGGGCATTGCAGTGTGAGGGCATCATAGAAGTCATCATTAGAGACAATGAATACATTATCACTAAGTCAATGACCTCCTAGTTATTATCTTTACCAAGTGGGTGGCCGTGAGACAGTGATCACCACAGATAGGAAGTCAGAGATGTCAGGTGAAATGAAAATATGCCAGGCAAGAAATCTAGTTTGTAGAAATCATCAATTTTTGAGACAGAGTAAGAAAAATGCTGGAACTCTAGAATAGTGTCCATAATGGAAAAATCTTACAGCAATTCTTAAATTTTGTAAAGTGCAAATGCCAAGAATATAACACACAGTGCATCGAATTTACGCATTTGGCCAATCCAAAGCAGTTGCTAAGGATTGGTGCATGTCAGGACTATTTGTCCCTATTTTGAGTTCATCTTCATTTCCATCTGTAGAAAGTACCAGTATATACACATTTTTTAGAAGACAAAACATCAGAAGCCGAACTAAAAGCTATTTCAGTGCATATAAATCAAAATACTATAAATAAGGATGGCGAGGAGTAGCAACCACCGCACTGTCTACTCTCTTCAATCAAAAGTGTTCAATATGAATTGCGGAAGGGTTTGTGTTGCAGGAGTTGTTCCTTTCTTTACCTTCGTTCACTGGACCATCATATGCAAGGTGTGTTTTCCAAACTCACAGACTTGCTTTACATGTTGACTGTGTTTTTTTCATGTTTTTGTTGTTTTTGCCATGGGGTGTTTATTCTGTGTGTGAATTGGTGTTCAGCTGGTCTATTACGGTCAGATCAGTGCTTTTCCATCAAGTGGCCCTGTGGCCTAATGGATGAGGCATCAGCCTCCGAAGCTGGGGATTGTGGGTTCAAGTCCCACCTGGGTCGTCAATTATTTTTAATTTTGATCTTAATTAAATATGAACGAATTTCAACATATATTAACATAAAGATGATTAAAAGGTCTCATCAATGAAAATCATCACACTCATTTCATTCACCTTGTCAATACTGATGTATTACCGCGACACTATGCAGTAAAGACACGTGAATCTTGTCCTGTCTTCATAGAGCTGCCTTGCAACTGTGACATATCACTTAATATTTTGCTTCTCAGGGAGTATAGCAGCAGAGAAACATATACTGCTCATTCAATTCCTTATGAGGGCCCCAGCATTTAAGATGTTACTCTTAAGTGAGCTCCCCTGTAGCCACCAATTGCTGAAAAGTGTCTTCCTCAGGTGCCATCTCAACTGTGAAGAGAATCCTCCTAAGCTAGCCTCCTTGCAGTGACATGGCACTGAGAATCATTTTCCTCAGTGAGAATCTCTGCAGTGAAAAAGTTTCTCTTAAGGGATTGTCTCTGTCGTGGAATGTTACAGGAAGTCCTCTTGGTTGGGTAGTGTCCCTGGATTGTAGATCATCCTTTTATAGAGCTGCACTGCACTCACATGTTACTGAACAGCACCTTCCTCTGCAAGAATACTAGCAGTAGAAAATATAGTCTTATGAGAATGAAGCCTGCTGTAAGAGCACCCGAAATAGCCCTACTGCCAGTGTCTCTGCAGAAAGTGGACACTGAGTTGAAACTACTTTCTTGAATTGATTGCACAGTTAAGTACCCTTGTTGCTCGGCACTGTTGCCATTATGGAATCGGAGCGATTGAGAAAGACAACGGTCCGTCCTGTAGAATAGAATCCTGTTGTGCTCTTTTTAGTGACCAATCGACACCAGTGTACCAGGAATACATGATAAAACAGGAAGAAAAGTGATGAATTCAAATGTAATGCATTTTATTTAGAAAAGTCCACAAAACCTGCACCATTCAAAACTTGCAGTGAGTGATTAATAAGAGGATCTGAAACTATGTCAAAGGAAATGAATAGGTAAGACATGAAAATCACAAAAAATCTGGTGCTCAAGATGGATATTGTGTCAAGTGTCATGCCCATGAGACTCTGTGACACATGTTTCGGAAAATATCTAGCTTCAACAGGTGAAGGATTACTTGAAAAGTCAAGCAAGTTAGCAAGGATGTTTCAACCTAGAAGAGGGCATTGCAGTGTGAGGGCATCATAGAAGTCATCATTAGAGACAATGAATACATTATCACTAAGTCAATGACCTCCTAGTTATTATCTTTACCAAGTGGGTGGCCGTGAGACAGTGATCACCACAGATAGGAAGTCAGAGATGTCAGGTGGAATGAAAATATGCCAGGCAAGAAATCTAGTTTGTAGAAATCATCAATTTTTGAGACAGAGTAAGAAAAATGCTGGAACTCTAGAATAGTGTCCATAATGGAAAAATCTTACAGCAATTCTTAAATTTTGTAAAGTGCGAATGCCAAGAATATAACACACAGTGCATCGAATTTACGCATTTGGCCAATCCAAAGCAGTTGCTAAGGATTGGTGTATGTCAGTACTATTTGTCCCTATTTTGAGTTCATCTTCATTTCCATCTGTAGAAAGTACCAGTACATACACATTTTTTAGAAGACAAAACATCAGAAGCCAAACTAAAAGCTATTTCAGTGCATATAAATCAAAATACTATAAATAAGGATGGCGAGGAATAGCAACCACCGCACTGTATACTCTCTTCAATCAAAAGTGTTCAATATGAATTGCGGAAGGGTTTGTGTTGCAGGAGTTGTTCCTTTCTTTACCTTCGCTCACTGGACCATCATATGCAAGGTGTGTTTTCCAAACTCACAGACTTGCTCTACATGTTGACTGTGTTTTTTTTCATGTTTTTGTTGTTTTTGCCATGGGGTGTTTGTTCTGTGTTTGAATTGGTGTTCAGTTGGTCTATTATGGTCAGATCAGTGCTTTTCTATCAAGTGGCCCTGTGGCCTAATGGATAAGGCATCAGCCTCCGAAGCTGGGGATTGTGGGTTCAAGTCCCACCTGGGTCGTCAATTATTTTTAATTTTGATCTTAATTAAATATGAACGAATTTCAACATATATTAACATAAAGATGATTAAAAGGTCTCATCAATGAAAATCATCACACTCATTTCATTCACCTTGTCAATACTGATGTATTACCGCGACACTATGCAGTAAAGACACGTGAATCTTGTCCTGTCTTCTATGAGCTGCCTTGCAACTGTGACATATCACTTAATATTTTGCTTCTCAGGGAGTATAGCAGCAGAGAAACATATACTGCTCATTCAATTCCTTATGAGGGCCCCAGCATTTAAGATGTTACTCTTAAGTGAGCTCCCATGTAGCCACCAATTGCTGAAAAGTGTCTTCCTCAGGTGCCATCTCAACTGTGCAGAGAATCCTCCTAAGCTAGCCTCCTTGCAGTGACATGTCACTGAGAATCATTTTCCTCAGTGAGAATCTCTGCAGTGAAAAAGTTTCTCTTAAGGGATTGTCTCTGTCGTGGAATGTTACAGGAAGTCCTCTTGGTTGGGTAGTGTCCCTGGATTGTAGATCATCCTTTTATAGAGCTGCATTGCACTCATATGTTACTGAACAGCACCTTCCTCTGCAAGAATATTAGCAGTAGAAAATATAGTCTTATGATAATGAAGCCTGCTGTAAGAGCACCCGAAATAGCTCTACTGCCAGTGTCTCTGCAGAAAGTGGACACTGAGTTGAAACTACTTTCTTGAATTGATTGCACAGTTAAGTACCCTTGTTGCTCGGCACTGTTGCCATTATGGAATCGGAGCGATTGAGAAAGACAACGGTCCGTACTGTAGAATAGAATCCTGTTGTGCTCTTTTTAGTGACCAATCGACACCAGTGTACCAGGAATACATAAACATGATAAAACAGGAAGAAAAGTGATGAATTCAAATGTAATGCATTTTATTTAGAAAAGTCCACAAAACCTGCACCATTCAAAACTTGCAGTGAGTGATTAATAAGAGGATCTGAAACTATGTCAAAGGAAATGAATAGGTAAGACATGAAAATCACAAAAAATCTGGTGCTCAAGATGGATATTGTGTCAAGTGTCATGCCCATGAGACTCTGTGACACATGTTTCGGAAAATATCTGGCTTCAACAGGTGAAGGATTACTTGAAAAGTCAAGCAAGTTAGCAAGGATGTTCCAACCTAGAAGAGGGCATTGCAGTGTGAGGGCATCATAGAAGTCATCATTAGAGACAATGAATACATTATCACTAAGTGAATGACCTCCTAGTTATTATCTTTACCAAGTGGGTGGCCGTGAGACAGTGATCACCACAGATAGGAAGTCAGAGATGTCAGGTGAAATGAAAATATGCCAGGCAAGAAATATAGTTTGTAGAAATCATCAATTTTTGAGACAGAGTAAGAAAAATGCTGGTACTCTAGAATAGTGTCCATAATGGAAAAATCTTACAGCAATTCTTAAATTTTGTAAAGTGCGAATGCCAAGAATATAACACACAGTGCATCGAATTTATGCATTTGGCCAATCCAAAGCAGTTGCTAAGGATTGGTGTATGTCAGGACTATTTGTCCCTATTTTGAGTTCATCTTCATTTCCATCTGTAGAAAGTACCAGTACATAACCATTTTTTAGAAGACAAAACATCAGAAGCCAAACTAAAAGCTATTTCAGTGCATATAAATCAAAATACTATAAATAAGGATGGCGAGGAGTAGCAACCACCGCACTGTATACTCTCTTCAATCAAAAGTGTTCAATATGAATTGCGGAAGGGTTTGTGTTGCAGGAGTTGTTCCTTTCTTTACCTTCGCTGGACCATCATATGCAAGGTGTGTTTTCCAAACTCACAGACTTGCTCTACATGTTGACTGTGTTTTTTTTTCATGTTTTTGTTGTTTTTGCCAGGGGTGTTTATTGTGTTTGAATTGGTGTTCAGTTGGTCTATTATGGTCAGATCAGTGTTTTTCTATCAAGTGGCCCTGTGGCCTAATGGATAAGGCATCAGCCTCCGAAGCTGGGGATTGTGGGTTCAAGTCCCACCTGGGTCGTCAATTATTTTTAATTTTGATTTTAATTAAATATGAACGAATTTCAACATATATTAACATAAAGATGATTAAAAGGTCTCATCAATGAAAATCATCACACTCATTTCATTCACCTTGTCAATACTGATATATTACCGCGAGACTATGCAGTAAAGACACGTGAATCTTGTCCTGTCTTCATAGAGCTGCCTTGCAACTGTGACATGTCACTTAATATTTTGTTTCTCAGGGAGTATAGCAGCAGAGAAACAGATACTGCTAATTCAATTCCTTATGAGGGCCCCAGCATTTAAGATGTTACTCTTAAGTGAGCTCCCATGTAGCCACCAATTGCTGAAAAGTGTCTTCCTCAGGTGCCATCTCAACTGTGAAGAGAATCCTCCTAAGCTAGCCTCCTTGCAGTGACATGTCACTGAGAATCATTTTCCTCAGTGAGAATCTCTGCAGTGAAAAAGTTTCTCTTAAGGGATTGTCTCTGTAGTGGAATGTTACAGGAAGTCCTCTTGGTTGGGTAGTGTCCCTGGATTGTAGATCATCCTTTTATAGAGCTGCACTGCACTCACATGTTACTGAACAGCACCTTCCTCTGCAAGAATACTAGCAGTAGAAAATATAGTCTTATGAGAATGAAGCCTGCTGTAAGAGCACCTGAAATAGCCCTATTGCCAGTGTCTCTGCAGAAAGTGGACACTGAGTTGAAACTACTTTCTTGAATTGATTGCACAGTTAAGTACCCTTGTTGCTCGGCACTGATGCCATTATGGAATCGGAGCAATTGAGAAAGGCAACGGTCCGTACTGTAGAATAGAATCCTGTTGTGCTCTTTTTAGTGACCAATCGACACCAGTGTACCAGGAATACATAAACATGATAAAACAGGAAGAAAAGTGATGAATTCAAATGTAATGCATTTTATTTGCAAAAGTCCACAAAACGTGCACCATTCAAAACTTGCAGTGAGTGATTAATAAGAGGATCTGAAACTATGTCAAAGGAAATGAATAGGTAAGACATGAAAATCACAAAAAATCTGGTGCTCAAGATGGATATTGTGTCAAGTGTCATGCCCATGAGACTCTGTGACACATGTTTCGGAAAATATCTGGCTTCAACAGGTGAAGGATTACTTGAAAAGTCAAGCAAATTAGCAAGGATGTTCCAACCTAGAAGAGGGCATTGCAGTGTGAGGGCATCATAGAAGTCATCATTAGAGACAATGAATACATTATCACTAAGTCAATGACCTCCTAGTTATTATCTTTACCAAGTGGGTGGCCGTGAGACAGTGATCACCACAGATAGGAAGTCAGAGATGTCAGGTGAAATGAAAATATGCCAGGCAAGAAATCTAGTTTGTAGAAATCATCAATTTTTGAGACAGAGTAAGAAAAATGCTGGAACTCTAGAATAGTGTCCATAATGGAAAAATCTTACAGCAATTCTTAAATTTTGTAAAGTGCGAATGCCAAGAATATAACACACAGTGCATCGAATTTACGCATTTGGCCAATCCAAAGCAGTTGCTAAGGATTGGTGCATGTCAGGACTATTTGTCCCTATTTTGAGTTCATCTTCATTTCCATCTGTAGAAAGTACCAGTATATACACATTTTTTAGAAGACAAAACATCAGAAGCCGAACTAAAAGCTATTTCAGTGCATATAAATCAAAATACTATAAATAAGGATGGCGAGGAGTAGCAACCACCGCACTGTCTACTCTCTTCAATCAAAAGTGTTCAATATGAATTGCGGAAGGGTTTGTGTTGCAGGAGTTGTTCCTTTCTTTACCTTCGCTCACTGGACCATCATATGCAAGGTGTGTTTTCCAAACTCACAGACTTGCTTTACATGTTGACTGTGTTTTTTTCATGTTTTTGTTGTTTTTGCCAAGGGGTGTTTATTCTGTGTGTGAATTGGTGTTCAGATGGTCTATTACGGTCAGATCAGTGCTTTTCCATCAAGTGGCCCTGTGGCCTAATGGATGAGGCATCAGCCTCCAAAGCTGGGGATTGTGGGTTCAAGTCCCACCTGGGTCGTCAATTATTTTTAATTTTGATCTTAATTAAATATGAACGAATTTCAACATATATTAACATAAAGATGATTAAAAGGTCTCATCAATGAAAATCATCACACTCATTTCATTCACCTTGTCAATACTGATGTATTACCGCGACACTATGCAGTAAAGACACGTGAATCTTGTCCTGTCTTCATAGAGCTGCCTTGCAACTGTGACATGTCACTTAATATTTTGTTTCTCAGGGAGTATAGCAGCAGAGAAACAGATACTGCTAATTCAATTCCTTATGAGGGCCCCAGCATTTAAGATGTTACTCTTAAGTGAGCTCCCCTGTAGCCACCAATTGCTGAAAAGTGTCTTCCTCAGGTGCCATCTCAACTGTGAAGAGAATCCTCCTAAGCTAGCCTCCTTGCAGTGACATGGCACTGAGAATCATTTTCCTCAGTGAGAATCTCTGCAGTGAAAAAGTTTCTCTTAAGGGATTGTCTCTGTCGTGGAATGTTACAGGAAGTCCTCTTGGTTGGGTAGTGTCCCTGGATTGTAGATCATCCTTTTATAGAGCTGCACTGCACTCACATGTTACTGAACAGCACCTTCCTCTGCAAGAATACTAGCAGTAGAAAATATAGTCTTATGAGAATGAAGCCTGCTGTAAGAGCACCCGAAATAGCCCTACTGCCAGTGTCTCTGCAGAAAGTGGACACTGAGTTGAAACTACTTTCTTGAATTGATTGCACAGTTAAGTACCCTTGTTGCTCGGCACTGTTGCCATTATGGAATCGGAGCGATTGAGAAAGACAACGGTCCGTCCTGTAGAATAGAATCCTGTTGTGCTCTTTTTAGTGACCAATCGACACCAGTGTACCAGGAATACATGATAAAACAGGAAGAAAAGTGATGAATTCAAATGTAATGCATTTTATTTAGAAAAGTCCACAAAACCTGCACCATTCAAAACTTGCAGTGAGTGATTAATAAAAGGATCTGAAACTATGTCAAAGGAAATGAATAGGTAAGACATGAAAATCACAAAAAATATGGTGCTCAAGATGGATATTGTGTCAAGTGTCATGCCCATGAGACTCTGTGACACATGTTTCGGAAAATATCTAGCTTCAACAGGTGAAGGATTACTTGAAAAGTCAAGCAAGTTAGCAAGGATGTTCCAACCTAGAAGAGGGCATTGCAGTGTGAGGGCATCATAGAAGTCATCATTAGAGACAATGAATACATTATCACTAAGTGAATGACCTCCTAGTTATTATCTTTACCAAGTGGGTGGCCGTGAGACAGTGATCACCACAGATAGGAAGTCAGAGATGTCAGGTGAAATGAAAATATGCCAGGCAAGAAATCTAGTTTGTAGAAATCATCAATTTTTGAGACAGAGTAAGAAAAATGCTGGAACTCTAGAATAGTGTCCATAATGGAAAAATCTTACAGCAATTCTTAAATTTTGTAAAGTGCGAATGCCAAGAATATAACACACAGTGCATCGAATTTACGCATTTGGCCAATCCAAAGCAGTTGCTAAGGATTGGTGTATGTCAGGACTATTTGTCCCTATTTTGAGTTCATCTTCATTTCCATCTGTAGAAAGTACCAGTACATAACCATTTTTTAGAAGACAAAACATCAGAAGCCAAACTAAAAGCTATTTCAGTGCATATAAATCAAAATACTATAAATAAGGATGGCGAGGAGTAGCAACCACCGCACTGTATACTCTCTTCAATCAAAAGTGTTCAATATGAATTGCGGAAGGGTTTGTGTTGCAGGAGTTGTTCCTTTCTTTACCTTCGCTCACTGGACCATCATATGCAAGGTGTGTTTTCCAAACTCACAGACTTGCTCTACATGTTGACTGTGTTTTTTTTTCATGTTTTTGTTGTTTTTGCCAGGGGTGTTTATTGTGTTTGAATTGGTGTTCAGTTGGTCTATTATGGTCAGATCAGTGTTTTTCTATCAAGTGGCACTGTGGCCTAATGGATAAGGCATCAGCCTCCGAAGCTGGGGATTGTGGGTTCAAGTCCCACCTGGGTCGTCAATTATTTTTAATTTTGATTTTAATTAAATATGAACGAATTTCAACATATATTAACATAAAGATGATTAAAAGGTCTCATCAATGAAAATCATCACACTCATTTCATTCACCTTGTCAATACTGATGTATTACCGCGAGACTATGCAGTAAAGACACGTGAATCTTGTCCTGTCTTCATAGAGCTGCCTTGCAACTGTGACATGTCACTTCATATTTTGTTTCTCAGGGAGTATAGCAGCAGAGAAACATATACTGCTAATTCAATTCCTTATGAGGGCCCCAGCATTTAAGATGTTACTCTTAAGTGAGCTCCCATGTTCAAGTCCCACCTGGGTCGTCATTTATTTTTAATTTTGATTTTAATTAAATATGAACGAATTTCAACATATATTAACATAAAGATGATTAAAAGGTCTCATCAATGAAAATCATCACACTCATTTCATTCACCTTGTCAATACTGATGTATTACCGCGAGACTATGCAGTAAAGACACGTGAATCTTGTCCTGTCTTCATAGAGCTGCCTTGCAACTGTGACATGTCACTTCATATTTTGTTTCTCAGGGAGTATAGCAGCAGAGAAACATATACTGCTAATTCAATTCCTTATGAGGGCCCCAGCATTTAAGATGTTACTCTTAAGTGAGCTCCCATGTTCAAGTCCCACCTGGGTCGTCATTTATTTTAAATTTTGATCATAATTAAATATGAACGAATTTCAACATATATTAACATAAAGATGATTAAAAGGTCTCATCAATGAAAATCATCACACTCATTTCATTCACCTTGTCAATACTGATGTATTACCGCGAGACTATGCAGTAAAGACACGTGAATCTTGTCCTGTCTTCATAGAGCTGCCTTGCAACTGTGACATGTCACTTCATATTTTGTTTCTCAGGGAGTATAGCAGCAGAGAAACATATACTGCTAATTCAATTCCTTATGAGGGCCCCAGCATTTAAGATGTTACTCTTAAGTGAGCTCCCATGTTCAAGTCCCACCTGGGTCGTCATTTATTTTTAATTTTGATTTTAATTAAATATGAACGAATTTCAACATATATTAACATAAAGATGATTAAAAGGTCTCATCAATGAAAATCATCACACTCATTTCATTCACCTTGTCAATACTGATGTATTACCGCGAGACTATGCAGTAAAGACACGTGAATCTTGTCCTGTCTTCATAGAGCTGCCTTGCAACTGTGACATGTCACTTCATATTTTGTTTCTCAGGGAGTATAGCAGCAGAGAAACATATACTGCTAATTCAATTCCTTATGAGGGCCCCAGCATTTAAGATGTTACTCTTAAGTGAGCTCCCATGTTCAAGTCCCACCTGGGTCGTCATTTATTTTAAATTTTGATCATAATTAAATATGAACGAATTTCAACATATATTAACATAAAGATGATTAAAAGGTCTCATCAATGAAAATCATCACACTCATTTCATTCACCTTGTCAATACTGATGTATTACCGCGAGACTATGCAGTAAAGACACGTGAATCTTGTCCTGTCTTCATAGAGCTGCCTTGCAACTGTGACATGTCACTTAATATTTTGTTTCTCAGGGAGTATAGCAGCAGAGAAACATATACTGCTAATTCAATTCCTTATGAGGGCCCCTTACTGAGTTGAAACTACTTTCTTGAATTGATTGCACAGTTAAGTACCCTTGTTGCTCGGCACTGTTGCCATTATGGAATTGGAGCGATTGAGAAAGACACCGGTCCGTACTGTAGAATAGAATCCTGTTGTGCTCTTTTTAGTGACCAATCGACACCAGTGTACCAGGAATTCATAAACATGATAAAACAGGAAGAAAAGTGATGAATTCAAATGTAATGCATTTTATTTAGAAACCTCCACAAAACCTGCACCATACAAAACTTGCAGTGAGTGATTAATAAGAGGATCTGAAACTATGTCAAAGGAAATGAATAGGTAAGACATGAAAATCACAAAAAGTCTGGTGCTCAAGATGGATATTGTGTCAAGTGTCATGACCATGAGACTGCGTGACACATGTTTCGGAAAATATCTGGCTTCAACAGGTGAAGGATTACTTGAAAAGTCAAGCAAGTTAGCAAGGATTTTCCAACCTAGAAGAGGGCATTGCAGTGTGAGGGCATCATGGAAATCATCATTAGAGAAAATGAGTACATTATCACTAAGTCAATGACCTCCTAGTTAGTATCTTTACCAAGTGGGTGGCCGTGAAACAGTGATTACCACAGATAGGAAGTCAGAGATGCCAGGTGAACTGAAAATATGCCAGCCAAGAAATCAAGTTTGTAGAAATCATCAATTTTTTGAGACAGAGTAAGATAAATGCTGGAACTCTAGAATAGTGTCCATAATGGAAAAATCTTACAGCAATTCTTTAATTTTTTGAAGTGCGAATGCCAAGAATATAACACACAGTGCATCGAATTTACGCATTTGGCCAATCCAAAGCAGTTGCTAAGGATTGGTGCATGTCAGGACTATTTGTCCCTATTTTGAGTTCATCTTCATTTCCATTTGTAGAAAGTACCAGTATATACACATTTTTTAGAAGACAAAACATCAGAAGCCAAACTAAAAGCTATTTCAGTGCATATAAATCGAAATACTATAAATAAGGATGGCAAGGAGTAGCAACCACCGCACTGTATACTCTCTTCAATCAAAAGTGATCAATATGAATTGCGGAAGGGTTTGTGTTGCAGGAGTTGTTCCTTTCTTTACCTTCGCTCACTGGACCATCATATGCAAGGTGTGTTTTCCAAACTCACAGACTTGCTTTACATGTTGACTGTGTTTTTTTCATGTTTTTGTTGTTTTTGCCATGGGGTGTTTATTCTGTGTGTGAATTGGTGTTCAGTTGGTCTATTATGGTCAGATCAGTGTTTATCGATCAAGTGGCCCTGTGGCCTAATGGATAAGGCATCAGCCTCCGAAGCTGGGGATTGTGGGCTCAAGTCCCACCTGGATCGTCAATTATTTTAAATTTTGATCTTAATTAAATATGAACGAATTTCAACATATATTAACATAAAGATGATTAAAAGGTCTCATCAATGCAAAGCATCATACTCATTTCATTCACCTTGTCAATACTGATGTATTACCGCGAGACTATGCAGTAAAGACACGTGAATCTTGTCCTGTCTTCATAGAGCTGCCTTGCAACTGTGACATGTCACTTAATATTTTGTTTCTCAGGGAGTATAGCAGCAGAGAAACATATACTGCTAATTCATTCCTTATGAGGGCCCCAGCATTTAAGATGTTACTCTTACGTGAGCTCCCATGTTCAAGTCCCACCTGGGTCGTCAATAATTTTAAATTTTCATCTTAATTAAATATGAACGAATTTCAACATATATTAACATAAAGATGATTAAAAGGTCTCATCAATGAAAATCATCACACTCATTTCATTCACCTTGTCAATACTGATGTATTACCGCGACACTATGCAGTAAAGACACGTGAATCTTGTCCTGTCTTCTATGAGCTGCCTTGCAACTGTGACATATCACTTGATATTTTGCTTCTCAGGGAGTATAGCAGCAGAGAAACAGATACTGCTCATTCAATTCCTTATGAGGGCCCCAGCATTTAAGATGTTACTCTTAAGTGAGCTCCCATGTAGCCACCAATTGCTGAAAAGTGTCTTCCTCAGGTGCCATCTCAACTGTGCAGAGAATCCTCCTAAGCTAGCCTCCTTGCAGTGACATGTCACTGAGAATCATTTTCCTCAGTG
Organism: Ambystoma mexicanum; assembly: GCF_040938575.1. Classification (NCBI taxonomy): domain Eukaryota; kingdom Metazoa; phylum Chordata; class Amphibia; order Caudata; family Ambystomatidae; genus Ambystoma; species Ambystoma mexicanum. The sequence continues at coordinate 1,105,948,496 of NC_090926.1, forward strand.
AGAATCTCTGCAGTGAAAAAGTTTCTCTTAAGGGATTGTCTCTGTAGTGGAATGTTACAGGAAGTCCTCTTGGTTGGGTAGTGTCCCTGGATTGTAGATCATCCTTTTATAGAGCTGCACTGCACTCACATGTTACTGAACAGCACCTTCCTCTGCAAGAATACTAGCAGTAGAAAATATAGTCTTATGAGAATGAAGCCTGCTGTAAGAGCACCCGAAATAGCCCTATTGCCAGTGTCTCTGCAGAAAGTGGACACTGAGTTGAAACTACTTTCTTGAATTGATTGCACAGTTAAGTACCCTTGTTGCTCGGCACTGTTGCCATTATGGAATCGGAGCAATTGAGAAAGGCAACGGTCCGTACTGTAGAATAGAATCCTGTTGTGCTCTTTTTAGTGACCAATCGACACCAGTGTACCAGGAATACATAAACATGATAAAACAGGAAGAAAAGTGATGAATTCAAATGTAATGCATTTTATTTGGAAAAGTCCACAAAACGTGCACCATTCAAAACTTGCAGTGAGTGATTAATAAGAGGATCTGAAACTATGTCAAAGGAAATGAATAGGTAAGACATGAAAATCACAAAAAATCTGGTGCTCATGATGGATATTGTGTCAAGTGTCATGCCCATGAGACTCTGTGACACATGTTTCGGAAAATATCTGGCTTCAACAGGTGAAGGATTACTTGAAAAGTCAAGCAAATTAGCAAGGATGTTCCAACCTAGAAGAGGGCATTGCAGTGTGAGGGCATCATAGAAGTCATCATTAGAGACAATGAATACATTATCACTAAGTCAATGACCTCCTAGTTATTATCTTTACCAAGTGGGTGGCCGTGAGACAGTGATCACCACAGATAGGAAGTCAGAGATGTCAGGTGAAATGAAAATATGCCAGGCAAGAAATCTAGTTTGTAGAAATCATCAATTTTTGAGACAGAGTAAGAAAAATGCTGGAACTCTAGAATAGTGTCCATAATGGAAAAATCTTACAGCAATTCTTAAATTTTGTAAAGTGCGAATGCCAAGAATATAACACACAGTGCATCGAATTTACGCATTTGGCCAATCCAAAGCAGTTGCTAAGGATTGGTGCATGTCAGGACTATTTGTCCCTATTTTGAGTTCATCTTCATTTCCATCTGTAGAAAGTACCAGTATATACACATTTTTTAGAAGACAAAACATCAGAAGCCGAACTAAAAGCTATTTCAGTGCATATAAATCAAAATACTATAAATAAGGATGGCGAGGAGTAGCAACCACCGCACTGTCTACTCTCTTCAATCAAAAGTGTTCAATATGAATTGCGGAAGGGTTTGTGTTGCAGGAGTTGTTCCTTTCTTTACCTTCGCTCACTGGACCATCATATGCAAGGTGTGTTTTCCAAACTCACAGACTTGCTTTACATGTTGACTGTGTTTTTTTCATGTTTTTGTTGTTTTTGCCATGGGGTGTTTATTCTGTGTGAATTGGTGTTCAGCTGGTCTATTACGGTCAGATCAGTGCTTTTCCATCAAGTGGCCCTGTGGCCTAATGGATGAGGCATCAGCCTCCAAAGCTGGGGATTGTGGGTTCAAGTCCCACCTGGGTCGTCAATTATTTTTAATTTTGATCTTAATTAAATATGAACGAATTTCAACATATATTAACATAAAGATGATTAAAAGGTCTCATCAATGAAAATCATCACACTCATTTCATTCACCTTGTCAATACTGATGTATTACCGCGAGACTATGCAGTAAAGACACGTGAATCTTGTCCTGTCTTCATAGAGCTGCCTTGCAACTGTGACATGTCACTTCATATTTTGTTTCTCAGGGAGTATAGCAGCAGAGAAACCGATACTGCTAATTCAATTCCTTATGAGGGCCCCAGCATTTAAGATGTTACTCTTAAGTGAGCTCCCCTGTAGCCACCAAATGCTGAAAAGTGTCTTCCTCAGGTGCCATCTCAACTGTGAAGAGAATCCTCCTAAGCTAGCCTCCTTGCAGTGACATGGCACTGAGAATCATTTTCCTCAGTGAGAATCTCTGCAGTGAAAAAGTTTCTCTTAAGGGATTGTCTCTGTCGTGGAATGTTACAGGAAGTCCTCTTGGTTGGGTAGTGTCCCTGGATTGTAGATCATCCTTTTATAGAGCTGCACTGCACTCACATGTTACTGAACAGCACCTTCCTCTGCAAGAATACTAGCAGTAGAAAATATAGTCTTATGAGAATGAAGCCTGCTGTAAGAGCACCCGAAATAGCCCTACTGCCAGTGTCTCTGCAGAAAGTGGACACTGAGTTGAAACTACTTTCTTGAATTGATTGCACAGTTAAGTACCCTTGTTGCTCGGCACTGTTGCCATTATGGAATCGGAGCGATTGAGAAAGACAACGGTCCGTCCTGTAGAATAGAATCCTGTTGTGCTCTTTTTAGTGACCAATCGACACCAGTGTACCAGGAATACATGATAAAACAGGAAGAAAAGTGATGAATTCAAATGTAATGCATTTTATTTAGAAAAGTCCACAAAACCTGCACCATTCAAAACTTGCAGTGAGTGATTAATAAGAGGATCTGAAACTATGTCAAAGGAAATGAATAGGTAAGACATGAAAATCACAAAAAATATGGTGCTCAAGATGGATATTGTGTCAAGTGTCATGCCCATGAGACTCTGTGACACATGTTTCGGAAAATATCTAGCTTCAACAGGTGAAGGATTACTTGAAAAGTCAAGCAAGTTAGCAAGGATGTTTCAACCTAGAAGAGGGCATTGCAGTGTGAGGGCATCATAGAAGTCATCATTAGAGACAATGAATACATTATCACTAAGTCAATGACCTCCTAGTTATTATCTTTACCAAGTGGGTGGCCGTGAGACAGTGATAACCACAGATAGGAAGTCAGAGATGTCAGGTGGAATGAAAATATGCCAGGCAAGAAATCTAGTTTGTAGAAATCATCAATTTTTGAGACAGAGTAAGAAAAATGCTGGAACTCTAGAATAGTGTCCATAATGGAAAAATCTTACAGCAATTCTTAAATTTTGTAAAAGTGTGAATGCCAAGAATATAACACACAGTGCATCGAATTTACGCATTTGGCCAATCCAAAGCAGTTGCTAAGGATTGGTGTATGTCAGTACTATTTGTCCCTATTTTGAGTTCATCTTCATTTCCATCTGTAGAAAGTACCAGTACATACACATTTTTTAGAAGACAAAACATCAGAAGCCAAACTAAAAGCTATTTCAGTGCATATAAATCAAAATACTATAAATAAGGATGGCGAGGAGTAGCAACCACCGCACTGTATACTCTCTTCAATCAAAAGTGTTCAATATGAATTGCGGAAGGGTTTGTGTTGCAGGAGTTGTTCCTTTCTTTACCTTCGCTCACTGGACCATCATATGCAAGGTGTGTTTTCCAAACTCACAGACTTGCTCTACATGTTGACTGTGTTTTTTTTCATGTTTTTGTTGTTTTTGCCATGGGGTGTTTGTTCTGTGTTTGAATTGGTGTTCAGTTGGTCTATTATGGTCAGATCAGTGCTCTTCTATCAAGTGGCCCTGTGGCCTAATGGATAAGGCATCAGCCTACGAAGCTGGGGATTGTGGGTTCAAGTCCCACCTGGGTCGTTAATTATTTTTAATTTTGATCTTAATTAAATATGAACGAATTTCAACATATATTAACATAAAGATGATTAAAAGGTCTCATCAATGAAAATCATCACACTCATTTCATTCACCTTGTCAATACTGATGTATTACCGCCACACTATGCAGTAAAGACACGTGAATCTTGTCCTGTCTTCTATGAGCTGCCTTGCAACTGTGACATATCACTTGATATTTTGCTTCTCAGGGAGTATAGCAGCAGAGAAACAGATACTGCTCATTCAATTCCTTATGAGGGCCCCAGCATTTAAGATGTTACTCTTAAGTGAGCTCCCATGTAGCCACCAATTGCTGAAAAGTGTCTTCCTCAGGTGCCATCTCAACTGTGCAGAGAATCCTCCTAAGCTAGCCTCCTTGCAGTGACATGTCACTGAGAATCATTTTCCTCAGTGAGAATCTCTGCAGTGAAAAAGTTTCTCTTAAGGGATTGTCTCTGTAGTGGAATGTTACAGGAAGTCCTCTTGGTTGGGTAGTGTCCCTGGATTGTAGATCATCCTTTTATAGAGCTGCACTGCACTCACATGTTACTGAACAGCACCTTCCTCTGCAAGAATACTAGCAGTAGAAAATATAGTCTTATGAGAATGAAGCCTGCTGTAAGAGCACCCGAAATAGCCCTATTGCCAGTGTCTCTGCAGAAAGTGGACACTGAGTTGAAACTACTTTCTTGAATTGATTGCACAGTTAAGTACCCTTGTTGCTCGGCACTGTTGCCATTATGGAATCGGAGCAATTGAGAAAGGCAACGGTCCGTACTGTAGAATAGAATCCTGTTGTGCTCTTTTTAGTGACCAATCGACACCAGTGTACCAGGAATACATAAACATGATAAAACAGGAAGAAAAGTGATGAATTCAAATGTAATGCATTTTATTTGGAAAAGTCCACAAAACGTGCACCATTCAAAACTTGCAGTGAGTGATTAATAAGAGGATCTGAAACTATGTCAAAGGAAATGAATAGGTAAGACATGAAAATCACAAAAAATCTGGTGCTCATGATGGATATTGTGTCAAGTGTCATGCCCATGAGACTCTGTGACACATGTTTCGGAAAATATCTGGCTTCAACAGGTGAAGGATTACTTGAAAAGTCAAGCAAATTAGCAAGGATGTTCCAACCTAGAAGAGGGCATTGCAGTGTGAGGGCATCATAGAAGTCATCATTAGAGACAATGAATACATTATCACTAAGTCAATGACCTCCTAGTTATTATCTTTACCAAGTGGGTGGCCGTGAGACAGTGATCACCACAGATAGGAAGTCAGAGATGTCAGGTGAAATGAAAATATGCCAGGCAAGAAATCTAGTTTGTAGAAATCATCAATTTTTGAGACAGAGTAAGAAAAATGCTGGAACTCTAGAATAGTGTCCATAATGGAAAAATCTTACAGCAATTCTTAAATTTTGTAAAGTGCGAATGCCAAGAATATAACACACAGTGCATCGAATTTACGCATTTGGCCAATCCAAAGCAGTTGCTAAGGATTGGTGCATGTCAGGACTATTTGTCCCTATTTTGAGTTCATCTTCATTTCCATCTGTAGAAAGTACCAGTATATACACATTTTTTAGAAGACAAAACATCAGAAGCCGAACTAAAAGCTATTTCAGTGCATATAAATCAAAATACTATAAATAAGGATGGCGAGGAGTAGCAACCACCGCACTGTCTACTCTCTTCAATCAAAAGTGTTCAATATGAATTGCGGAAGGGTTTGTGTTGCAGGAGTTGTTCCTTTCTTTACCTTCGCTCACTGGACCATCATATGCAAGGTGTGTTTTCCAAACTCACAGACTTGCTTTACATGTTGACTGTGTTTTTTTCATGTTTTTGTTGTTTTTGCCATGGGGTGTTTATTCTGTGTGTGAATTGGTGTTCAGCTGGTCTATTACGGTCAGATCAGTGCTTTTCCATCAAGTGGCCCTGTGGCCTAATGGATGAGGCATCAGCCTCCGAAGCTGGGGATTGTGGGTTCAAGTCCCACCTGGGTCGTCAATTATTTTTAATTTTGATCTTAATTAAATATGAACGAATTTCAACATATATTAACATAAAGATGATTAAAAGGTCTCATCAATGAAAATCATCACACTCATTTCATTCACCTTGTCAATACTGATGTATTACCGCGACACTATGCAGTAAAGACACGTGAATCTTGTCCTGTCTTCATAGAGCTGCCTTGCAACTGTGACATGTCACTTAATATTTTGTTTCTCAGGGAGTATAGCAGCAGAGAAACCGATACTGCTAATTCAATTCCTTATGAGGGCCCCAGCATTTAAGATGTTACTCTTAAGTGAGCTCCCCTGTAGCCACCAATTGCTGAAAAGTGTCTTCCTCAGGTGCCATCTCAACTGTGAAGAGAATCCTCCTAAGCTAGCCTCCTTGCAGTGACATGGCACTGAGAATCATTTTCCTCAGTGAGAATCTCTGCAGTGAAAAAGTTTCTCTTAAGGGATTGTCTCTGTCGTGGAATGTTACAGGAAGTCCTCTTGGTTGGGTAGTGTCCCTGGATTGTAGATCATCCTTTTATAGAGCTGCACTGCACTCACATGTTACTGAACAGCACCTTCCTCTGCAAGAATACTAGCAGTAGAAAATATAGTCTTATGAGAATGAAGCCTGCTGTAAGAGCACCCGAAATAGCCCTACTGCCAGTGTCTCTGCAGAAAGTGGACACTGAGTTGAAACTACTTTCTTGAATTGATTGCACAGTTAAGTACCCTTGTTGCTCGGCACTGTTGCCATTATGGAATCGGAGCGATTGAGAAAGACAACGGTCCGTCCTGTAGAATAGAATCCTGTTGTGCTCTTTTTAGTGACCAATCGACACCAGTGTACCAGGAATACATGATAAAACAGGAAGAAAAGTGATGAATTCAAATGTAATGCATTTTATTTAGAAAAGTCCACAAAACCTGCACCATTCAAAACTTGCAGTGAGTGATTAATAAGAGGATCTGAAACTATGTCAAAGGAAATGAATAGGTAAGACATGAAAATCACAAAAAATATGGTGCTCAAGATGGATATTGTGTCAAGTGTCATGCCCATGAGACTCTGTGACACATGTTTCGGAAAATATCTAGCTTCAACAGGTGAAGGATTACTTGAAAAGTCAAGCAAGTTAGCAAGGATGTTTCAACCTAGAAGAGGGCATTGCAGTGTGAGGGCATCATAGAAGTCATCATTAGAGACAATGAATACATTATCACTAAGTCAATGACCTCCTAGTTATTATCTTTACCAAGTGGGTGGCCGTGAGACAGTGATCACCACAGATAGGAAGTCAGAGATGTCAGGTGGAATGAAAATATGCCAGGCAAGAAATCTAGTTTGTAGAAATCATCAATTTTTGAGACAGAGTAAGAAAAATGCTGGAACTCTAGAATAGTGTCCATAATGGAAAAATCTTACAGCAATTCTTAAATTTTGTAAAAGTGTGAATGCCAAGAATATAACACACAGTGCATCGAATTTACGCATTTGGCCAATCCAAAGCAGTTGCTAAGGATTGGTGTATGTCAGTACTATTTGTCCCTATTTTGAGTTCATCTTCATTTCCATCTGTAGAAAGTACCAGTACATACACATTTTTTAGAAGACAAAACATCAGAAGCCGAACTAAAAGCTATTTCAGTGCATATAAATCAAAATACTATAAATAAGGATGGCGAGGAGTAGCAACCACCGCACTGTATACTCTCTTCAATCAAAAGTGTTCAATATGAATTGCGGAAGGGTTTGTGTTGCAGGAGTTGTTCCTTTCTTTACCTTCGCTCACTGGACCATCATATGCAAGGTGTGTTTTCCAAACTCACAGACTTGCTCTACATGTTGACTGTGTTTTTTTTCATGTTTTTGTTGTTTTTGCCATGGGGTGTTTGTTCTGTGTTTGAATTGGTGTTCAGTTGGTCTATTATGGTCAGATCAGTGCTTTTCTATCAAGTGGCCCTGTGGCCTAATGGATAAGGCATCAGCCTCCGAAGCTGGGGATTGTGGGTTCAAGTCCCACCTGGGTCGACAATTATTTTTAATTTTGATCTTAATTAAATATGAACGAATTTCAACATATATTAACATAAAGATGATTAAAAGGTCTCATCAATGAAAATCATCACACTCATTTCATTCACCTTGTCAATACTGATGTATTACCGCGACACTATGCAGTAAAGACACGTGAATCTTGTCCTGTCTTCTATGAGCTGCCTTGCAACTGTGACATATCACTTAATATTTTGCTTCTCAGGGAGTATAGCAGCAGAGAAACATATACTGCTCATTCAATTCCTTATGAGGGCCCCAGCATTTAAGATGTTACTCTTAAGTGAGCTCCCATGTAGCCACCAATTGCTGAAAAGTGTCTTCCTCAGGTGCCATCTCAACTGTGCAGAGAATCCTCCTAAGCTAGCCTCCTTGCAGTGACATGTCACTGAGAATCATTTTCCTCAGTGAGAATCTCTGCAGTGAAAAAGTTTCTCTTAAGGGATTGTCTCTGTCGTGGAATGTTACAGGAAGTCCTCTTGGTTGGGTAGTGTCCCTGGATTGTAGATCATCCTTTTATAGAGCTGCATTGCACTCATATGTTACTGAACAGCACCTTCCTCTGCAAGAATACTAGCAGTAGAAAATATAGTCTTATGATAATGAAGCCTGCTGTAAGAGCACCCGAAATAGCTCTACTGCCAGTGTCTCTGCAGAAAGTGGACACTGAGTTGAAACTACTTTCTTGAATTGATTGCACAGTTAAGTACCCTTGTTGCTCGGCACTGTTGCCATTATGGAATCGGAGCGATTGAGAAAGACAACGGTCCGTACTGTAGAATAGAATCCTGTTGTGCTCTTTTTAGTGACCAATCGACACCAGTGTACCAGGAATACATAAACATGATAAAACAGGAAGAAAAGTGATGAATTCAAATGTAATGCATTTTATTTAGAAAAGTCCACAAAACCTGCACCATTCAAAACTTGCAGTGAGTGATTAATAAGAGGATCTGAAACTATGTCAAAGGAAATGAATAGGTAAGACATGAAAATCACAAAAAATCTGGTGCTCAAGATGGATATTGTGTCAAGTGTCATGCCCATGAGACTCTGTGACACATGTTTCGGAAAATATCTGGCTTCAACAGGTGAAGGATTACTTGAAAAGTCAAGCAAGTTAGCAAGGATGTTCCAACCTAGAAGAGGGCATTGCAGTGTGAGGGCATCATAGAAGTCATCATTAGAGACAATGAATACATTATCACTAAGTGAATGACCTCCTAGTTATTATCTTTACCAAGTGGGTGGCCGTGAGACAGTGATCACCACAGATAGGAAGTCAGAGATGTCAGGTGAAATGAAAATATGCCAGGCAAGAAATCTAGTTTGTAGAAATCATCAATTTTTGAGACAGAGTAAGAAAAATGCTGGAACTCTAGAATAGTGTCCATAATGGAAAAATCTTACAGCAATTCTTAAATTTTGTAAAGTGCGAATGCCAAGAATATAACACACAGTGCATCGAATTTACGCATTTGGCCAATCCAAAGCAGTTGCTAAGGATTGGTGTATGTCAGGACTATTTGTCCCTATTTTGAGTTCATCTTCATTTCCATCTGTAGAAAGTACCAGTACATAACCATTTTTTAGAAGACAAAACATCAGAAGCCAAACTAAAAGCTATTTCAGTGCATATAAATCAAAATACTATAAATAAGGATGGCGAGGAGTAGCAACCACCGCACTGTATACTCTCTTCAATCAAAAGTGTTCAATATGAATTGCGGAAGGGTTTGTGTTGCAGGAGTTGTTCCTTTCTTTACCTTCGCTCACTGGACCATCATATGCAAGGTGTGTTTTCCAAACTCACAGACTTGCTCTACATGTTGACTGTGTTTTTTTTTCATGTTTTTGTTGTTTTTGCCAGGGGTGTTTATTGTGTTTGAATTGGTGTTCAGTTGGTCTATTATGGTCAGATCAGTGTTTTTCTATCAAGTGGCACTGTGGCCTAATGGATAAGGCATCAGCCTCCGAAGCTGGGGATTGTGGGTTCAAGTCCCAACTGGGTCGTCAATTATTTTTAATTTTGATTTTAATTAAATATGAACGAATTTCAACATATATTAACATAAAGATGATTAAAAGGTCTCATCAATGAAAATCATCACACTCATTTCATTCACCTTGTCAATACTGATGTATTACCGCGAGACTATGCAGTAAAGACACGTGAATCTTGTCCTGTCTTCATAGAGCTGCCTTGCAACTGTGACATGTCACTTCATATTTTGTTTCTCAGGGAGTATAGCAGCAGAGAAACATATACTGCTAATTCAATTCCTTATGAGGGCCCCAGCATTTAAGATGTTACTCTTAAGTGAGCTCCCATGTTCAAGTCCCACCTGGGTCGTCATTTATTTTAAATTTTGATCATAATTAAATATGAACGAATTTCAACATATATTAACATAAAGATGATTAAAAGGTCTCATCAATGAAAATCATCACACTCATTTCATTCACCTTGTCAATACTGATGTATTACCGCGAGACTATGCAGTAAAGACACGTGAATCTTGTCCTGTCTTCATAGAGCTGCCTTGCAACTGTGACATGTCACTTAATATTTTGTTTCTCAGGGAGTATAGCAGCAGAGAAACATATACTGCTAATTCAATTCCTTATGAGGGCCCCTTACTGAGTTGAAACTACTTTCTTGAATTGATTGCACAGTTAAGTACCCTTGTTGCTCGGCACTTTTGCCATTATGGAATTGGAGCGATTGAGAAAGACACCGGTCCGTACTGTAGAATAGAATCCTGTTGTGCTCTTTTTAGTGACCAATCGACACCAGTGTACCAGGAATTCATAAACATGATAAAACAGGAAGAAAAGTGATGAATTCAAATGTAATGCATTTTATTTAGAAACCTCCACAAAACCTGCACCATACAAAACTTGCAGTGAGTGATTAATAAGAGGATCTGAAACTATGTCAAAGGAAATGAATAGGTAAGACATGAAAATCACAAAAAGTCTGGTGCTCAAGATGGATATTGTGTCAAGTGTCATGACCATGAGACTGCGTGACACATGTTTCGGAAAATATCTGGCTTCAACAGGTGAAGGATTACTTGAAAAGTCAAGCAAGTTAGCAAGGATTTTCCAACCTAGAAGAGGGCATTGCAGTGTGAGGGCATCATGGAAATCATCATTAGAGAAAATGAGTACATTATCACTAAGTCAATGACCTCCTAGTTAGTATCTTTACCAAGTGGGTGGCCGTGAAACAGTGATTACCACAGATAGGAAGTCAGAGATGCCAGGTGAACTGAAAATATGCCAGCCAAGAAATCAAGTTTGTAGAAATCATCAATTTTTTGAGACAGAGTAAGATAAATGCTGGAACTCTAGAATAGTGTCCATAATGGAAAAATCTTACAGCAATTCTTTAATTTTTTGAAGTGCGAATGCCAAGAATATAACACACAGTGCATCGAATTTACGCATTTGGCCAATCCAAAGCAGTTGCTAAGGATTGGTGCATGTCAGGACAATTTGTCCCTATTTTGAGTTCATCTTCATTTCCATCTGTAGAAAGTACCAGTATATACACATTTTTTAGAATACAAAACATCAGAAGCCAAACTAAAAGCTATTTCAGTGCATATAAATCGAAATAATATAAATATGGATGGCGAGGAGTAGCATCCAGCGCAGTGTATACTCTCTTCAATCAAAAGTGATCAATATGAATTGCGGAAGGGTTTGTGTTGCAGGAGTTGTTCCTTTCTTTACCTTCGCTCTCTGGACCATCATATGCAAGGTGTGTTTTCCAAACTCACAGACTTGCTTTACATGTTGACTGTGTTTTTTTCATGTTTTTGTTGTTTTTGCCATGGGGTGTTTATTCTGTGTGTGAATTGGTGTTCAGTTGGTCTATTATGGTCAGATCAGTGCTTTTCTATCAAGTGGCCCTGTGGCCTAATGGATAAGACATCAGCCTCCGAAGCTGGGGATTGTGGGTTCAAGTCCCACCTGGGTTGTCAATTATTTTAAATTTTGATCTTAATTAAATATGAACGAATTTCAACATATATTAACATAAAGATGATTAAATGTCTCATCAATGAAAATCATCACACTCATTTCATTCACCTTGTCAATACTGATGTATTACCGCGAGACTATGCAGTAAAGACACGTGAATCTTGTCCTGTCTTCATAGAGCTGCCTTGCAACTGTGACATGTCACTTCATATTTTGTTTCTCAGGGAGTATAGCAGCAGAGAAACATATACTGCTAATTCAGTTCCTTATGAGGGCCCCAGCATTTAAGATGTTACTCTTAAGTGAGCTCCCATGTTCAAGTCCCACCTGGGTCGTCAATTATTTAAAATTTTGATCTTAATTAAATATGAACGAATTTCAACATATATTAACAAAAAGATGATTAAAAGGTCTCATCAATGAAAATCATCACACTCATTTCATTCACCTTGTCAATACTGATGTATTACCGCGAGACTATGCAGTAAAGACACGTGAATCTTGTCCTGTCTTCACAGAGCTGCCTTGCAACTGTGACATGTCACTTAATATTTTGTTTCTCAGGGAGTATAGCAGCAGAGAAACATATACTGCTAATTCAATTCCTTATGAGGGTCCCTTACTGAGTTGAAACTACTTTCTTGAATTGATTGCACAGTTAAGTACCCTTGTTGCTCGGCACTGTTGCCATTATGGAATTGGAGCGATTGAGAAAGACAACGGTCCGTACTGTAGAATAGAATCCTGTTGTGCTCTTTTTAGTGACCAATCGACACCAGTGTACACAATCTATCCAGTGGCCCTGTGGCCTAATGGAATTATGGAATTGGAGCGATTGAGAAAGACAACGGTCAGTACTGTAGAATAGAATCCTGGTTTGCTCTTTTTAGTGACCAATCAACACCAGTGTACCAATCTATCTAGTGGCCCAGTGGCCTAATGGATAAGGCATCAGCCTCCAAAGCTGGGGATTGTGGGTTTAAGTCCCACCTGGGTCGTCAATTATTTTAAATTTTGATCTTAATTAAATATGAACGAATTTCAACATATATTAACATAAAGATGATTAAATGTCTCATCAATGAAAATCATCACACTCATTTCATTCACCTTGTCAATACTGATGTATTACCGCGAGACTATGCAGTAAAGACACGTGAATCTTGTCCTGTCTTCATAGAGCTGCCTTGCAACTGTGACATGTCACTTCATATTTTGTTTCTCAGGGAGTATAGCAGCAGAGAAACATATACTGCTAATTCAATTCCTTATGAGGGCCCCAGCATTTAAGATGTTACTCTTAAGTGAGCTCCCATGTTCAAGTCCCACCTGGGTCGTCATTTATTTTAAATTTTGATCATAATTAAATATGAACGAATTTCAACATATATTAACATAAAGATGATTTAAAGGTCTCATCAATGAAAATCATCACACTCATTTCATTCACCTTGTCAATACTGATGTATTACCGCGAGACTATGCAGTAAAGACACGTGAATCTTGTCCTGTCTTCATAGAGCTGCCTTGCAACTGTGACATGTCACTTAATATTTTGTTTCTCAGGGAGTATAGCAGCAGAGAAACATATACTGCTAATTCAATTCCTTATGAGGGCCCCTTACTGAGTTGAAACTACTTTCTTGAATTGATTGCACAGTTAAGTACCCTTGTTGCTCGGCACTGTTGCCATTATGGAATTGGAGCGATTGAGAAAGACACCGGTCCGTACTGTAGAATAGAATCCTGTTGTGCTCTTTTTAGTGACCAATCGACACCAGTGTACCAGGAATTGATAAACATGATAAAACAGGAAGAAAAGTGATGAATTCAAATGTAATGCATTTTATTTAGAAACCTCCACAAAACCTGCACCATACAAAACTTGCAGTGAGTGATTAATAAGAGGATCTGAAACTATGTCAAAGGAAATGAATAGGTAAGACATGAAAATCACAAAAAGTCTGGTGCTCAAGATGGATATTGTGTCAAGTGTCATGACCATGAGACTGCGTGACACATGTTTCGGAAAATATCTGGCTTCAACAGGTGAAGGATTACTTGAAAAGTCAAGCAAGTTAGCAAGGATTTTCCAACCTAGAAGAGGGCATTGCAGTGTGAGGGCATCATGGAAATCATCATTAGAGAAAATGAGTACATTATCACTAAGTCAATGACCTCCTAGTTAGTATCTTTACCAAGTGGGTGGCCGTGAAACAGTGATTACCACAGATAGGAAGTCAGAGATGCCAGGTGAACTGAAAATATGCCAGCCAAGAAATCAAGTTTGTAGAAATCATCAATTTTTTGAGACAGAGTAAGATAAATGCTGGAACTCTAGAATAGTGTCCATAATGGAAAAATCTTACAGCAATTCTTTAATTTTTTGAAGTGCGAATGCCAAGAATATAACACACAGTGCATCGAATTTACGCATTTGGCCAATCCAAAGCAGTTGCTAAGGATTGGTGCATGTCAGGACTATTTGTCCCTATTTTGAGTTCATCTTCATTTCCATTTGTAGAAAGTACCAGTATATACACATTTTTTAGAAGACAAAACATCAGAAGCCAAACTAAAAGCTATTTCAGTGCATATAAATCGAAATACTATAAATAAGGATGGCAAGGAGTAGCAACCACCGCACTGTATACTCTCTTCAATCAAAAGTGATCAATATGAATTGCGGAAGGGTTTGTGTTGCAGGAGTTGTTCCTTTCTTTACCTTCGCTCACTGGACCATCATATGCAAGGTGTGTTTTCCAAACTCACAGACTTGCTTTACATGTTGACTGTGTTTTTTTCATGTTTTTGTTGTTTTTGCCATGGGGTGTTTATTCTGTGTGTGAATTGGTGTTCAGTTGGTCTATTATGGTCAGATCAGTGTTTATCGATCAAGTGGCCCTGTGGCCTAATGGATAAGGCATCAGCCTCCGAAGCTGGGGATTGTGGGCTCAAGTCCCACCTGGATCGTCAATTATTTTAAATTTTGATCTTAATTAAATATGAACGAATTTCAACATATATTAACATAAAGATGATTAAAAGGTCTCATCAATGCAAAGCATCATACTCATTTCATTCACCTTGTCAATACTGATGTATTACCGCGAGACTATGCAGTAAAGACACGTGAATCTTGTCCTGTCTTCATAGAGCTGCCTTGCAACTGTGACATGTCACTTAATATTTTGTTTCTCAGGGAGTATAGCAGCAGAGAAACATATACTGCTAATTCATTCCTTATGAGGGCCCCAGCATTTAAGATGTTACTCTTACGTGAGCTCCCATGTTCAAGTCCCACCTGGGTCGTCAATAATTTTAAATTTTCATCTTAATTAAATATGAACGAATTTCAACATATATTAACATAAAGATGATTAAAAGGTCTCATCAATGAAAATCATCACACTCATTTCATTCACCTTGTCAATACTGATCTATTACCGCGACACTATGTAGTAAAGACACGTGAATCTTGTCCTGTCTTCATAGAGCTGCCTTGCAACTGTGACATATCACTTAATATTTTGCTTCTCAGGGAGTATAGCAGCAGAGAAACATTGCAGTGTGAGGGCATCATAGAAGTCATCATTAGAGACAATGAATACATTATCACTAAGTCAATGACCTCCTAGTTATTATCTTTACCAAGTGGGTGGCCGTGAGACAGTGATGGGGTGTTTATTCTGTGTGTGAATTGGTGTTCAGTTGGTCTATTATGGTCAGATCAGTGCTTTTTCTATCAAGTGGCCCTGTGGCCTAATGGATAAGGCATCAGTCCCACCTGGATCGTCAATTATTTTAAATTTTGATCTTAATTAAATATGAACGAATTTCAACATATATTAACATAAAGATGATTAAAAGGTCTCATCAATGCAAAGCATCACACTCATTTCATTCACCTTGTCAATACTGATGTATTACTGCGAGACTATGCAGTAAAGACACGTGAATCTTGTCCTGTCTTCATAGAGCTGCCTTGCAACTGTGACATGTCACTTAATATTTTGTTTCTCAGGGAGTATAGCAGCAGAGAAACATATACTGCTAATTCATTCCTTATGAGGGCCCCAGCATTTAAGATGTTACTCTTACGTGAGCTCCCATGTTCAAGTCCCACCTGGGTCGTCAATAATTTTTAATTTTGATTTTAATTAAATATGAACGAATTTCAACATATATTAACATAAAGATGATTAAAAGGTCTCATCAATGAAAATCATCACACTCATTTCATTCACCTTGTCAATACTGATATATTACCGCGAGACTATGCAGTAAAGACACGTGAATCTTGTCCTGTCTTCATAGAGCTGCCTTGCAACTGTGACATGTCACTTAATATTTTGTTTCTTAGGGAGTATAGCAGCAGAGAAACAGATACTGCTAATTCAATTCCTTATGAGGGCCCCAGCATTTAAGATGTTACTCTTAAGTGAGCTCCCATGTAGCCACCAATTGCTGAAAAGTGTCTTCCTCAGGTGCCATCTCAACTGTGAAGAGAATCCTCCTAAGCTAGCCTCCTTGCAGTGACATGGCACTGAGAATCATTTTCCTCAGTGAGAATCTCTGCAGTGAAAAAGTTTCTCTTAAGGGATTGTCTCTGTCGTGGAATGTTACAGGAAGTCCTCTTGGTTGGGTAGTGTCCCTGGATTGTAGATCATCCTTTTATAGAGCTGCACTGCACTCATATGTTACTGAACAGCACCTTCCTCTGCAAGAATACTAGCAGTAGAAAATATAGTCTTATGAGAATGAAGCCTACTGTAAGAGCACCCGAAATAGCCCTACTGCCAGTGTCTCTGCAGAAAGTGGACACTGAGTTGAAACTACTTTCTTGAATTCATTGCACAGTTAAGTACCCTTGTTGCTCAGCACTGTTGCCATTATGGAATCGGAGCGATTGAGAAAGACAACGGTCCGTATTGTAGAATAGAATCCTGTTGTGCTCTTTTTAGTGACCAATCAACACCAGTATACCAGGAATACATAAACATGATAAAACAAGAAGAAAAGTAATGAATTCAAATGTAATGCATTTTATTTAGAAAAGTCCACAAAACCTGCACCATTCAAAACTTGCAGTGAGTGATTAATAAGAGGATCTGAAACTATGTCAAAGGAAATGAATAGGTAAGACATGAAAATCACAAAAAATCTGGTGCTCAAGATGGATATTGTGTCAAGTGTCATGCCCATGAGACTCTGTGACACATGTTTCGGAAAATATCTGGCTTCGACAGGTGAAGGATTACTTGAAAAGTCAAGCAAGTTAGCAAGGATGTTCCAACCTAGAAGAGGGCATTGCAGTGTGAGGGCATCCTAGAAGTCATCATTAGAGACAATGAATACATTATCACTAAGTCAATGACCTCCTAGTTATTATCTTTACCAAGTGGGTGGCCGTGAGACAGTGATCACAACAGATAGGAAGTCAGAGATGTCAGGTGAAATGAAAATATGCCAGGCAAGAAATCTAGTTTGTAGAAATCATCAATTTTTGAGACAGAGTAAGAAAAATGCTGGAACTCTAGAATAGTGTCCATAATGGAAAAATCTTACAGCAATTCTTAAATTTTGTAAAGTGCGAATGCCAAGAATATAACACACAGTGCATCGAATTTACGCATTTGGCCAATCCAAAGCAGTTGCTAAGGATTGGTGTATGTCAGTACTATTTGTCCCTATTTTGAGTTCATCTTCATTTCCATCTGTAGAAAGTACCAGTATATACACATTTTTTAGAAGCCAAAACATCAGAAGCCGAACTAAAAGCTATTTCAGTGCATATAAATCAAAATACTATAAATAAGGATGGCGAGGAGTAGCAACCACCGCACTGTATACTCTCTTCAATCAAAAGTGTTCAATATGAATTGCGGAAGGGTTTGTGTTGCAGGAGTTGTTCCTTTCTTTACCTTTCGCTCACTGGACCATCATATGCAAGGTGTGTTTTCCAAACTCACAGACTTGCTTTACATGTCGATTGTGTTTTTTTCATGTTTTTGTTGTTTTTGCCATGGGGTGTTTATTCTCTGTGTGAATTGGTGTTCAGTTGGTCTATTATGGTCAGATCAGTGTTTATCTATCAAGTGGCCCTGTGGCCTAATGGATAAGGCATCAGCCTCCGAAGCTGGGGATTGTGGGCTCAAGTCCCACCTGGATCGTCAATTATTTTAAATTTTGATCTTAATTAAATATGAACGAATTTCAACATATATTAACATAAAGATGATTAAAAGGTCTCATCAATGCAAAGCATCATACTCATTTCATTCACCTTGTCAATACTGATGTATTGCCGCGAGACTATGCAGTAAAGACACGTGAATCTTGTCCTGTCTTCATAGAGCTGCCTTGCAACTGTGACATGTCACTTAATATTTTGTTTCTCAGGGAGTATAGCAGCAGAGAAACATATACTGCTAATTCATTCCTTATGAGGGCCCCAGCATTTAAGATGTTACTCTTACGTGAGCTCCCATGTTCAAGTCCCACCTGGGTCGTCAATAATTTTAAATTTTCATCTTAATTAAATATGAACGAATTTCAACATATATTAACATAAAGATGATTAAAAGGTCTCATCAATAAAAATCATCACACTCATTTCATTCACCTTGTCAATACTGATCTATTACCGCGACACTATGCAGTAAAGACACGTGAATCTTGTCCTGTCTTCATAGAGCTGCCTTGCAACTGTGACATATCACTTAATATTTTGCTTCTCAGGGAGTATAGCAGCAGAGAAACATTGCAGTGTGAGGGCATCATAGAAGTCAACGGTCAGTACTGTAGAATAGAATCCTGGTTTGCTCTTTTTAGTGACCAATCGACACCAGTGTACCAATCTATCTAGTGGCCCTGTGGCCTAATGGATAAGGCATCAGCCTCCAAAGCTGGGGATTGTGGGTTTAAGTCCCACCTGGGTCGTCAATTATTTTAAATTTTGATCTTAATTAAATATGAACGAATTTCAACATATATTAACATAAAGATGATTAAATGTCTCATCAATGAAAATCATCACACTCATTTCATTCACCTTGTCAATACTGATGTATTACCGCGAGACTATGCAGTAAAGACACGTGAATCTTGTCCTGTCTTCATAGAGCTGCCTTGCAACTGTGACATGTCACTTCATATTTTGTTTCTCAGGGAGTATAGCAGCAGAGAAACATATACTGCTAATTCAATTCCTTATGAGGGCCCCAGCATTTAAGATGTTACTCTTAAGTGAGCTCCCATGTTCAAGTCCCACCTGGGTCGTCAATTATTTTAAATTTTGATCATAATTAAATATGAACGAATTTCAACATATATTGACATAAAGATGATTAAAAGGTCTCATCAATGAAAATCATCACACCCATTTCATTCACCTTGTCAATACTGATGTATTACCGCGAGACTATGCAGTAAAGACACGTGAATCTTGTCCTGTCTTCATAGAGCTGCCTTGCAACTGTGACATGTCACTTAATATTTTGTTTCTCAGGGAGTATAGCAGCAGAGAAACATATACTGCTAATTCAATTCCTTATGAGGGCCCCTTACTGAGTTGAAACTACTTTCTTGAATTGATTGCACAGTTAAGTACCCTTGTTGCTCGGCACTGTTGCCATTATGGAATTGGAGCGATTGAGAAAGACACCGGTCCGTACTGTAGAATAGAATCCTGTTGTGCTCTTTTTAGTGACCAATCGACACCAGTGTACCAGGAATTCATAAACATGATAAAACAGGAAGAAAAGTGATGAATTCAAATGTAATGCATTTTATTTAGAAACCTCCACAAAACCTGCACCATACAAAACTTGCAGTGAGTGATTAATAAGAGGATCTGAAACTATGTCAAAGGAAATGAATAGGTAAGACATGAAAATCACAAAAAGTCTGGTGCTCAAGATGGATATTGTGTCAAGTGTCATGACCATGAGACTGCGTGACACATGTTTCGGAAAATATCTGGCTTCAACAGGTGAAGGATTACTTGAAAAGTCAAGCAAGTTAGCAAGGATTTTCCAACCTAGAAGAGGGCATTGCAGTGTGAGGGCATCATGAAAATCATCATTAGAGAAAATGAGTACATTATCACTAAGTCAATGACCTCCTAGTTAGTATCTTTACCAAGTGGGTGGCCGTGAAACAGTGATTACCACAGATAGGAAGTCAGAGATGCCAGGTGAACTGAAAATATGCCAGCCAAGAAATCAAGTTTGTAGAAATCATCAATTTTTTGAGACAGAGTAAGATAAATGCTGGAACTCTAGAATAGTGTCCATAATGGAAAAATCTTACAGCAATTCTTTAATTTTTTGAAGTGCGAATGCCAAGAATATAACACACAGTGCATCGAATTTACGCATTTGGCCAATCCAAAGCAGTTGCTAAGGATTGGTGCATGTCAGGACTATTTGTCCCTATTTTGAGTTCATCTTCATTTCCATTTGTAGAAAGTACCAGTATATACACATTTTTTAGAAGACAAAACATCAGAAGCCAAACTAAAAGCTATTTCAGTGCATATAAATCAAAATACTATAAATAAGGATGGCGAGGAGTAGCAACCACCGCACTGTATACTCTCTTCAATCAAAAGTGTTCAATATGAATTGCGGAAGGGTTTGTGTTGCAGGAGTTGTTCCTTTCTTTACCTTCGCTCACTGGACCATCATATGCAAGGTGTGTTTTCCAAACTCACAGACTTGCTTTACATGTCGACTGTGTTTTTTTCATGTTTTTGTTGTTTTTGCCATGGGGTGTTTATTCTGTGTGTGAATTGGTGTTCAGTTGGTCTATTATGGTCAGATCAGTGTTTATCTATCAAGTGGCCCTGTGGCCTAATGGATAAGGCATCAGCCTCCGAAGCTGGGGATTGTGGGCTCAAGTCCCACCTGGATCGTCAATTATTTTAAATTTTGATCTTAATTAAATATGAACGAATTTCAACATATATTAACATAAAGATGATTAAAAGGTCTCATCAATGAAAATCATCACACTCATTTCATTCACCTTGTCAATACTGATGTATTACCGCGACACTATACAGTAAAGACATGTGAATCCTGTCCTGTTTTCATAGAGCTGCCTTGCAACTGTGACATGTCCCTTAATATTTTGTTTCTCAGGAAGTATAGCAGCAGAGAAACATATACTGCTCATTCAATTCCTTATGAGGGCCCCAGCATTTAAGATGTTACTCTTAAGTGAGCTCCCATGTTCAAGTCCCACCTGGGTCGTCAATTATTTAAAATTGTCATCTTAATTAAATATGAACGAATTTCAACATATATTAACATAAAGATGATTAAAAGGTCTCATCAATGCAAAGCATCACACTCATTTCATTCACCTTGTCAATACTGATGTATTACCGCAAGACTATGCAGTAAAGACACGTGAATCTTGTCCTGTCTTCATAGAGCTGCCTTGCAACTGTGACATGTCACTTAATATTTTGTTTCTCAGGGAGTATAGCAGCAGAGAAACATATACTGCTAATTCATTCCTTGTGAGGGCCCCAGCATTTAAGATGTTACTCTTACGTGAGCTCCCATGTTCAAGTCCCACCTGGGTCGTCAATAATTTTAAATGTTCATCTTAATTAAATATGAACGAATTTCAACATATATTAACATAAAGATGATTAAAAGGTCTCATCAATGAAAATCATCACACTCATTTCATTCACCTTGTCAATACTGATGTATTACTGCGAGACTATGCAGTAAAGACACGTGAATCTTGTCCTGTCTTCATAGAGCTGCCTTGCAACTGTGACATGTCACTTAATATTTTGTTTCTCAGGGAGTATAGCAGCAGAGAAACATATACTGCTAATTCAATTCCTTATGAGGGCCCCAGCATTTAAGATGTTACTCTTAAGTGAGCTCCCATGTAACCACCAATTGCTGAAAAGTGTCTTCCTCAGGTGCCATCTCAACTGTGAAGAGAATCCTCCTAAGCTAGCCGCCTTGCAGTGACATGTCACTGAGAAACATTTTCCTCAGTGAGAATCTCTGCAGTGAAAAAGTTTCTCTTAAGGGATTGTCTCTGTAGTTGAATGTTACAGGAAGTCCTCTTGGTTGGGTAGTGTCCCTGGATTGTAGATCATCCTTTTATAGAGCTGCACTGCACTCACATGTTACTGGACAGCACCTTCCTCTGCAAGAATACTAGCAGTAGAATATATAGTCTTATGAGAATGAAGCCTGCTGTAAGAGCATCCGAAATAGCCCTATTGTCAGTGTCTCCGCAGTAAGTGGACACTGAGTTGAAACTACTTTCTTGAATTGATTGCACAGTTAAGTACCCTTGTTGCTCGGCACTGTTGCCATTATGGAATCGGAGCGATTGAGAAAAACAACGGTCCGTACTGTAGAACAGAATCCTGTTGTGCTCTGTTTAGTGACCAATCGACACCAGTGCACCAGGAATACATAAACATGATAAAACAGGAAGAAAAGTGATGAATTCAAATGTAATGCATTTTATTTAGAAAACTCCACAAAACCTGCACCATACAAAACTTGCAGTGAGTGATTAATAAGAGGATCTGAAACTATGTCAAAGGAAATGAATAGGTAAGACATGAAAATCACAAAAAGTCTGGTGCTCAAGATGGATATTGTGTCAAGTGTCATGACCATGAGACTGCGTGACACATGTTTTGGAAAATATCTGGCTTCAACAGGTGAAGGATTACTTGAAAAGTCAAGCAAGTTGGCAAGGATGTTCCAACCTAGAAGAGGGCATTGCAGTGTGAAGGCATCATGGAAGTCATCATTAGAGACAATGAATACATTATCACTAAGTCAATGACCTCCTAGTTAGTATCTTTACCAAGTGGGTGGCCGTGAGACAGTGATTACCACAGATAGGAAGTCAGAGATGCCAGGTGAACTGAAAATATGCCAGGCAAGAAATCAAGTTTGTAGAAATCATCAATTTTTTGAGACAGAGTAAGATAAATGCTGGAACTCTAGAATAGTGTCCATAATGGAAAAATCTTACAGCAATCCTTTAATTTTTTGAAGTGCGAATGCCAAGAATATAACACACAGTGCATCGAATGTACGCATTTGGCCAATCCAAAGCAGTTGCTAAGGATTGGTGCATGTCAGGACTATTTGTCCCTATTTTGAGTTCATCTTCATTTCCATCTGTAGAAAGTACCAGTATATACACATTTTTTAGAATACAAAACATCAGAAGCCAAACTAAAAGCTATTTCAGTGCATATAAATCGAAATAATATAGATACGGATGGCGAGGAGTAGCATCCAGCGCACTGTATACTCTCTTCAATCAAAAGTGATCAATATGAATTGCGGAAGGGTTTGTGTTGCAGGAGTTGTTCCTTTCTTTACCTTCGCTCACTGGACCATCATATGCAAGGTGTGTTTTCCAAACTCACAGACTTGCTTTACATGTTGACTGTGTTTTGTTCATGTTTTTGTTGTTTTTGCCATGGGGTGTTTATTCTGTGTGTGAATTGGTGTTCATTTGGTCTATTATGGTCAGATCAGTGTTTATCTATCAAGTGGCCCTGTGGCCTAATGGATAAGGCATCAGCCTCCGAAGCTGGGGGTTGTGGGTTCAATTATTTTAAATTTTGATCTTAATTAAATATGAACGAATTTCAACATATATTAACATAAAGATGATTAAAAGGTCTCATCAATGAAAATCATCACACTCATTTCATTCACCTTGTCAATACTGATGTATTACCGCGAGACTATGCAGTAAAGACACGTGAATCTTGTCCTGTCTTCATAGAGCTGCCTTGCAACTGTGACATGTCACTTAATATTTTGTTTCTCAGGGAGTATAGCAGCAGAGAAACATATACTGCTAATGCAATTCCTTATGAGGGCCCCAGCATTTAAGATGTTACTCTTAAGTGAGCTCCCATGTTCAAGTCCCACCTGGGTCGTCAATTATTTTAAATTTTCATCTTAATTAAATATGAACGAATTTCAACATATATTAACATAAAGATGATTAAAAGGTCTCATCAATGAAAATCATCACACTCATTTCATTCACCTTGTCAATACTGATGTATTACCGCGAGACTATGCAGTAAAGACACGTGAATCTTGTCCTGTCTTCATAGAGCTGCCTTGCAACTGTGACATGTCACTTAATATTTTGTTTCTCAGGGAGTATAGCAGCAGAGAAACATATACTGCTAATTCAGTTCCTTATGAGGGCCCCAGCATTTAAGATGTTACTCTTAAGTGAGCTCCCATGTTCAAGTCCCACCTGGGTCGTCAATTATTTAAAATTTTGATCTTAATTAAATATGAACGAATTTCAACATATATTAACAAAAAGATGATTAAAAGGTCTCATCAATGAAAATCATCACACTCATTTCATTCACCTTGTCAATACTGATGTATTACCGCGAGACTATGCAGTAAAGACACGTGAATCTTGTCCTGTCTTCACAGAGCTGCCTTGCAACTGTGACATGTCACTTAATATTTTGTTTCTCAGGGAGTATAGCAGCAGAGAAACATATACTGCTAATTCAATTCCTTATGAGGGTCCCTTACTGAGTTGAAACTACTTTCTTGAATTGATTGCACAGTTAAGTACCCTTGTTGCTCGGCACTGTTGCCATTATGGAATTGGAGCGATTGAGAAAGACAACGGTCCGTACTGTAGAATAGAATCCTGTTGTGCTCTTTTTAGTGACCAATCGACACCAGTGTACACAATCTATCCAGTGGCCCTGTGGCCTAATGGAATTATGGAATTGGAGCGATTGAGAAAGACAACGGTCAGTACTGTAGAATAGAATCCTGGTTTGCTCTTTTTAGTGACCAATCAACACCAGTGTACCAATCTATCTAGTGGCCCTGTGGCCTAATGGATAAGGCATCAGCCTCCAAAGCTGGGGATTGTGGGTTTAAGTCCCACCTGGGTCGTCAATTATTTTAAATTTTGATCTTAATTAAATATGAACGAATTTCAACATATATTAACATAAAGATGATTAAATGTCTCATCAATGAAAATCATCACACTCATTTCATTCACCTTGTCAATACTGATGTATTACCGCGAGACTATGCAGTAAAGACACGTGAATCTTGTCCTGTCTTCATAGAGCTGCCTTGCAACTGTGACATGTCACTTCATATTTTGTTTCTCAGGGAGTATAGCAGCAGAGAAACATATACTGCTAATTCAATTCCTTATGAGGGCCCCAGCATTTAAGATGTTACTCTTAAGTGAGCTCCCATGTTCAAGTCCCACCTGGGTCGTCATTTATTTTAAATTTTGATCATAATTAAATATGAACGAATTTCAACATATATTAACATAAAGATGATTAAAAGGTCTCATCAATGAAAATCATCACACTCATTTCATTCACCTTGTCAATACTGATGTATTACCGCGAGACTATGCAGTAAAGACACGTGAATCTTGTCCTGTCTTCATAGAGCTGCCTTGCAACTGTGACATGTCACTTAATATTTTGTTTCTCAGGGAGTATAGCAGCAGAGAAACATATACTGCTAATTCAATTCCTTATGAGGGCCCCTTACTGAGTTGAAACTACTTTCTTGAATTGATTGCACAGTTAAGTACCCTTGTTGCTCGGCACTGTTGCCATTATGGAATTGGAGCGATTGAGAAAGACACCGGTCCGTACTGTAGAATAGAATCCTGTTGTGCTCTTTTTAGTGACCAATCGACACCAGTGTACCAGGAATTGATAAACATGATAAAACAGGAAGAAAAGTGATGAATTCAAATGTAATGCATTTTATTTAGAAACCTCCACAAAACCTGCACCATACAAAACTTGCAGTGAGTGATTAATAAGAGGATCTGAAACTATGTCAAAGGAAATGAATAGGTAAGACATGAAAATCACAAAAAATCTGGTGCTCAAGATGGATATTGTGTCAAGTGTCATGCCCATGAGACTCTGTGACACATGTTTCGGAAAATATCTGGCTTCAACAGGTGAAGGATTACTTGAAAAGTCAAGCAAGTTAGCAAGGATGTTCCAACCTAGAAGAGGGCATTGCAGTGTGAGGGCATCATAGAAGTCATCATTAGAGACAATGAATACATTATCACTAAGTGAATGACCTCCTAGTTATTATCTTTACCAAGTGGGTGGCCGTGAGACAGTGATCACCACAGATAGGAAGTCAGAGATGTCAGGTGAAATGAAAATATGCCAGGCAAGAAATCTAGTTTGTAGAAATCATCAATTTTTGAGACAGAGTAAGAAAAATGCTGGAACTCTAGAATAGTGTCCATAATGGAAAAATCTTACAGCAATTCTTAAATTTTGTAAAGTGCGAATGCCAAGAATATAACACACAGTGCATCGAATTTACGCATTTGGCCAATCCAAAGCAGTTGCTAAGGATTGGTGTATGTCAGGACTATTTGTCCCTATTTTGAGTTCATCTTCATTTCCATCTGTAGAAAGTACCAGTACATAACCATTTTTTAGAAGACAAAACATCAGAAGCCAAACTAAAAGCTATTTCAGTGCATATAAATCAAAATACTATAAATAAGGATGGCGAGGAGTAGCAACCACCGCACTGTATACTCTCTTCAATCAAAAGTGTTCAATATGAATTGCGGAAGGGTTTGTGTTGCAGGAGTTGTTCCTTTCTTTACCTTCGCTCACTGGACCATCATATGCAAGGTGTGTTTTCCAAACTCACAGACTTGCTCTACATGTTGACTGTGTTTTTTTTTCATGTTTTTGTTGTTTTTGCCAGGGGTGTTTATTGTGTTTGAATTGGTGTTCAGTTGGTCTATTATGGTCAGATCAGTGTTTTTCTATCAAGTGGCACTGTGGCCTAATGGATAAGGCATCAGCCTCCGAAGCTGGGGATTGTGGGTTCAAGTCCCAACTGGGTCGTCAATTATTTTTAATTTTGATTTTAATTAAATATGAACGAATTTCAACATATATTAACATAAAGATGATTAAAAGGTCTCATCAATGAAAATCATCACACTCATTTCATTCACCTTGTCAATACTGATGTATTACCGCGAGACTATGCAGTAAAGACACGTGAATCTTGTCCTGTCTTCATAGAGCTGCCTTGCAACTGTGACATGTCACTTCATATTTTGTTTCTCAGGGAGTATAGCAGCAGAGAAACATATACTGCTAATTCAATTCCTTATGAGGGCCCCAGCATTTAAGATGTTACTCTTAAGTGAGCTCCCATGTTCAAGTCCCACCTGGGTCGTCATTTATTTTAAATTTTGATCATAATTAAATATGAACGAATTTCAACATATATTAACATAAAGATGATTAAAAGGTCTCATCAATGAAAATCATCACACTCATTTCATTCACCTTGTCAATACTGATGTATTACCGCGAGACTATGCAGTAAAGACACGTGAATCTTGTCCTGTCTTCATAGAGCTGCCTTGCAACTGTGACATGTCACTTAATATTTTGTTTCTCAGGGAGTATAGCAGCAGAGAAACATATACTGCTAATTCAATTCCTTATGAGGGCCCCTTACTGAGTTGAAACTACTTTCTTGAATTGATTGCACAGTTAAGTACCCTTGTTGCTCGGCACTTTTGCCATTATGGAATTGGAGCGATTGAGAAAGACACCGGTCCGTACTGTAGAATAGAATCCTGTTGTGCTCTTTTTAGTGACCAATCGACACCAGTGTACCAGGAATTCATAAACATGATAAAACAGGAAGAAAAGTGATGAATTCAAATGTAATGCATTTTATTTAGAAACCTCCACAAAACCTGCACCATACAAAACTTGCAGTGAGTGATTAATAAGAGGATCTGAAACTATGTCAAAGGAAATGAATAGGTAAGACATGAAAATCACAAAAAGTCTGGTGCTCAAGATGGATATTGTGTCAAGTGTCATGACCATGAGACTGCGTGACACATGTTTCGGAAAATATCTGGCTTCAACAGGTGAAGGATTACTTGAAAAGTCAAGCAAGTTAGCAAGGATTTTCCAACCTAGAAGAGGGCATTGCAGTGTGAGGGCATCATGGAAATCATCATTAGAGAAAATGAGTACATTATCACTAAGTCAATGACCTCCTAGTTAGTATCTTTACCAAGTGGGTGGCCGTGAAACAGTGATTACCACAGATAGGAAATCAGAGATGCCAGGTGAACTGAAAATATGCCAGCCAAGAAATCAAGTTTGTAGAAATCATCAATTTTTTGAGACAGAGTAAGATAAATGCTGGAACTCTAGAATAGTGTCCATAATGGAAAAATCTTACAGCAATTCTTTAATTTTTTGAAGTGCGAATGCCAAGAATATAACACACAGTGCATCGAATTTACGCATTTGGCCAATCCAAAGCAGTTGCTAAGGATTGGTGCATGTCAGGACAATTTGTCCCTATTTTGAGTTCATCTTCATTTCCATCTGTAGAAAGTACCAGTATATACACATTTTTTAGAATACAAAACATCAGAAGCCAAACTAAAAGCTATTTCAGTGCATATAAATCGAAATAATATAAATATGGATGGCGAGGAGTAGCATCCAGCGCAGTGTATACTCTCTTCAATCAAAAGTGATCAATATGAATTGCGGAAGGGTTTGTGTTGCAGGAGTTGTTCCTTTCTTTACCTTCGCTCTCTGGACCATCATATGCAAGGTGTGTTTTCCAAACTCACAGACTTGCTTTACATGTTGACTGTGTTTTTTTCATGTTTTTGTTGTTTTTGCCATGGGGTGTTTATTCTGTGTGTGAATTGGTGTTCAGTTGGTCTATTATGGTCAGATCAGTGCTTTTCTATCAAGTGGCCCTGTGGCCTAATGGATAAGACATCAGCCTCCGAAGCTGGGGATTGTGGGTTCAAGTCCCACCTGGGTTGTCAATTATTTTAAATTTTGATCTTAATTAAATATGAACGAATTTCAACATATATTAACATAAAGATGATTAAATGTCTCATCAATGAAAATCATCACACTCATTTCATTCACCTTGTCAATACTGATGTATTACCGCGAGACTATGCAGTAAAGACACGTGAATCTTGTCCTGTCTTCATAGAGCTGCCTTGCAACTGTGACATGTCACTTCATATTTTGTTTCTCAGGGAGTATAGCAGCAGAGAAACATATACTGCTAATTCAGTTCCTTATGAGGGCCCCAGCATTTAAGATGTTACTCTTAAGTGAGCTCCCATGTTCAAGTCCCACCTGGGTCGTCAATTATTTAAAATTTTGATCTTAATTAAATATGAACGAATTTCAACATATATTAACAAAAAGATGATTAAAAGGTCTCATCAATGAAAATCATCACACTCATTTCATTCACCTTGTCAATACTGATGTATTACCGCGAGACTATGCAGTAAAGACACGTGAATCTTGTCCTGTCTTCACAGAGCTGCCTTGCAACTGTGACATGTCACTTAATATTTTGTTTCTCAGGGAGTATAGCAGCAGAGAAACATATACTGCTAATTCAATTCCTTATGAGGGTCCCTTACTGAGTTGAAACTACTTTCTTGAATTGATTGCACAGTTAAGTACCCTTGTTGCTCGGCACTGTTGCCATTATGGAATTGGAGCGATTGAGAAAGACAACGGTCCGTACTGTAGAATAGAATCCTGTTGTGCTCTTTTTAGTGACCAATCGACACCAGTGTACACAATCTATCCAGTGGCCCTGTGGCCTAATGGAATTATGGAATTGGAGCGATTGAGAAAGACAACGGTCAGTACTGTAGAATAGAATCCTGGTTTGCTCTTTTTAGTGACCAATCAACACCAGTGTACCAATCTATCTAGTGGCCCAGTGGCCTAATGGATAAGGCATCAGCCTCCAAAGCTGGGGATTGTGGGTTTAAGTCCCACCTGGGTCGTCAATTATTTTAAATTTTGATCTTAATTAAATATGAACGAATTTCAACATATATTAACATAAAGATGATTAAATGTCTCATCAATGAAAATCATCACACTCATTTCATTCACCTTGTCAATACTGATGTATTACCGCGAGACTATGCAGTAAAGACACGTGAATCTTGTCCTGTCTTCATAGAGCTGCCTTGCAACTGTGACATGTCACTTCATATTTTGTTTCTCAGGGAGTATAGCAGCAGAGAAACATATACTGCTAATTCAATTCCTTATGAGGGCCCCAGCATTTAAGATGTTACTCTTAAGTGAGCTCCCATGTTCAAGTCCCACCTGGGTCGTCATTTATTTTAAATTTTGATCATAATTAAATATGAACGAATTTCAACATATATTAACATAAAGATGATTAAAAGGTCTCATCAATGAAAATCATCACACTCATTTCATTCACCTTGTCAATACTGATGTATTACCGCGAGACTATGCAGTAAAGACACGTGAATCTTGTCCTGTCTTCATAGAGCTGCCTTGCAACTGTGACATGTCACTTAATATTTTGTTTCTCAGGGAGTATAGCAGCAGAGAAACATATACTGCTAATTCAATTCCTTATGAGGGCCCCTTACTGAGTTGAAACTACTTTCTTGAATTGATTGCACAGTTAAGTACCCTTGTTGCTCGGCACTGTTGCCATTATGGAATTGGAGCGATTGAGAAAGACACCGGTCCGTACTGTAGAATAGAATCCTGTTGTGCTCTTTTTAGTGACCAATCGACACCAGTGTACCAGGAATTGATAAACATGATAAAACAGGAAGAAAAGTGATGAATTCAAATGTAATGCATTTTATTTAGAAACCTCCACAAAACCTGCACCATACAAAACTTGCAGTGAGTGATTAATAAGAGGATCTGAAACTATGTCAAAGGAAATGAATAGGTAAGACATGAAAATCACAAAAAGTCTGGTGCTCAAGATGGATATTGTGTCAAGTGTCATGACCATGAGA
Organism: Ambystoma mexicanum; assembly: GCF_040938575.1. Classification (NCBI taxonomy): domain Eukaryota; kingdom Metazoa; phylum Chordata; class Amphibia; order Caudata; family Ambystomatidae; genus Ambystoma; species Ambystoma mexicanum. Next base: position 1,105,979,142 of record NC_090926.1, read on the forward strand.
CTGCGTGACACATGTTTCGGAAAATATCTGGCTTCAACAGGTGAAGGATTACTTGAAAAGTCAAGCAAGTTAGCAAGGATTTTCCAACCTAGAAGAGGGCATTGCAGTGTGAGGGCATCATGGAAATCATCATTAGAGAAAATGAGTACATTATCACTAAGTCAATGACCTCCTAGTTAGTATCTTTACCAAGTGGGTGGCCGTGAAACAGTGATTACCACAGATAGGAAGTCAGAGATGCCAGGTGAACTGAAAATATGCCAGCCAAGAAATCAAGTTTGTAGAAATCATCAATTTTTTGAGACAGAGTAAGATAAATGCTGGAACTCTAGAATAGTGTCCATAATGGAAAAATCTTACAGCAATTCTTTAATTTTTTGAAGTGCGAATGCCAAGAATATAACACACAGTGCATCGAATTTACGCATTTGGCCAATCCAAAGCAGTTGCTAAGGATTGGTGCATGTCAGGACTATTTGTCCCTATTTTGAGTTCATCTTCATTTCCATTTGTAGAAAGTACCAGTATATACACATTTTTTAGAAGACAAAACATCAGAAGCCAAACTAAAAGCTATTTCAGTGCATATAAATCGAAATACTATAAATAAGGATGGCAAGGAGTAGCAACCACCGCACTGTATACTCTCTTCAATCAAAAGTGATCAATATGAATTGCGGAAGGGTTTGTGTTGCAGGAGTTGTTCCTTTCTTTACCTTCGCTCACTGGACCATCATATGCAAGGTGTGTTTTCCAAACTCACAGACTTGCTTTACATGTTGACTGTGTTTTTTTCATGTTTTTGTTGTTTTTGCCATGGGGTGTTTATTCTGTGTGTGAATTGGTGTTCAGTTGGTCTATTATGGTCAGATCAGTGTTTATCGATCAAGTGGCCCTGTGGCCTAATGGTTAAGGCATCAGCCTCCGAAGCTGGGGATTGTGGGCTCAAGTCCCACCTGGATCGTCAATTATTTTAAATTTTGATCTTAATTAAATATGAACGAATTTCAACATATATTAACATAAAGATGATTAAAAGGTCTCATCAATGCAAAGCATCATACTCATTTCATTCACCTTGTCAATACTGATGTATTACCGCGAGACTATGCAGTAAAGACACGTGAATCTTGTCCTGTCTTCATAGAGCTGCCTTGCAACTGTGACATGTCACTTAATATTTTGTTTCTCAGGGAGTATAGCAGCAGAGAAACATATACTGCTAATTCATTCCTTATGAGGGCCCCAGCATTTAAGATGTTACTCTTACGTGAGCTCCCATGTTCAAGTCCCACCTGGGTCGTCAATAATTTTAAATTTTCATCTTAATTAAATATGAACGAATTTCAACATATATTAACATAAAGATGATTAAAAGGTCTCATCAATGAAAATCATCACACTCATTTCATTCACCTTGTCAATACTGATCTATTACCGCGACACTATGTAGTAAAGACACGTGAATCTTGTCCTGTCTTCATAGAGCTGCCTTGCAACTGTGACATATCACTTAATATTTTGCTTCTCAGGGAGTATAGCAGCAGAGAAACATTGCAGTGTGAGGGCATCATAGAAGTCATCATTAGAGACAATGAATACATTATCACTAAGTCAATGACCTCCTAGTTATTATCTTTACCAAGTGGGTGGCCGTGAGACAGTGATGGGGTGTTTATTCTGTGTGTGAATTGGTGTTCAGTTGGTCTATTATGGTCAGATCAGTGCTTTTTCTATCAAGTGGCCCTGTGGCCTAATGGATAAGGCATCAGTCCCACCTGGATCGTCAATTATTTTAAATTTTGATCTTAATTAAATATGAACGAATTTCAACATATATTAACATAAAGATGATTAAAAGGTCTCATCAATGCAAAGCATCACACTCATTTCATTCACCTTGTCAATACTGATGTATTACTGCGAGACTATGCAGTAAAGACACGTGAATCTTGTCCTGTCTTCATAGAGCTGCCTTGCAACTGTGACATGTCACTTAATATTTTGTTTCTCAGGGAGTATAGCAGCAGAGAAACATATACTGCTAATTCATTCCTTATGAGGGCCCCAGCATTTAAGATGTTACTCTTACGTGAGCTCCCATGTTCAAGTCCCACCTGGGTCGTCAATAATTTTTAATTTTGATTTTAATTAAATATGAACGAATTTCAACATATATTAACATAAAGATGATTAAAAGGTCTCATCAATGAAAATCATCACACTCATTTCATTCACCTTGTCAATACTGATATATTACCGCGAGACTATGCAGTAAAGACACGTGAATCTTGTCCTGTCTTCATAGAGCTGCCTTGCAACTGTGACATGTCACTTAATATTTTGTTTCTTAGGGAGTATAGCAGCAGAGAAACAGATACTGCTAATTCAATTCCTTATGAGGGCCCCAGCATTTAAGATGTTACTCTTAAGTGAGCTCCCATGTAGCCACCAATTGCTGAAAAGTGTCTTCCTCAGGTGCCATCTCAACTGTGAAGAGAATCCTCCTAAGCTAGCCTCCTTGCAGTGACATGGCACTGAGAATCATTTTCCTCAGTGAGAATCTCTGCAGTGAAAAAGTTTCTCTTAAGGGATTGTCTCTGTCGTGGAATGTTACAGGAAGTCCTCTTGGTTGGGTAGTGTCCCTGGATTGTAGATCATCCTTTTATAGAGCTGCACTGCACTCATATGTTACTGAACAGCACCTTCCTCTGCAAGAATACTAGCAGTAGAAAATATAGTCTTATGAGAATGAAGCCTACTGTAAGAGCACCCGAAATAGCCCTACTGCCAGTGTCTCTGCAGAAAGTGGACACTGAGTTGAAACTACTTTCTTGAATTCATTGCACAGTTAAGTACCCTTGTTGCTCAGCACTGTTGCCATTATGGAATCGGAGCGATTGAGAAAGACAACGGTCCGTATTGTAGAATAGAATCCTGTTGTGCTCTTTTTAGTGACCAATCAACACCAGTATACCAGGAATACATAAACATGATAAAACAAGAAGAAAAGTAATGAATTCAAATGTAATGCATTTTATTTAGAAAAGTCCACAAAACCTGCACCATTCAAAACTTGCAGTGAGTGATTAATAAGAGGATCTGAAACTATGTCAAAGGAAATGAATAGGTAAGACATGAAAATCACAAAAAATCTGGTGCTCAAGATGGATATTGTGTCAAGTGTCATGCCCATGAGACTCTGTGACACATGTTTCGGAAAATATCTGGCTTCGACAGGTGAAGGATTACTTGAAAAGTCAAGCAAGTTAGCAAGGATGTTCCAACCTAGAAGAGGGCATTGCAGTGTGAGGGCATCCTAGAAGTCATCATTAGAGACAATGAATACATTATCACTAAGTCAATGACCTCCTAGTTATTATCTTTACCAAGTGGGTGGCCGTGAGACAGTGATCACAACAGATAGGAAGTCAGAGATGTCAGGTGAAATGAAAATATGCCAGGCAAGAAATCTAGTTTGTAGAAATCATCAATTTTTGAGACAGAGTAAGAAAAATGCTGGAACTCTAGAATAGTGTCCATAATGGAAAAATCTTACAGCAATTCTTAAATTTTGTAAAGTGCGAATGCCAAGAATATAACACACAGTGCATCGAATTTACGCATTTGGCCAATCCAAAGCAGTTGCTAAGGATTGGTGTATGTCAGTACTATTTGTCCCTATTTTGAGTTCATCTTCATTTCCATCTGTAGAAAGTACCAGTATATACACATTTTTTAGAAGCCAAAACATCAGAAGCCGAACTAAAAGCTATTTCAGTGCATATAAATCAAAATACTATAAATAAGGATGGCGAGGAGTAGCAACCACCGCACTGTATACTCTCTTCAATCAAAAGTGTTCAATATGAATTGCGGAAGGGTTTGTGTTGCAGGAGTTGTTCCTTTCTTTACCTTTCGCTCACTGGACCATCATATGCAAGGTGTGTTTTCCAAACTCACAGACTTGCTTTACATGTCGATTGTGTTTTTTTCATGTTTTTGTTGTTTTTGCCATGGGGTGTTTATTCTCTGTGTGAATTGGTGTTCAGTTGGTCTATTATGGTCAGATCAGTGTTTATCTATCAAGTGGCCCTGTGGCCTAATGGATAAGGCATCAGCCTCCGAAGCTGGGGATTGTGGGCTCAAGTCCCACCTGGATCGTCAATTATTTTAAATTTTGATCTTAATTAAATATGAACGAATTTCAACATATATTAACATAAAGATGATTAAAAGGTCTCATCAATGCAAAGCATCATACTCATTTCATTCACCTTGTCAATACTGATGTATTGCCGCGAGACTATGCAGTAAAGACACGTGAATCTTGTCCTGTCTTCATAGAGCTGCCTTGCAACTGTGACATGTCACTTAATATTTTGTTTCTCAGGGAGTATAGCAGCAGAGAAACATATACTGCTAATTCATTCCTTATGAGGGCCCCAGCATTTAAGATGTTACTCTTACGTGAGCTCCCATGTTCAAGTCCCACCTGGGTCGTCAATAATTTTAAATTTTCATCTTAATTAAATATGAACGAATTTCAACATATATTAACATAAAGATGATTAAAAGGTCTCATCAATAAAAATCATCACACTCATTTCATTCACCTTGTCAATACTGATCTATTACCGCGACACTATGCAGTAAAGACACGTGAATCTTGTCCTGTCTTCATAGAGCTGCCTTGCAACTGTGACATATCACTTAATATTTTGCTTCTCAGGGAGTATAGCAGCAGAGAAACATTGCAGTGTGAGGGCATCATAGAAGTCAACGGTCAGTACTGTAGAATAGAATCCTGGTTTGCTCTTTTTAGTGACCAATCGACACCAGTGTACCAATCTATCTAGTGGCCCTGTGGCCTAATGGATAAGGCATCAGCCTCCAAAGCTGGGGATTGTGGGTTTAAGTCCCACCTGGGCCGTCAATTATTTTAAATTTTGATCTTAATTAAATATGAACGAATTTCAACATATATTAACATAAAGATGATTAAATGTCTCATCAATGAAAATCATCACACTCATTTCATTCACCTTGTCAATACTGATGTATTACCGCGAGACTATGCAGTAAAGACACGTGAATCTTGTCCTGTCTTCATAGAGCTGCCTTGCAACTGTGACATGTCACTTCATATTTTGTTTCTCAGGGAGTATAGCAGCAGAGAAACATATACTGCTAATTCAATTCCTTATGAGGGCCCCAGCATTTAAGATGTTACTCTTAAGTGAGCTCCCATGTTCAAGTCCCACCTGGGTCGTCAATTATTTTAAATTTTGATCATAATTAAATATGAACGAATTTCAACATATATTAACATAAAGATGATTAAAAGGTCTCATCAATGAAAATCATCACACCCATTTCATTCACCTTGTCAATACTGATGTATTACCGCGAGACTATGCAGTAAAGACACGTGAATCTTGTCCTGTCTTCATAGAGCTGCCTTGCAACTGTGACATGTCACTTAATATTTTGTTTCTCAGGGAGTATAGCAGCAGAGAAACATATACTGCTAATTCAATTCCTTATGAGGGCCCCTTACTGAGTTGAAACTACTTTCTTGAATTGATTGCACAGTTAAGTACCCTTGTTGCTCGGCACTGTTGCCATTATGGAATTGGAGCGATTGAGAAAGACACCGGTCCGTACTGTAGAATAGAATCCTGTTGTGCTCTTTTTAGTGACCAATCGACACCAGTGTACCAGGAATTCATAAACATGATAAAACAGGAAGAAAAGTGATGAATTCAAATGTAATGCATTTTATTTAGAAACCTCCACAAAACCTGCACCATACAAAACTTGCAGTGAGTGATTAATAAGAGGATCTGAAACTATGTCAAAGGAAATGAATAGGTAAGACATGAAAATCACAAAAAGTCTGGTGCTCAAGATGGATATTGTGTCAAGTGTCATGACCATGAGACTGCGTGACACATGTTTCGGAAAATATCTGGCTTCAACAGGTGAAGGATTACTTGAAAAGTCAAGCAAGTTAGCAAGGATTTTCCAACCTAGAAGAGGGCATTGCAGTGTGAGGGCATCATGAAAATCATCATTAGAGAAAATGAGTACATTATCACTAAGTCAATGACCTCCTAGTTAGTATCTTTACCAAGTGGGTGGCCGTGAAACAGTGATTACCACAGATAGGAAGTCAGAGATGCCAGGTGAACTGAAAATATGCCAGCCAAGAAATCAAGTTTGTAGAAATCATCAATTTTTTGAGACAGAGTAAGATAAATGCTGGAACTCTAGAATAGTGTCCATAATGGAAAAATCTTACAGCAATTCTTTAATTTTTTGAAGTGCGAATGCCAAGAATATAACACACAGTGCATCGAATTTACGCATTTGGCCAATCCAAAGCAGTTGCTAAGGATTGGTGCATGTCAGGACTATTTGTCCCTATTTTGAGTTCATCTTCATTTCCATTTGTAGAAAGTACCAGTATATACACATTTTTTAGAAGACAAAACATCAGAAGCCAAACTAAAAGCTATTTCAGTGCATATAAATCAAAATACTATAAATAAGGATGGCGAGGAGTAGCAACCACCGCACTGTATACTCTCTTCAATCAAAAGTGTTCAATATGAATTGCGGAAGGGTTTGTGTTGCAGGAGTTGTTCCTTTCTTTACCTTCGCTCACTGGACCATCATATGCAAGGTGTGTTTTCCAAACTCACAGACTTGCTTTACATGTCGACTGTGTTTTTTTCATGTTTTTGTTGTTTTTGCCATGGGGTGTTTATTCTGTGTGTGAATTGGTGTTCAGTTGGTCTATTATGGTCAGATCAGTGTTTATCTATCAAGTGGCCCTGTGGCCTAATGGATAAGGCATCAGCCTCCGAAGCTGGGGATTGTGGGCTCAAGTCCCACCTGGATCGTCAATTATTTTAAATTTTGATCTTAATTAAATATGAACGAATTTCAACATATATTAACATAAAGATGATTAAAAGGTCTCATCAATGAAAATCATCACACTCATTTCATTCACCTTGTCAATACTGATGTATTACCGCGACACTATACAGTAAAGACATGTGAATCCTGTCCTGTTTTCATAGAGCTGCCTTGCAACTGTGACATGTCACTTAATATTTTGTTTCTCAGGAAGTATAGCAGCAGAGAAACATATACTGCTAATTCATTCCTTATGAGGGCCCCAGCATTTAAGATGTTACTCTTACGTGAGCTCCCATGTTCAAGTCCCACCTGGGTCGTCAATAATTTTAAATTTTCATCTTAATTAAATATGAACGAATTTCAACATATATTAACATAAAGATGATTAAAAGGTCTCATCAATGAAAATCATCACACTCATTTCATTCACCTTGTCAATACTGATCTATTACCGCGACACTATGTAGTAAAGACACGTGAATCTTGTCCTGTCTTCATAGAGCTGCCTTGCAACTGTGACATATCACTTAATATTTTGCTTCTCAGGGAGTATAGCAGCAGAGAAACATTGCAGTGTGAGGGCATCATAGAAGTCATCATTAGAGACAATGAATACATTATCACTAAGTCAATGACCTCCTAGTTATTATCTTTACCAAGTGGGTGGCCGTGAGACAGTGATGGGGTGTTTATTCTGTGTGTGAATTGGTGTTCAGTTGGTCTATTATGGTCAGATCAGTGCTTTTTCTATCAAGTGGCCCTGTGGCCTAATGGATAAGGCATCAGTCCCACCTGGATCGTCAATTATTTTAAATTTTGATCTTAATTAAATATGAACGAATTTCAACATATATTAACATAAAGATGATTAAAAGGTCTCATCAATGCAAAGCATCACACTCATTTCATTCACCTTGTCAATACTGATGTATTACTGCGAGACTATGCAGTAAAGACACGTGAATCTTGTCCTGTCTTCATAGAGCTGCCTTGCAACTGTGACATGTCACTTAATATTTTGTTTCTCAGGGAGTATAGCAGCAGAGAAACATATACTGCTAATTCATTCCTTATGAGGGCCCCAGCATTTAAGATGTTACTCTTACGTGAGCTCCCATGTTCAAGTCCCACCTGGGTCGTCAATAATTTTTAATTTTGATTTTAATTAAATATGAACGAATTTCAACATATATTAACATAAAGATGATTAAAAGGTCTCATCAATGAAAATCATCACACTCATTTCATTCACCTTGTCAATACTGATATATTACCGCGAGACTATGCAGTAAAGACACGTGAATCTTGTCCTGTCTTCATAGAGCTGCCTTGCAACTGTGACATGTCACTTAATATTTTGTTTCTTAGGGAGTATAGCAGCAGAGAAACAGATACTGCTAATTCAATTCCTTATGAGGGCCCCAGCATTTAAGATGTTACTCTTAAGTGAGCTCCCATGTAGCCACCAATTGCTGAAAAGTGTCTTCCTCAGGTGCCATCTCAACTGTGAAGAGAATCCTCCTAAGCTAGCCTCCTTGCAGTGACATGGCACTGAGAATCATTTTCCTCAGTGAGAATCTCTGCAGTGAAAAAGTTTCTCTTAAGGGATTGTCTCTGTCGTGGAATGTTACAGGAAGTCCTCTTGGTTGGGTAGTGTCCCTGGATTGTAGATCATCCTTTTATAGAGCTGCACTGCACTCATATGTTACTGAACAGCACCTTCCTCTGCAAGAATACTAGCAGTAGAAAATATAGTCTTATGAGAATGAAGCCTACTGTAAGAGCACCCGAAATAGCCCTACTGCCAGTGTCTCTGCAGAAAGTGGACACTGAGTTGAAACTACTTTCTTGAATTCATTGCACAGTTAAGTACCCTTGTTGCTCAGCACTGTTGCCATTATGGAATCGGAGCGATTGAGAAAGACAACGGTCCGTATTGTAGAATAGAATCCTGTTGTGCTCTTTTTAGTGACCAATCAACACCAGTATACCAGGAATACATAAACATGATAAAACAAGAAGAAAAGTAATGAATTCAAATGTAATGCATTTTATTTAGAAAAGTCCACAAAACCTGCACCATTCAAAACTTGCAGTGAGTGATTAATAAGAGGATCTGAAACTATGTCAAAGGAAATGAATAGGTAAGACATGAAAATCACAAAAAATCTGGTGCTCAAGATGGATATTGTGTCAAGTGTCATGCCCATGAGACTCTGTGACACATGTTTCGGAAAATATCTGGCTTCGACAGGTGAAGGATTACTTGAAAAGTCAAGCAAGTTAGCAAGGATGTTCCAACCTAGAAGAGGGCATTGCAGTGTGAGGGCATCCTAGAAGTCATCATTAGAGACAATGAATACATTATCACTAAGTCAATGACCTCCTAGTTATTATCTTTACCAAGTGGGTGGCCGTGAGACAGTGATCACAACAGATAGGAAGTCAGAGATGTCAGGTGAAATGAAAATATGCCAGGCAAGAAATCTAGTTTGTAGAAATCATCAATTTTTGAGACAGAGTAAGAAAAATGCTGGAACTCTAGAATAGTGTCCATAATGGAAAAATCTTACAGCAATTCTTAAATTTTGTAAAGTGCGAATGCCAAGAATATAACACACAGTGCATCGAATTTACGCATTTGGCCAATCCAAAGCAGTTGCTAAGGATTGGTGTATGTCAGTACTATTTGTCCCTATTTTGAGTTCATCTTCATTTCCATCTGTAGAAAGTACCAGTATATACACATTTTTTAGAAGCCAAAACATCAGAAGCCGAACTAAAAGCTATTTCAGTGCATATAAATCAAAATACTATAAATAAGGATGGCGAGGAGTAGCAACCACCGCACTGTATACTCTCTTCAATCAAAAGTGTTCAATATGAATTGCGGAAGGGTTTGTGTTGCAGGAGTTGTTCCTTTCTTTACCTTTCGCTCACTGGACCATCATATGCAAGGTGTGTTTTCCAAACTCACAGACTTGCTTTACATGTCGATTGTGTTTTTTTCATGTTTTTGTTGTTTTTGCCATGGGGTGTTTATTCTCTGTGTGAATTGGTGTTCAGTTGGTCTATTATGGTCAGATCAGTGTTTATCTATCAAGTGGCCCTGTGGCCTAATGGATAAGGCATCAGCCTCCGAAGCTGGGGATTGTGGGCTCAAGTCCCACCTGGATCGTCAATTATTTTAAATTTTGATCTTAATTAAATATGAACGAATTTCAACATATATTAACATAAAGATGATTAAAAGGTCTCATCAATGCAAAGCATCATACTCATTTCATTCACCTTGTCAATACTGATGTATTGCCGCGAGACTATGCAGTAAAGACACGTGAATCTTGTCCTGTCTTCATAGAGCTGCCTTGCAACTGTGACATGTCACTTAATATTTTGTTTCTCAGGGAGTATAGCAGCAGAGAAACATATACTGCTAATTCATTCCTTATGAGGGCCCCAGCATTTAAGATGTTACTCTTACGTGAGCTCCCATGTTCAAGTCCCACCTGGGTCGTCAATAATTTTAAATTTTCATCTTAATTAAATATGAACGAATTTCAACATATATTAACATAAAGATGATTAAAAGGTCTCATCAATAAAAATCATCACACTCATTTCATTCACCTTGTCAATACTGATCTATTACCGCGACACTATGCAGTAAAGACACGTGAATCTTGTCCTGTCTTCATAGAGCTGCCTTGCAACTGTGACATATCACTTAATATTTTGCTTCTCAGGGAGTATAGCAGCAGAGAAACATTGCAGTGTGAGGGCATCATAGAAGTCAACGGTCAGTACTGTAGAATAGAATCCTGGTTTGCTCTTTTTAGTGACCAATCGACACCAGTGTACCAATCTATCTAGTGGCCCTGTGGCCTAATGGATAAGGCATCAGCCTCCAAAGCTGGGGATTGTGGGTTTAAGTCCCACCTGGGTCGTCAATTATTTTAAATTTTGATCTTAATTAAATATGAACGAATTTCAACATATATTAACATAAAGATGATTAAATGTCTCATCAATGAAAATCATCACACTCATTTCATTCACCTTGTCAATACTGATGTATTACCGCGAGACTATGCAGTAAAGACACGTGAATCTTGTCCTGTCTTCATAGAGCTGCCTTGCAACTGTGACATGTCACTTCATATTTTGTTTCTCAGGGAGTATAGCAGCAGAGAAACATATACTGCTAATTCAATTCCTTATGAGGGCCCCAGCATTTAAGATGTTACTCTTAAGTGAGCTCCCATGTTCAAGTCCCACCTGGGTCGTCAATTATTTTAAATTTTGATCATAATTAAATATGAACGAATTTCAACATATATTAACATAAAGATGATTAAAAGGTCTCATCAATGAAAATCATCACACCCATTTCATTCACCTTGTCAATACTGATGTATTACCGCGAGACTATGCAGTAAAGACACGTGAATCTTGTCCTGTCTTCATAGAGCTGCCTTGCAACTGTGACATGTCACTTAATATTTTGTTTCTCAGGGAGTATAGCAGCAGAGAAACATATACTGCTAATTCAATTCCTTATGAGGGCCCCAGCATTTAAGATGTTACTCTTAAGTGAGCTCCCATGTAACCACCAATTGCTGAAAAGTGTCTTCCTCAGGTGCCATCTCAACTGTGAAGAGAATCCTCCTAAGCTAGCCGCCTTGCAGTGACATGTCACTGAGAAACATTTTCCTCAGTGAGAATCTCTGCAGTGAAAAAGTTTCTCTTAAGGGATTGTCTCTGTAGTTGAATGTTACAGGAAGTCCTCTTGGTTGGGTAGTGTCCCTGGATTGTAGATCATCCTTTTATAGAGCTGCACTGCACTCACATGTTACTGGACAGCACCTTCCTCTGCAAGAATACTAGCAGTAGAATATATAGTCTTATGAGAATGAAGCCTGCTGTAAGAGCATCCGAAATAGCCCTATTGTCAGTGTCTCCGCAGTAAGTGGACACTGAGTTGAAACTACTTTCTTGAATTGATTGCACAGTTAAGTACCCTTGTTGCTCGGCACTGTTGCCATTATGGAATCGGAGCGATTGAGAAAAACAACGGTCCGTACTGTAGAACAGAATCCTGTTGTGCTCTGTTTAGTGACCAATCGACACCAGTGCACCAGGAATACATAAACATGATAAAACAGGAAGAAAAGTGATGAATTCAAATGTAATGCATTTTATTTAGAAAACTCCACAAAACCTGCACCATACAAAACTTGCAGTGAGTGATTAATAAGAGGATCTGAAACTATGTCAAAGGAAATGAATAGGTAAGACATGAAAATCACAAAAAGTCTGGTGCTCAAGATGGATATTGTGTCAAGTGTCATGACCATGAGACTGCGTGACACATGTTTTGGAAAATATCTGGCTTCAACAGGTGAAGGATTACTTGAAAAGTCAAGCAAGTTGGCAAGGATGTTCCAACCTAGAAGAGGGCATTGCAGTGTGAAGGCATCATGGAAGTCATCATTAGAGACAATGAATACATTATCACTAAGTCAATGACCTCCTAGTTAGTATCTTTACCAAGTGGGTGGCCGTGAGACAGTGATTACCACAGATAGGAAGTCAGAGATGCCAGGTGAACTGAAAATATGCCAGGCAAGAAATCAAGTTTGTAGAAATCATCAATTTTTTGAGACAGAGTAAGATAAATGCTGGAACTCTAGAATAGTGTCCATAATGGAAAAATCTTACAGCAATCCTTTAATTTTTTGAAGTGCGAATGCCAAGAATATAACACACAGTGCATCGAATGTACGCATTTGGCCAATCCAAAGCAGTTGCTAAGGATTGGTGCATGTCAGGACTATTTGTCCCTATTTTGAGTTCATCTTCATTTCCATCTGTAGAAAGTACCAGTATATACACATTTTTTAGAATACAAAACATCAGAAGCCAAACTAAAAGCTATTTCAGTGCATATAAATCGAAATAATATAGATACGGATGGCGAGGAGTAGCATCCAGCGCACTGTATACTCTCTTCAATCAAAAGTGATCAATATGAATTGCGGAAGGGTTTGTGTTGCAGGAGTTGTTCCTTTCTTTACCTTCGCTCACTGGACCATCATATGCAAGGTGTGTTTTCCAAACTCACAGACTTGCTTTACATGTTGACTGTGTTTTGTTCATGTTTTTGTTGTTTTTGCCATGGGGTGTTTATTCTGTGTTTGAATTGGTGTTCATTTGGTCTATTATGGTCAGATCAGTGTTTATCTATCAAGTGGCCCTGTGGCCTAATGGATAAGGCATCAGCCTCCGAAGCTGGGGGTTGTGGGTTCAATTATTTTAAATTTTGATCTTAATTAAATATGAACGAATTTCAACATATATTAACATAAAGATGATTAAAAGGTCTCATCAATGAAAATCATCACACTCATTTCATTCACCTTGTCAATACTGATGTATTACCGCGAGACTATGCAGTAAAGACACGTGAATCTTGTCCTGTCTTCATAGAGCTGCCTTGCAACTGTGACATGTCACTTAATATTTTGTTTCTCAGGGAGTATAGCAGCAGAGAAACATATACTGCTAATGCAATTCCTTATGAGGGCCCCAGCATTTAAGATGTTACTCTTAAGTGAGCTCCCATGTTCAAGTCCCACCTGGGTCGTCAATTATTTTAAATTTTCATCTTAATTAAATATGAACGAATTTCAACATATATTAACATAAAGATGATTAAAAGGTCTCATCAATGAAAATCATCACACTCATTTCATTCACCTTGTCAATACTGATGTATTACCGCGAGACTATGCAGTAAAGACACGTGAATCTTGTCCTGTCTTCATAGAGCTGCCTTGCAACTGTGACATGTCACTTAATATTTTGTTTCTCAGGGAGTATAGCAGCAGAGAAACATATACTGCTAATTCAATTCCTTATGAGGGCCCCAGCATTTAAGATGTTACTCTTAAGTGAGCTCCCATGTTCAAGTCCCACCTGGGTAGTCAATTATTTTAAATTTTGATCTTAATTAAATATGAACGAATTTCAACATATATTAACATAAAGATGATTAAAAGGTCTCATCAATGAAAATCATCACACTCATTTCATTCACCTTGTCAATACTGATGTATTACCGCGAGACTATGCAGTAAAGACACGTGAATCTTGTCCTGTCTTCATAGAGCTGCCTTGCAACTGTGACATGTCACTTCATATTTTGTTTCTCAGGGACTATAGCAGCAGAGAAACATATACTGCTAATTCAATTCCTGATGAGGGCCCCAGCATTTAAGATGTTACTCTTAAGTGAGCTCCCATGTAACCACCAATTGCTGAAAAGTGTCTTCCTCAGGTGCCATCTCAACTGTGAAGAGAATCCTCCTAAGCTAGCCTCCTTGCAGTGACATGTCACTGAGAATTATTTTCCTCAGTGAGAATCTCTGCAGTGAAAAAGTTTCTCTTAAGGGATTGTCTCTGTAGTGGAATGTTACAGGAAGTCCTCTTGGTTGGGTAGTGTCCCTGGATTGTAGATCATCCTTTTATAGAGCTGCACTGCACTCACATGTTACTGAACAGCACCTTCCTCTGCAAGAATACTAGCAGTAGAAAATATAGTCTTATGAGAATGAAGCCTGCTGTAAGAGCACCCGAAATAGCCCTATTGCCAGTGTCTCTGCAGAAAGTGGACACTGAGTTGAAACTGCTTTCTTGAATTGATTGCACAGTTAAGTACCCTTGTTGCTCGGCACTGTTGCCATTATGGAATCGGAGCGATTGAGAAAGACAACGGTCCGTACTGTAGAATAGAATCCTGTTGTGCTCTTTTTAGTGACCAATCGACACCAGTGTACCAGGAATACATAAACATGATAAAACAGGAAGAAAAGTGATGAATTCAAATGTAATGCATTTTATTTAGAAAAGTCCACAAAACCTGCACCATTCAAAACTTGCAGTGAGTGATTAATAAGAGGATCTGAAACTATGTCGAAGGAAATGAATAGGTAAGACATGAAAATCACAAAAAATCTGGTGCTCAAGATGGATATTGTGTCAAGTGTCATGCCCATGAGACTCTGTGACACATGTTTCGGAAAATATCTGGCTTCAACAGGTGAAGGATTACTTGAAAAGTCAAGCAAGTTAGCAAGGATGTTCCAACCTAGAAGAGGGCATTGCAGTGTGAGGGCATCATAGAAGTCATCATTAGAGACAATGAATACATTATCACTAAGTCAATGACCTCCTAGTTATTATCTTTACCAAGTGGGTGGCCGTGAGACAGTGATCACCACAGATAGGAAGTCAGAGATGTCAGGTGAAATGAAAATATGCCAGGCAAGAAATCTAGTTTGTAGAAATCATCAATTTTTGAGACAGAGTAAGATAAATGCTGGAAATCTAGAATAGTGTCCATAATGGAAAAATCTTACAGCAATCCTTTAATTTTTTGAAGTGCGAATGCCAAGAATATAACACACAGTGCATCGAATTTACGCATTTGGCCAATCCAAAGCAGTTGCTAAGGATTGGTGCATGTCAGGACTATTTGTCCCTATTTTGAGTTCATCTTCATTTCCATTTGTAGAAAGTACCAGTATATACACATTTTTTAGAAGACAAAACATCAGAAGCCAGACTAAAAGCTATTTCAGTGCATATAAATCGAAATACTATAAATAAGGATGGCAAGGAGTAGCAACCACCGCACTGTATACTCTCTTCAATCAAAAGTGATCAATATGAATTGCGGAAGGGTTTGTGTCGCAGGAGTTGCTCCTTTCGTTAACTTCGCTCACTGGACCATCATATGCAAGGTGTGTTTTCCAAACTCACAGACTTGCTTTACATGTTGACTGTGTTTTTTTCATGTTTTTGTTGTTTTTGCCATGGGGTGTTTATTCTGTGTGTGAATTGGTGTTCAGTTGGTCTATTATGGTCAGATCAGTGTTTATCTATCAAGTGGCCCTGTGGCCTAATGGATAAGGCATCAGCCTCCGAAGCTGGGGGTTGTGGGTTCAATTATTTTAAATTTTGA
This sequence comes from Ambystoma mexicanum, assembly GCF_040938575.1. Taxonomy (NCBI): domain Eukaryota; kingdom Metazoa; phylum Chordata; class Amphibia; order Caudata; family Ambystomatidae; genus Ambystoma; species Ambystoma mexicanum. The sequence continues at coordinate 1,105,995,097 of NC_090926.1, forward strand.
TCTTAATTAAATATGAACGAATTTCAACATATATTAACATAAAGATGATTAAAAGGTCTCATCAATGAAAATCATCACACTCATTTCATTCACCTTGTCAATACTGATGTATTACCGCGAGACTATGCAGTAAAGACACGTGAATCTTGTCCTGTCTTCATAGAGCTGCCTTGCAACTGTGACATGTCACTTAATATTTTGTTTCTCAGGGAGTATAGCAGCAGAGAAACATATACTGATAATTCATTCCTTATGAGGGCCCCAGCATTTAAGATGTTACTCTTAAGTGAGCTCCCATGTTCAAGTCCCACCTGGGTCGTCAATAATTTTAAATTTTCATCTAAATTAAATATGAACGAATTTCAAAATATATTAACATAAAGATGATTAAAAGGTCTCATCAATGAAAATCATCACACTCATTTCATTCACCTTGTCAATACTGATGTATTACCGCGAGACTATGCAGTAAAGACACGTGAATCTTGTCCTGTCTTCATAGAGCTGCCTTGCAACTGTGACATGTCACTTCATATTTTGTTTCTCAGGGAGTATAGCAGCAGAGAAACATATACTGCTAATTCAATTCCTTATGAGGGCCCCAGCATTTAAGATGTTACTCTTAAGTGAGCTCCCATGTAACCACCAATTGCTGAAAAGTGTCTTCCTCAGGTGCCATCTCAACTGTGAAGAGAATCCTCCTAAGCTAGCCTCCTTGCAGTGACATGTCACTGAGAATCATTTTCCTCAGTGAGAATCTCTGCAGTGAAAAAGTTTCTCTTAAGGGATTGTCTCTGTAGTGGAATGTTACAGGAAGTACTCTTGGTTGGGTAGTGTCCCTGGATTGTAGATCATCCTTTTATGGAGCTGCACTGCACTCACATGTTACTGAACAGCACCTTCCTCTGCAAGAATACTAGCAGTAGAATATATAGTCTTATCAGAATGAAGCCTGCTGTAAGAGCATCCGAAATAGCCCTATTGCCAGCGTCTCTGCAGTAAGTGGACACTGAGTTGAAACTACTTTCTTGAATTGATTGCACAGTTAAGTACCCTTGTTGCTCGGCACTGTTGCCATTATGGAATCGGAGCGATTGAGAAAAACAACGGTCCGTACTGTAGAATAGAATCCTGTTGTGCTCTGTTTAGTGACCAATCGACACCAGTGCACCAGGAATACATAAACATGATAAAACAGGAAGAAAAGTGATGAATTCAAATGTAATGCATTTTATTCAGAAAACTCCACAAAACCTGCACCATACAAAACTTGCAGTGAGTGATTAATAAGAGGATCTGAAACTACGTCAAAGGAAATGAATAGGTAAGACATGAAAATCACAAAAAGTCTGGTGCTCAAGATGGATATTGTGTCAAGTGTCATGACCATGAGACTGCGTGACACATGTTTTGGAAAATATCTGGCTTCAACAGGTGAAGGATTACTTGAAAAGTCAAGCAAGTTAGCAAGGATGGATAAGGCATCAGCCTCCGAAGCTGGGGGTTGTGGGTTCAATTATTTTAAATTTTGATCTTAATTAAATATGAACGAATTTCAACATATATTAACATAAAGATGATTAAAAGGTCTCATCAATGAAAATCATCACACTCATTTCATTCACCTTGTCAATACTGATGTATTACCGCGAGACTATGCAGTAAAGACACGTGAATCTTGTCCTGTCTTCATAGAGCTGCCTTGCAACTGTGACATGTCACTTAATATTTTGTTTCTCAGGGAGTATAGCAGCAGAGAAACATATACTGCTAATGCAATTCCTTATGAGGGCCCCAGCATTTAAGATGTTACTCTTAAGTGAGCTCCCATGTTCAAGTCCCACCTGGGTCGTCAATTATTTTAAATTTTCATCTTAATTAAATATGAATGAATTTCAACATATATTAACATAAAGATGATTAAAAGGTCTCATCAATGAAAATCATCACACTCATTTCATTCACCTTGTCAATACTGATGTATTACCGCGAGACTATGCAGTAAAGACACGTGAATCTTGTCCTGTCTTCATAGAGCTGCCTTGCAACTGTGACATGTCACTTAATATTTTGTTTCTCAGGGAGTATAGCAGCAGAGAAACATATACTGCTAATTCAATTCCTTATGAGGGCCCCAGCATTTAAGATGTTACTCTTAAGTGAGCTCCCATGTTCAAGTCCCACCTGGGTAGTCAATTATTTTAAATTTTGATCTTAATTAAATATGAACGAATTTCAACATATATTAACATAAAGATGATTAAAAGGTCTCATCAATGAAAATCATCACACTCATTTCATTCACCTTGTCAATACTGATGTATTACCGCGAGACTATGCAGTAAAGACACGTGAATCTTGTCCTGTCTTCATAGAGCTGCCTTGCAACTGTGACATGTCACTTCATATTTTGTTTCTCAGGGACTATAGCAGCAGAGAAACATATACTGCTAATTCAATTCCTGATGAGGGCCCCAGCATTTAAGATGTTACTCTTAAGTGAGCTCCCATGTAACCACCAATTGCTGAAAAGTGTCTTCCTCAGGTGCCATCTCAACTGTGAAGAGAATCCTCCTAAGCTAGCCTCCTTGCAGTGACATGTCACTGAGAATCATTTTCCTCAGTGAGAATCTCTGCAGTGAAAAAGTTTCTCTTAAGGGATTGTCTCTGTAGTGGAATGTTACAGGAAGTCCTCTTGGTTGGGTAGTGTCCCTGGATTGTAGATCATCCTTTTATAGAGCTGCACTGCACTCACATGTTACTGAACAGCACCTTCCTCTGCAAGAATACTAGCAGTAGAAAATATAGTCTTATGAGAATGAAGCCTGCTGTAAGAGCACCCGAAATAGCCCTATTGCCAGTGTCTCTGCAGAAAGTGGACACTGAGTTGAAACTACTTTCTTGAATTGATTGCACAGTTAAGTACCCTTGTTGCTCGGCACTGTTGCCATTATGGAATCGGAGCGATTGAGAAAGACAACGGTCCGTACTGTAGAATAGAATCCTGTTGTGCTCTTTTTAGTGACCAATCGACACCAGTGTACCAGGAATACATAAACATGATAAAACAGGAAGAAAAGTGATGAATTCAAATGTAATGCATTTTATTTAGAAAAGTCCACAAAACCTGCACCATTCAAAACTTGCAGTGAGTGATTAATAAGAGGATCTGAAACTATGTCAAAGGAAATGAATAGGTAAGACATGAAAATCACAAAAAATCTGGTGCTCAAGATGGATATTGTGTCAAGTGTCATGCCCATGAGACTCTGTGACACATGTTTCGGAAAATATCTGGCTTCAACAGGTGAAGGATTACTTGAAAAGTCAAGCAAGTTAGCAAGGATGTTCCAACCTAGAAGAGGGCATTGCAGTGTGAGGGCATCATAGAAGTCATCATTAGAGACAATGAATACATTATCACTAAGTCAATGACCTCCTAGTTATTATCTTTACCAAGTGGGTGGCCGTGAGACAGTGATCACCACAGATAGGAAGTCAGAGATGTCAGGTGAAATGAAAATATGCCAGGCAAGAAATCTAGTTTGTAGAAATCATCAATTTTTGAGACAGAGTAAGATAAATGCTGGAAATCTAGAATAGTGTCCATAATGGAAAAATCTTACAGCAATCCTTTAATTTTTTGAAGTGCGAATGCCAAGAATATAACACACAGTGCATCGAATTTACGCATTTGGCCAATCCAAAGCAGTTGCTAAGGATTGGTGCATGTCAGGACTATTTGTCCCTATTTTGAGTTCATCTTCATTTCCATTTGTAGAAAGTACCAGTATATACACATTTTTTAGAAGACAAAACATCAGAAGCCAGACTAAAAGCTATTTCAGTGCATATAAATCGAAATACTATAAATAAGGATGGCAAGGAGTAGCAACCACCGCACTGTATACTCTCTTCAATCAAAAGTGATCAATATGAATTGCGGAAGGGTTTGTGTCGCAGGAGTTGCTCCTTTCGTTAACTTCGCTCACTGGACCATCATATGCAAGGTGTGTTTTCCAAACTCACAGACTTGCTTTACATGTTGACTGTGTTTTTTTCATGTTTTTGTTGTTTTTGCCATGGGGTGTTTATTCTGTGTGTGAATTGGTGTTCAGTTGGTCTATTATGGTCAGATCAGTGTTTATCTATCAAGTGGCCCTGTGGCCTAATGGATAAGGCATCAGCCTCCGAAGCTGGGGGTTGTGGGTTCAATTATTTTAAATTTTGATCTTAATTAAATATGAACGAATTTCAACATATATTAACATAAAGATGATTAAAAGGTCTCATCAATGAAAATCATCACACTCATTTCATTCACCTTGTCAATACTGATGTATTACCGCGAGACTATGCAGTAAAGACACGTGAATCTTGTCCTGTCTTCATAGAGCTGCCTTGCAACTGTGACATGTCACTTAATATTTTGTTTCTCAGGGAGTATAGCAGCAGAGAAACATATACTGATAATTCATTCCTTATGAGGGCCCCAGCATTTAAGATGTTACTCTTAAGTGAGCTCCCATGTTCAAGTCCCACCTGGGTCGTCAATAATTTTAAATTTTCATCTAAATTAAATATGAACGAATTTCAACATATATTAACATAAAGATGATTAAAAGGTCTCATCAATGAAAATCATCACACTCATTTCATTCACCTTGTCAATACTGATGTATTACCGCGAGACTATGCAGTAAAGACACGTGAATCTTGTCCTGTCTTCATAGAGCTGCCTTGCAACTGTGACATGTCACTTCATATTTTGTTTCTCAGGGAGTATAGCAGCAGAGAAACATATACTGCTAATTCAATTCCTTATGAGGGCCCCAGCATTTAAGATGTTACTCTTAAGTGAGCTCCCATGTAACCACCAATTGCTGAAAAGTGTCTTCCTCAGGTGCCATCTCAACTGTGAAGAGAATCCTCCTAAGCTAGCCTCCTTGCAGTGACATGTCACTGAGAATCATTTTCCTCAGTGAGAATCTCTGCAGTGAAAAAGTTTCTCTTAAGGGATTGTCTCTGTAGTGGAATGTTACAGGAAGTACTCTTGGTTGGGTAGTGTCCCTGGATTGTAGATCATCCTTTTATGGAGCTGCACTGCACTCACATGTTACTGAACAGCACCTTCCTCTGCAAGAATACTAGCAGTAGAATATATAGTCTTATCAGAATGAAGCCTGCTGTAAGAGCATCCGAAATAGCCCTATTGCCAGCGTCTCTGCAGTAAGTGGACACTGAGTTGAAACTACTTTCTTGAATTGATTGCACAGTTAAGTACCCTTGTTGCTCGGCACTGTTGCCATTATGGAATCGGAGCGATTGAGAAAAACAACGGTCCGTACTGTAGAATAGAATCCTGTTGTGCTCTGTTTAGTGACCAATCGACACCAGTGCACCAGGAATACATAAACATGATAAAACAGGAAGAAAAGTGATGAATTCAAATGTAATGCATTTTATTCAGAAAACTCCACAAAACCTGCACCATACAAAACTTGCAGTGAGTGATTAATAAGAGGATCTGAAACTACGTCAAAGGAAATGAATAGGTAAGACATGAAAATCACAAAAAGTCTGGTGCTCAAGATGGATATTGTGTCAAGTGTCATGACCATGAGACTGCGTGACACATGTTTTGGAAAATATCTGGCTTCAACAGGTGAAGGATTACTTGAAAAGTCAAGCAAGTTAGCAAGGATGGATAAGGCATCAGCCTCCGAAGCTGGGGGTTGTGGGTTCAATTATTTTAAATTTTGATCTTAATTAAATATGAACGAATTTCAACATATATTAACATAAAGATGATTAAAAGGTCTCATCAATGAAAATCATCACACTCATTTCATTCACCTTGTCAATACTGATGTATTACCGCGAGACTATGCAGTAAAGACACGTGAATCTTGTCCTGTCTTCATAGAGCTGCCTTGCAACTGTGACATGTCACTTAATATTTTGTTTCTCAGGGAGTATAGCAGCAGAGAAACATATACTGCTAATGCAATTCCTTATGAGGGCCCCAGCATTTAAGATGTTACTCTTAAGTGAGCTCCCATGTTCAAGTCCCACCTGGGTCGTCAATTATTTTAAATTTTCATCTTAATTAAATATGAATGAATTTCAACATATATTAACATAAAGATGATTAAAAGGTCTCATCAATGAAAATCATCACACTCATTTCATTCACCTTGTCAATACTGATGTATTACCGCGAGACTATGCAGTAAAGACACGTGAATCTTGTCCTGTCTTCATAGAGCTGCCTTGCAACTGTGACATGTCACTTAATATTTTGTTTCTCAGGGAGTATAGCAGCAGAGAAACATATACTGCTAATTCAATTCCTTATGAGGGCCCCAGCATTTAAGATGTTACTCTTAAGTGAGCTCCCATGTTCAAGTCCCACCTGGGTAGTCAATTATTTTAAATTTTGATCTTAATTAAATATGAACGAATTTCAACATATATTAACATAAAGATGATTAAAAGGTCTCATCAATGAAAATCATCACACTCATTTCATTCACCTTGTCAATACTGATGTATTACCGCGAGACTATGCAGTAAAGACACGTGAATCTTGTCCTGTCTTCATAGAGCTGCCTTGCAACTGTGACATGTCACTTCATATTTTGTTTCTCAGGGACTATAGCAGCAGAGAAACATATACTGCTAACTCAATTCCTGATGAGGGCCCCAGCATTTAAGATGTTACTCTTAAGTGAGCTCCCATGTAACCACCAATTGCTGAAAAGTGTCTTCCTCAGGTGCCATCTCAACTGTGAAGAGAATCCTCCTAAGCTAGCCTCCTTGCAGTGACATGTCACTGAGAATCATTTTCCTCAGTGAGAATCTCTGCAGTGAAAAAGTTTCTCTTAAGGGATTGTCTCTGTAGTGGAATGTTACAGGAAGTCCTCTTGGTTGGGTAGTGTCCCTGGATTGTAGATCATCCTTTTATAGAGCTGCACTGCACTCACATGTTACTGAACAGCACCTTCCTCTGCAAGAATACTAGCAGTAGAAAATATAGTCTTATGAGAATGAAGCCTGCTGTAAGAGCACCCGAAATAGCCCTATTGCCAGTGTCTCTGCAGAAAGTGGACACTGAGTTGAAACTACTTTCTTGAATTGATTGCACAGTTAAGTACCCTTGTTGCTCGGCACTGTTGCCATTATGGAATCGGAGCGATTGAGAAAGACAACGGTCCGTACTGTAGAATAGAATCCTGTTGTGCTCTGTTTAGTGACCAATCGACACCAGTGTACCAGGAATACATAAACATGATAAAACAGGAAGAAAAGTGATGAATTCAAATGTAATGCATTTTATTTAGAAAAGTCCACAAAACCTGCACCATACAAAACTTGCAGTGAGTGATTAATAAGAGGATCTGAAACTATGTCAAAGGAAATGAATAGGTAAGACATGAAAATCACAAAAAGTCTGGTGCTCAAGATGGATATTGTGTCAAGTGTCATGACCATGAGACTGCGTGACACATGTTTTGGAAAATATCTGCCTTCAACAGGTGAAGGATTACTTGAAAAGTCAAGCAAGTTAGCAAGGATGTTCCAACCTAGAAGAGGGCATTGCAGTGTGAGGGCATCATGGAAGTCATCATTAGAGACAATGAATACATTATCACTAAGTCAATGACCTCCTAATTAGTATCTTTACCAAGTGGGTGGCCGTGAGACAGTGATTACCACAGATAGGAAGTCAGAGATACCAGGTGAACTGAAAATATGCCAGGAAAGAAATCAAGTTTCTAGAAATCATCAATTTTTTGAGACAGAGTAAGATAAATGCTGGAACTCTAGAATAGTGTCCATAATGGAAAAATCTTACAGCAATCCTTTAATTTTTTGAAGTGCGAATGCCAAGAATATAACACACAGTGCATCGAATTTACGCATTTGGCCAATCCAAAGCAGTTGCTAAGGATTGGTGCATGTCAGGACTATTTGTCCCTATTTTGAGTTCATCTTCATTTCCATCTGTAGAAAGTACCAGTATATACACATTTTATAGAATACAAAACATCAGAAGCCAAACTAAAAGCTATTTCAGTGCATATAAATCGAAATAATATAAATACGGATGGCGAGGAGTAGCATCCAGCGCACTGTATACTCTCTTCAATCAAAAGTGATCAATATGAATTGCGGAAGGGTTTGTGTTGCAGGAGTTGTTCCTTTCTTTACCTTTGCTCACTGGACCATCATATGCAAGGTGTGTTTTCCAAACTCACAGACTTGCTATACATGTTGACTGTGTTTTTTTCATGTTTTTGTTGTTTTTGCCATGGGGTGTTTATTCTGTGTGTGAATTGGTGTTCAGTTGGTCTATTATGGTCAGATCAGTGCTTTTCTATCAAGTGGCCCTGTGGCCTAATGGATAAGGCATCAGCCTCCGAAGCTGGGGATTGTGGGTTCAATTATTTTAAATTTTGATCTTAATTAAATATGAACGAATTTCAACATATATTAACATAAAGATGATTAAAAGGTCTCATCAATGAAAATCATCACACTCATTTCATTCACCTTGTCAATACTGATGTATTACCGCGAGACTATGCAGTAAAGACACGTGAATCTTGTCCTGTCTTCATAGAGCTGCCTTGCAACTGTGACATGTCACTTAATATTTTGTTTCTCACGGAGTATAGCAGCAGAGAAACATATACTGCTAATTCATTCCTTATGAGGGCCCCAGCATTTAAGATGTTACTCTTAAGTGAGCTCCCATGTTCAAGTCCCACCTGGGTCGTCAATTATTTTAAATTTTCATCTTAATTAAATATGAACGAATTTCAACATATATTAACATAAAGATGATTAAAAGGTCTCATCAATGAAAATCATCACACTCATTTCATTCACCTTGTCAATACTGATGTATTACCGCGAGACTATGCAGTAAAGACACGTGAATCTTGTCCTGTCTTCATAGAGCTGCCTTGCAACTGTGACATGTCACTTAATATTTTGTTTCTCAGGGAGTATAGCAGCAGAGAAACATATACTGATAATTCATTCCTTATGAGGGCCCCAGCATTTAAGATGTTACTCTTAAGTGAGCTCCCATGTTCAAGTCCCACCTGGGTCGTCAATAATTTTAAATTTTCATCTAAATTAAATATGAACGAATTTCAACACATATTAACATAAAGATGATTAAAAGGTCTCATCAATGAAAATCATCACACTCATTTCATTCACCTTGTCAATACTGATGTATTACCGCGAGACTATGCAGTAAAGACACGTGAATCTTGTCCTGTCTTCATAGAGCTGTCTTGCAACTGTGACATGTCACTTCATATTTTGTTTCTCAGGGAGTATAGCAGCAGAGAAACATATACTGCTAATTCAATTCCTTATGAGGGCCCCAGCATTTAAGATGTTACTCTTAAGTGAGCTCCCATGTAACCACCAATTGCTGAAAAGTGTCTTCCTCAGGTGCCATCTCAACTGTGAAGAGAATCCTCCTAAGCTAGCCTCCTTGCAGTGACATGTCACTGAGAATCATTTTCCTCAGTGAGAATCTCCGCAGTGAAAAAGTTTCTCTTAAGGGATTGTCTCTGTAGTGGAATGTTACAGGAAGTACTCTTGGTTGGGTAGTGTCCCTGGATTGTAGATCATCCTTTTATGGAGCTGCACTGCACTCACATGTTACTGAACAGCACCTTCCTCTGCAAGAATACTAGCAGTAGAATATATAGTCTTATCAGAATGAAGCCTGCTGTAAGAGCATCCGAAATAGCCCTATTGCCAGCGTCTCTGCAGTAAGTGGACACTGAGTTGAAACTACTTTCTTGAATTGATTGCACAGTTAAGTACCCTTGTTGCTCGGCACTGTTGCCATTATGGAATCGGAGCGATTGAGAAAAACAACGGTCCGTACTGTAGAATAGAATCCTGTTGTGCTCTGTTTAGTGACCAATCGACACCAGTGCACCAGGAATACATAAACATGATAAAACAGGAAGAAAAGTGATGAATTCAAATGTAATGCATTTTATTCAGAAAACTCCACAAAACCTGCACCATACAAAACTTGCAGTGAGTGATTAATAAGAGGATCTGAAACTATGTCAAAGGAAATGAATAGGTAAGACATGAAAATCACAAAAAGTCTGGTGCTCAAGATGGATATTGTGTCAAGTGTCATGACCATGAGACTGCGTGACACATGTTTTGGAAAATATATGGCTTCAACTAGTGAAGGATTACTTGAAAAGTCAAGCAAGTTAGCAAGGATGTTCCAACCTAGAAGAGGGCATTGCAGTGTGAGGGCATCATGGAAGTCATCATTAGAGACAATGAATACATTATCACTAAGTCAATGACCTCCTAGTTAGTATCTTTACCAAGTGGGTGGCCGTGAGACAGTGATTACCACAGATAGGAAGTCAGAGATGCCAGGTGAACTGAAAATATGCCAGGCAAGAAATCAAGTTTGTAGAAATCATCAATTTTTTGAGACAGAGTAAGATAAATGCTGCAACTCTAGAATAGTGTCCATAATGGAAAAATCTTACAGCAATCCTTTAATTTTTTGAAGTGCGAATGCCAAGAATATAACACAAAGTGCATCGAATTTACGCATTTGGCCAATCCAAAGCAGTTGCTAAGGATTGGTGCATGTCAGGACTATTTGTCCCTATTTTGAGACATCTTCATTTCCATCTGCAGAAAGTACCAGTATATACACATTTTTTAGAATACAAAACATCAGAAGCCAAACTAAAAGCTATTTCAGTACATATAAATCGAAATAATATAAATACGGATGGCGAGGAGTAGCATCCAGCGCACTGTATACTCTCTTCAATCAAAAGTGATCAATATGAATTGCGGAAGGGTTTGTGTTGCAGGAGTTGTTCCTTTCTTTACCTTCGCTCACTGGACCATCATATGCAAGGTGTGTTTTCCAAACTCACAGACTTGCTTTACATGTTGACTGTGTTGTTTTCATGTTTTTGTTGTTTTTGCCATGGGGTGTTTATTCTGTGTGTGAATTGGTGTTCAGTTGGTCTATTATGGTAAGATCATTGCTTTTCTCTCAAGTGGCCCTGTGGCCTAATGGATAAGGCATCAGGCTCCGAAGCTGGGGATTGTGGTGCGTTCAAGTCCCACCTGGGTCGTCAATTATTTTAAATTTTGATCTTAATTAAATATGAACGAATTTCAACATATATTAACATAAAGATGATTAAAAGGTCTCATCAATGAAAATCATCACACTCATTTCATTCACCTTGTCAATACTGATGTATTACCGCGACACTATGCAGTAAAGACATGTGAATCCTGTCCTGTTTTCATAGAGCTGCCTTGCAACTGTGACATGTCCCTTAATATTTTGTTTCTCAGGAAGTATAGCAGCAGAGAAACATATACTGCTCATTCAATTCCTTATGAGGGCCCCAGCATTTAAGATGTTACTCTTAAGTGAGCTCCCATGTTCAAGTCCCACCTGGGTCGTCAATTATTTAAAATTGTCATCTTAATTAAATATGAACGAATTTCAACATATATTAACATAAAGATGATTAAAAGGTCTCATCAATGAAAATCATCACACTCATTTCATTCACCTTGTCAATACTGATGTAATACCACGAGACTATGCAGTAAAGACACGCGAATCCTGTCCTGTCTTCATAGAGCTGCCTTGCAACTGTGACATGTCACTTAATATTTTGTTTCTCAGGGAGTATAGCAGCAGAGAAACATATACTGCTAATTCAATTCCTTATGAGGGCCCCAGCATTTAAGATGTTACTCTTAAGTGAGCTCCCATGTTCAAGTCCCACCTGGGTCGTCAATTATTTTAAATTTTCATCTTAATTAAATATGAACGAATTTCAACATATATTAACATAAAGATGATTAAAAGGTCTCATCAATGAAAATCATCACACTCATTTCATTCACCTTGTCAATACTGATGTATTACCGCGAGACTATGCAGTAAAGACACGTGAATCTTGTCCTGTCTTCTTAGAGCTGCCTTGCAACTGTGACATGTCACGTAATATTTTATTTCTCAGGGAGTATAGCAGCAGAGAAACATATACTGCTAATTCAATTCCTTATGAGGGCCCCAGCATTTAAGATGTTACTCTTAAGTGAGCTCCCATGTAACCACCAATTGCTGAAAAGTGTCTTCCTCAGGTGCCATCTCAACTGTGAAGAGAATCCTCCTAAGCTAGCCTCCTTGCAGTGACATGTCACTGAGAATCATTTTCCTCAGTGAGAAACTCTGCAGTGAAAAAGTTTCTCTTAAGGGATTGTCTCTGTAGTGGAATGTTACAGGAAGTCCTCTTGGTTGGGTAGTGTCCCTGGATTGTAGATCATCCTTTTATAGAGCTGCACTGCACTCACATGTTACTGGACAGCACCTTCCTCTGCAAGAATACTAGCAGTAGAATATATAGTCTTATGAGAATGAAGCCTGCTGTAAGAGCATCCGAAATAGCCCTATTGTCAGTGTCTCTGCAGTAAGTGGACACTGAGTTGAAACTACTTTCTTGAATTGATTGCACAGTTAAGTACCCTTGTTGCTCGACACTGTTGCCATTATGGAATCGGAGCGATTGAGAAAAACAACGGTCCGTACTGTAGAATAGAATCCTGTTGTGCTCTGTTTAGTGACCAATCGACACCAGTGCACCAGGAATACATAAACATGATAAAACAGGAAGAAAAGTGATGAATTCAAATGTAATGCATTTTATTTAGAAAACTCCACAAAACCTGCACCATACAAAACTTGCAGTGAGTGATTAATAAGAGGATCTGAAACTATGTCAAAGGAAATGAATAGGTAAGACATGAAAATCACAAAAAGTCTGGTGCTCAAGATGGATATTGTGTCAAGTGTCATGACCATGAGACTGCGTGACACATGTTTTGGAAAATATCTGGCTTCAACAGGTGAAGGATTACTTGAAAAGTCAAGCAAGTTAGCAAGGATGTTCCAACCTAGAAGAGGGCATTGCAGTGTGAGGGCATCATGGAAGTCATCATTAGAGACAATGAATACATTATCACTAAGTCAATGACCTCCTAGTTAGTATCTTTACCAAGTGGGTGGCCGTGAGACAGTGATTACCACAGATAGGAAGTCAGAGATGCCAGGTGAACTGAAAATATGCCAGGAAAGAAATCAAGTTTCTAGAAATCATCAATTTTTTGAGACAGAGTAAGATAAATGCTGGAACTCTAGAATAGTGTCCATAATGGAAAAATCTTACAGCAATCCTTTAATTTTTTGAAGTGCGAATGCCAAGAATATAACACACAGTGCATCGAATTTACGCATTTGGCCAATCCAAAGCAGTTGCTAAGGATTGGTGCATGTCAGGACTATTTGTCCCTATTTTGAGTTCATCTTCATTTCCATCTGTAGAAAGTACCAGTATATACACATTTTATAGAATACAAAACATCAGAAGCCAAACTAAAAGCTATTTCAGTGCATATAAATCGAAATAATATAAATACGGATGGCGAGGAGTAGCATCCAGCGCACTGTATACTCTCTTCAATCAAAAGTGATCAATATGAATTGCGGAAGGGTTTGTGTTGCAGGAGTTGTTCCTTTCTTTACCTTCGCTCACTGGACCATCATATGCAAGGTGTGTTTTCCAAACTCACAGACTTGCTATACATGTTGACTGTGTTTTTTTCATGTTTTTGTTGTTTTTGCCATGGGGTGTTTATTCTGTGTGTGAATTGGTGTTCAGTTGGTCTATTATGGTCAGATCAGTGCTTTTCTATCAAGTGGCCCTGTGGCCTAATGGATAAGGCATCAGCCTCCGAAGCTGGGGATTGTGGGTTCAATTATTTTAAATTTTGATCTTAATTAAATATGAACGAATTTCAACATATATTAACATAAAGATGATTAAAAGGTCTCATCAATGAAAATCATCACACTCATTTCATTCACCTTGTCAATACTGATGTATTACCGCGAGACTATGCAGTAAAGACACGTGAATCTTGTCCTGTCTTCATAGAGCTGCCTTGCAACTGTGACATGTCACTTAATATTTTGTTTCTCAGGGAGTATAGCAGCAGAGAAACATATACTGCTAATTCAATTCCTTATGAGGGCCCCAGCATTTAAGATGTTACTCTTAAGTGAGCTCCCATGTTCAAGTCCCACCTGGGTCGTCAATTATTTTAAATTTTCATCTTAATTAAATATGAACGAATTTCAACATATATTAACATAAAGATGATTAAAAGGTCTCATCAATGAAAATCATCACACTCATTTCATTCACCTTGTCAATACTGATGTATTACCGCGAGACTATGCAGTAAAGACACGTGAATCCTGTCCTGTCTTCATAGAGCTGCCTTGCAACTGTGACATGTCACTTAATATTTTGTTTCTCAGGGAGTATAGCAGCAGAGAAACATATACTGCTAATTCAATTCCTTATGAGGGCCCCAGCATTTAAGATGTTACTCTTAAGTGAGCTCCCATGTTCAAGTCCCACCTGGGTCGTCAATTATTTTAAATTTTCATCTTAATTAAATATGAACGAATTTCAACATATATTAACATAAAGATGATTAAAAGGTCTCATCAATGAAAATCATCACACTCATTTCATTCACCTTGATAATACTGATGTATTACCGCGAGACTATGCAGTAAAGACACGTGAATCTTGTCCTGTCTTCTTAGAGCTGCCTTGCAACTGTGACATGTCACTTAATATTTTGTTTCTCAGGGAGTATAGCAGCAGAGAAACATATACTGCTAATTCAATTCCTTATGAGGGCCCCAGCATTTAAGATGTTACTCTTAAGTGAGCTCCCATGTAACCACCAATTGCTGAAAAGTGTCTTCCTCAGGTGCCATCTCAACTGTGAAGAGAATCCTCCTAAGCTAGCCGCCTTGCAGTGACATGTCACTGAGAAACATTTTCCTCAGTAAGAATCTCTGCAGTGAAAAAGTTTCTCTTAAGGGATTGTCTCTGTAGTTGAATGTTACAGGAAGTCCTCTTGGTTGGGTAGTGTCTCTGGATTGTAGATCATCCTTTTATAGAGCTGCACTGCACTCACATGTTACTGGACAGAACCTTCCTCTGCAAGAATACTAGCAGTAGAATATATAGTCTTATGAGAATGAAGCCTGCTGTAAGAGCATCCGAAATAGCCCTATTGTCAGTGTCTCTGCAGTAAGTGGACACTGAGTTGAAACTACTTTCTTGAATTGATTGCACAGTTAAGTACCCTTGTTGCTCGGCACTGTTGCCATTATGGAATCGGAGCGATTGGGAAAAACAACGGTCCGTACTGTAGAACAGAATCCTGTTGTGCTCTGTTTAGTGACCAATCGACACCAGTGCACCAGGAATACATAAACATGATAAAACAGGAAGAAAAGTGATGAATTCAAATGTAATGCATTTTATTTAGAAAACTCCACAAAACCTGCACCATACAAAACTTGCAGTGAGTGATTAATAAGAGGATCTGAAACTATGTCAAAGGAAATGAACAGGTAAGACATGAAAATCACAAAAAGTCTGGTGCTCAAGATGGATATTGAGACTGCGTGACACATGTTTTGGAAAATATCTGGCTTCAACAGGTGAAGGATTACTTGAAAAGTCAAGCAAGTTGGCAAGGATGTTCCAACCTAGAAGAGGGCATTGCAGTGTGAGGGCATCATGGAAGTCATCATTAGAGACAATGAACACATTATCACTAAGTCAATGACCTCCTAGTTAGTATCTTTACCAAGTGGGTGGCCGTGAGACAGTGATTACCACAGATAGGAAGTCAGAGATGCCAGGTGAACTGAAAATATGCCAGGCAAGAAATCAAGTTTGTAGAAATCATCAATTTTTTGAGACAGAGTAAGATAAATGCTGGAACTCTAGAATAGTGTCCATAATGGAAAAATCTTACAGCAATCCTTTAATTTTTTGAAGTGCGAATGCCAAGAATATAACACACAGTGCATCGAATTTACGCATTTGGCCAATCCAAAGCAGTTGCTAAGGATTGGTGCATGTCAGGACTATTTGTCCCTATTTTGAGTTCATCTTCATTTCCATCTGTAGAAAGTACCAGTATATACACATTTTTTAGAATACAAAACATCAGAAGCCAAACTAAAAGCTATTTCAGTGCATATAAATCGAAATAATATAAATACGGATGGCGAGGAGTAGCATCCAGCGCACTGTATACTCTCTTCAATCAAAAGTGATCAATATGAATTGCGGAAGGGTTTGTGTTGCAGGAGTTGTTCCTTTCTTTACCTTCGCTCACTGGACCATCATATGCAAGGTGTGTTTTCCAAACTCACAGACTTGCTTTACATGTTGACTGTGTTTTTTTCATGTTTTTGTTGTTTTTGCCATGGGGTGTTTATTCTGTGTGTGAATTGGTGTTCAGTTGGTCTATTATGGTCAGATCAGTGTTTATCTATCAAGTGGCCCTGTGGCCTAATGGATAAGGCATCAGCCTCCGAAGCTGGGGGTTGTGGGTTCAATTATTTTAAATTTTGATCTTAATTAAATATGAACGAATTTCAACATATATTAACATAAAGATGATTAAAAGGTCTCATCAATGAAAATCATCACACTCATTTCATTCACCTTGTCAATACTGATGTATTACCGCGAGACTATGCAGTAAAGACACGTGAATCTTGTCCTGTCTTCATAGAGCTGCCTTGCAACTGTGACATGTCACTTAATATTTTGTTTCTCACGGAGTATAGCAGCAGAGAAACATATACTGCTAATTCATTCCTTATGAGGGCCCCAGCATTTAAGATGTTACTCTTAAGTGAGCTCCCATGTTCAAGTCCCACCTGGGTCGTCAATTATTTTAAATTTTCATCTTAATTAAATATGAACGAATTTCAACATATATTAACATAAAGATGATTAAAAGGTCTCATCAATGAAAATCATCACACTCATTTCATTCACCTTGTCAATACTGATGTATTACCGCGAGACTATGCAGTAAAGACACGTGAATCTTGTCCTGTCTTCATAGAGCTGCCTTGCAACTGTGACATGTCACTTAATATTTTGTTTCTCAGGGAGTATAGCAGCAGAGAAACATATACTGCTAATTCAATTCCTTATGAGGGCCCCAGCATTTAAGATGTTACTCTTAAGTGAGCTCCCATGTTCAAGTCCCACCTGGGTTGTCAATAATTTTAAATTTTCATCTTAATTAAATATGAACGAATTTCAACGTATATTGCCATAAAGATGATTAAAAGGTCTCATCAATGAAAATCATCACACTCATTTCATTCACCTTGTCAATACTGATGTATTACCGCGAGACTATGCATTAAAGACACGTGAATCTTGTCCTGTCTTCATAGAGCCGCCTTGCAACTGTGACATGTCACTTAATATTTTGTTTCTCAGGGAGTATAGCAGCAGAGAAATATATACTGCTAATTCAATTCCTTATGAGGGCCCCAGCATTTAAGATGTTACTCTTAAGTGAGCTCCCATGTTCAAGTCCCACCTGGGTCGTCAATAATTTTAAATTTTCATCTTAATTAAATATGAACGAATTTCAACATATATTAACATAAAGATGATTAAAAGGTCTCATCAATGAAAATCATCACACTCATTTCATTCACCTTGTCAATACTGATGTATTACCGCGAGACTATGCAGTAAAGACACGTGAATCTTGTCCTGTCTTCACAGAGCTGCCTTGCAACTGTGACATGTCAATTAATATTTTGTTTCTCAGGGAGTATAGCAGCAGAGAAACATATACTGCAAATTCAATTCCTTATGAGGGCCCCAGCATTTAAGATGTTACTCGTAAGTGAGCTCCCATGTAACCACCAATTGGTGAAAAGTGTCTTCCTCAGGTGCCATCTCAACTGTGAAGAGAATCCTCCTAAGCTAGCCTCCTTGCAGTGACATGTCACTGAGAATCATTTTCCTCAGTGAGAATCTCTGCAGTGAAAAAGTTTCACTTAAGGGATAGTCTCTGTAGTGGAATGTTACAGGAAGTCCTCTTGGTTGGGTAGTGTCCCTGGATTGTAGATCATCCTTTTATAGAGCTGCACTGCACTCACATGTTACTGAACAGCACCTTCCTCTGACAGAATACTAGCAGTAGAAAATATAGTCTTATGAGAATGAAGCCTGCTGTAAGAGCATCCGAAATAGCCCTATTGTCAGTGTCTCTGCAGTAAGTGGACACTGAGTTGAAACTACTTTCTTGAATTGATTGCACAGTTAAGTACCCTTGTTGCTTGGCACTGTTGCCATTATGGAATCGGAGCGATTGAGAAAAACAACGGTCCGTACTGTAGAATAGAATCCTGTTGTGCTCAGTTTAATGACCAATCGACACCAGTGCACCAGGAATACATAAACATGATAAAACAGGAAGAAAAGTGATGAATTCAAATGTAATGCATTTTATTTAGAAAACTCCACAAAACCTGCACCATACAAAACTTGCAGTGAGTGATTGATAAGAGGATCTGAAACTATGTCAAAGGAAATGAATAGGTAAGACATGAAAATCACAACAAAAAGTCTGGTGCTCAAGATGGATATTATGTCAAGTGTCATGACCATGAGACTGCGTGACACATGTTTCGGAAAATATCTGGCTTCAACAGGTGAAGGATTACTTGAAAAGTCAAGCAAGTTAGCAAGGATTTTCCAACCTAGAAGAGGGCATTGCAGTGTGAGGGCATCATGGAAATCATCATTAGAGAAAATGAATACATTATCACTAAGTCAATGACCTCCTAGTTAGTATCTTTACCAAGTGGGTGGCCGTGAGACAGTGATTACCACAGATAGGAAGTCAGAGATGCCAGGTGAACTGAAAATATGCCAGGCAAGAAATCAAGTTTGTAGAAATCATCAATTTTTTGAGACAGAGTAAGATAAAAGCTGGAACTCTAGAATAGTGTCCATAATGGAAAAATCTTACAGCAATCCTTTAATTTTTTGAAGTGCGAATGCCAAGAATATAACACACTGTGCATCGAATTTACGCATTTGGCCAATCCAAAGCAGTTGCTAAGGATTGGTGCATGTCAGGACTATTTGTCCCTATTTTGAGTTCATCTTCATTTCCATTTGTAGAAAGTACCAGTATATACACATTTTTTAGAAGACAAAACATCAGAAGCCAAACTAAAAGCTATTTCAGTGCATATAAATCGAAATACTATAAATAAGGATGGCAAGGAGTAGCAACCACCGCACTGTATACTCTCTTCAATCAAAAGTGATCAATATGAATTGCGGAAGGGTTTGTGTTGCAGGAGTTGTTCCTTTCTTTACCTTCTCTCACTGCACCATCATATGCAAGGTGTGTTTTCCAAACTCACAGACTTGCTTTACATGTTGACTGTGTTTTTTTCATGTTTTTGTTGTTTTTGCCATGGGGTGTTTATTCTGTGTGTGAATTGGTGTTCAGTTGGTCTATTATGGTCAGATCAGTGTTTATCTATCAAGTGGCCCTGTGGCCTAATGGATAAGGCATCAGCCTCCGAAGCTGGGGATTGTGGGTTCAAGACCCACCTGGGTAGTCAATTATTTTAAATTTTGATCTTAATTAAATATGAACGAATTTCAACATATATTAACATAAAGATGATTAAAAGGTCTCATCAATGAAAATCATCACACTCATTTCATTCACCTTGTCAATACTGATGTATTACCGCAAGACTATACAGTAAAGACACGTGAATCTTGTCCTGTCTTCATAGAGCTGCCTTGCAACTGTGACATGTCACTTCATATTTTGTTTCTCAGGGAGTATGGCAGCAGAGAAACATATACTGCTAATTCATTCCTTATGAGGGACCCAGCATTTAAGATGTTACTCTTAAGTGAGCTCCCATGTTCAAGTCCCACCTGGGCCGTCAATAATTTTAAATTTTCATCTTAATTAAATATGAACGAATTTCAACATATATTAACATAAAGTTGATTAAAAGGTCTCATCAATGAAAATCATCACACTCATTTCATTCACCTTGTCAATACTGATGTATTACCGCGAGACTATGCAGTAAAGACACGTGAATCTTGTCCTGTCTTCATAGACATGTCACTGAGAATCATTTTCCTCAGTGAGAATCTCTGCAGTGAAAAAGTTTCACTTAAGGGATAGTCTCTGTAGTATTTGTATTTTTATTTTGTATTTTATTTATTTCTATAGCGCACCAGGCCCAGGGGCAACCGGGCGCTTAACTTAGTTACAACAAGGTGAAAGCATGACAAGGCAATGATTACAGGATTATTACAGGAAGATTTACAAAATTTACAAAATATACATTCAAATGAATATCGATAAGGCAGTGATTTACAGGATAGTTAATAAGGGATGCAGAGTAGGTCAAAGTACAAGTAGGGCAGTAAGCTGGTGTTAGCAGTCTTGGGCGGATAGCCAGGCTTTGGTAAGGTATTTGAATTTCAGGAAGGAAGGTTCTGCTCTAAGGTCATTGGGGAGTGAGTTCCAAAGTTTGTCTGCCAGGATGGGGAAGCTGGTTCCACCAGATCTTTGAAGATTAAAACGCGGGATGTCAAGGCAGTTGGCTTGGGCCGCTCTGCGAGGTCTGGTGGAATTGTGGAAAGAGAATCTGTTTGCCAGGTAGCGAGGGGCTTGGTTGTGGAGGCATTTGTGTGTGAGAGCCAGGGACTTCAAGGAGATGCGATGTGGGATAGAGAGCCAGTGCAGGTTGCGCCTGGTGTCAGATATATGCTGGCGCCTAGGAATGTTAAGGGCCGCTCTGATCGCATTGTTTTGGACAATTTGTAGCTTGTTTAAGTTGCGGAGATTAGTACCTAGATAGAGGGCATTACAGTAGTCGACCTTGGATAGTACAAGGGTCCTGGCCAAGGTTACGCAGTTGGCAGTGGTTAGGAACGGGCGACAGGCGGTGATGAGCTTGCAAGTATGCGCTGCTGCAGATGAGACTGCGTTGGATTGTCTAGTCAAGGATAGGGTTGAGTCGATGTAAATCCCTAGGGTTTTCGTGTCCTTAGCAATCGGGATGGTGTTCCCATCAATGGAGAAAGACTTGAAGGCAGGGTCAAGTTTACTGAGTTTTTGTGGTGAACCAAGAATGAGGAGCTCTGTCTTTTCATCATTTAGGCAGAGGCCGTGTTGGGCCATCCACGCTTGGATGACCTGGTAGATGGCGTTGATGGCAAGGGAGTCAGTTGTGTAGTCTCCTGTGATGGGGATTAGTATCTGTGTGTCGTCAGCGTAATTGGTATACGTGATGCCCAAATGGTCCAAAATATCAAAAAGGGGTTTGGTAAACACGTTATATAACGTGGGCGAGACACAGGACCCTTGAGGCACACCACAAGAGACCGGAGCGGGTGGTTCGGCCGCAAGTGGGGAGAACACGCGCATTGATCTATTATCCAGGAAGGATCTAATCCAAGTGGCGGCATTTTCTGAGAAATGTGCGGCTGATTTGAGGTGATGGCAGAGAATTTTGTGATTGACAAGATCAAAAGCAGCAGAGAGGTCCAGGAGAAGTAATAACGCCAGTTTGCCTTTG
Source organism: Ambystoma mexicanum (assembly GCF_040938575.1). Classification (NCBI taxonomy): domain Eukaryota; kingdom Metazoa; phylum Chordata; class Amphibia; order Caudata; family Ambystomatidae; genus Ambystoma; species Ambystoma mexicanum. The sequence goes on from NC_090926.1 coordinate 1,106,016,692, forward strand.
TCTTTGAGATCTTCGATCTGCGTTTTTAAATCGATAAGGGCGGTCTCAGTGCCATGGCGAGGCCGGAACCCTGATTGCCTGAGTCCCAGAAGTTTATTTGATTCAAGGTATTCCTGAATTTGTAGGTAGGCCGCGCGGTCAAGGATTTTTAGTAAAAAAGGTACAGTGGTAATTGGTCTGTAGTTTGTGGGTATGCTGGGATCCAGGGTAGGTTTTTTCAGAAGCGGGATGACCCATGCATCCTTAAGATTGTCTGGTACAATCCCAGAGCTAAAGGAGGAGTTGATGAGCGTAGTGATGAATGGTGCTAGGTCGTGAGCAGCTTCCTTAATAATAGGTGCAGGACAGAGGTCACCCTGACAATTGGACGGTTTAAGGCTAGTGATAATCTTTTCCACTTCGAGAATGGAGAGTGGAGAGAAGCTAAATGTTAGTGGAATGTTACAGGAATTCCTCTTGGTTGGGTAGTGTCCCTGGATTGTAGATCATCCTTTTATAGAGCTGCACTGCACTCACATGTTACTGAACAGCACCTTCCTCTGCAAGAATACTAGCAGTAGAAAATATAGTCTTATGAGAATGAAGCCTGCTGTAAGAGCATCCGAAATAGCCCTATTGTCAGTGTCTCTGCAGTAAGTGGACACTGAGTTGAAACTACTTTCTTGAATTGATTGCACAGTTAAGTACCCTTGTTGCTTGGCACTGTTGCCATTATGGAATCGGAGCGATTGAGAAAAACAACGGTCCGTACTGTAGAATAGAATCCTGTTGTGCTCTGTTTAGTGACCAATCGACACCAGTGCACCAGGAATACATAAACATGATAAAACAGGAAGAAAAGTGATGAATTCAAGTGTAATGCATTTTATTTAGAAAACCCCACAAAACCTGCACCATACAAAACTTGCAGTGAGTGATTAATAAGAGGATCTGAAACTATGTCAAAGGAAATGAATAGGTAAGACATGAAAATCACAAAAAGTCTGGTGCTCAAGATGGATATTATGTCAAGTGTCATGACCATGAGACTGCGTGACACATGTTTCGGAAAATATCTGGCTTCAACAGGTGAAGGATTACTTGAAAAGTCAAGCAAGTTAGCAAGGATTTTCCAACCTAGAAGAGGGCATTGCAGTGTAAGGGCATCATGGAAATCATCATTAGAGAAAATGAATACATTATCACTAAGTCAATGACCTCCTAGTTAGTATCTTTACCAAGTGGGTGGCCGTGAGACAGTGATTACCACAGATAGGAAGTCAGAGATGCCAGGCGAACTGAAAATATGCCAGGCAAGAAATCACGTTTGTAGAAATCATCAATTTTTTGAGACAGAGTAAGATAAAAGCTGGAACTCTAGAATAGTGTCCATAATGGAAAAATCTTACAGCAATCCTTTAATTTTTTGAAGTGCGAATGCCAAGAATATAACACACAGTGCATCGAATTTACGCATTTGGCCAATCCAAAGCAGTTGCTAAGGATTGGTGCATGTCAGGACTATTTGTCCCTATTTTGAGTTCATCTTCATTTCCATTTGTAGAAAGTACCAATATATACACATTTTTTAGAAGACAAAACATCAGAAGCCAAACTAAAAGCTATTTCAGTGCATATAAATCGAAATACTATAAATAAGGATGGCAAGGAGTAGCAACCACCGCACTGTATACTCTCTTCAATCAAAAGTGATCAATATGAATTGCGGAAGGGTTTGTGTTGCAGGAGTTGTTCCTTTCTTTACCTTCGCTCACTGCACCATCATATGCAAGGTGTGTTTTCCAAACTCACAGACTTGCTTTACATGTTGACTGTGTTTTTTTCATGTTTTTGTTGTTTTTGCCATGGGGTGTTTATTCTGTGTGTGAATTGGTGTTCAGTTGGTCTATTATGGTCAGATCAGTGTTTATCTATCAAGTGGCCCTGTGGCCTAATGGATAAGGCATCAGCCTCCGAAGTTGGGGATTGTGGGTTCAAGTCACACCTGGGTCGTCAATTATTTTAAATTTTGATCTTAATTAAATATGAACGAATTTCAACATATATTAACATAAAGATGATTAAAAGGTCTCATCAATGAAAATCATCACACTCATTTCATTCACCTTGTCAATACTGATGTATTACCGCAAGACTATACAGTAAAGACACGTGAATCTTGTCCTGTCTCCATAGAGCTGCCTTGCAACTGTGACATGTCACTTAATATTTTGTTTCTCAGGGAGTATAGCAGCAGAGAAACATATACTGATAATTCATTCCTTATGAGGGCCCCAGCATTTAAGATGTTACTCTTAAGTGAGCTCCCATGTTCAAGTCCCACCTGGGTAGTCAATTATTTTAAATTTTGATCTTAATTAAATATGAACGAATTTCAACATATATTAACATAAAGATGATTAAAAGGTCTCATCAATGAAAATCATCACACTCATTTCATTCACCTTGTCAATACTGATGTATTACCGCGAGACTATGCAGTAAAGACACGTGAATCTTGTCCTGTCTTCATAGAGCTGCCTTGCAACTGTGACATGTCACTTAATATTTTGTTTCTCAGGGAGTATAGCAGCAGAAAAACATATACTGCTAATTCAATTCCTTATGAGGGCCCCAGCATTTAAGATGTTACTCTTAAGTGAGCTCCCTTGTAACCACCAATTGCTGAAAAGTGTCTTCCTCAGGTGCCATCTCAACTGTGAAGAGAATCCTCCTAAGCTAGCCTCCTTGCAGTGACATGTCACTGAGAATCATTTTCCTCAGTGAGAATCTCTGCAGTGAAAAAGTTTCTCTTAAGGGATTGTCTCTGTAGTGGAATGTTACAGGAAGTTCTCTTGGTTGGGTAGTGCCCCTGGATTGTAGATCATCCTTTTATAGAGCTGCACTGCACTCACATGTTACTAAACAGCACCTTCCTCTGCAAGAATATTAGCAGTAGAAAATATAGTCTTATGAGAATGAAGCCTGCTGTAAGAGCATCCGAAAAAGCCCTATTGCCAGTGTCTCTGCAGTAAGTGGACACTGAGTTGAAACTACTTTCTTGAATTGATTGCACAGTTAAGTATCCTTGTTGCTCGGCACTGTTGCCATTATGGAATCGGAGCGATTGAGAAAGACAACGGTCCGTACTGTAGAATAGAATCCTGTTGTGCTCTTTTTAGTGACCAATCGACACCAGTGTACCAGGAATACATAAACATGATAAAACAGGAAGAAAAGTGATGAATTCAAATGTAATGCATTTTATTTAGAAACCTCCACAAAACCTGCACCATACAAAACTTGCAGTGAGTGATTAATAAGAGGATCTGAAACTATGTCAAAGGAAATGAATAGGTAAAACATGAAAATCACAAAAAGTCTGGTGCTCAAGATGGATATTGTGTCAAGTGTCATGACCATGAGACTGCGTGACACATGTTTCGGAAAATATCTGGCTTCAACAGGTGAAGGATTACTTGAAAAGTCAAGCAAGTTAGCAAGGATTTTCCAACCTAGAAGAGGGCATTGCAGTGTGAGGGCATCATGGAAGTCATCATTAGAGACAATGAATACATTATCACCAAGTCAATGACCTCCTAGTTAGTATCTTTACCAAGTGGGTGGCCGTGAAACAGTGATTACCACAGATAGGAAGTCAGAGATGCCAGGTGAACTGAAAATATGCCAGCCAAGAAATCACGTTTGTAGAAATCATCAATTTTTTGAGACAGAGTAAGATAAATGCTGGAACTCTAGAATAGTGTCCATAATGGAAAAATCTTACAGCAATCCTTTAATTTTTTGAAGTGCGAATGCCAAGAATATAACACACAGTGCATCGAATTTACGCATTTGGCCAATCCAAAGCAGTTGCTCAGGAATGGTGCATGTCAGTACTATTTGTCCCTATTTTGAGTTCATCTTCATTTCCATTTGTAGAAAGTACCAGTGTATACACATTTTTTAGAATACAAAACATCAGAAGCCAAACTAAAAGCTATTTCAGTGCATATAAATCGAAATAATATAAATACGGATGGCGAGGAGTAGCATCCAGCGCACTGTATACTCTCTTCAATCAAAAGTGATCAATATGAATTGCGGAAGGGTTTGTGTTGCAGGAGATGTTCCTTTCTTTACCTTCGCTCACTGGACCATCATATGCAAGGTGTGTTTTCCAAACTCACAGACTTGCTTTACATGTTGACTGTGTTTTTTTCATGTTTTTGTTGTTTTTGCCATGGGGTGTTTATTCTGTGTGTGAATTGGTGTTCAGTTGGTCTATTATGGTCAGATCAGTGCTTTTCTATCAAGTGGCCCTGAGGCCTAATGGATAAGGCATCAGCCTCCGAAGCTGGGGATTGTGGGTTCAAGTCCCACCTGGGTCGTCAATTATTTTGAATTTTGATCTTAATTAAATATGAACGAATTTCAACATATATTAACATAAAGATGATTAAAAGGTCTCATCAATGAAAATCATCACACTCATTTCATTCACCTTGTCAATACTGATGTATTACCGCGAGACTATGCAGTAAAGACACGTGAATCTTGTCCTGTCTTCATAGAGCTGCCTTGCAACTGTAACATGTCCCTTAATATTTTGTTTTTCAGGGAGTATAGCAGCAGAGAAACATATACTGCTAATTCAATTCCTTATGAGGGCCCCAGCATTTAAGATGTTACTCTTAAGTGAGCTCCCATGTAGCCACCAATTTCTGAAAAGTGTCTTCCTCAGGTGCCATCTCAACTGTGAAGAGAATCCTCCTAAGCTAGCCTCCTTGCAGTGACATGTCACTGAGAATCATTTTCCTCAGTGAGAATCTCTGCAGTGAAAAAGTTTCTCTTAAGGGATTGTCTCTGTAGTGGAATGTTGCAGGAAGTCCTCTTGGTTGGGTAGTGTCCCTGGATTGTAGATCATCCTTTTATTGAGCTGCACTGCACTCACATGTTACTGAACAGCACCTTCCTCTGCAAGAATACTAGCAGTAGAATATATAGTCTTATCAGTATGAAGCCTGCTGTAAGAGCATCCGAAATAGCCCTATTGGCAGTGTCTCTGCAGTAAGTGGACACTGAGTTGAAACGACTTTCTTGAATTGATTGCACAGTTAAGTACCCTTGTTGCTCGGCACTGTTGCCATTATGGAATCGGAGCGATTGAGAAAAACAACGGTCCGTACTGTAGAATAGAATCCTGTTGTGCTCTGTTTAGTGACCAATCGACACCAGTGCACCAGGAATACATAAACATGATCAAACAAGAAGAAAAGTGATGAATTCAAATGTAATGCATTTTATTTAGAAAACTCCACAAAACCTGCACCATACAACACTTGCAGTGAGTGATTAATAAGAGGATCTGAAACTATGTCAAAGGAAATGAATAGGTAAGACATGAAAATCACAAAAAGTCTGGTGCTCAAGGTGGATATTGTGCCAAGTGTAATGACCATGAGACTGCGTGACACATGTTTCGGAAAATATCTGGCTTCAACAGCTGAAGGATTACTTGAAAAGTCAAGCAAGTTAGCAAGGATGTTCCAACCTAGAAGAGGGCATTGCAGTGTGAGGGCATCATGGAAGTCATCATTAGAGACAATGAATACATGATCACTAAGTCAATGACCCCCTAGTTAGTATCTTTACCAAGTGGGTGGCTGTGAGACAGTGATCACCACAGATAGGAAGTCAGAGATGCCAGGTGAACTGAAAATATGATAGCCAAGAAATCAAGTTTGTAGAAATCATCAATTTTTTGAGACAGAGTAAGATAAATGCTGGAACTCTAGAATAGTGTCCATAATGGAAAAATCTTACAGCAATCCTTTAATTTTTTGAAGTGCGAATGCCAAGAATATAACACACAGTGCATCGAATTTACGCATTTGGCCAATCCAAAGCAGTTGCTAAGGATTGGTGCATGTCAGGACTATTTGTCCCTATTTTGAGTTCATCTTCATTTCCATTTGTAGAAAGTACCAGTATATACACATTTTTTAGAAGACAAAACATTAGAAGCCAAACTAAAAGCTATTTCAGTGCATATAAATCGAAATACTATAAATAAGGATGGCAAGGAGTAGCAACCACCGCACTGTATACTCTCTTCAATCAAAAGTGATCAATATGAATTGCGGAAGGGTTTGTGTTGCAGGAGTTGTTCCTTTCTTTACCTTCGCTCACTGGACCATCATATGCAAGGTGTGTTTTCCAAACTCACAGACTTGCGTTACATGTTGACTGTGTTTTTTTCATGATTTTGTTGTTTTTGCCATGGGGTGTTTATTTTGTGTGTGAATTGGTGTTCAGTTGGTCTATTATGGTCAGATCAGTGCTTTTCTATCAAGTGGCCCTGAGGCCTAATGGATAAGGCATCAGCCTCCGAAGCTGGGGATTGTGGGTTCAAGTCCCACCTGGGTCGTCAATTATTTTGAATTTTGATCTTAATTAAATATGAACGAATTTCAACATATATTAACATAAAGATGATTAAAAGGTCTCATCAATGAAAATCATCACACTCATTTCATTCACCTTGTCAATACTGATGTATTACCGCGAGACTATGCAGTAAAGACACGTGAATCTTGTCCTGTCTTCATAGAGCTGCCTTGCAACTGTAACATGTCCCTTAATATTTTGTTTTTCAGGGAGTATAGCAGCAGAGAAACATATACTGCTAATTCAATTCCTTATGAGGGCCCCAGCATTTAAGATGTTACTCTTAAGTGAGCTCCCATGTAGCCACCAATTTCTGAAAAGTGTCTTCCTCAGGTGCCATCTCAACTGTGAAGAGAATCCTCCTAAGCTAGCCTCCTTGCAGTGACATGTCACTGAGAATCATTTTCCTCAGTGAGAATCTCTGCAGTGAAAAAGTTTCTCTTAAGGGATTGTCTCTGTAGTGGAATGTTGCAGGAAGTCCTCTTGGTTGGGTAGTGTCCCTGGATTGTAGATCATCCTTTTATTGAGCTGCACTGCACTCACATGTTACTGAACAGCACCTTCCTCTGCAAGAATACTAGCAGTAGAATATATAGTCTTATCAGTATGAAGCCTGCTGTAAGAGCATCCGAAATAGCCCTATTGGCAGTGTCTCTGCAGTAAGTGGACACTGAGTTGAAACGACTTTCTTGAATTGATTGCACAGTTAAGTACCCTTGTTGCTCGGCACTGTTGCCATTATGGAATCGGAGCGATTGAGAAAAACAACGGTCCGTACTGTAGAATAGAATCCTGTTGTGCTCTGTTTAGTGACCAATCGACACCAGTGCACCAGGAATACATAAACATGATCAAACAAGAAGAAAAGTGATGAATTCAAATGTAATGCATTTTATTTAGAAAACTCCACAAAACCTGCACCATACAACACTTGCAGTGAGTGATTAATAAGAGGATCTGAAACTATGTCAAAGGAAATGAATAGGTAAGACATGAAAATCACAAAAAGTCTGGTGCTCAAGGTGGATATTGTGCCAAGTGTAATGACCATGAGACTGCGTGACACATGTTTCGGAAAATATCTGGCTTCAACAGCTGAAGGATTACTTGAAAAGTCAAGCAAGTTAGCAAGGATGTTCCAACCTAGAAGAGGGCATTGCAGTGTGAGGGCATCATGGAAGTCATCATTAGAGACAATGAATACATGATCACTAAGTCAATGACCCCCTAGTTAGTATCTTTACCAAGTGGGTGGCTGTGAGACAGTGATCACCACAGATAGGAAGTCAGAGATGCCAGGTGAACTGAAAATATGATAGCCAAGAAATCAAGTTTGTAGAAATCATCAATTTTTTGAGACAGAGTAAGATAAATGCTGGAACTCTAGAATAGTGTCCATAATGGAAAAATCTTACAGCAATCCTTTAATTTTTTGAAGTGCGAATGCCAAGAATATAACACACAGTGCATCGAATTTACGCATTTGGCCAATCCAAAGCAGTTGCTAAGGATTGGTGCATGTCAGGACTATTTGTCCCTATTTTGAGTTCATCTTCATTTCCATTTGTAGAAAGTACCAGTATATACACATTTTTTAGAAGACAAAACATCAGAAGCCAAACTAAAAGCTATTTCAGTGCATATAAATCGAAATACTATAAATAAGGATGGCAAGGAGTAGCAACCACCGCACTGTATACTCTCTTCAATCAAAAGTGATCAATATGAATTGCGGAAGGGTTTGTGTTGCAGGAGTTGTTCCTTTCTTTACCTTCGCTCACTGGACCATCATATGCAAGGTGTGTTTTCCAAACTCACAGACTTGCGTTGCATGTTGACTGTGTTTTTTTCATGATTTTGTTGTTTTTGCCATGGGGTGTTTATTCTGTGTGTGAATTGGTGTTCAGTTGGTCTATTATGGTAAGATCAGTGCTTTTCTATCAAGTGGCCCTGTGGCCTAATGGATAAGGCATCAGCCTCAGAAGCTGGGGATTGTGGGCAGAGGCCTTGCTAAGGGGGCTATAGCTCCTGGTCTTTTGGTTGTAGCCCTGGATAGAATCTCAGGAGCTACAACCAAAAGGCTAGCTAGCCCCCAGTCCTGACAGTCCTGACATTAGCATAGCCCCGGGTCTTGTCCAGACCTAGCAACACCCCTGATTGTGGGTTCAAGTCCCACCTGGGTCGTCAATTATTTTAAATTTTGATCTTAATTAAATATGAACGAATTTCAACATATATTAACATAAAGATGATTAAAAGGTCTCATCAATGAAAATCATCACACTCTTTTTATTCACCTTGTCAATACTGATGTATTACCGCGAGACTATGCAGTAAAGACACGTGAATCTTGTCCTGTCTTCATAGAGCTGCCTTGCAACTGTGACATGTCACTTCATATTTTGTTTCTCTTGGAGTATAGCAGCAGAGAAACATATACTGCTAATTCATTCCTTATGAGGGACCCAGCATTTAAGATGTTACTCTTAAGTGAGCTCCCATGTTCAAGTCCCACCTGGGCCGTCAATAATTTTAAATTTTCATCTTAATTAAATATGAACGAATTTCAACATATATTAACATAAAGTTGATTAAACGGTCTCATCAATGAAAATCATCACACTCATTTCATTCACCTTGTCAATACTGATGTATTACCGCGAGGCTATGCAGTAAAGACACGTGAATCTTGTCCTGTCTTCATAGAGCTGCCTTGCAACTGTGACATGTCACTTAATATTTTGTTTCTCCGGGAGTATAGCAGCAGAGAAACATATACTGCTAATTCATTCCTTATGAGGGCCCCAGCATTTAAGATGTTACTCTTAAGTGAGCTCCCATGTTCAAGTCCCACCTGGGTCGTCAATAATTTTAAATGTTCATCTTAATTAAATATGAACGAATTTCAACATATATTAACATAAAGATGATTAAAAGGTCTCATCAATGAAAATCATCACACTCATTTCATTCACCTTGTCAATACTGATGTATTACCGCGAGACTATGCAGTAAAGACACGTGAATCTTGCACTGTCTTCACAGAGCTGCCTTGCAACTGTGACATGTCAATTAATATTTTGTTTCTCAGGGAGTATAGCAGCAGAGAAACATATACTGCACATTCAATTCCTTATGAGGGCCCCAGCATTTAAGATGTTACTCTTAAGTGAGCTCCCATGTAACCACCAATTGCTGAAAAGTGTCTTCCTCAGGTGCCATCTCAACTGTGAAGAGAATCCTCCTAAGCTAGCCTCCTTGCAGTGACATGTCACTGAGAATCATTTTCCTCAGTGAGAATCTCTGCAGTGAAAAAGTTTCACTTAAGGGATAGTCTCTGTAGTGGAATGTTACCGGAAGTCCTCTTGGTTGGGTAGTGTCCCTGGATTGTAGATCATCCTTTTATAGAGCTGCACTGCACTCACATGTTACTGAACAGCACCTTCCTCTGCAAGAATACTAGCAGTAGAAAATATAGTCTTATGAGAATGAAGCCTGCTGTAAGAGCATCCGAAATAGCCCTATTGTCAGTGTCTCTGCAGTAAGTGGACACTGAGTTGAAACTACTTTCTTGAATTGATTGCACAGTTAAGTACCCTTGTTGCTTGGCACTGTTGCCATTATGGAATCGGAGCGATTGAGAAAAACAACGGTCCGTACTGTAGAATAGAATCCTGTTGTGCTCTGTTTAGTGACCAATCGACACCAGTGCACCAGGAATACATAAACATGATAAAACAGGAAGAAAAGTGATGAATTCAAATGTAATGCATTTTATTTAGAAAACTCCACAAAACCTGCACCATTCAAAACTTGCAGTGAGTGATTAATAAGAGGATCTGAAACTATGTCAAAGGAAATGAATAGGTAAGACATGAAAATCACAAAAAGTCTGGTGCTCAACATGGATATTGTGTCAAGTGTCATGACCATGAGACTGCGTGACACATGTTTTGGAAAATATCTGGCTTCAACAGGTGAAGGATTACTTGAAAAGTCAAGCAAGTTAGCAAGGATGTTGCAACCTAGAAGAGGGCATTGCAGTGTGAGGGCATCATGGAAGTCATCATTAGAGACAATGAATACATTATCACTAAGTCAATGACCTCCTAGTTAGTATCTTTACCAAGTGGGTGGCCGTGAGACAGTGATTACCACAGATAGGAAGTCAGAGATGCCAGGTGAACTGAAAATATGCCAGGCAAGAAATCAAGTTTCTAGAAATCATCAATTTTTTGAGACAGAGTAAGATAAATGCTGGAACTCTAGAATAGTGTCCATAATGGAAAAATCTTACAGCAATCCTTTAATTTTTTGAAGTGCGAATGCCAAGAATATAACACACAGTGCATCGAATTTACGCATTTGGCCAATCCAAAGCAGTTGCTAAGGATTGGTGCATGTCAGGACTATTTGTCCCTATTTTGAGTTCATCTTCATTTCCATCTGTAGAAAGTACCAGTATATACACATTTTTTAGAATACAAAACATCAGAAGCCAAACTAAAAGCTATTTCAGTGCATATAAATCGAAATAATATAAATACGGATGGCGAGGAGTAGCATCCAGCGCACTGTATACTCTCTTCAATCAAAAGTGATCAATATGAATTGCGGAAGGGTTTGTGTTGCAGGAGTTGTTCCTTTCTTTACCTTCGCTCACTGGACCATCATATGCAAGGTGTGTTTTCCAAACTCACAGACTTGCTTTACATGTTGACTGTGTTTTTTTCATGTTTTTGTTGTTTTTGCCATGGGGTGTTTATTCTGTGTGTGAATTGGTGTTCAGTTGGTCTATTATGGTCAGATCAGTGCTTTTCTATCAAGTGGCCCTGTGGCCTAATGGATAAGGCATCAGCCTCTGAAGCTGGGGATTGTGGGTTCAATTATTTTAAATTTTGATCTTAATTAAATATGAACGAATTTCAACATATATTAACATAAAGATGATTAAAAGGTCTCATCAATGAAAATCATCACACTCATTTCATTCACCTTGTCAATACTGATGTATTACCGCGAGACTATGCAGTAAAGACACGTGAATGTTGTCCTGTCTTCATAGAGCTGCCTTGCAACTGTGACATGTCACTTAATATTTTGTTTCTCACGGAGTATAGCAGCAGAGAAACATATACTGCTAATTCATTCCTTATGAGGGCCCCAGCATTTAAGATGTTACTCTTAAGTGAGCTCCCATGTTCAAGTCCCACCTGGGTCGTCAATTATTTTAAATTTTCATCTTAATTAAATATGAACGAATTTCAACATATATTAACATAAAGATGATTAAAAGGTCTCATCAATGAAAATCATCACACTCATTTCATTCACCTTGTCAATACTGATGTATTACCGCGAGACTATGCAGTAAAGACACGTGAATCTTGTCCTGTCTTCATAGAGCTGCCTTGCAACTGTGACATGTCACTTAATATTTTGTTTCTCAGGGAGTATAGCAGCAAAGAAACATATACTCCTAATTCAATTCCTTATGAGGGCCCCAGCATTTAAGATGTTACTCTTAAGTGAGCTCCCATGTTCAAGTCCCACCTGGGTAGTCAATTATTTTAAATTTTGATCTTAATTAAATATGAACGAATTTCAACATATATTAACATAAAGATGATTAAAAGGTCTCATCAATGAAAATCATCACACTCATTTCATTCACCTTGTCAATACTGATATATTACCGCGAGACTATGCAGTAAAGACACGTGAATCTTGTCCTGTCTTCATAGAGCTGCCTTGCAACTGTGACATGTCACTTAATATTCTGTTTCTCAGGGAGTATAGCAGCAGAGAAACATATACTGCTAATTCAATTCCTTATGAGGGCCCCAGCATTTAAGATGTTACTCTTAAGTGAGCTCCCTTGTAACCACCAATTGCTGAAAAGTGTCTTCCTCAGGTGCCATCTCAACTGTGAAGAGAATCCTCCTAAGCTAGCCTCCTTGCAGTGACATGTCACTGAGAATCATTTTCCTCAGTGAGAATCTCTGCAGTGAAAAAGTTTCTCTTAAGGGATTGTCTCTGTAGTGGAATGTTACAGGAAGTTCTCTTGGTTGGGTAGTGTCCCTGGATTGTAGATCATCCTTTTATAGAGCTGCACTGCACTCACATGTTACTAACCAGCACCTTCAAGAATATTAGCAGTAGAAAATATAGTCTTATGAGAATGAAGCCTGCTGGAAGAGCATCCGAAAAAGCCCTATTGCCAGTGTCTCTGCAGTAAGTGGACACTGAGTTGAAACTACTTTCTTGAATTGATTGCACAGTTAAGTACCCTTGTTGCTCGGCACTGTTGCCATTATGGAATCGGAGCGATTGAGAAAGACAACGGTCCGTACTGTAGAATAGAATCCTGTTGTGCTCTTTTTAGTGACCAATCGACACCAGTGTACCAGGAATACATAAACATGATAAAACAGGAAGAAAAGTGATGAATTCAAATGTAATACATTTTATTTAGAAACCTCCACAAAACCTGCACCATACAAAACTTGCAGTGAGTGATTAATAAGAGCATCTGAAACTATGTCAAAGGAAATTAATAGGTAAAACATGAAAATCACAAAAAGTCTGGTGCTCAAGATGGATATTGTGTCAAGTGTCATGACCATGAGACTGCGTGACACATGTTTCGGAAAATATCTGGCTTCAACAGGTGAAGGATTACTTGAAAAGTCAAGCAAGTTAGCAAGGATTTTCCAACCTAGAAGAGGGCATTGCAGTGTGAGGGCATCATGGAAGTCAGCATTAGAGACAATGAATACATTATCACTAAGTCAATGACCTCCTAGCTAGTATCTTTACCAAGTGGGTGGCCGTGAAACAGTGATTACCACAGATAGGAAGTCAGAGATGCCAGGTGAACTGAAAATATGCCAGCCAAGAAATCACATTTGTAGAAATCATCAATTTTTTGAGACAGAGTAAGATAAATGCTGGAACTCTAGAATAGTGTCCATAATGGAAAAATCTTACAGCAATCCTTTAATTTTTTGAAGTGCGAATGCCAAGAATATAACACACAGTGCATCGAATTTACGCATTTGGCCAATCCAAAGCAGTTGCTCAGGATTGGTGCATGTCAGGACTATTTGTCCCTATTTTGAGTTCATCTTCATTTCCATTTGTAGAAAGTACCAGTGTATACACATTTTTTAGAATACAAAACATCAGAAGCCAAACTAAAAGCTATTTCAGTGCATATAAATCGAAATAATATAAATACAGATGGCGAGGAGTAGCATCCAGCGCACTGTATACTCTCTTCAATCAATTGAGATCAATATGAATTGCGGAAGGGTTTGTGTTGCAGGAGATGTTCCTTTCTTTACCTTCGCTCACTGGACCATCATATGCAAGGTGTGTTTTCCAAACTCACAGACTTGCTTTACATGTTGACTGTGTTTTTTTCATGTTTTTGTTGTTTTTGCCGTGGGGTGTTTATTCTGTGTGTGAATTGGTGTTCAGTTGGTCTATTATGGTCAGATCAGTGCTTTTCTATCAAGTGGCCCTGAGGCCTAATGGATAAGGCATCAGCCTCCGAAGCTGGGGATTGTGGGTTCAAGTCCCACCTGGGTCGTCAATTATTTTGAATTTTGATCTTTATTAAATATGAACGAATTTCAACATATATTAACATAAAGATGATTAAAAGGTCTCATCAATGAAAATCATCAAACTCATTTCATTCACCTTGTCAATACTGATGTATTACCGCGAGACTATGCAGTAAAGACACGTGAATCTTGTCCTGTCTTCATAGAGCTGCCTTGCAACTGTAACATGTCCCTTAATATATTTTTTTTCAGGGAGTATAGCAGCAGAGAAACATATACTGCTAATTCAATTCCTTATGAGGGCCCCAGCATTTAAGATGTTACTCTTAAGTGAGCTCCCATGTAGCCACCAATTGCTGAAAAGTGTCTTCCTCAGGTGCCATCTCAACTGGGAAGAGAATCCTCCTAAGCTAGCCTCCTTGCAGTGACATGTCACTGAGAATCATTTTCCTCAGTGAGAATCTCTGCAGTGAAAAAGTTTCTCTTAAGGGATTGTCTCTGTAGTGGAATGTTGCAGGAAGTCCTCTTGGTTGGGTAGTGTCCCTGGATTGTAGATCATCCTTTTATTGAGCTGCACTGCACTCACATGTTACTGAACAGCACCTTCCTCTGCAAGAATACTAGCAGTAGAATATATAGTCTTATCAGAATGAAGCCTGCTGTAAGAGCATCCGAAATAGCCCTATTGGCAGTGTCTCTGCAGTAAGTGGACACTGAGTTGAAACTACTTTCTTGAATTGATTGCACAGTTAAGTACCCTTGTTGCTCGGCACTGTTGCCATTATGGAATCGGAGCGATTGAGAAAAACAACGGTCCGTACTGTAGAATAGAATCCTGTTGTGCTCTGTTTAGTGACCAATCGACACCAGTGCACCAGGAATACATAAACATGATCAAACAAGAAGAAAAGTGATGAATTCAAATGTAATGCATTTTATTTAGAAAACTCCACAAAACCTGCACCATACAACACTTGCAGTGAGTGATTAATAAGAGGATCTGAAACTATGTCAAAGGAAATGAATAGGTAAGACATGAAAATCACAAAAAGTCTGGTGCTCAAGGTGGATATTGTACCAAGTGTCATGACCATGAGACTGCGTGACACATGTTTCGGAAAATATCTGGCTTCAACAGCTGAAGGATTACTTGAAAAGTCAAGCAAGTTAGCAAGGATGTTCCAACCTAGAAGAGGGCATTGCAGTGTGAGGGCATCATGGAAGTCATCATTAGAGACAATGAATACATGATCACTAAGTCAATGACCCCCTAGTTAGTATCTTTACCAAGTGGGTGGCTGTGAGACAGTGATCACCAGAGATAGGAAGTCAGAGATGCCAGGTGAACTGAAAATATGCCAGCCAAGAAATCAAGTTTGTAGAAATCATCAATTTTTTGAGACAGAGTAAGATAAATGCTGGAACTCTAGAATAGTGTCCATAATGGAAAAATCTTACAGCAATCCTTTAATTTTTTGAAGTGCGAATGCCAAGAATATAACACACAGTGCATCGAATTTACGCATTTGGCCAATCCAAAGCAGTTGCTAAGGATTGGTGTATGTCAGTACTATTTGTCCCTATTTTGAGTTCATCTTCATTTCCATTTGTAGAAAGTACCAGTATATACACATTTTTTAGAAGACAACACATCAGAAGCCAAACTAAAAGCTATTTCAGTGCATATAAATCGAAATACTATAAATAAGGATGGCAAGGAGTAGCAACCACCGCACTGTATACTCTCTTCAATCAAAAGTGATCAATATGAATTGCGGAAGGGTTTGTGTTGCAGGAGTTGTTCCTTTCTTTACCTTCGCTCACTGGACCATCATATGCAAGGTGTGTTTTCCAAACTCACAGACTTGCGTTACATGTTGACTGTGTTTTTTTCATGTTTTTGTTGTTTTTGCCATGGGGTGTTTATTCTGTGTGTGAATTGGTGTTCAGTTGGTCTATTATGATCAGATCAGTGTTTATCTACCAAGTGGCCCTGTGGCCTAATGCATAAGGCATCAGCCTCCGAAGCTGGGGATTGTGGGTTCAAGTCCCACCTGGGTTGTCAATTATTTTAAATTTATATCTTAATTAAATATGAACGAATTTCAACATATATTAACATAAAGATGATTAAAAGGTCTCATCAATGAAAATCATCACACTCATTTCATTCACCTTGTCAATACTGATGTATTACCGCGAGACTATGCAGTAAAGACACGTGAATCTTGTCCTGTCTTCATAGAGCTGCCTTGCAACTGTGACATGTCACTTAATATTTTGTTTCTCAGGGAGTATAGCAGCAGAGAAACATATACTGCTAATTCAATTCCTTATGAGGGCACCAGCATTTAAGATGTTACTCTTAAGTGAGCTCCCATGTTCAAGTCCCACCTGGGTTGTCAATAATTTTAAATTTTCATCTTAATTAAATATGAACGAATTTCAACGTATATTACCATAAAGATGATTAAAAGGTCTCATCAATGAAAATCATCACACTCATTTCATTCACCTTGTCAATACTGATGTATTACCGCGAGACTATGCAGTAAAGACATGTGAATCTTGTCCTGTCTTCATAGAGCTGCCTTGCAACTGTGACATGTCACTTAATATTTTGTTTCTCAGGGAGTATAGCAGCAGAGAAACATATACTGCTAATTCAATTCCTTATGAGGGCCCCAGCATTTAAGATGTTACTCTTACGTGAGCTCCCATGTAGCCACCAATTGCTGAAAAGTGTCTTCCTCAGGTGCCATCTCAACTGTGAAGAGAATCCTCCTAAGATAGCCTCCTTGCAGTGACATGTCACTGAGAATCATTTTCCTCAGTGAGAATCTCTGCAGTGAAAAAGTTTCTCTTAAGGGATTGTCTCTGTAGTGGAATGTTACAGGAAGTCCTCTTGGTTGGGTAGTGTCCCTGGATTGTAGATCATCCTTTTATAGAGCTGCACTGCACTCACATGTTACTGAACAGCACCTTCCTCTGCAAGAATATTAGCAGTAGAAAATATAGTCTTATGAGAATGAAGCCTGCTGTAAGAGCATCCGAAATAGCCCTATTGTCAGTGTCTCTGGAGTAAGTGGACACTGAGTTGAAACTACTTTCTTGAATTGATTGCACAGTTAAGTACCCTTGTTGCTCGGCACTGTTGCCATTATGGAATCGGAGCGATTGAGAAAGACAACGGTCCGTACTGTAGAATAGAATCCTGTTGTGCTCTTTTTAGTGACCAATCGACACCAGTGTACCAGGAATACATAAACATGATAAAACAGGAAGAAAAGTGATGAATTCAAATGTAATGCATTTTATTTAGAAACCTCCACAAAACCTGCACCATACAAAACTTGCAGTGAGTGATTAATAAGAGGATCTGAAACTATGTCAAAGGAAATGAATAGGTAAAACATGAAAATCACAAAAAGTCTGGTGCTCAAGATGGATATTGTGTCAAGTGTCATGACCATGAGACTGCGTGACACATGTTTCGGAAAATATCTGGCTTCAACAGGTGAAGGATTACTTGAAAAGTCAAGCAAGTTAGCAAGGATTTTCCAACCTAGAAGAGGGCATTGCAGTGTGAGGGCATCATGGAAGTCATCATTAGAGACAATGAATACATTATCACCAAGTCAATGACCTCCTAGTTAGTATCTTTACCAAGTGGGTGGCCGTGAAACAGTGATTACCACAGATAGGAAGTCAGAGATGCCAGGTGAACTGAAAATATGCCAGCCAAGAAATCACGTTTGTAGAAATCATCAATTTTTTGAGACAGAGTAAGATAAATGCTGGAACTCTAGAATAGTGTCCATAATGGAAAAATCTTACAGCAATCCTTTAATTTTTTGAAGTGCGAATGCCAAGAATATAACACACAGTGCATCGAATTTACGCATTTGGCCAATCCAAAGCAGTTGCTCAGGAATGGTGCATGTCAGTACTATTTGTCCCTATTTTGAGTTCATCTTCATTTCCATTTGTAGAAAGTACCAGTGTATACACATTTTTTAGAATACAAAACATCAGAAGCCAAACTAAAAGCTATTTCAGTGCATATAAATCGAAATAATATAAATACGGATGGCGAGGAGTAGCATCCAGCGCACTGTATACTCTCTTCAATCAAAAGTGATCAATATGAATTGCGGAAGGGTTTGTGTTGCAGGAGATGTTCCTTTCTTTACCTTCGCTCACTGGACCATCATATGCAAGGTGTGTTTTCCAAACTCACAGACTTGCTTTACATGTTGACTGTGTTTTTTTCATGTTTTTGTTGTTTTTGCCATGGGGTGTTTATTCTGTGTGTGAATTGGTGTTCAGTTGGTCTATTATGGTCAGATCAGTGCTTTTCTATCAAGTGGCCCTGAGGCCTAATGGATAAGGCATCAGCCTCCGAAGCTGGGGATTGTGGGTTCAAGTCCCACCTGGGTCGTCAATTATTTTGAATTTTGATCTTAATTAAATATGAACGAATTTCAACATATATTAACATAAAGATGATTAAAAGGTCTCATCAATGAAAATCATCACACTCATTTCATTCACCTTGTCAATACTGATGTATTACCGCGAGACTATGCAGTAAAGACACGTGAATCTTGTCCTGTCTTCATAGAGCTGCCTTGCAATTGTAACATGTCCCTTAATATTTTGTTTTTCAGGGAGTATAGCAGCAGAGAAACATATACTGCTAATTCAATTCCTTATGAGGGCCCCAGCATTTAAGATGTTACTCTTAAGTGAGCTCCCATGTAGCCACCAATTTCTGAAAAGTGTCTTCATCAGGTGCCATCTCAACTGTGAAGAGAATCCTCCTAAGCTAGCCTCCTTGCAGTGACATGTCACTGAGAATCATTTTCCTCAGTGAGAATCTCTGCAGTGAAAAAGTTTCTCTTAAGGGATTGTCTCTGTAGTGGAATGTTGCAGGAAGTCCTCTTGGTTGGGTAGTGTCCCTGGATTGTAGATCATCCTTTTATTGAGCTGCACTGCACTCACATGTTACTGAACAGCACCTTCCTCTGCAAGAATACTAGCAGTAGAATATATAGTCTTATCAGTATGAAGCCTGCTGTAAGAGCATCCGAAATAGCCCTATTGGCAGTGTCTCTGCAGTAAGTGGACACTGAGTTGAAACGACTTTCTTGAATTGATTGCACAGTTAAGTACCCTTGTTGCTCGGCACTGTTGCCATTATGGAATCGGAGCGATTGAGAAAAACAACGGTCCGTACTGTAGAATAGAATCCTGTTGTGCTCTGTTTAGTGACCAATCGACACCAGTGCACCAGGAATACATAAACATGATCAAACAAGAAGAAAAGTGATGAATTCAAATGTAATGCATTTTATTTAGAAAACTCCACAAAACCTGCACCATACAACACTTGCAGTGAGTGATTAATAAGAGGATCTGAAACTATGTCAAAGGAAATGAATAGGTAAGACATGAAAATCACAAAAAGTCTGGTGCTCAAGGTGGATATTGTGCCAAGTGTAATGACCATGAGACTGCGTGACACATGTTTCGGAAAATATCTGGCTTCAACAGCTGAAGGATTACTTGAAAAGTCAAGCAAGTTAGCAAGGATGTTCCAACCTAGAAGAGGGCATTGCAGTGTGAGGGCATCATGGAAGTCATCATTAGAGACAATGAATACATGATCACTAAGTCAATGACCCCCTAGTTAGTATCTTTACCAAGTGGGTGGCTGTGAGACAGTGATCACCACAGATAGGAAGTCAGAGATGCCAGGTGAACTGAAAATATGATAGCCAAGAAATCAAGTTTGTAGAAATCATCAATTTTTTGAGACAGAGTAAGATAAATGCTGGAACTCTAGAATAGTGTCCATAATGGAAAAATCTTACAGCAATCCTTTAATTTTTTGAAGTGCGAATGCCAAGAATATAACACACAGTGCATCGAATTTACGCATTTGGCCAATCCAAAGCAGTTGCTAAGGATTGGTGCATGTCAGGACTATTTGTCCCTATTTTGAGTTCATCTTCATTTCCATTTGTAGAAAGTACCAGTATATACACATTTTTTAGAAGACAAAACATCAGAAGCCAAACTAAAAGCTATTTCAGTGCATATAAATCGAAATACTATAAATAAGGATGGCAAGGAGTAGCAACCACCGCACTGTATACTCTCTTCAATCAAAAGTGATCAATATGAATTGCGGAAGGGTTTGTGTTGCAGGAGTTGTTCCTTTCTTTACCTTCGCTCACTGGACCATCATATGCAAGGTGTGTTTTCCAAACTCACAGACTTGCGTTACATGTTGACTGTGTTTTTTTCATGATTTTGTTGTTTTTGCCATGGGGTGTTTATTTTGTGTGTGAATTGGTGTTCAGTTGGTCTATTATGGTCAGATCAGTGCTTTTCTATCAAGTGGCCCTGAGGCCTAATGGATAAGGCATCAGCCTCCGAAGCTGGGGATTGTGGGTTCAAGTCCCACCTGGGTCGTCAATTATTTTGAATTTTGATCTTAATTAAATATGAACGAATTTCAACATATATTAACATAAAGATGATTAAAAGGTCTCATCAATGAAAATCATCACACTCATTTCATTCACCTTGTCAATACTGATGTATTACCGCGAGACTATGCAGTAAAGACACGTGAATCTTGTCCTGTCTTCATAGAGCTGCCTTGCAACTGTAACATGTCCCTTAATATTTTGTTTTTCAGGGAGTATATCAGCAGAGAAACATATACTGCTAATTCAATTCCTTATGAGGGCCCCAGCATTTAAGATGTTACTCTTAAGTGAGCTCCCATGTAGCCACCAATTTCTGAAAAGTGTCTTCCTCAGGTGCCATCTCAACTGTGAAGAGAATCCTCCTAAGCTAGCCTCCTTGCAGTGACATGTCACTGAGAATCATTTTCCTCAGTGAGAATCTCTGCAGTGAAAAAGTTTCTCTTAAGGGATTGTCTCTGTAGTGGAATGTTGCAGGAAGTCCTCTTGGTTGGGTAGTGTTCCTGGATTGTAGATCATCCTTTTATTGAGCTGCACTGCACTCACATGTTACTGAACAGCACCTTCCTCTGCAAGAATACTAGCAGTAGAATATATAGTCTTATCAGTATGAAGCCTGCTGTAAGAGCATCCGAAATAGCCCTATTGGCAGTGTCTCTGCAGTAAGTGGACACTGAGTTGAAACGACTTTCTTGAATTGATTGCACAGTTAAGTACCCTTGTTGCTCGGCACTGTTGCCATTATGGAATCGGAGCGATTGAGAAAAACAACGGTCCGTACTGTAGAATAGAATCCTGTTGTGCTCTGTTTAGTGACCAATCGACACCAGTGCACCAGGAATACATAAACATGATCAAACAAGAAGAAAAGTGATGAATTCAAATGTAATGCATTTTATTTAGAAAACTCCACAAAACCTGCACCATACAACACTTGCAGTGAGTGATTAATAAGAGGATCTGAAACTATGTCAAAGGAAATGAATAGGTAAGACATGAAAATCACAAAAAGTCTGGTGCTCAAGGTGGATATTGTGCCAAGTGTAATTACCATGAGACTGCGTGACACATGTTTCGGAAAATATCTGGCTTCAACAGCTGAAGGATTACTTGAAAAGTCAAGCAAGTTAGCAAGGATGTTCCAACCTAGAAGAGGGCATTGCAGTGTGAGGGCATCATGGAAGTCATCATTAGAGACAATGAATACATGATCACTAAGTCAATGACCCCCTAGTTAGTATCTTTACCAAGTGGGTGGCTGTGAGACAGTGATCACCACAGATAGGAAGTCAGAGATGCCAGGTGAACTGAAAATATGATAGCCAAGAAATCAAGTTTGTAGAAATCATCAATTTTTTGAGACAGAGTAAGATAAATGCTGGAACTCTAGAATAGTGTCCATAATGGAAAAATCTTACAGCAATCCTTTAATTTTTTGAAGTGCAAATGCCAAGAATATAACACACAGTGCATCGAATTTACGCATTTGGCCAATCCAAAGCAGTTGCTAAGGATTGGTGCATGTCAGGACTATTTGTCCCTATTTTGAGTTCATCTTCATTTCCATTTGTAGAAAGTACCAGTATATACACATTTTTTAGAAGACAAAACATCAGAAGCCAAACTAAAAGCTATTTCAGTGCATATAAATCGAAATACTATAAATAAGGATGGCAAGGAGTAGCAACCACCGCACTGTATACTCTCTTCAATCAAAAGTGATCAATATGAATTGCGGAAGGGTTTGTGTTGCAGGAGTTGTTCCTTTCTTTACCTTCGCTCACTGGACCATCATATGCAAGGTGTGTTTTCCAAACTCACAGACTTGCGTTGCATGTTGACTGTGTTTTTTTCATGATTTTGTTGTTTTTGCCATGGGGTGTTTATTCTGTGTGTGAATTGGTGTTCAGTTGGTCTATTATGGTAAGATCAGTGCTTTTCTATCAAATGGCCCTGTGGCCTAATGGATAAGGCATCAGCCTCAGAAGCTGGGGATTGTGGGCAGAGGCCTTGCTAAGGGGGCTATAGCTCCTGGTCTTTTGGTTGTAGCCCTGGATAGAATCTCAGGAGCTACAACCAAAAGGCTAGCTAGCCCCCAGTCCTGACAGTCCTGACATTAGCATAGCCCCGGGTCTTGTCCAGACCTAGCAACACCCCTGATTGTGGGTTCAAGTGCCACCTGGGTCGTCAATTATTTTAAATTTTGATCTTAATTAAATATGAACGAATTTCAACATATATTAACATAAAGATGATTAAAAGGTCTCATCAATGAAAATCATCACACTCTTTTTATTCACCTTGTCAATACTGATGTATTACCGCGAGACTATGCAGTAAAGACACGTGAATCTTGTCCTGTCTTCATAGAGCTGCCTTGCAACTGTGACATGTCACTTCATATTTTGTTTCTCTTGGAGTATAGCAGCAGAGAAACATATACTGCTAATTCATTCCTTATGAGGGACCCAGCATTTAAGATGTTACTCTTAAGTGAGCTCCCATGTTCAAGTCCCACCTGGGCCGTCAATAATTTTAAATTTTCATCTTAATTAAATATGAACGAATTTCAACATATATTAACATAAAGTTGATTAAACGGTCTCATCAATGAAAATCATCACACTCATTTCATTCACCTTGTCAATACTGATGTATTACCGCGAGGCTATGCAGTAAAGACACGTGAATCTTGTCCTGTCTTCATAGAGCTGCCTTGCAACTGTGACATGTCACTTAATATTTTGTTTCTCCGGGAGTATAGCAGCAGAGAAACATATACTGCTAATTCATTCCTTATGAGGGCCCCAGCATTTAAGATGTTACTCTTAAGTGAGCTCCCATGTTCAAGTCCCACCTGGGTCGTCAATAATTTTAAATTTTCATCTTAATTAAATATGAACGAATTTCAACATATATTAACATAAAGATGATTAAAAGGTCTCATCAATGAAAATCATCACACTCATTTCATTCACCTTGTCAATACTGATGTATTACCGCGAGACTATGCAGTAAAGACACGTGAATCTTGCACTGTCTTCACAGAGCTGCCTTGCAACTGTGACATGTCAATTAATATTTTGTTTCTCAGGGAGTATAGCAGCAGAGAAACATATACTGCACATTCAATTCCTTATGAGGGCCCCAGCATTTAAGATGTTACTCTTAAGTGAGCTCCCATGTAACCACCAATTGCTGAAAAGTGTCTTCCTCAGGTGCCATCTCAACTGTGAAGAGAATCCTCCTAAGCTAGCCTCCTTGCAGTGACATGTCACTGAGAATCATTTTCCTCAGTGAGAATCTCTGCAGTGAAAAAGTTTCACTTAAGGGATAGTCTCTGTAGTGGAATGTTACCGGAAGTCCTCTTGGTTGGGTAGTGTCCCTGGATTGTAGATCATCCTTTTATAGAGCTGCACTGCACTCACATGTTACTGAACAGCACCTTCCTCTGCAAGAATACTAGCAGTAGAAAATATAGTCTTATGAGAATGAAGCCTGCTGTAAGAGCATCCGAAATAGCCCTATTGTCAGTGTCTCTGCAGTAAGTGGACACTGAGTTGAAACTACTTTCTTGAATTGATTGCACAGTTAAGTACCCTTGTTGCTTGGCACTGTTGCCATTATGGAATCGGAGCGATTGAGAAAAACAACGGTCCGTACTGTAGAATAGAATCCTGTTGTGCTCTGTTTAGTGACCAATCGACACCAGTGCACCAGGAATACATAAACATGATAAAACAGGAAGAAAAGTGATGAATTCAAATGTAATGCATTTTATTTAGAAAACTCCACAAAACCTGCACCATTCAAAACTTGCAGTGAGTGATTAATAAGAGGATCTGAAACTATGTCAAAGGAAATGAATAGGTAAGACATGAAAATCACAAAAAGTCTGGTGCTCAACATGGATATTGTGTCAAGTGTCATGACCATGAGACTGCGTGACACATGTTTTGGAAAATATCTGGCTTCAACAGGTGAAGGATTACTTGAAAAGTCAAGCAAGTTAGCAAGGATGTTGCAACCTAGAAGAGGGCATTGCAGTGTGAGGGCATCATGGAAGTCATCATTAGAGACAATGAATACATTATCACTAAGTCAATGACCTCCTAGTTAGTATCTTTACCAAGTGGGTGGCCGTGAGACAGTGATTACCACAGATAGGAAGTCAGAGATGCCAGGTGAACTGAAAATATGCCAGGCAAGAAATCAAGTTTCTAGAAATCATCAATTTTTTGAGACAGAGTAAGATAAATGCTGGAACTCTAGAATAGTGTCCATAATGGAAAAATCTTACAGCAATCCTTTAATTTTTTGAAGTGCGAATGCCAAGAATATAACACACAGTGCATCGAATTTACGCATTTGGCCAATCCAAAGCAGTTGCTAAGGATTGGTGCATGTCAGGACTATCTGTCCCTATTTTGAGTTCATCTTCATTTCCATCTGTAGAAAGTACCAGTATATACACATTTTTTAGAATACAAAACATCAGAAGCCAAACTAAAAGCTATTTCAGTGCATATAAATCGAAATAATATAAATACGGATGGCGAGGAGTAGCATCCAGCGCACTGTATACTCTCTTCAATCAAAAGTGATCAATATGAATTGCGGAAGGGTTTGTGTTGCAGGAGTTGTTCCTTTCTTTACCTTCGCTCACTGGACCATCATATGCAAGGTGTGTTTTCCAAACTCACAGACTTGCTTTACATGTTGACTGTGTTTTTTTCATGTTTTTGTTGTTTTTGCCATGGGGTGTTTATTCTGTGTGTGAATTGGTGTTCAGTTGGTCTATTATGGTCAGATCAGTGCTTTTCTATCAAGTGGCCCTGTCGCCTAATGGATAAGGCATCAGCCTCTGAAGCTGGGGATTGTGGGTTCAATTATTTTAAATTTTGATCTTAATTAAATATGAACGAATTTCAACATATATTAACATAAAGATGATTAAAAGGTCTCATCAATGAAAATCATCACACTCATTTCATTCACCTTGTCAATACTGATGTATTACCGCGAGACTATGCAGTAAAGACACGTGAATGTTGTCCTGTCTTCATAGAGCTGCCTTGCAACTGTGACATGTCACTTAATATTTTGTTTCTCACGGAGTATAGCAGCAGAGAAACATATACTGCTAATTCATTCCTTATGAGGGCCCCAGCATTTAAGATGTTACTCTTAAGTGAGCTCCCATGTTCAAGTCCCACCTGGGTCGTCAATTATTTTAAATTTTCATCTTAATTAAATATGAACGAATTTCAACATATATTAACATAAAGATGATTAAAAGGTCTCATCAATGAAAATCATCACACTCATTTCATTCACCTTGTCAATACTGATGTATTACCGCGAGACTATGCAGTAAAGACACGTGAATCTTGTCCTGTCTTCATAGAGCTGCCTTGCAACTGTGACATGTCACTTAATATTTTGTTTCTCAGGGAGTATAGCAGCAAAGAAACATATACTGCTAATTCAATTCCTTATGAGGGCCCCAGCATTTAAGATGTTACTCTTAAGTGAGCTCCCATGTTCAAGTCCCACCTGGGTAGTCAATTATTTTAAATTTTGATCTTAATTAAATATGAACGAATTTCAACATATATTAACATAAAGATGATTAAAAGGTCTCATCAATGAAAATCATCACACTCATTTCATTCACCTTGTCAATACTGATATATTACCGCGAGACTATGCAGTAAAGACACGTGAATCTTGTCCTGTCTTCATAGAGCTGCCTTGCAACTGTGACATGTCACTTAATATTTTGTTTCTCAGGGAGTATAGCAGCAGAGAAACATATACTGCTAATTCAATTCCTTATGAGGGCCCCAGCATTTAAGATGTTACTCTTAAGTGAGCTCCCTTGTAACCACCAATTGCTGAAAAGTGTCTTCCTCAGGTGCCATCTCAACTGTGAAGAGAATCCTCCTAAGCTAGCCTCCTTGCAGTGACATGTCACTGAGAATCATTTTCCTCAGTGAGAATCTCTGCAGTGAAAAAGTTTCTCTTAAGGGATTGTCTCTGTAGTGGAATGTTACAGGAAGTTCTCTTGGTTGGGTAGTGTCCCTGGATTGTAGATCATCCTTTTATAGAGCTGCACTGCACTCACATGTTACTAACCAGCACCTTCAAGAATATTAGCAGTAGAAAATATAGTCTTATGAGAATGAAGCCTGCTGGAAGAGCATCCGAAAAAGCCCTATTGCCAGTGTCTCTGCAGTAAGTGGACACTGAGTTGAAACTACTTTCTTGAATTGATTGCACAGTTAAGTACCCTTGTTGCTCGGCACTGTTGCCATTATGGAATCGGAGCGATTGAGAAAGACAACGGTCCGTACTGTAGAATAGAATCCTGTTGTGCTCTTTTTAGTGACCAATCGACACCAGTGTACCAGGAATACATAAACATGATAAAACAGGAAGAAAAGTGATGAATTCAAATGTAATACATTTTATTTAGAAACCTCCACAAAACCTGCACCATACAAAACTTGCAGTGAGTGATTAATAAGAGCATCTGAAACTATGTCAAAGGAAATTAATAGGTAAAACATGAAAATCACAAAAAGTCTGGTGCTCAAGATGGATATTGTGTCAAGTGTCATGACCATGAGACTGCGTGACACATGTTTCGGAAAATATCTGGCTTCAACAGGTGAAGGATTACTTGAAAAGTCAAGCAAGTTAGCAAGGATTATCCAACCTAGAAGAGGGCATTGCAGTGTGAGGGCATCATGGAAGTCAGCATTAGAGACAATGAATACATTATCACTAAGTCAATGACCTCCTAGCTAGTATCTTTACCAAGTGGGTGGCCGTGAAACAGTGATTACCACAGATAGGAAGTCAGAGATGCCAGGTGAACTGAAAATATGCCAGCCAAGAAATCACGTTTGTAGAAATCATCAATTTTTTGAGACAGAGTAAGATAAATGCTGGAACTCTAGAATAGTGTCCATAATGGAAAAATCTTACAGCAATCCTTTAATTTTTTGAAGTGCGAATGCCAAGAATATAACACACAGTGCATCGAATTTACGCATTTGGCCAATCCAAAGCAGTTGCTCAGGATTGGTGCATGTCAGGACTATTTGTCCCTATTTTGAGTTCATCTTCATTTCCATTTGTAGAAAGTACCAGTGTATACACATTTTTTAGAATACAAAACATCAGAAGCCAAACTAAAAGCTATTTCAGTGCATATAAATCGAAATAATATAAATACAGATGGCGAGGAGTAGCATCCAGCGCACTGTATACTCTCTTCAATCAATTGAGATCAATATGAATTGCGGAAGGGTTTGTGTTGCAGGAGATGTTCCTTTCTTTACCTTCGCTCACTGGACCATCATATGCAAGGTGTGTTTTCCAAACTCACAGACTTGCTTTACATGTTGACTGTGTTTTTTTCATGTTTTTGTTGTTTTTGCCGTGGGGTGTTTATTCTGTGTGTGAATTGGTGTTCAGTTGGTCTATTATGGTCAGATCAGTGCTTTTCTATCAAGTGGCCCTGAGGCCTAATGGATAAGGCATCAGCCTCCGAAGCTGGGGATTGTGGGTTCAAGTCCCACCTGGCTCGTCAATTATTTTGAATTTTGATCTTTATTAAATATGAACGAATTTCAACATATATTAACATAAAGATGATTAAAAGGTCTCATCAATGAAAATCATCAAACTCATTTCATTCACCTTGTCAATACTGATGTATTACCGCAAGACTATGCAGTAAAGACACGTGAATCTTGTCCTGTCTTCATAGAGCTGCCTTGCAACTGTAACATGTCCCTTAATATTTTTTTTTTCAGGGAGTATAGCAGCAGAGAAACATATACTGCTAATTCAATTCCTTATGAGGGCCCCAGCATTTAAGATGTTACTCTTAAGTGAGCTCCCATGTAGCCACCAATTGCTGAAAAGTGTCTTCCTCAGGTGCCATCTCAACTGGGAAGAGAATCCTCCTAAGCTAGCCTCCTTGCAGTGACATGTCACTGAGAATCATTTTCCTCAGTGAGAATCTCTGCAGTGAAAAAGTTTCTCTTAAGGGATTGTCTCTGTAGTGGAATGTTGCAGGAAGTCCTCTTGGTTGGGTAGTGTCCCTGGATTGTAGATCATCCTTTTATTGAGCTGCACTGCACTCACATGTTACTGAACAGCACCTTCCTCTGCAAGAATACTAGCAGTAGAATATATAGTCTTATCAGAATGAAGCCTGCTGTAAGAGCATCCGAAATAGCCCTATTGGCAGTGTCTCTGCAGTAAGTGGACACTGAGTTGAAACTACTTTCTTGAATTGATTGCACAGTTAAGTACCCTTGTTGCTCGGCACTGTTGCCATTATGGAATCGGAGCGATTGAGAAAAACAACGGTCCGTACTGTAGAATAGAATCCTGTTGTGCTCTGTTTAGTGACCAATCGACACCAGTGCACCAGGAATACATAAACATGATCAAACAAGAAGAAAAGTGATGAATTCAAATGTAATGCATTTTATTTAGAAAACTCCACAAAACCTGCACCATACAACACTTGCAGTGAGTGATTAATAAGAGGATCTGAAACTATGTCAAAGGAAATGAATAGGTAAGACATGAAAATCACAAAAAGTCTGGTGCTCAAGGTGGATATTGTACCAAGTGTCATGACCATGAGACTGCGTGACACATGTTTCGGAAAATATCTGGCTTCAACAGCTGAAGGATTACTTGAAAAGTCAAGCAAGTTAGCAAGGATGTTCCAACCTAGAAGAGGGCATTGCAGTGTGAGGGCATCATGGAAGTCATCATTAGAGACAATGAATACATGATCACTAAGTCAATGACCCCCTAGTTAGTATCTTTACCAAGTGGGTGGCTGTGAGACAGTGATCACCAGAGATAGGAAGTCAGAGATGCCAGGTGAACTGAAAATATGCCAGCCAAGAAATCAAGTTTGTAGAAATCATCAATTTTTTGAGACAGAGTAAGATAAATGCTGGAACTCTAGAATAGTGTCCATAATGGAAAAATCTTACAGCAATCCTTTAATTTTTTGAAGTGCGAATGCCAAGAATATAACACACAGTGCATCGAATTTACGCATTTGGCCAATCCAAAGCAGTTGCTAAGGATTGGTGTATGTCAGTACTATTTGTCCCTATTTTGAGTTCATCTTCATTTCCATTTGTAGAAAGTACCAGTATATACACATTTTTTAGAAGACAAAACATCAGAAGCCAAACTAAAAGCTATTTCAGTGCATATAAATCGAAATACTATAAATAAGGATGGCAAGGAGTAGCAACCACCGCACTGTATACTCTCTTCAATCAAAAGTGATCAATATGAATTGCAGAAGGGTTTGTGTTGCAGGAGTTGTTCCTTTCTTTACCTTCGCTCACTGGACCATCATATGCAAGGTGTGTTTTCCAAACTCACAGACTTGCGTTACATGTTGACTGTGTTTTTTTCATGTTTTTGTTGTTTTTGCCATGGGGTGTTTATTCTGTGTGTGAATTGGTGTTCAGTTGGTCTATTATGATCAGATCAGTATTTATCTACCAAGTGGCCCTGTGGCCTAATGCATAAGGCATCAGCCTCCGAAGCTGGGGATTGTGGGTTCAAGTCCCACCTGGGTTGTCAATTATTTTAAATTTATATCTTAATTAAATATGAACGAATTTCAACATATATTAACATAAAGATGATTAAAAGGTCTCATCAATGAAAATCATCACACTCATTTCATTCACCTTGTCAATACTGATGTATTACCGCGAGACTATGCAGTAAAGACACGTGAATCTTGTCCTGTCTTCATAGAGCTGCCTTGCAACTGTGACATGTCACTTAATATTTTGTTTCTCAGGGAGTATAGCAGCAGAGAAACATATACTGCTAATTCAATTCCTTATGAGGGCACCAGCATTTAAGATGTTACTCTTAAGTGAGCTCCCATGTTCAAGTCCCACCTGGGTTGTCAATAATTTTACATTTTCATCTTAATTAAATATGAACGAATTTCAACGTATATTACCATAAAGGTGATTAAAAGGTCTCATCAATGAAAATCATCACACTCATTTCATTCACCTTGTCAATACTGATGTATTACCGCGAGACTATGCAGTAAAGACATGTGAATCTTGTCCTGTCTTCATAGAGCTGCCTTGCAACTGTGACATGTCACTTAATATTTTGTTTCTCAGGGAGTATAGCAGCAGAGAAACATATACTGCTAATTCAATTCCTTATGAGGGCCCCAGCATTTA
Source organism: Ambystoma mexicanum (assembly GCF_040938575.1). Lineage (NCBI taxonomy): Eukaryota > Metazoa > Chordata > Amphibia > Caudata > Ambystomatidae > Ambystoma > Ambystoma mexicanum. The sequence goes on from NC_090926.1 coordinate 1,106,047,457, forward strand.
AGATGTTACTCTTACGTGAGCTCCCATGTAGCCACCAATTGCTGAAAAGTGTCTTCCTCAGGTGCCATCTCAACTGTGAAGAGAATCCTCCTAAGATAGCCTCCTTGCAGTGACATGTCACTGAGAATCATTTTCCTCAGTGAGAATCTCTGCAGTGAAAAAGTTTCTCTTAAGGGATTGTCTCTGTATTGGAATGTTACAGGAAGTCCTCTTGGTTGGGTAGTGTCCCTGGATTGTAGATCATCCTTTTATAGAGCTGCACTGCACTCACATGTTACTGAACAGCACCTTCCTCTGCAAGAATATTAGCAGTAGAAAATATAGTCTTATGAGAATGAAGCCTGCTGTAAGAGCATCCGAAATAGCCCTATTGTCAGTGTCTCTGGAGTAAGTGGACACTGAGTTGAAACTACTTTCTTGAATTGATTGCACAGTTAAGTACCCTTGTTGCTCGGCACTGTTGCCAATATGGAATCGGAGCGATTGAGAAAAACAACGTTCCGTACTGTAGAATAGAATCCTGTTGTGCTCTGTTTAGTGACCAATCGACACCAGTGCACCAGGAATACATAAACATGATAAAACAGGAAGAAAAGTGATGAATTCAAATGTAATGCATTTTATTTAGAAAACTCCACAAAACCTGCACCATACAAAACTTGCAGGGAGTGATTAATAAGAGGATCTGAAACTATGTCAAAGGAAATGAATAGGTAAGACATGAAAATCACAAAAAGTCTGGTGCTCAAGATGGATATTGTGTCAAGTGTCATGACCATGAGACTGCGTGACACATGTTTTGGAAAATATCTGGCTTCAACAGGTGAAGGATTACTTGAAAAGTCAAGCAAGTTAGCAAGGATGTTCCAACCTAGAAGAGGGCATTGCAGTGTGAGGGCATCATGGAAGTCATCATTAGAGACAATGAATACATTATCACTAAGTCAATGACCTCTTAGTTAGTATCTTTACCAAGTGGGTGGCCGTGAGACAGTGATTACCACAGATAGGAAGTCAGAGATGCCAGGTGAACTGAAAATATGCCAGGCAAGAAATCAAGTTTGTAGAAATCATCAATTTTTTGAGACAGAGTAAGATAAATGCTGGAACTCTAGAATAGTGTCCATAATGGAAAAATCTTACAGCAATCCTTTAATTTTTTGAAGTGTGAATGCCAAGAATATAACACACAGTGCATCGAATTTACGCATTTGGCCAATCCAAAGCAGTTGCTAAGGATTGGTGCATGTCAGGACTATTTGTCCCTATTTTGAGTTCATCTTCATTTCCATCTGTAGAAAGTACCAGTATATACACATTTTTTAGAATACAAAACATCAGAAGCCAAACTAAAAGCTATTTCAGTGCATATAAATCGTAATAATATAAATACGGATGGCGAGGAGTAGCATCCAGCGCACTGTATACTCTCTTCAATCAAAAGTGATCAATATGAATTGGTTTGTGTTGCAGGAGTTGTTCCTTTCTTTACCTTCGCTCACTGGACCATCATATGCAAGGTGTGTTTTCCAAACTCACAGACTTGCTTTACATGTTGACTGTGTTTTTTTCATGTTTTTGTTGTTTTTGCCATGGGGTGTTTATTCTGTGTGTGAATTGGTGTTCAGTTGGTCTATTATGGTAAGATCAGTGCTTTTCTATCAAGTGGCCCTGTGGCGGAATTGATAAGGCATCAGCCTCCGAAGCTGGGGATTGTGGGCAGAGCCGTTGCTAAGGGGGCTATAGCTCCTGGTCTTTTGGTTGTAGCCCCGGATAGAATCTCAGGAGCTACAACCAAAAGGCTAGCTAGCCCCCAGTCCTGACAGTCCTGACATTAGCATAGCCCCGGGTCTTGTCCAGACCTAGCAACACCCCTGATTGTGGGTTCAAGTCCCACCTGGGTCGTCAATTATTTTAAATTTTGATCTTAATTAAATATGAACGAATTTCAACATATATTAACATAAAGATGATTAAAAGGTCTCATCAATGAAAATCATCACACTCATTTCATTCACCTTGTCAATACTGATGTATTACCGACACTATGCAGTAAAGACACGTGAATCCTGTCCTGTCTTCATAGAGCTGCCTTGCAACTGTGACATGTCACTTAATATTTTGTTTCTCAGGGAGTATAGCAGCAGAGAAACATATACTGCTAATTCAATTCCTTATGAGGGCCCCAGCATTTAAGATGTTACTCTTAAGTGAGCTCCCATGTTCAAGTCCCACCTGGGTCGTCAATTATTTTAAATTTTCATCTTAATTAAATATGAACGAATTTCAACATATATTAACATAAAGATGATTAAAAGGTCTCATCAATGAAAATCATCACACTCATTTCATTCACCTTGTCAATACTGATGTATTACCGCGAGACTATGCAGTAAAGACACGTGAATCCTGTCCTGTCTTCATAGAGCTGCCTTGCAACTGTGACATGTCACTTAATATTTTGTTTCTCAGGGAGTATAGCAGCAGAGAAACATATACTGCTAATTCAATTCCTTATGAGGGCCCCAGCATTTAAGATGTTACTCTTAAGTGAGCTCCCATGTTCAAGTCCCACCTGGGTCGTCAATTATTTTAAATTTTCATCTTAATTAAATATGAACGAATTTCAACATATATTAACATAAAGATGATTAAAAGGTCTCATCAATGAAAATCATCACATTCATTTCATTCACCTTGTCAATACTGATGTATTACCGCGAGACTATGCAGTAAAGACACGTGAATCTTGTCCTGTCTTCTTAGAGCTGCCTTGCAACTGTGACATGTCACTTAATATTTTGTTTCTCAGGGAGTATAGCAGCAGAGAAACATATACTGCTAATTCAATTCCTTATGAGGGCCCCAGCATTTAAGATGTTACTCTTAAGTGAGCTCCCATGTAACCACCAATTGCTGAAAAGTGTCTTCCTCAGGTGCCATCTCAACTGTGAAGAGAATCCTCCTAAGCTAGCCTCCTTGCAGTGACATGTCACTGAGAATCATTTTCCTCAGTGAGAAACTCTGCAGTGAAAAAGTTTCTCTTAAGGGATTGTCTCTGTAGTGGAATGTTACAGGAAGTCCTCTTGGTTGGGTAGTGTCCCTGGATTGTAGATCATCCTTTTATAGAGCTGCACTGCACTCACATGTTACTGGACAGCACCTTCCTCTGCAAGAATACTAGCAGTAGAATATATAGTCTTATGAGAATGAAGCCTGCTGTAAGAGCATCCGAAATAGCCCTATTGTCAGTGTCTCTGCAGTAAGTGGACACTGAGTTGAAACTACTTTCTTGAATTGATTGCACAGTTAAGTACCCTTGTTGCTCGGCACTGTTGCCATTATGGAATCGGAGCGATTGAGAAAAACAATGGTCCGTACTGTAGAATAGAATCCTGTTGTGCTCTGTTTAGTGACCAATCGACACCAGTGCACCAGGAATACATAAACATGATAAAACAGGAAGAAAAGTGATGAATTCAAATGTAATGCATTTTATTTAGAAAACTCCACAAAACCTGCACCATACAAAACATGCAGTGAGTGATTAATAAGAGGATCTGAAACTATGTCAAAGGAAATGAATAGGTAAGACATGAAAATCACAAAAAGTCTGGTGCTCAAGATGGATATTGTGTCAAGTGTCATGACCATGAGACTGCGTGACACATGTTTTGGAAAATATCTGGCTTCAACAGGTGAAGGATTACTTGAAAAGTCAAGCAAGTTAGCAAGGATGTTGCAACCTAGAAGAGGGCATTGCAGTGTGAGGGCATCATGGAAGTCATCATTAGAGACAATGAATACATTATCACTAAGTCAATGACCTCCTAGTTAGTATCTTTACCAAGTGGGTGGCCGTGAGACAGTGATTACCACAGATAGGAAGTCAGAGATGCCAGGTGAACTGAAAATATGCCAGGCAAGAAATCAAGTTTCTAGAAATCATCAATTTTTTGAGACAGAGTAAGATAAATGCTGGAACTCTAGAATAGTGTCCATAATGGAAAAATCTTACAGCAATCCTTTAATTTTTTGAAGTGCGAATGCCAAGAATATAACACACAGTGCATCGAATTTACGCATTTGGCCAATCCAAAGCAGTTGCTAAGGATTGGTGCATGTCAGGATTATTTGTCCCTATTTTGAGTTCATCTTCATTTCCATCTGTAGAAAGTACCAGTATATACACATTTTTTAGAATACAAAACATCAGAAGCCAAACTAAAAGCTATTTCAGTGCATATAAATCGAAATAATATAAATACGGATGGCGAGGAGTAGCATCCAGCGCACTGTATACTCTCTTCAATCAAAAGTGATCAATATGAATTGCGGAAGGGTTTGTGTTGCAGGAGTTGTTCCTTTCTTTACCTTCGCTCACTGGACCATCATATGCAAGGTGTGTTTTCCAAACTCACAGACTTGCTTTACATGTTGACTGTGTTTTTTTCATGTTTTTGTTGTTTTTGCCATGGGGTGTTTATTCTGTGTGTGAATTGGTGTTCAGTTGGTCTATTATGGTCAGATCAGTGTTTATCTATCAAGTGGCCCTGTGGCCTAATGGATCAGGCATCAGCCTCCGAAGCTGGGGGTTGTGGGTTCAATTATTTTAAATTTTGATCTTAATTAAATATGAACGAATTTCAACATATATTAACATAAAGATGATTAAAAGGTCTCATCAATGAAAATCATCACACTCATTTCATTCACCTTGTCAATACTGATGTATTACCGCGAGACTATGCAGTAAAGACACGTGAATCTTGTCCTGTCTTCATAGAGCTGCCTTGCAACTGTGACATGTCACTTAATATTTTGTTTCTCACGGAGTATAGCAGCAGAGAAACATATACTGCTAATTCATTCATTATGAGGGCCCCAGCATTTAAGATGTTACTCTTAAGTGAGCTCCCATGTTCAAGTCCCACCTGGGTAGTCAATTATTTTAAATTTTGATCTTAATTAAATATGAACGAATTTCAACATATATTAACATAAAGATGATTAAAAGGTCTCATCAATGAAAATCATCACACTCATTTCATTCACCTTGTCAATACTGATGTATTACCGCGAGACTATGCAGTAAAGACACGTGAATCTTGTCCTGTCTTCATAGAGCTGCCTTGCAACTGTGACATGTCACTTAATATTTTGTTTCTCACGGAGTATAGCAGCAGAGAAACATATACTGCTAATTCATTCATTATGAGGGCCCCAGCATTTAAGATGTTACTCTTAAGTGAGCTCCCATGTTCAAGTCCCACCTGGGTCGTCAATTATTTTAAAATTTCATCTTAATTAAATATGAACGAATTTCAACATATATTAACATAAAGATGATTAAAAGGTCTCATCAATGAAAATCATCACACTCATTTTTGTTTCTCAGGGAGTATAGCAGCAGAGAAACATATACTGCTAATTCAATTCCTTATGAGGGCCCCAGCATTTAAGATGTTACTCTTACGTGAGCTCCCATGTAGCCACCAATTGCTGAAAAGTGTCTTCCTCAGGTGCCATCTCAACTGTGAAGAGAATCCTCCTAAGCTAGCCTCCTTGCAGTGACATGTCACTGAGAATCATTTTCCTCAGTGAGAATCTCTGGAGTGAAAAAGTTTCTCTTAAGGGATTGTCTCTGTAGTGGAATGTTACAGGAAGTCCTCTTGGTTGGGTAGTGTCCCTGGATTGTAGATCATCCTTTGATAGAGCTGGACTGCACTCACATGTTACTGAACAGCACCTTCCTCTGCAAGAATACTAGCAGTAGAATCTATAGTCTTATCAGAATGAAGCCTGCTGTAAGAGCATCCGAAATAGCCCTATTGCCATTGTCTCTGCAGTAAGTGGACACTGAGTTGAAACTACTTTCTTGAATTGATTGCACAGTTAAGTACCCTTGTTGCTCGGTACTGTTGCCATTATGGAATCGGAGCGATTGAGAAAGACAACCGTCCGTACTGTAGAATAGAATCCTGTTGTGCTCTTTTTAGTGACCAATCGACACCAGTGTACCAGGAATACATAAACATGATAAAACAGGAAGAAAAGTGATGAATTCAAATGTAATGCATTTTATTTAGAAACCTCCACAAAACCTGCACCATACAAAACTTGCAGTGAGTGATTAATAAGAGGATCTGAAACTATGTCAAAGGAAATGAATAGGTAAGACATGAAAATCACAAAAAGTCTGGTGCTCAAGATGGATATTGTGTCAAGTGTCATGACCATGAGACTGCGTGACACATGTTTCGGAAAATATCTGGCTTCAACAGGTGAAGGATAACTTGAAAAGTCAAGCAAGTTAGCAAGGATTTTCCAACCTAGAAGAGGGCATTGCAGTGTGAGGGCATCATGGAAATCATCATTAGAGAAAATGAATACATTATCACTAAGTCAATGAGCTCCTAGTTAGTATCTTTACCAAGTGGGTGGCCGTGAAACAGTGATTACCACAGATAGGAAGTCAGAGATGCCAGGTGAACTGAAAATATGCCAGCCAAGAAATCAAGTTTGTAGAAATCATCAATTTTTTGAGACAGAGTAAGATAAATGCTGGAACTCTAGAATAGTGTCCATAATGGAAAAATCTTACAGCAATCCTTTAATTTTTTGAAGTGCGAATGCCAAGAATATAACACACAGTGCATCGAATTTACGCATTTGGCCAATCCAAAGCAGTTGCTAAGGATTGGTGCATGTCAGGACTATTTGTCCCTATTTTGAGTTCATCTTCATTTCCATTTGTAGAAAGTACCAGTATATACACATTTTTTAGAAGACAAAACATCAGAAGCCAAACTAAAAGCTATTTCAGTGCATATAAATCGAAATACTATAAATAAGGATGGCACGGAGTAGCAACCACCGCACTGTATACTCTCTTCAATCAAAAGTGATCAATATGAATTGCGGAAGGGGATGTGTTGCAGAAGTTGTTCCTTTCTTTACCTTCGCTCACTGGACCATCATATGCAAGGTGTGTTTTCCAAACTCACAGACTTTCTTTACATGTTGATTGTGTTTTTTTCATGTTTTTGTTGTTTTTGCCATGGGTGTTTATTGTGTGTGAATTGGTGTTCAGTTGGTCTATTATGGTCAGATCAGTGTTTATCTATCAAGTGGCCCTTTGGCCTAATGGATAAGGCATCAGCCTCCGAAGCTGGGGATTGTGGGTTCAAGTCCCACCTATGTCGTCAATTATTTTAAATTTTGATCTTAATTAAATATGAACGAATTTCAACATATATTAACATAAAGATGATTAAAAGGTCTCATCAATGAAAATCATCACACTCATTTCATTCACCTTGTCAATACTGATGTATTACCGCGACACTATGCAGTAAAGACACGTGAATCTTGTCCTGTCTTCATAGAGCTGCCTTGCAACTGTGACATATCACTTAATATTTTGCTTCTCAGGGAGTATAGCAGCAGAGAAACATATACTGCTCATTCAATTCCTTATGAGGGCCCCAGCATTTAAGATGTTACTCTTACGTGAGCTCCCATGTAGCCACCAATTGCTGAAAAGTGTCTTCCTCAGGTGCCATCTCAACTGTGAAGAGAATCCTCCTAAGCTAGCCTCCTTGCAGTGACATGTCACTGAGAATCATTTTCCTCAGTGAGAATCTCTGCAGTGAAAACGTTTCTCTTAAGGGATTGTCTCTGTAGTGGAATGTTACAGGAAGTCCTCTTGGTTGGGTAGTGTCCCTGGATTGTAGATCATCCTTTTATAGAGCTGGACTGCACTCACAAGTTACTGAACAGCACCTTCCTCTGCAAGAATACTAGCAGTAGAATATATAGTCTTATCAGAATGAAGCCTGCTGTAAGAGCATCCGAAATAGCCCTATTGCCAGTGTCTCTGCAGTAAGTGGACACTGAGTTGAAACTACTTTCTTGAATTGATTGCACAGTTAAGTACCCTTGTTGCTCGGCACTGTTGCCATTATGGAATCGGAGCGATTGAGAAAGACAACCGTCCATACTGTAGAATAGAATCCTGTTGTGCTCTTTTTAGTGACCAATCGACACCAGTGTACCAGGAATACATAAACATGATAAAACAGGAAGAAAAGTGATGAATTCAAATGTAATGCATTTTATTTAGAAACCTCCACAAAACCTGCACCATACAAAACTTGCAGTGAGTGATTAATAAGAGGATCTGAAACTATGTCAAAGGAAATGAATAGGTAAGACATGAAAATCACAAAAAGTCTGGTGCTCAAGATGGATATTGTGTCAAGTGTCATGACCATGAGACTGCGTGACACATGTTTCGGAAAATATCTGGCTTCAACAGGTGAAGGATTACTTGAAAAGTCAAGCAAGTTAGCAAGGATTTTCCAACCTAGAAGAGGGCATTGCAGTGTGAGGGCATCATGGAAATCATCATTAGAGAAAATGAATACATTATCACTAAGTCAATGACCTCCTAGTTAGTATCTTTACCAAGTGGCTGGCCGTGAAACAGTGATTACCACAGATAGGAAGTCAGAGATGCCAGGTGAACTGAAAATATGCCAGCCAAGAAATCAAGTTTGTAGAAATCATCAATTTTTTGAGCCAGAGTAGGATAAATGCTGGAACTCTAGAATAGTGTCCATAATGGAAAAATCTTACAGCAATCCTTTAATTTTTTGAAGTGCGAATGCCAAGAATATAACACACAGTGCATCAAATTTACGCATTTAGCCAATCCAAAGCAGTTGCTAAGGATTGGTGCATGTCAGGACTATTTGTCCCTATTTTGAGTTCATCTTCATTTCCATCCGTAGAAAGTACCAGTATATACACATTTTTTAGAAGACAAAACATCAGAAGCCAAACTAAAAGCTATTTCAGTGCATATAAATCGAAATACTATAAATAAGGATGGCAAGGAGTAGCAACCACCGCACTGTATACTCTCTTCAATCAAAAGTGATCAATATGAATTGCGGAAGGGTTTGTGTTGCAGGAGTTGTTCCTTTCTTTACCTTCGCTCACTGCACCATCATATGCAAGGTGTGTTTTCCAAACTCACAGACTTGCTTTACATGTTGACTGTGTTTTTTTCATGTTTTTGTTGTTTTTGCCATGGGGTGTTTATTCTGTGTGTGAATTGGTGTTCAGTTGGTCTATTATGGTAAGATCAGTGTTTATCTATCAAGTGGCCCTGTGGCCTAATGGATAAGGCATCAGCCTCCGAAGCTGGGGACTGTGGGCAGCGGCCTTGCTAAGGGGGCTATAGCTCCTGGTCTTTTGGTTGTAGCCCCGGATAGAATCTCAGGAGCTACAACCAAAAGGCTAGCTAGCCCCCAGTCCTGACATTAGCATAGCCCCGGGTCTTGTCCAGACCTAGCAACACCCCTGATTGTGGGTTCAAGTCCCACCTGGGTCGTCAATTATTTTAAATGTTGATCTTAATTAAATATGAACGAATTTCAACATATATTAACATAAAGATGATTAAAAGGTCTCGTCAATGAAAATCATCACACTCATTTCATTCACCTTGTCAATACTGATGTATTACCGCGAGACTATGCAGTAAAGACATGTGAATCTTGTCCTGTCTTCATAGAGCTGCCTTGCAACTGTGACATGTCACTTCATATTTTGTTTCTCAGGGAGTATAGCAGCAGAGAAACATATACTGCTAATTCATTCCTTATGAGGGACCCAGCATTTAAGATGTTACTCTTAAGTGAGCTCCCATGTTCAAGTCCCACCTGGGTCGTCAATAATTTTAAATTTTCATCTTAATTAAATATGAACGAATTTCAACATATATTAACATTAAGTTGATTAAAAGGTCTCATCAATGAAAATCATCACACTCATTTCATTCACCTTGTCAATACTGATGTATTACCGCGAGACTATGCAGTAAAGACACGTGAATCTTGTCCTGTCTTCATAGAGCTGCCTTGCAACTGTGACATGTCACTTAATATTTTGTTTCTCAGGGAGTATAGCAGCAGAGAAACATATACTGCTAATTCATTCCTTATGAGGGCCCCAGCATTTAAGATGTTACTCTTAAGTGAGCTCCCATGTTCAAGTCCCACCTGGGTCGTCAATAATTTTAAATTTTCATCTTAATTAAATATGAACGAATTTCAACATATATTAACATAAAGATGATTAAAAGGTCTCATAAATGAAAATCATCACACTCATTTCATTCACCTTGTCAATACTGATGTATTACAGCGAGACTATGCAGTAAAGACACGTGAATCTTGCACTGTCTTCACAGAGCTGCCTTGCAACTGTGACATGTCAATTAATATTTTGTTTCTCAGGAAGTATAGCAGCAGAGAAACATATACTGCAAATTCAATTCCTTATGAGGGCCCCAGCATTTAAGATGTTACTCTTAAGTGAGCTCCCATGTAACCACCAATTGCTGAAAAGTGTCTTCCTCAGGTGCCATCTCAACTGTGAAGAGAATCCTCCTAAGCTAGCCTCCTTGCAGTGACATGTCACTGAGAATCATTTTCCTCAGTGAGAATCTCTGCAGTGAAAAAGTTTCACTTAAGGGATAGTCTCTGTAGTGGAATGTTACAGGAAGTCCTTTTGGTTGGGTAGTGTCCCTGGATTGTAGATCATCCTTTTATAGAGCTGCACTGCACTCACATGTTACTGAACAGCACCTTCCTCTGCAAGAATACTAGCAGTAGAAAATATAGTCTTATGAGAATGAAGCCTGCTGTAAGAGCATCCGAAATAGCCCTATTGTCAGTGTCTCTGCAGTAAGTGGACACTGAGTTGAAACTACTTTATTGAATTGATTGCACAGTTAAGTACCCTTGTTGCTTGGCACTGTTGCCATTATGGAATCGGAGCGATTGAGAAAAACAACGGTCCGTACTGTAGAATAGAATCCTGTTGTGCTCTGTTTAGTGACCAATCGACACCAGTGCACCAGGAATACATAAACATGATAAAACAGGAAGAAAAGTGATGAATTCAAATGTAATGCATTTTATTTAGAAAACTCCACAAAACCTGCACCATACAAAACTTGCAGTGAGTGATTAATAAGAGGATCTGAAACTATGTCAAAGGAAATGAATAGGTAAGACATGAAAATCACAAAAAGTCTGGTGCTCAAGATGGATATTATGTCAAGTGTCATGACCATGAGACTGCGTGACACATGTTTCGGAAAATATCTGGCTTCAACAGGTGAAGGATTACTTGAAAAGTCAAGCAAGTTAGCAAGGATGTTCAAACCTAGAAGAGGGCATTGCAGTGTGAGGGCATCATGGAAATCATCATTAGAGAAAATGAATACATTATCACTAAGTCAATGACCTCCTAGTTAGTATCTTTACCAGGTGGGTGGCCGTGAGACAGTGATTACCACAGATAGGAAGTCAGAGATGCCAGGTGAACTGAAAATATGCCAGCCAAGAAATCACGTTTGTAGAAATCATCAATTTTTTGAGACAGAGTAAGATAAATGCTGGAACTCTAGAATAGTGTCCATAATGGAAAAATCTTACAGCAATCCTTTAATTTTTTGAAGTGCGAATGCCAAGAATATAACACACAGTGCATCGAATTTACGCATTTGGCCAATCCAAAGCAGTTGCTCAGGATTGGTGCATGTCAGGACTATTTGTCCCTATTTTGAGTTCATCTTCATTTCCATTTGTAGAAAGTACCAGTGTATACACATTTTTTAGAATACAAAACATCAGAAGCCAAACTAAAAGCTATTTCAGTGCATATAAATCGAAATAATATAAATACAGATGGCGAGGAGTAGCATCCAGCGCACTGTATACTCTCTTCAATCAATTGAGATCAATATGAATTGCGGAAGGGTTTGTGTTGCAGGAGATGTTCCTTTCTTTACCTTCGCTCACTGGACCATCATATGCAAGGTGTGTTTTCCAAACTCACAGACTTGCTTTACATGTTGACTGTGTTTTTTTCATGTTTTTGTTGTTTTTGCCGTGGGGTGTTTATTCTGTGTGTGAATTGGTGTTCAGTTGGTCTATTATGGTCAGATCAGTGCTTTTCTATCAAGTGGCCCTGAGGCCTAATGGATAAGGCATCAGCCTCCGAAGCTGGGGATTGTGGGTTCAAGTCCCACCTGGGTCGTCAATTATTTTAAATTTTGATCTTAATTAAATATGAACGAATTTCAACATATATTAACATAAAGATGATTAAAAGGTCTCATCAATGAAAATCATCACACTCATTTCATTCACCTTGTCAATACTGATGTATTACCGCAAGACTATACAGTAAAGACACGTGAATCTTGTCCTGTCTCCATAGAGCTGCCTTGCAACTGTGACATGTCACTTAATATTTTGTTTCTCAGGGAGTATAGCAGCAGAGAAACATATACTGATAATTCATTCCTTATGAGGGCCCCAGCATTTAAGATGTTACTCTTAAGTGAGCTCCCATGTTCAAGTCCCACCTGGGTCGTCAATTATTTAAAATTTTCATCTTAATTAAATATGAAAGAATTTCAACATATATTAACATAAAGATGATTAAAAGGTCTCATCAACGAAAATCATCACACTCATTTCATTCACCTTGTCAATACTGATGTATTACTGCGAGACTATGCAGTAAAGACACGTGAATCCTGTCTTCATAGAGCTGCCTTGCAACTGTGACATGTCACTTAATATTTTGTTTCTCAGGGAGTATAGCAGCAGAGAAACATATACTGCTAATTCAATTCCTTATGAGGGCCCCAGCATTTAAGATGTTACTCTTAAGTGAGCTCCCATGTAACCACCAATTGCTGAAAAGTGTCTTCCTCGGGTGCCATCTCAACTGTGAAGAGAATCCTCCTAAGCTAGCCTCCTTGCAGTGACATGTCACTTCGAATCATTTTCCTCAGTGAGAATCTCTGCAGTGAAAACGTTTCTCTTAAGGGATTGTCTCTGTAGTGGAATGTTACAGGAAGTCCTCTTGGTTGGGTAGTGTCCCTGGATTGTAGATCATCCTTTTATAGAGATGCACTGCACTCACATGTTACTGAACAGCACCTTCCTCTGCAAGAATATTAGCAGTAGAAAATATAGTCTTATGAGAATGAAGCCTGCTGTAAGAGCATCCGAAATAGCCCTATTGTCAGTGTCTCTGCAGTAAGTGGACACTGAGTTGAAACTACTTTCTTGAATTGATTGCACAGTTAAGTACCCTTGTTGCTCGGCACTGTTGCCATTATGGAATCGGAGCGATTGAGAAAAACAACGGTCCGTACTGTAGAATAGAATCCTGTTGTGCTCTGTTTAGTGACCAATCGACACCAGTGCACCAGGAATACATAAACATGATAAAACAGGAAGAAAAGTGATGAATTCAAATGTAATGCATTTTATTCAGAAAACTCCACAAAACCTGCACCATACAAAACTTGCAGTGAGTGATTAATAAGAGGATCTGAAACTATGTCAAAGGAAATGAATAGGTAAGACATGAAAATCACAAAAAGTCTGGTGCTCAAGATGGATATTGTGTCAAGTGTCATGACCATGAGACTGCGTGACACATGTTTCGGAAAATATCTGGCTTCAACAGGTGAAGGATTACTTGAAAAGTCAAGCAAGTTAGCAAGGATGTTCCAACCTAGAAGAGGGCATTGCAGTGTGAGGGCATCATGGAAGTCATCATCAAAGACAATGAATACATTATCACTAAGTCAATGACCTCCTAGTTAGTATCTTTACCAAGTGGGTGGCCGTGAGACAGAGATTACCACAGATAGGAAGTCAGAGATGCCAGGTGAACTGAAAATATGCCAGGCAAGAAATCAAGTTTGTAGAAATCATCAATTTTTTGAGACAGAGTAAGATAAATGCTGGAACTCTAGAATAGTGTCCATAATGGAAAAATCTTACAGCAATCCTTTAATTTTTTGAAGTGCGAATGCCAAGAATATAACACACAGTGCATCGAATTTACGCATTTGGCCAATCCAAAGCAGTTGCTAAGGATTGGTGCATGTCAGGACTATTTGTCCCTATTTTGAGTTCATCTTCATTTCCATCTGTAGAAAGTACCAGTATATACACATTTTTTAGAATACAAAACATCAGAAGCCAAACTAAAAGCTATTTCAGTGCATATAAATCGAAATAATATAAATACGGATGGCTAGGAGTAGCATCCAGAGCACTGTATACTCTCTTCAATCAAAAGTGATCAATATGAATTGCGGAAGAGTTTGTGTTGCAGGAGTTGTTCCTTTCTTTACCTTCGCTCACTGGACCATCATATGCAAGGTGTGTTTTCCAAACTCACAGACTTGCTTTACCTGTTGACTGTTTTTTTCATGTTTTTGTTGTTTTTGCCATGGGGTGTTTATTCTGTGTGTGAATTGGTGTTCAGTTGGTCTATTATGGTCAGATCAGTGCTTTCCTATCAAGTGGCCCTGTGGCCTAATGGATAAGGCATCAGCCTCCGAAGGTGGGAATTGTGGGTTCAAGTCCCACGAAGCTGGGGATTGTGGGTTCAAGTCCCACCTGGGTCGTCAATTATTTTAAATTTTGATCTTAATTAAATATGAACGAATTTCAACATATATTAACATAAAGATGATTAAAAGGTCTCATCAATGAAAATCATCACACTCATTTCAATCACCTTGTCAATACTGATGTATTACTGCGAGACTATGCAGTAAAGACACGTGAATCTTGTCCTGTCTTCATAGAGCTGCCTTGCAACTGTGACATGTCACTTCATATTTTGTTTCTCAGGGAGTATAGCAGCAGAGAAACATATACTGCTAATTCAATTCCTTATGAGGGCCCCAGCATTTAAGATGTTACTCTTAAGTGAGCTCCCATGTAACCACCAATTGCTGAAAAGTGTCTTCCTCAGGTGCCATCTCAACTGTGAAGAGAATCCTCCTAAGCTAGCCTCCTTGCAGTGACATGTCACTGAGAATCATTTTCCTCAGTGAGAATCTCTGCAGTGAAAAAGTTTCTCTTAAGGGATTGTCTCTGTAGTGGAATGTTACAGGAAGTCCTCTTGGTTGGGTAGTGTCCCTGGATTGTAGATCATCCTTTTATAGAGCTGCACTGCACTCACATGTTACTGAACAGCACCTTCCTCTGCAAGAATATTAGCAGTAGAAAATATAGTTTTATGAGAATGAAGCCTGCTGTAAGAGCATCCGAAAAAGCCCTATTGCCAGTGTCTCTGCAGTAAGTGGACACTGAGTTGAAACTACTTTCTTGAATTGATTGCACAGTTAAGTACCCTTGTTGCTCGGCACGTTTGCCATTATGGAATCGGAGCGATTGAGAAAGACAACGGTCCGTACTGTAAAATAGAATCCTGTTGTGCTCTTTTTAGTGACCAATCGACACCAGTGTACCAGGAATACATAAACATGATAAAACAGGAAGAAAAGTGATGAATTCAAATGTAATGCATTTTATTTAGAAACCTCCACAAAACCTGCACCATACAAAACTTGCAGTGAGTGATTAATAAGAGGATCTGAAACTATGTCAAAGGAAATGAATAGGTAAGACATGAAAATCACAAAAAGTCTGGTGCTCAAGATGGATATTGTGTCAAGTGTCATGACCATGAGACTGCGTGACACATGTTTCGGAAAATATCTGGCTTCAACAGGTGAAGGATTACTTGAAAAGTCAAGCAAGTTAGCAAGGATTTTCCAACCTAGAAGAGGGCATTGCACTGTGACGGCATCATGGAAGTCATCATTAGAGACAATGAATACATTATCACTAAGTCAATGACCTCCTAGTTAGTATCTTTACCAAGTGGGTGGCCGTGAAACAGTGATTACCACAGATAGGAAGTCAGAGATGCCAGGTGAACTGAAAATATGCCAGCCAAGAAATCACGTTTGTAGAAATCATCAATTTTTTGAGACAGAGTAAGATAAATGCTGGAACTCTAGAATAGTGTCCATAATGGAAAAATCTTACAGCAATCCTTTAATTTTTTGAAGTGCGAATGCCAAGAATATAACACACAGTGCATCGAATTTACGCATTTGGCCAATCCAAAGCAGTTGCTAAGGATTGGTGCATGTCAGGACTATTTGTCCCTATTTTGAGTTCATCTTCATTTCCATTTGTAGAAAGTACCAGTGTATACACATTTTTTAGAATACAAAACATCAGAAGCCAAACTAAAAGCTATTTCAGTGCATATAAATCGAAATAATATAAATACGGATGGCGAGGAGTAGCATCCAGCGCACTGTATACTCTCTTCAATCAAAAGTGATCAATATGAATTGCGGAAGGGTTTGTGTTGCAGGAGATGTTCCTTTCTTTACCTTCGCTCACTGGACCATCATATGCAAGGTGTGTTTTCCAAACTCACAGACTTGCTTTACATGTTGACTGTGTTTTTTTTCATGTTTTTGTTGTTTTTGCCATGGGGTGTTTATTCTGTGTGTGAATTGGTGTTCAGTTGGTCTATTATGGTCAGATCAGTGTTTTTCTATCAAGTGGCCCTGAGGCCTAATGGATAAGGCATCAGCCTCCGAAGCTGGGGATTGTGGGTTCAAGTGAATTTTGATCTTAATTAAATATGAACGAATTTCAACATATATTAACATAAAGATGATTAAAAGGTCTCATCAATGAAAATCATCACACTCATTTCATTCACCTTGTCAATACTGATGTATTACCGCCAGACTATGCAGTAAAGACACGTGAATCTTGTCCTGTCTTCATAGAGCTGCCTTGCAACTGTAACATGTCCCTTAATATTTTGTTTTTCAGGGAGTATAGCAGCAGAGAAACATATACTGCTAATTCATTCCTTATGAGGGCCCCAGCATTTAAGATGTTACTCTTAAGTGAGCTCCCATGTTCAAGTCCCACCTGGGTCGTCAATTATTTTAAGTTTTCATCTTAATTAAATATGAACGAATTTCAACATATATTAACATAAAGATGATTAAAAGGTCTCATCAATGAAAATCATCACACTCATTTCATTCACCTTGTCAATACTGATGTATTACCGTGAGACTATGCAGTAAAGACACGTGAATTTTGTCCTGTCTTCATAGAGCTGCCTTGCAACTGTAACATGTCCCTTAATATTTTGTTTTTCAGGGAGTATAGCAGCTGAGAAACATATACTGCTAATTCAATTCCTTATGAGGGCCCCAGCATTTAAGATGTTACTCTTAAGTGAGCTCCCATGTAGCCACCAATTGCTGAAAAGTGTCTTCCTCGGGTGCCATCTCAACTGTGAAGAGAATCCTCCTAAGCTAGCCTCCTTGCAGTGACATGTCACTGAGAATCATTTTCCTCAGTGAGAATCTCTGCAGTGAAAAAGTTTCTCTTAAGGGATTGTCTCTGTAGTGGAATGTTGCAGGAAGTCCTCTTGGTTGGGTAGTGTCCCTGGATTGTAGATCATCCTTTTATTGAGCTGCACTGCACTCACATGTTACTGAACAGCACCTTCCTCTGCAAGAATACTAGCAGTAGAATATATAGTCTTATCAGAATGAAGCCTGCTGTAAGAGCATCCGAAATAGCCCTATTGCCAGTGTCTCTGCAGTAAGTGGACACTGAGTTGAAACTACTTTCTTGAATTGATTGCACAGTTAAGTACCCTTGTTGCTCGGCACTGTTGCCATTATGGAATTGGAGCGGTTGAGAAAGACAACTGTCGTACTGTAGAATAGAATCCTGTTGTGCTCTGTTTAGTGACCAATCGACACCAGTGCACCAGGAATACATAAACATGATCAAACAAGAAGAAAAGTGATGAATTCAAATGTAATGCATTTTATTTAGAAAACTCCACAAAACCTGCACCATACAACACTTGCAGTGAGTGATTAATAAGAGGATCTGAAACTATGTCAAAGGAAATGAATAGGTAAGACATGAAAATCACAAAAAGTCTGGTGCTCAAGGTGGATATTGTGCCAAGTGTCATGACCATGAGACTGCGTGACACATGTTTCGGAAAATATCTGGCTTCAACAGGTGAAGGATTACTTGAAAAGTCAAGCAAGTTAGCAAGGATGTTCCAACCTAGAAGAGGGCATTGCAGTGTGAGGCCATCATGGAAGTCATCATTAGAGACAATGAATACATGATCACTAAGTCAATGACCCCCTAGTTAGTATCTTTACCAAGTGGGTGGCTGTGAGACAGTGATCACCACAGATAGGAAGTCAGAGATGCCAGGTGAACTGCAAATATGCCAGCCAAGAAATCAAGTTTGTAGAAATCATCAATTTTTTGAGACAGAGTAAGATAAATGCTGGAACTCTAGAATAGTGTCCATAATGGAAAAATCTTACAGCAATCCTTTAATTTTTTGAAGTGCGAATGCCAAGAATATAACACACAGTGCATCGAATTTACGCATTTGGCCAATCCAAAGCAGTTGCTAAGGATTGGTGCATGTCAGGACTATTTGTCCCTATTTTGAGTTTATCTTCATTTCCATTTGTAGAAAGTACAAGTATATACACATTTTTTAGAATACAAAACATCAGAAGCCAAACCAAAAGCTATTTCAGTGCATATAAATCGAAATACTATAAATAAGGATGGCAAGGAGTAGCAACCACCGCACTGTATACTCTCTTCAATCAAAAGTGATCAATATGAATTGCGGAAGGGTTTGTGTTGCAGGAGTTGTTCCTTTCTTTACCTTCGCTCACTGGACCATCATATGCAAGGTGTGTTTTCCAAACTCACAGACTTGCGTTACATGTTGACTGTGTTTTTTTCATGTTTTTGTTGTTTTTGCCATGGGGTGTTTATTCTGTGTGTGAATTGGTGTTAAGTTGGTCTATTATGGTCAGATCAGTGTTTATCTACCAAGTGGCCCTGTGGCCTAATGGATAAGGCATCAGCCTCCGAAGCTGGGGATTGTGGGTTCAAGTCCCACCTGGGTCGTCAATTATTTTGAATTTTGATCTTAATTAAATATGAACGAATTTCAACATATATTGACATAAAGATGATTAAAAGGTCTCATCAATGAAAATCATCACACTCATTTCATTCACCTTGTCAATACTGATGTATTACCGCGAGACTATGCAGTAAAGACACGTGAATCTTGTCCTGTCTTCATAGAGCTGCCTTGCAACTGTAACATGTCCCTTAATATTTTGTTTTTCAGGGAGTATAGCAGCAGAGAAACATATACTGCTAATTCAATTCCTTATGAGGGCCCCAGCATTTAAGATGTTACTCTTAAGTGAGCTCCCATGTAGCCACCAATTGCTGAAAAGTGTCTTCCTCAGGTGCCATCTCAACTGTGAAGAGAATCCTCCTAAGCTAGCCTCCTTGCAGTGACATGTCACTGAGAATCATTTTCCTCAGTGAGAATCTCTGCAGTGAAAAAGTTTCTCTTAAGGGATTGTCTCTGTAGTGGAATGTTACAGGAAGTCCTCTTGGTTGGGTAGTGTCCCTGGATTGTAGATCATCCTTTTATTGAGCTGCACTGCACTCACATGTTACTGAACAGCACCTTCCTCTGCAAGAATACTAGCAGTAGAATATATAGTCTTATCAGAATGAAGCCTGCTGTAAGAGCATCCGAAATAGCCCTATTGGCAGTGTCTCTGCAGTAAGTGGACACTGAGTTGAAACTACTTTCTTGAATTGATTGCACAGTTAAGTACCCTTGTTGCTCGGCACTGTTGCCATTATGGAATCGGAGCGATTGAGAAAAACAATGGTCCGTACTGTAGAATAGAATCCTGTTGTGCTCTGTTTAGTGACCAATCGACACCAGTGCACCAGGAATACATAAACATGATCAAACAAGAAGAAAAGTGATGAATTCAAATGTAATGCATTTTATTTAGAAAACTCCACAAAACCTGCACCATACAACACTTGCAGTGAGTGATTAATAAGAGGATCTGAAACTATGTCAAAGGAAATGAATAGGTAAGACATGAAAATCACAAAAAGTCTGGTGCTCAAGGTGGATATTGTGCCAAGTGTCATGACCATGAGACTGCGTGACACATGTTTCGGAAAATATCTGGCTTCAACAGGTGAAGGATTACTTGAAAAGTCAAGCAAGTTAGCAAGGATGTTCCAACCTAGAAGAGGGCATTGCAGTGTGAGGGCATCATGGAAATCATCATTAGAGACAATGAATACATGATCACTAAGTCAATGACCCCCTAGTTAGTATCTTTACCAAGTGGGTGGCTGTGAGACAGTGATCACCACAGATAGGAAGTCAGAGATGCCAGGTGAACTGAAAATATGCCAGCCAAGAAATCAAGTTTGTAGAAATCATCAATTTTTTGAGACAGAGTAAGATAAATGCTGGAACTCTAGAATAGTGTCCATAATGGAAAAATCTTACAGCAATCCTTTAATTTTTTGAAGTGCGAATGCCAAGAATATAACACACAGTGCATCGAATTTACGCATTTGGCCAATCCAAAGCAGTTGCTAAGGATTGGTGCATGTCAGGACTATTTGTCCCTATTTTGAGTTCATCTTCATTTCCATTTGTAGAAAGTACAAGTATATACACATTTTTTAGAATACAAAACATCAGAAGCCAAACCAAAAGCTATTTCAGTGCATATAAATCGAAATACTATAAATAAGGCTGGCAAGGAGTAGCAACCACCGCACTGTATACTCTCTTCAATCAAAAGTGATCAATATGAATTGCGGAAGGGTTTGTGTTGCAGGAGTTGTTCCTTTCTTTACCTTCGCTCACTGGACCATCATATGCAAGGTGTGTTTTCCAAACTCACAGACTTGCGTTACATGTTGACTGTGTTTTTTCATGTTTTTGTTGTTTTTGCCATGGGGTGTTTATTCTGTGTGTGAATTGGTATTCAGTTGGTCTATTATGGTCAGATCAGTGTTTATCTATCAAGTTGCCCTGTGGCCTAATGGATAAGGCATCAGCCTGCGAAGGATTGTGGGTTCATGTCCCACCTGGGTTGTCAATAATTTTAAATTTTCATCTTAATTAAATATGAACGAATTTCAACATATATTACCATAAAGATGATTAAAAGGTCTCATCAATGAAAATCATCACACTCATTTCATTCACCTTGTCAATACTGATGTATTACCGCGAGACTATGCAGTAAAGACATGTGAATCTTGTCCTGTCTTCATAGAGCTGCCTTGCAACTGTGACATGTCACTTAATATTTTGTTTCTCAGGGAGTATAGCAGCAGAGAAACATATACTGCTAATTCAATTCCTTATGAGGGCCCCAGCATTTAAGATGTTACTCTTACGTGAGCTCCCATGTAGCCACCAATTGCTGAAAAGTGTCTTCCTCAGGTGCCATCCAAACTGTGAAGAGAATCCTCCTAAGCTAGCCTCCTTGCAGTGACATGTCACTGAGAATCATTTTCCTCAGTGAGAATCTCTGCAGTGAAAAAGTTTCTCTTAAGGGATTGTCTCTGTAGTGGAATGTTACAGGAAGTCCTCTTGGTTGGGTAGTGTCCCTAGATTGTAGATCATCCTTTTATAGAGCTGGTCTGCACTCACATGTTACTGAACAGCACCTTCCTCTGCAAGAATACTAGCAGTAGAATATATAGTCTTATCAGAATGAAGCCTGCTGTAAGAGCATCCGAAATAGCCCTATTGCCAGTGTCTCTGCAGTAAGTGGACACTGAGTTGAAACTACTTTCTTGAATTGATTGCACAGTTAAGTACCCTTGTTGCTCGGCACTGTTGCCATTATGGAATCGGAGCGATTGAGAAAGACAACCGTCCGTACTGTAGAATAGAATCCTGTTGTGCTCTTTTTAGTGACCAATCGACACCAGTGTACCAGGAATACATAAACATGATAAAACAGGAAGAAAAGTGATGAATTCAAATGTAATGCATTTTATTTAGAAACCTCCACAAAACCTGCACCATACAAAACTTGCAGTGAGTGATTAATAAGAGGATCTGAAACTATGTCAAAGGAAATGAATAGGTAAGACATGAAAATCACAAAAAGTCTGGTGCTCAAGATGGATATTGTGTCAAGTGTCATGACCATGAGACTGCGTGACACATGTTTCGGAAAATATCTGGCTTCAACAGGTGAAGGATTACTTGAAAAGTCAAGCAAGTTAGCAAGGATTTTCCAACCTAGAAGAGGGCATTGCAGTGTGAGGGCATCATGGAAATCATCATTAGAGAAAATGAATACATTATCACTAAGTCAATGACCTCCTAGTTAGTATCTTTACCAAGTGGGTGGCCGTGAAACAGTGATTACCACAGATAGAAGTCAGAGATGCCAGGTGAACTGAAAATATGCCAGCCAAGAAATCAAGTTTGTAGAAATCATCAATTTTTTGAGACAGAGTAAGATAAATGCTGGAACTCTAGAATAGTGTCCATAATGGAAAAATCTTACATCAGCCTCCGAAGCTGGGGATTGTGGGTTCAAGTCCCACCTGGGTCGTCAATTATTTTGAATTTTGATCTTAATTAAATATGAACGAATTTCAACATATATTGACATAAAGATGATTAAAAGGTCTCATCAATGAAAATCATCACACTCATTTCATTCACCTTGTCAATACTGATGTATTACCGCGAGACTATGCAGTAAAGACACGTGAATCTTGTCCTGTCTTCATAGAGCTGCCTTGCAAATGTAACATGTCCCTTAATATTTTGTTTTTCAGGGAGTATAGCAGCAGAGAAACATATACTGCTAATTCAATTCCTTAGGAGGACCCCAGCATTTAAGATGTTACTCTTAAGTGAGCTCCCATGTAGCCACCAATTGCTGAAAAGTGTCTTCCTCAGGTGCCATCTCAACTGTGAAGAGAATCCTCCTAAGCTAGCCTCCTTGCAGTGACATGTCACTGAGAATCATTTTCCTCAGTGAGAATCTCTGCAGTGAAAAAGTTTCTCTTAAGGGATTGTCTCTGTAGTGGAATGTTACAGGAAGTCCTCTTGGTTGGGTAGTGTCCCTGGATTGTAGATCATCCTTTTATTGAGCTGCACTGCACTCACATGTTACTGAACAGCACCTTCCTCTGCAAGAATACTAGCAGTAGAATATATAGTCTTATCAGAATGAAGCCTGCTGTAAGAGCATCCGAAATAGCCCTATTGGCAGTGTCTCTGCAGTAAGTGGACACTGAGTTGAAACTACTTTCTTGAATTGATTGCACAGTTAAGTACCCTTGTTGCTCGGCACTGTTGCCATTATGGAATCGGAGCGATTGAGAAAAACAATGGTCCGTACTGTAGAATAGAATCCTGTTGTGCTCTGTTTAGTGACCAATCGACACCAGTGCACCAGGAATACATAAACATGATCAAACAAGAAGAAAAGTGATGAATTCAAATGTAATGCATTTTATTTAGAAAACTCCACAAAACCTGCACCATACAACACTTGCAGTGAGTGATTAATAAGAGGATCTGAAACTATGTCAAAGGAAATGAATAGGTAAGACATGAAAATCACAAAAAGTCTGGTGCTCAAGGTGGATATTGTGTCAAGTGTCATGACCATGAGACTGCGTGACACATGTTTCGGAAAATATCTGGCTTCAACAGGTGAAGGATTACTTGAAAAGTCAAGCAAGTTAGCAAGGATTTTCCAACCTAGAAGAGGGCATTGCAGTGTGAGGGCATCATGGAAATCATCATTAGAGAAAATGAATACATTATCACTAAGTCAATGACCTCCTAGTTAGTATCTTTACCAAGTGGGTGGCCGTGAAACAGTGATTACCAGAGATAGGAAGTCAGAGATGCCAGGTGAACTGAAAATATGCCAGCCAAGAAATCAAGTTTGTAGAAATCATCAATTTTTTGAGACAGAGTAAGATAAATGCTGGAACTCTAGAATAGTGTCCATAATGGAAAAATCTTACAGCAATCCTTTAATTTTTTGAAGTGCGAATGCCAAGAATATAACACACAGTGCATCGAATTTACGCATTTGGCCAATCCAAAGCAGTTGCTAAGGATTGGTGCATGTCAGGACTATTTGTCCCTATTTTGAGTTCATCTTCATTTCCATTTGTAGAAAGTACCAGAATATACACATTTTTTAGAAGACAAAACATCAGAAGCCAAACTAAAAGCTATTTCAGTGCATATAAATCGAAATACTATAAATAAGGATGGCGAGGAGTAGCAACCACCGCACTGTATACTCTCTGCAATCAAAAGTGATCAATATGAATTGCGGAAGGGTTTGTGTTGCAGGAGTTGTTCCTTTCTTTACCTTCGCTCACTGGACCATCATATGCAAGGTGTGTTTTCCAAACTCACAGACTTGCGTTACATGTTGACTGTGTTTTTTCATGTTTTTGTTGTTTTTGCCATGGGGTGTTTATTCTGTGTGTGAATTGGTATTCAGTTGGTCTATTATGGTCAGATCAGTGTTTATCTATCAAGTGGCCCTGTGGCCTAATGGATAAGGCATCAGCCTGCGAAGCTGGGGATTGTGGGTTCACGTCCCACCTGGGTTGTCAATAATTTTAAATTTTCATCTTAATTAAATATGAACGAATTTCAACATATATTACCATAAAGATGATTAAAAGGTCTCATCAATGAAAATCATCACACTCATTTCATTCACCTTGTCAATACTGATGTATTACCGCGAGACTATGCAGTAAAGACATGTGAATCTTGTCCTGTCTTCATAGAGCTGCCTTGCAACTGTGACATGTCACTTAATATTTTGTTTCTCAGGGAGTATAGCAGCAGAGAAACATATACTGCTAATTCAATTCCTTATGAGGGCCCCAGCATTTAAGATGTTACTCTTACGTGAGCTCCCATGTAGCCACCAATTGCTGAAAAGTGTCTTCCTCAGGTGCCATCCAAACTGTGAAGAGAATCCTCCTAAGCTAGCCTCCTTGCAGTGACATGTCACTGAGAATCATTTTCCTCAGTGAGAATCTCTGCAGTGAAAAAGTTTCTCTTAAGGGATTGTCTCTGTAGTGGAATGTTACAGGAAGTCCTCTTGGTTGGGTAGTGTCCCTAGATTGTAGATCATCCTTTTATAGAGCTGGTCTGCACTCACATGTTACTGAACAGCACCTTCCTCTGCAAGAATACTAGCAGTAGAATATATAGTCTGATCAGAATGAAGCCTGCTGTAAGAGCATCCGAAATAGCCCTATTGCCAGTGTCTCTGCAGTAAGTGGACACTGAGTTGAAACTACTTTCTTGAATTGATTGCACAGTTAAGTACCCTTGTTGCTCGGCACTGTTGCCATTATGGAATCGGAGCGATTGAGAAAGACAACCGTCCGTACTGTAGAATAGAATCCTGTTGTGCTCTTTTTAGTGACCAATCGACACCAGTGTACCAGGAATACATAAACATGATAAAACAGGAAGAAAAGTGATGAATTCAAATGTAATGCATTTTATTTAGAAACCTCCACAAAACCTGCACCATACAAAACTTGCAGTGAGTGATTAATAAGAGGATCTGAAACTATGTCAAAGGAAATGAATAGGTAAGACATGAAAATCACAAAAAGTCTGGTGCTCAAGATGGATATTGTGTCAAGTGTCATGACCATGAGACTGCGTGACACATGTTTCGGAAAATATCTGGCTTCAACAGGTGAAGGATTACTTGAAAAGTCAAGCAAGTTAGCAAGGATTTTCCAACCTAGAAGAGGGCATTGCAGTGTGAGGGCATCATGGAAATCATCATTAGAGAAAATGAATACATTATCACTAAGTCAATGACCTCCTAGTTAGTATCTTTACCAAGTGGGTGGCCGTGAAACAGTGATTACCACAGATAGGAAGTCAGAGATGCCAGGTGAACTGAAAATATGCCAGCCAAGAAATCAAGTTTGTAGAAATCATCAATTTTTTGAGACAGAGTAAGATAAATGCTGGAACTCTAGAATAGTGTCCATAATGGAAAAATCTTACAGCAATCCTTTAATTTTTTGAAGTGCGAATGCCAAGAATATAACACACAGTGCATCGAATTTACGCATTTGGCCAATCCAAAGCAGTTGCTAAGGATTGGTGCATGTCAGGACTATTTGTCCCTATTTTGAGTTCATCTTCATTTCCATTTGTAGAAAGTACCAGTATATACACATTTTTTAGAAGACAAAACATCAGAAGCCAAACTAAAAGCTATTTCAGTGCATATAAATCGAAATACTATAAATAAGGATGGCAAGGAGTAGCAACCACCGCACTGTATATTCTCTTCAATCAAAAGTGATCAATATGAATTGCGGAAGGGTTTGTGTTGCAGGAGTTGTTCCTTTCTTTACCTTCGCTCACTGGACCATAATATGCAAGGTGTGTTTTCCAAACTCACAGACTTTCTTTACATGTTGATTGTGTTTTTTTCATGTTTTTGTTGTTTTCGCCATGGGGTGTTTATTCTGTGTGTGAATTGGTGTTCAGTTGGTCTATTATGGTCAGATCAGTGTTTATCGATCAAGTGGCCCTGTGGCCTAATGGATAAGGCATCAGCCTCCGAAGCTGGGGATTGTGGGTTCAAGTCCCACCTGGGTCGTCAATTATTTTAAATTTTGATCTTAATTAAATATGAACGAATTTCAACATATATTAACATAAAGATGATTAAAAGGTCTCATCAATGAAAATCATCACACTCATTTCATTCACCTTGTCAATACTGATATATTACCGCAAGACTATGCATTAAAGACACGTGAATCTTGTCCTGTCTTCATAGAGCCGCCTTGCAACTGTGACATGTCACTTAATATTTTGTTTCTCAGGGAGTATAGCAGCAGAGAAACATATACTGCTAATTCAATTCCTTATGAGGGCCCCAGCATTTAAGATGTTACTCTTACGTGAGCTCCCATGTAGCCACCGATTGCTGAAAAGTGTCTTCCTCAGGTGCCATCTCAACTGTGAAGAGAATCCTCCTAAGCTAGCCTCCTTGCAGTGACATGTCACTGAGAATCATTTTCCTCAGTGAGAATCTCTGCAGTGAAAAAGTTTCTCTTAAGGGATTGTCTCTGTCGTGGAATGTTACAGGAAGTCCTCTTGGTTGGGTAGTGTCCCTGGATTGTAGATCATCTTTTTATAGAGCTGGACTGCACTCACATGTTACTGAACAGCAACTTCCTCTGCAAGAATACTAGCAGTAGAAAATATAGTCTTATGAGAATGAAGCCTGCTGTAAGAGCACCCGAAATAGCCCTATTGCCAGTGTCTCTGCAGTAAGTGGACACTGAGTTGAAACTACTTTCTTGAATTGATTGCACAGTTAAGTACCCTTGTTGCTCGGCACTGTTGCCATTATGGAATCGGAGCGATTGAGAAAGACAACGGTCCGTACTGTAGAATAGAATCCTGTTGTGCTCTTTTTAGTGACCAATCGACACCAGTGTACCAGGAATAGATAAACATGATCAAACAAGAAGAAAAGTGATGAATTCAAATGTAATGCATTTTATTTAGAAAACTCCACAAAACCTGCACCATACAACACTTGCAGTGAGTGATTAATAAGAGGATCTGAAACTATGTCAAAGGAAATGAATAGGTAAGACATGAAAATCACAAAAAGTCTGGTGCTCAAGGTGGATATTGTGTCAAGTGTCATGACCATGAGACTGCGTGACACATGTTTCGGAAAATATCTGGCTTCAACAGGTGAAGGATTACTTGAAAAGTCAAGCAAGTTAGCAAGGATTTTCCAACCTAGAAGAGGGCATTGCAGTGTGAGGGCATCATGGAAATCATCATTAGAGAAAATGAATACATTATCACTAAGTCAATGACCTCCTAGTTAGTATCTTTACCAAGTGGGTGGCCGTGAAACAGTGATTACCACAGATAGGAAGTCAGAGATGCCAGGTGAACTGAAAATATGCCAGCCAAGAAATCAAGTTTGTAGAAATCATCAATTTTTTGAGACAGAGTAAGATAAATGCTGGAACTCTAGAATAGTGTCCATAATGGAAAAATCTTACAGCAATCCTTTAATTTTTTGAAGTGCGAATGCCAAGAATATAACACACAGTGCATCGAATTTACGCATTTGGCCAATCCAAAGCAGTTGCTAAGGATTGGTGCATGTCAGGACTATTTGTCCCTATTTTGAGTTCATCTTCATTTCCATTTGTAGAAAGTACCAGTATATACACATTTTTTAGAAGACAAAACATCAGAAGCCAAACTAAAAGCTATTTCAGTGCATATAAATCGAAATACTATAAATAAGGATGGCGAGGAGTAGCAACCACCGCACTGTATACTCTCTGCAATCAAAAGTGATCAATATGAATTGCGGAAGGGTTTGTGTTGCAGGAGTTGTTCCTTTCTTTACCTTCGCTCACTGGACCATCATATGCAAGGTGTGTTTTCCAAACTCACAGACTTGCGTTACATGTTGACTGTGTTTTTTCATGTTTTTGTTGTTTTTGCCATGGGGTGTTTATTCTGTGTGTGAATTGGTATTCAGTTGGTCTATTATGGTCAGATCAGTGTTTATCTATCAAGTGGCCCTGTGGCCTAATGGATAAGGCATCAGCCTGCGAAGCTGGGGATTGTGGGTTCACGTCCCACCTGGGTTGTCGATAATTTTAAATTTTCATCTTAATTAAATATGAACGAATTTCAACATATATTACCATAAAGATGATTAAAAGGTCTCATCAATGAAAATCATCACACTCATTTCATTCACCTTGTCAATACTGATGTATTACCGCGAGACTATGCAGTAAAGACATGTGAATCTTGTCCTGTCTTCATAGAGCTGCCTTGCAACTGTGACATGTCACTTAATATTTTGTTTCTCAGGGAGTATAGCAGCAGAGAAACATATACTGCTAATTCAATTCCTTATGAGGGCCCCAGCATTTAAGATGTTACTCTTACGTGAGCTCCCATGTAGCCACCAATTGCTGAAAAGTGTCTTCCTCAGGTGCCATCCAAACTGTGAAGAGAATCCTCCTAAGCTAGCCTCCTTGCAGTGACATGTCACTGAGAATCATTTTCCTCAGTGAGAATCTCTGCAGTGAAAAAGTTTCTCTTAAGGGATTGTCTCTGTAGTGGAATGTTACAGGAAGTCCTCTTGGTTGGGTAGTGTCCCTAGATTGTAGATCATCCTTTTATAGAGCTGGTCTGCACTCACATGTTACTGAACAGCACCTTCCTCTGCAAGAATACTAGCAGTAGAATATATAGTCTTATCAGAATGAAGCCTGCTGTAAGAGCATCCGAAATAGCCCTATTGCCAGTGTCTCTGCAGTAAGTGGACACTGAGTTGAAACTACTTTCTTGAATTGATTGCACAGTTAAGTACCCTTGTTGCTCGGCACTGTTGCCATTATGGAATCGGAGCGATTGAGAAAGACAACCGTCCGTACTGTAGAATAGAATCCTGTTGTGCTCTTTTTAGTGACCAATCGACACCAGTGTACCAGGAATAGATAAACATGATCAAACAAGAAGAAAAGTGATGAATTCAAATGTAATGCATTTTATTTAGAAAACTCCACAAAACCTGCACCATACAACACTTGCAGTGAGTGATTAATAAGAGGATCTGAAACTATGTCAAAGGAAATGAATAGGTAAGACATGAAAATCACAAAAAGTCTGGTGCTCAAGGTGGATATTGTGTCAAGTGTCATGACCATGAGACTGCGTGACACATGTTTCGGAAAATATCTGGCTTCAACAGGTGAAGGATTACTTGAAAAGTCAAGCAAGTTAGCAAGGATTTTCCAACCTAGAAGAGGGCATTGCAGTGTGAGGGCATCATGGAAATCATCATTAGAGAAAATGAATACATTATCACTAAGTCAATGACCTCCTAGTTAGTATCTTTACCAAGTGGGTGGCCGTGAAACAGTGATTACCACAGATAGGAAGTCAGAGATGCCAGGTGAACTGAAAATATGCCAGCCAAGAAATCAAGTTTGTAGAAATCATCAATTTTTTGAGACAGAGTAAGATAAATGCTGGAACTCTAGAATAGTGTCCATAATGGAAAAATCTTACAGCAATCCTTTAATTTTTTGAAGTGCGAATGCCAAGAATATAACACACAGTGCATCGAATTTACGCATTTGGCCAATCCAAAGCAGTTGCTAAGGATTGGTGCATGTCAGGACTATTTGTCCCTATTTTGAGTTCATCTTCATTTCCATTTGTAGAAAGTACCAGTATATACACATTTTTTAGAAGACAAAACATCAGAAGCCAAACTAAAAGCTATTTCAGTGCATATAAATCGAAATACTATAAATAAGGATGGCGAGGAGTAGCAACCACCGCACTGTATACTCTCTGCAATCAAAAGTGATCAATATGAATTGCGGAAGGGTTTGTGTTGCAGGAGTTGTTCCTTTCTTTACCTTCGCTCACTGGACCATCATATGCAAGGTGTGTTTTCCAAACTCACAGACTTGCGTTACATGTTGACTGTGTTTTTTCATGTTTTTGTTGTTTTTGCCATGGGGTGTTTATTCTGTGTGTGAATTGGTATTCAGTTGGTCTATTATGGTCAGATCAGTGTTTATCTATCAAGTGGCCCTGTGGCCTAATGGATAAGGCATCAGCCTGCGAAGCTGGGGATTGTGGGTTCACGTCCCACCTGGGTTGTCGATAATTTTAAATTTTCATCTTAATTAAATATGAACGAATTTCAACATATATTACCATAAAGATGATTAAAAGGTCTCATCAATGAAAATCATCACACTCATTTCATTCACCTTGTCAATACTGATGTATTACCGCGAGACTATGCAGTAAAGACATGTGAATCTTGTCCTGTCTTCATAGAGCTGCCTTGCAACTGTGACATGTCACTTAATATTTTGTTTCTCAGGGAGTATAGCAGCAGAGAAACATATACTGCTAATTCAATTCCTTATGAGGGCCCCAGCATTTAAGATGTTACTCTTACGTGAGCTCCCATGTAGCCACCAATTGCTGAAAAGTGTCTTCCTCAGGTGCCATCCAAACTGTGAAGAGAATCCTCCTAAGCTAGCCTCCTTGCAGTGACATGTCACTGAGAATCATTTTCCTCAGTGAGAATCTCTGCAGTGAAAAAGTTTCTCTTAAGGGATTGTCTCTGTAGTGGAATGTTACAGGAAGTCCTCTTGGTTGGGTAGTGTCCCTAGATTGTAGATCATCCTTTTATAGAGCTGGTCTGCACTCACATGTTACTGAACAGCACCTTCCTCTGCAAGAATACTAGCAGTAGAATATATAGTCTTATCAGAATGAAGCCTGCTGTAAGAGCATCCGAAATAGCCCTATTGCCAGTGTCTCTGCAGTAAGTGGACACTGAGTTGAAACTACTTTCTTGAATTGATTGCACAGTTAAGTACCCTTGTTGCTCGGCACTGTTGCCATTATGGAATCGGAGCGATTGAGAAAGACAACCGTCCGTACTGTAGAATAGAATCCTGTTGTGCTCTTTTTAGTGACCAATCGACACCAGTGTGCCAGGAATACATAAACATGATAAAACAGGAAGAAAAGTGATGAATTCAAATGTAATGCATTTTATTTAGAAACCTCCACAAAACCTGCACCATACAAAACTTGCAGTGAGTGATTAATAAGAGGATCTGAAACTATGTCAAAGGAAATGAATAGGTAAGACATGAAAATCACAAAAAGTCTGGTGCTCAAGATGGATATTGTGTCAAGTGTCATGACCATGAGACTGCGTGACACATGTTTCGGAAAATATCTGGCTTCAACAGGTGAAGGATTACTTGAAAAGTCAAGCAAGTTAGCAAGGATTTTCCAACCTAGAAGAGGGCATTGCAGTGTGAGGGCATCATGGAAATCATCATTAGAGAAAATGAATACATTATCACTAAGTCAATGACCTCCTAGTTAGTATCTTTACCAAGTGGGTGGCCGTGAAACAGTGATTACCACAGATAGGAAGTCAGAGATGCCAGGTGAACTGAAAATATGCCAGCCAAGAAATCAAGTTTGTAGAAATCATCAATTTTTTGAGACAGAGTAAGATAAATGCTGGAACTCTAGAATAGTGTCCATAATGGAAAAATCTTACAGCAATCCTTTAATTTTTTGAAGTGCGAATGCCAAGAATATAACACACAGTGCATCGAATTTACGCATTTGGCCAATCCAAAGCAGTTGCTAAGGATTGGTGCATGTCAGGACTATTTGTCCCTATTTTGAGTTCATCTTCATTTCCATTTGTAGAAAGTACCAGTATATACACATTTTTTAGAAGACAAAACATCAGAAGCCAAACTAAAAGCTATTTCAGTGCATATAAATCGAAATACTATAAATAAGGATGGCAAGGAGTAGCAACCACCGCACTGTATACTCTCTTCAATCAAAAGTGATCAATATGAATTGCGGAAGGGTTTGTGTTGCAGGAGTTGTTCCTTTCTTTACCTTCGCTCACTGGACCATCATATGCAAGGTGTGTTTTCCAAACTCACAGACTTTCTTTACATGTTGATTGTGTTTTTTTCATGTTTTTGTTGTTTTCGCCATGGGGTGTTTATTCTGTGTGTGAATTGGTGTTCAGTTGGTCTATTATGGTCAGATCAGTGTTTATCGATCAAGTGGCCCTGTGGCCTAATGGATAAGGCATCAGCCTCCGAAGCTGGGGATTGTGGGTTCAAGTCCCACCTGGGTCGTCAATTATTTTAAATTTTGATCTTAATTAAATATGAACGAATTTCAACATATATTAACATAAAGATGATTAAAAGGTCTCATCAATGAAAATCATCACACTCATTTCATTCACCTTGTCAATACTGATATATTACCGCAAGACTATGCATTAAAGACACGTGAATCTTGTCCTGTCTTCATAGAGCCGCCTTGCAACTGTGACATGTCACTTAATATTTTGTTTCTCAGGGAGTATAGCAGCAGAGAAACATATACTGCTAATTCAATTCCTTATGAGGGCCCCAGCATTTAAGATGTTACTCTTACGTGAGCTCCCATGTAGCCACCGATTGCTGAAAAGTGTCTTCCTCAGGTGCCATCTCAACTGTGAAGAGAATCCTCCTAAGCTAGCCTCCTTGCAGTGACATGTCACTGAGAATCATTTTCCTCAGTGAGAATCTCTGCAGTGAAAAAGTTTCTCTTAAGGGATTGTCTCTGTCGTGGAATGTTACAGGAAGTCCTCTTGGTTGGGTAGTGTCCCTGGATTGTAGATCATCTTTTTATAGAGCTGGACTGCACTCACATGTTACTGAACAGCAACTTCCTCTGCAAGAATACTAGCAGTAGAAAATATAGTCTTATGAGAATGAAGCCTGCTGTAAGAGCACCCGAAATAGCCCTATTGCCAGTGTCTCTGCAGTAAGTGGACACTGAGTTGAAACTACTTTCTTGAATTGATTGCACAGTTAAGTACCCTTGTTGCTCGGCACTGTTGCCATTATGGAATCGGAGCGATTGAGAAAGACAACGGTCCGTACTGTAGAATAGAATCCTGTTGTGCTCTTTTTAGTGACCAATCGACACCAGTGTACCAGGAATACATAAACATGATAAAACAGGAAGAAAAGTGATGAATTCAAATGTAATGCATTTTATTTAGAAACCTCCACAAAACCTGCACCATACAAAATGTGCAGTGAGTGATTAATAAGAGGATCTGAAACTATGTCAAAGGAAATGAATAGTTAAGACTTGAAAATCACAAAAAGTCTGGTGCTCAAGATGGACATTGTGTCAAGTGTCATGACCATGAGACTGCGTGACACATGTTTCGGAAAATATCTGGCTTCAACAGGTGAAGGATTACTTGAAAAGTCAAGCAAGTTAGCAAGGATTTTCCAACCTAGAAGAGGGCATTGCAGTGTGAGGGCATCATGGAAATCATCATTAGAGAAAATGAATACATTATCACTAAGTCAATGACCTCCTAGTTAGTATCTTTACCAAGTGGGTGGCCGTGAAACAGTGATTACCACAGATAGGAAGTCAGAGATGCCAGGTGAACTGAAAATATGCCAGCCAAGAAATCAAGTTTGTAGAAATCATCAATTTTTTGAGACAGAGTAAGATAAATGCTGGAACTCTAGAATAGTGTCCATAATGGAAAAATCTTACAGCAATCCTTTAATTTTTTGAAGTGCGAATGCCAAGAATATAACACACAGTGCATCGAATTTACGCATTTGGCCAATCCAAAGCAGTTGCTAAGGATTGGTGCATGTCAGGACTATTTGTCCCTATTTTGAGTTCATCTTCATTTCCATTTGTAGAAAGTACCAGTGTATACACATTTTTTAGAAGACAAAACATCAGAAGCCAAACTAAAAGCTATTTCAGTGCATATAAATCGAAATACTATAAATAAGGATGGCGAGGAGTAGCAACCACCGCACTGTATACTCTCTTCAATCAAAAGTGATCAATATGAATTGCGGAAGGGTTTGTGTTGCAGGAGTTGTTCCTTTCTTTACCTTCGCTCACTGGACCATCATATGCAAGGTGTGTTTTCCAAACTCACAGACTTTCTTTACATGTTGATTGTGTTTTTTTCATGTTTTTGTTGTTTTTGGCATGGGTGTTTATTCTGTGTGTGAATTGGTGTTCAGTTGGTCTATTATGGTCAGATCAGTGTTTAGCTATCAAGTGGCCCTGTGGCCTAATGGATAAGGCATCAGCCTCCGAAGCTGGGGATTGTGGGTTCAAGTCCCACCTGGGTCGTCAATAATTTTAAATTTTGATCTTAATTAAATATGAACGAATTTCAACATATATTAACATAAAGATGATTAAAAGGTCTCATCAATGAAAATCATCACACTCATTTCATTCACCTTGTCAATACTGATGTATTACCTCGAGACTATGCAGTAAAGACACGTGAATCTTGTCCTGTCTTCATAGAGCTGCCTTGCAACTGTGACATGTCACTTAATATTTTGTTTCTCAGGGAGTATAGCAGCAGAGAAACATATACTGCTAATTCAATTCCTTATGAGGGCCCCAGCATTTAAGATGTTACTCTTACGTGAGCTCCCATGTAGCCACCAATTGCTGAAAAGTGTCTTCCTCAGGTGCCATCTCAACTGTGAAGAGAATCCTCCTAAGCTAGCCTCCTTGCAGTGACATGTCACTGAGAATCATTTTCCTCAGTGAGAATCTCTGCAGTGAAAAAGTTTCTCTTAAGGGATTGTCTCTGTAGTGGAATGTTACAGGAAGTCCTCTTGGTTGGGTAGTGTCCCTGGATTGTAGATCATCCTTTTATAGAGCTGGACTGCACTCACATGTTACTGAACAGCACCTTCCTCTGCAAGAATACTAGCAGTAGAATATATAGTCTTATCAGAATGAAGCCTGCTGTAAGAGCATCCGAAATAGCCCTATTGCCAGTGTCTCTGCAGTAAGTGGACACTGAGTTGAAACTACTTTCTTGAATTGATTGCACAGTTAAGTACCCTTGTTGCTCGGCACTGTTGCCATTATGGAATCGGAGCGATTGAGAAAGACAACCGTCCGTACTGTAGAATAGAATCCTGTTGTGCTCTTTTTAGTGACCAATCGACACCAGTGTACCAGGAATACATAAACATGATAAAACAGGAAGAAAAGTGATGAATTCAAATGTAATGCATTTTATTTAGAAACCTCCACAAAACCTGCACCATACAAAACTTGCAGTGAGTGATTAATAAGAGGATCTGAAACTATGTCAAAGGAAATGAATAGGTAAGACATGAAAATCGCAAAAAGTCTGGTGCTCAAGATGGATATTGTGTCAAGTGTCATGACCATGAGACTGCGTGACACATGTTTCGGAAAATATCTGGCTTCAACAGGTGAAGGATTACTTGAAAAGTCAAGCAAGTTAGCAAGGATTTTCCAACCTAGAAGAGGGCATTGCAGTGTGAGGGCATCATGGAAATCATCATTAGAGACAATGAATACATTATCACTAAGTGAATGACCTCCTAGTTAGTATCTTTACCAAGTGGGTGGCCGTGAAACAGTGATTACCACAGATAGGAAGGCAGAGATGCCAGGTGAACTGAAAATATGCCAGGCAAGAAATCTAGTTTGTAGAAATCATCAATTTTTTGAGACAGAGTAAGAAAAATGCTGGAACTCTAGAATAGTGTCCATAATGGAAAAATCTTACAGCAATTCTTTAATTTTGTAAAGTGCGAATGCCAAGAATATAACACACAGTGCATCGAATTTACGCATTTGGCCAATCCAAAGCAGTTGCTAAGGATTGGTGCATGTCAGGACTATTTGTCCCTATTTTGAGTTCATCTTCATTTCCATCTGTAGAAAGCACCAGTATATACACATTTTTTAGTAGACAAAACATCAGAAGCCAAATTAAAAGCTATTTCAGTGCATGTAAATTGAAATACTATAAATATGGATGGCGAGGAGTAGCAACCACCGCACTGTATACTCTCTTCAATCAAAAGTGATCAATATGAATTGCAGAAGGGTTTGTGTTGCAGGAGTTGTTCCTTTCTTTACCTTCGCTCACTGGACCATCATATGCAAGGTGTGTTTTCCAAACTCACAGACTTGCTTTACATGTTGACTGTGTTTTTTTCATGTTTTTGTTGTTTCTGCCATGGGGTGTTTATTCTGCGTGTGAATTGGTGTTTAGTTGGTCTATTATGGTCAGATCAGTTCTTTTCTATCAAGTGGCCCTGTGGCCTAATGGATAAGGCATCAGCCTCCGAAGCTGGGGATTCTGGGTTCAAGTCCCACCTGTGTCGTCAATTATTTTAAATTTTGAACTTAATTAAATATGAACGAATTTCAAAATATATTAACATAAAGATGATTAAAAGGTCTCATGAATGAAAATCATCATACTAATTTCATTCACCTTGTCAATACTGATGTATTACCACAAGACTATGCAGTAAAGACACATGACTCTTGTCCTGTCTTCATAGAGCTGCCTTGCAACTGTGACATGTCACTTAATATTTTGTTTCTCAGGGAGTATAGCAGCAGAGAAACATATACTGCTAATTCAATTCCTTATGAGGGCCCCAGCATTTAAGATGTTACTCTTACGTGAGCTCCCATGTAGCCACCAATTGCTGAAAAGTGTCTTCCTCAGGTGCCATCTCAACTGTGAAGAGAATCCTCCTAAGCTAGCCTCCTTGCAGTGACATGTCACTGAGAATCATTTTCCTCAGTGAGAATCTCTGCAGTGAAAACGTTTCTCTTAAGGGATTGTCTCTGTAGTGGAATGTTACAGGAAGTCCTCTTGGTTGGGTAGTGTCCCTGGATTGTAGATCATCCTTTTATAGAGCTGCACTGCACTCACATGTTACCGAACAGCACCTTCCTCTGCAAGAATACTAGCAATAGAAAATATAGTCTAAGCCTGCTGTAAGAGCATCCGAAATAGCCCTATTGCCAGTGTCTCTGCAGTAAGTGGACACTGAGTTGAAACTACTTTCTTGAATTGATTGCACAGTTAAGTACCCTTGTTGCTCGGCACTGTTGCCATTATGGAATCGGAGCGATTGAGAAAGACAACGGTCCGTACTGTAGAATAGAATCCTGTTGTGCTCTGTTTAGTGACCAATCGACACCAGTGCACCAGGAATACATAAACATGATAAAACAAGAAGAAAAGTGATGAATTCAAATGTAATGAATTTTATTTAGAAAACTCCACAAAACCTGCACCATACAAAACTTGCAGTGAGTGATTAATAAGAGGATCTGAAACTATGTCAAAGGAAATGAATAGGTAAGACATGAAAATCACAAAAAGTCTGGTGCTCAAGATGGTTATTGTGTCAAGTGTCATGACCATGAGACTGCGTGACACATGTTTTCGGAAAATATCTGGCTTCAACAGGTGAAGGATTACTTGAAAAGTCAAGCAAGTTAGCAAGGATGTTCCAACCTAGAAGAGGGCATTGCAGTGTGAGGGCATCATGGAAGTCACCATTAGAGACAATGAATACATTATCACTAAGTCAATGACCTGCTAGTTAGTATCTTTACCAAGTGGGTGGCCATGAGACAGTGATCACCACAGATAGGAAGTCAGAGATGCCAGGTGAAATGAAAATATGCCAGGCAAGAAATCTAGTTTGTAGAAATCATCAATTTTTTGAGACAGAGTAAGAAAAATGCTGGAACTCTAGAATAGTGTCCATAATGGAAAAATCTTACAGCAATTCTTTAATTTTGTAAAGTGCGAATGCCAAGAATATAACACACAGTGCATCGAATTTACGCATTTGGCCAATCCAAAGCAGTTGCTAAGGATTGGTGCATGTCAGGACTATTTGTCCCTATTTTGAGTTCATCTTCATTTCCATCTGTAGAAAGCACCAGTATATACACATTTTTTAGTAGAAAAAACATCAGAAGCCAAATTAAAAGCTATTTCAGTGCATGTAAATCGAAATACTATAAATATGGATGGCGAGGAGTAGCAACCACCGCACTGTATACTCTCTTCAATCAAAAGTGATCAATATGAATTGCGGAAGGGTTTGTGTTGCAGGAGTTGTTCCTTTCTTTACCTTCGCTCACTGGACCATCATATGCAAGGTGTGTTTTCCAAACTCACAGACTTGCTTTACATGTTGACTGTGTTTTTTTCATGTTTTTGTTGTTTCTGCCATGGGGTGTTTATTCTGCGTGTGAATTGGTGTTCAGTTGGTCTATTATGGTCAGATCAGTGTTTATCTATCAAGTGGCCCTGTGGCCTAATGGATAAGGCATCAGCCTCCAAAGCTGGGGATTGTGGGTTCAAGTCCCACCTGGGTCGTCAATTATTTTAAATTTTGATCTTAATTAAATATGAACGAATTTCAACATATATTAACATAAAGATGATTAAAAGGTCTCATCAATGAAAAACATC
The DNA here is from genome assembly GCF_040938575.1 of Ambystoma mexicanum. Lineage (NCBI taxonomy): Eukaryota > Metazoa > Chordata > Amphibia > Caudata > Ambystomatidae > Ambystoma > Ambystoma mexicanum. The sequence goes on from NC_090926.1 coordinate 1,106,086,278, forward strand.
ACACTCATTTCATTCACCTTGTCAATACTGATGTATTACCGCGAGACTATGCAGTAAAGACACGTGAATCTTGTCCTGTCTTCATAGAGCTGCCTTGCAACTGTGACATGTCACTTAATATTTTGTTTCTCAGGGAGTATAGCAGCAGAGAAACATATACTGCTAATTCAATTCCTTACGAGGGCCCCAGCATTTAAGATGTTACTCTTAAGTGAGCTCCCATGTAGCCACCAATTGCTGAAAAGTGTCTTCCTCAGGTGCCATCTCAACTCTGAAGAGAATTCTCCTAAGCTAGCCTCCTTGCAGTGACATGTCACTGAGAATCATTTTCCTCAGTGAGAATCTCTGCAGTGAAAAAGTTTCTCTTAAGGGATTGTCTCTGTAGTGGAATGTTACAGGAAGTCCTCTTGGTTGGGTAGTGTCCCTAGATTGTAGATCATCCTTTTATAGAGCTGCACTGCACTCACATGTTACTGAACAGCACCTTCCTCTGCAAGAATGCTAGCAGTAGAAAATATAGTCTTATGAGAATGAAGCCTGCTGTAAGAGCATCCGAAATAGCCCTATTGCCAGTGTCTCTGCAGTAAGTGGACACTGAGTTGAAACTACTTTCTTGAATTGATTGCACAGTTAAGTACCCTTGTTGCTCGGCACTGTTGCCATTATGGAATCGGAGCGATTGAGAAAGACAATGGTCCGTACTGTAGAATAGAATCCTGTTGTGCTCTGTTTAGTGACCAATCGACACCAGTGCACCAGGAATACATAAACATGATAAAACAAGAAGAAAAGTGATGAATTCAAATGTAATGCATTTTATTTAGAAAACTCAACCAAAACCTGCACCATACAAAACTTGCAGTGAGTGATTAATAAGAGGATCTGAAACTATGTCAAAGGAAATGAATAGGTAAGACATGAAAATCACAAAAAGTCTGGTGCTCAAGATGGATACTGTGTCAAGTGTCATGACCATGAGACTGCGTGACACATGTTTCGGAAAATATCTGGCTTCAACAGGTGAAGGATTACTTGAAAAGTCAAGCAAGTTAGCAAGGATGTTCCAACCTAGAAGAGGGCATTGCAGTATGAGGGCATCATGGAAGTCATCATTAGAGACAATGAATACATTATCACTAAGTGAATGACCTCCTAGTTAGTATCTTTACCAAGTGGGTGGCCATGAGACAGTGATCACCACAGATAGGAAGTCAGAGATGCCAGGTGAACTGAAAATATGCCAGACAAGAAATCTAGTTTGTAGAAATCATCAATTTTTTGAGACAGAGTAAGAAAAATGCTGGAACTCTAGAATAGTGTCCATAATGGAAAAATCTTACAGCAATTCTTTAATTTTGTAAAGTGCGAATGCCAAGAATATAACACAGTGCACCGAATTTACGCATTTGGCCAATCCAAAGCAGTTGCTAAGGATTGGTGCATGTCAGGACTATTTGTCCCTATTTTGAGTTCATCTTCATTTCCATCTGTAGAAAGTACCAGTATATACACATTTATTAGAAGACAAAACATCAGAAGCCAAACTAAAAGCTCTTTCAGTGCATATAAATCGAAATACTATAAATAAGGATGGCAAGGAGTAGCAACCACCGCACTGTAAACTCTCTTCAATCAAAAGTGATCAATATGAATTGCGGAAGGGTTTGTGTTGCAGGAGTTGTTCCTTTCTTTACCTTCGCTCACTGGACCATCATATGCAAGGTGTGTTTTCCAAACTCACAGACTTGCTTTACATGTTGACTGTGTTTTTTTCATGTTTTTGTTGTTTTTGCCATGGGGTGTTTATTCTGTGTGTGAATTGGTGTTCAGTTGGTCTATTATGGTCAGATCAGTGCTTTTCTATCACGTGGCCCTGTGGCCTAATGGATAAGGCATCAGCCTCCAAAGTTGGGGATTGTGGGTTCAAGTCCCACATGGGTCTTCAATTATTTTAAATTTTGATCTTAATTAAATATGAACGAATTTCAACATATATTAACATAAAGATGATTAAAAGGTCTCATCAATGAAAATCATCACACTCATTTCATTCACCTTGTCAATACTGATGTATTACCGCGAGACTATGCAGTAAAGACACGTGAATCTTGTCCTGTCTTCATAGAGCTGACTTGCAACTGTGACATGTCACTTCATATTTTGTTTCTCAGGGAGTATAGCAGCAGAGAAACATATACTGCTAATTCAATTCCTTATGAGGGCCCCAGCATTTAAGATGTTACTCTTACGTGAGCTCCCATGTAGCCACCAATTGCTGAAAAGTGTCTTCCTCAGGTGCCATCTCAACTGTGAAGAGAATCCTCCTAAGCTAGCCTCCTTGCAGTGACATGTCACTGAGAATCATTTTCCTCAGTGAGAATCTCTGCAGTGAAAAAGTTTCTCTTAAGGGATTGTCTCTGTCGTGGAATGTTACAGGAAGTCCTCTTGGTTGGGTAGTGTCCCTGGATTGTAGATCATCTTTTTATAGAGCTGGACTGCACTCACATGTTACTGAACAGCAACTTCCTCTGCAAGAATACTAGCAGTAGAAAATATAGTCTTATGAGAATGAAGCCTGCTGTAAGAGCACCCGAAATAGCCCTATTGCCAGTGTCTCTGCAGTAAGTGGACACTGAGTTGAAACTACTTTCTTGAATTGATTGCACAGTTAAGTACCCTTGTTGCTCGGCACTGTTGCCATTATGGAATCGGAGCGATTGAGAAAGACAACGGTCCGTACTGTAGAATAGAATCCTGTTGTGCTCTTTTTAGTGACCAATCGACACCAGTGTACCAGGAATACATAAATATGATAAAACAGGAAGAAAAGTGATGAATTCAAATGTAATGCATTTTATTTAGAAACCTCCACAAAACCTGCACCATACAAAATTTGCAGTGAGTGATTAATAAGAGGATCTGAAACTATGTCAAAGGAAATGAATAGTTAAGACATGAAAATCACAAAAAGTCTGGTGCTCAAGATGGACATTGTGTCAAGTGTCATGACCATGAGACTGCGTGACACATGTTTCGGAAAATATCTGGCTTCAACAGGTGAAGGATTTCTTGAAAAGTCAAGCAAGTTAGCAAGGATGTTCCAACCTAGAAGAGGGCATTGCAGTGTGAGGGCATCATGGAAGTCATCATTAGAGACAATGAATACAATATCACTAAGTCAATGACCTCCTAGTTAGTATCTTTACCAAGTGGGTGGCCGTGAGACAGTGATTACCACAGATAGGAAGTCAGAGATGCCAGGTGAACTGAAAATATGCCAGCCAAGATATCAAGTTTGTAGAAATCATCAATTTTTTGAGACAGAGTAAGATAAATGCTGGGACTCTAGAATAGTTTCCATAATGGAAAAATCTTACAGCAACCCTTTAATTTTTTGAAGTGCGAATGCCAAGAATATAACACACAGTGCATCGAATTTACGCATTTGGCCAATCCAAAGCAGTTGCTAAGGATTGGTGCATGTCAGGACTATTTGCCCTATTTTGAGTTCATCTTCATTTCCATCTGTAGAAAGTACAAGTGTATACACATTTTTTAGAATACAAAACATCAGAAGCCAAACTAAAAGCTATTTCAGTGCATATAAATCGAAATAATATAAATACGGATGGCGAGGAGTAGCATCCACCGCACTGTATACTCTCTTCAATCAAAAGTGATCAATATGAATTGCGGAAGGGTTTGTGTTGCAGGAGTTGTTCCTTTCTTTACCTTCGCTCACTGGACCATCATATGCAAGGTGTGTTTTCCAAACTCACAGACTTGCTTTACATGTTGACTGTGTTTTTTTCATGTTTTTGTGGTTTTTGCCATGGGGTGTTTATTCTGTGTGTGAATTGGTGTTCGGTTGGTCTATTATGGTCAGATCAGTGCTCTTCTATCAAGTGGTCCTGTGGCCAAATGGATAAGGCATCAGCCTCCAAAGCTGGGGATTGTGGGTTCAAATCCCACCTGGGTCGTCAATTATTTTAAATTTTGATCTTAATTAAATATGAACGAATTTCAACATATATTAACATAAAGATGATTAAAAGGTCTCATCAATGAAAATCATCACACTCATTTCATTCACCTTGTCAATACTGATGTATTACCGCGAGACTATGCAGTAAAGACATGTGAATCGTGTCCTGTCTTCATAGAGCTGCCTTGCAACTGTGACATGTCACTTAATATTTTGTTTCTCAGGGAGTATAGCAGCAGAGAAACATATACTGCTAATTCAATTCCTTATGAGGGCCCCAGCATTTAAGATGTTACTCTTAAGTGAGCTCCCATGTTCAAGTCCCACCTGGGTTGTCAATAATTTTAAATTTTCATCTTAATTAAATATGAACGAATTTCAACATATATTACCATAAAGATGATTAAAAGGTCTCATCAATGAAAATCATCACACTCATTTCATTCACCTTGTCAATACTGATGTATTACCTCGAGACTATGCAGTAAAGACACGTGAATCTTGTCCTGTCTTCATAGAGCTGCCTTGCAACTGTGACATGTCACTTAATATTTTGTTTCTCAGGGAGTATAGCAGCAGAGAAACATATACTGCTAATTCAATTCCTTATGAGGGCCCCAGCATTTAAGATGTTACTCTTACGTGAGCTCCCATGTAGCCACCAATTGCTGAAAAGTGTCTTCCTCAGGTGCCATCTCAACTGTGAAGAGAATCCTCCTAAGCTAGCCTCCTTGCAGTGACATGTCACTGAGAATCATTTTCCTCAGTGAGAATCTCTGCAGTGAAAAAGTTTCTCTTAAGGGATTGTCTCTGTAGTGGAATGTTACAGGAAGTCCTCTTGGTTGGGTAGTGTCCCTGGATTGTAGATCATCCTTTTATAGAGCTGGACTGCACTCACATGTTACTGAACAGCACCTTCCTCTGCAAGAATACTAGCAGTAGAATATATAGTCTTATCAGAATGAAGCCTGCTGTAAGAGCATCCGAAATAGCCCTATTGCCAGTGTCTCTGCAGTAAGTGGACACTGAGTTGAAAGTACTTTCTTGAATTGATTGCACAGTTAAGTACCCTTGTTGCTCGGCACTGTTGCCATTATGGAATCGGAGCGATTGAGAAAGAGAACCGTCCGTACTGTAGAATAGAATCCTGTTGTGCTCTTTTTAGTGACCAATCGACACCAGTGTACCAGGAATACATAAACATGATAAAACAGGAAGAAAAGTGATGAATTCAAATGTAATGCATTTTATTTAGAAACCTCCACAAAACCTGCACCATACAAAACTTGCAGTGAGTGATTAATAAGAGGATCTGAAACTATGTCAAACGAAATGAATAGGTAAAACATGAAAATCACAAAAAGTCTGGTGCTCAAGATGGATATTGTGTCAAGTGTCATGACCATGAGACTGCGTGACACATGTTTCGGAAAATATCTGGCTTCAACAGGTGAAGGATTACTTGAAACGTCAAGCAAGTTAGCAAGGATTTTCCAACCTAGAAGAGGGCATTGCAGTGTGAGGGCATCATGGAAATCATCATTAGAGAAAATGAATACATTATCACTAAGTCAATGACCTCCTAGTTAGTATCTTTACCAAGTGGGTGGCCGTGAAACAGTGATTACCACAGATAGGAAGTCAGAGATGCCAGGTGAACTGAAAATATGCCAGCCAAGAAATCAAGTTTGTAGAAATCATCAATTTTTTGAGACAGAGTAAGATAAATGCTGGAACTCTAGAATAGCGTCCATAATGGAAAAATCTTACAGCAATCCTTTAATTTTTTGAAGTGCGAATGCCAAGAATATAACACACAGTGCATCGAATTTACGCATTTGGCCAATCCAAAGCAGTTGCTAAGGATTGGTGCATGTCAGGACTATTTGTCCCTATTTTGAGTTCATCTTCATTTCCATTTGTAGAAAGTACCAGTATATACACATTTTTTAGAAGACAAAACATCAGAAGCCAAACTAAAAGCTATTTCAGTGCATATAAATCGAAATACTATAAATAAGGATGGCAAGGAGTAGCAACCACCGCACTGTATACTCTCTTCAATCAAAAGTGATCAATATGAATTGCGGAAGGGTTTGTGTTGCAGGAGTTGTTCCTTTCTTTACCTTCGCTCACTGGACCATCATATGCAAGGTGTGTTTTCCAAACTCACAGACTTGCTTTACATGTTGACTGTGTTTTTTTCATGTTTTTGTTGTTTTTGCCATGGGGTGTTTATTCTGTGTGTGAATTGGTGTTCAGTTGGTCTATTATGGTCAGATCAGTGCTTTTCTATCAAGTGGCCCTGTGGCCTAATGGATAAGGCATCAACCTCCGAAGCTGGGGATTGTGGGTTCAAGTCCCACCTGGGTAGTCAATTATTTTAAATTTTGAACTTAATTAAATATGAACGAATTTCAAAATATATTAACATAAAGATGATTAAAAGGTCTCATGAATGAAAATCATCATACTAATTTCATTCACCTTGTCAATACTGATGTATTACCACAAGACTATGCAGTAAAGACACATGAATCTTGTCCTGTCTTCATAGAGCTGCCTTGCAACTGTGACATGTCACTTAATATTTTGTTTCTCAGGGAGTATAGCAGCAGAGAAACATATACTGCTAATTCAATTCCTTATGAGGGCCCCAGCATTTAAGATGTTACTCTTACGTGAGCTCCCATGTAGCCACCAATTGCTGAAAAGTGTCTTCCTCAGGTGCCATCTCAACTGTGAAGAGAATCCTCCTAAGCTAGCCTCCTTGCAGTGACATGTCACTGAGAATCATTTTCCTCAGTGAGAATCTCTGCAGTGAAAACGTTTCTCTTAAGGGATTGTCTCTGTAGTGGAATGTTACAGGAAGTCCTCTTGGTTGGGTAGTGTCCCTGGATTGTAGATCATCCTTTTATAGAGCTGCACTGCACTCACATGTTACCGAACAGCACCTTCCTCTGCAAGAATACTAGCAATAGAAAATATAGTCTAAGCCTGCTGTAAGAGCATCCGAAATAGCCCTATTGCCAGTGTCTCTGCAGTAAGTGGACACTGAGTTGAAACTACTTTCTTCAATTGATTGCACAGTTAAGTACCCTTGTTGCTCGGCACTGTTGCCAAATGGAATCGGAGCGATTGAGAAAGACAACGGTCCGTACTGTAGAATAGAATCCTGTTGTGCTCTGTTTAGTGACCAATCGACACCAGTGCACCAGGAATACATAAACATGATAAAACAAGAAGAAAAGTGATGAATTCAAATGTAATGAATTTTATTTAGAAAACTCCACAAAACCTGCACCATACAAAACTTGCAGTGAGTGATTAATAAGAGGATCTGAAACTATGTCAAAGGAAATGAATAGGTAAGACATGAAAATCACAAAAAGTCTGGTGCTCAAGATGGTTATTGTGTCAAGTGTCATGACCATGAGACTGCGTGACACATGTTTTCGGAAAATATCTGGCTTCAACAGGTGAAGGATTACTTGAAAAGTCAAGCAAGTTAGCAAGGATGTTCCAACCTAGAAGAGGGCATTGCAGTGTGAGGGCATCATGGAAGTCACCATTAGAGACAATGAATACATTATCACTAAGTCAATGACCTGCTAGTTAGTATCTTTACCAAGTGGGTGGCCATGAGACAGTGATCACCACAGATAGGAAGTCAGAGATGCCAGGTGAAATGAAAATATGCCAGGCAAGAAATCTAGTTTGTAGAAATCATCAATTTTTTGAGACAGAGTAAGAAAAATGCTGGAACTCTAGAATAGTGTCCATAATGGAAAAATCTTACAGCAATTCTTTAATTTTGTAAAGTGCGAATGCCAAGAATATAACACACAGTGCATCGAATTTACGCATTTGGCCAATCCAAAGCAGTTGCTAAGGATTGGTGCATGTCAGGACTATTTGTCCCTATTTTGAGTTCATCTTCATTTCCATCTGTAGAAAGCACCAGTATATACACATTTTTTAGTAGAAAAAACATCAGAAGCCAAATTAAAAGCTATTTCAGTGCATGTAAATCGAAATACTATAAATATGGATGGCGAGGAGTAGCAACCACCGCACTGTATACTCTCTTCAATCAAAAGTGATCAATATGAATTGCGGAAGGGTTTGTGTTGCAGGAGTTGTTCCTTTCTTTACCTTCGCTCACTGGACCATCATATGCAAGGTGTGTTTTCCAAACTCACAGACTTGCTTTACATGTTGACTGTGTTTTTTTCATGTTTTTGTTGTTTCTGCCATGGGGTGTTTATTCTGCGTGTGAATTGGTGTTCAGTTGGTCTATTATGGTCAGATCAGTGTTTATCTATCAAGTGGCCCTGTGGCCTAATGGATAAGGCATCAGCCTCCGAAGCTGGGGATATGGGTTCAAGTCCCACCTGGGTAGTCAATTATTTTAAATTTTGATCTTAATTAAATATGAACGAATTTCAACATATATTAACATAAAGATGATTAAAAGGTCTCATCAATGAAAAACTTCACACTCATTTCATTCACCTTGTCAATACTGATGTATTACCGCGAGACTATGCAGTAAAGACACGTGAATCTTGTCCTGTCTTCATAGAGCTGCCTTGCAACTGTGACATGTCACTTAATATTTTGTTTCTCAGGGAGTATAGCAGCAGAGAAACATATACTGCTAATTCAATTCCTTACGAGGGCCCCAGCATTTAAGATGTTACTCTTAAGTGAGCTCCCATGTAGCCACCAATTGCTGAAAAGTGTCTTCCTCAGGTGCCATCTCAACTCTGAAGAGAATTCTCCTAAGCTAGCCTCCTTGCAGTGACATGTCACTGAGAATCATTTTCCTCAGTGAGAATCTCTGCAGTGAAAAAGTTTCTCTTAAGGGATTGTCTCTGTAGTGGAATGTTACAGGAAGTCCTCTTGGTTGGGTAGTGTCCCTAGATTGTAGATCATCCTTTTATAGAGCTGCACTGCACTCACATGTTACTGAACAGCACCTTCCTCTGCAAGAATGCTAGCAGTAGAAAATATAGTCTTATGAGAATGAAGCCTGCTGTAAGAGCATCCGAAATAGCCCTATTGCCAGTGTCTCTGCAGTAAGTGGACACTGAGTTGAAACTACTTTCTTGAATTGATTGCACAGTTAAGTACCCTTGTTGCTCGGCACTGTTGCCATTATGGAATCGGAGCGATTGAGAAAGACAATGGTCCGTACTGTAGAATAGAATCCTGTTGTGCTCTGTTTAGTGACCAATCGACACCAGTACACCAGGAATACATAAACATGATAAAACAAGAATAAAAGTGATGAATTCAAATGTAATGCATTTTATTTAGAAAACTCAACCAAAACCTGCACCATACAAAACTTGCAGTGAGTGATTAATAAGAGGATCTGAAACTATGTCAAAGGAAATGAATAGGTAAGACATGAAAATCACAAAAAGTCTGGTGCTCAAGATGGATACTGTGTCAAGTGTCATGACCATGAGACTGCGTGACACATGTTTCGGAAAATATCTGGCTTCAACAGGTGAAGGATTACTTGAAAAGTCAAGCAAGTTAGCAAGGATGTTCCAACCTAGAAGAGGGCATTGCAGTATGAGGGCATCATGGAAGTCATCATTAGAGACAATGAATACATTATCACTAAGTGAATGACCTCCTAGTTAGTATCTTTACCAAGTGGGTGGCCATGAGACAGTGATCACCACAGATAGGAAGTCAGAGATGCCAGGTGAACTGAAAATATGCCAGACAAGAAATCTAGTTTGTAGAAATCATCAATTTTTTGAGACAGAGTAAGAAAAATGCTGGAACTCTAGAATAGTGTCCATAATGGAAAAATCTTACAGCAATTCTTTAATTTTGTAAAGTGCGAATGCCAAGAATATAACACAGTGCACCGAATTTACGCATTTGGCCAATCCAGAGCAGTTGCTAAGGATTGGTGCATGTCAGGACTATTTGTCCCTATTTTGAGTTCATCTTCATTTCCATCTGTAGAAAGTACCAGTATATACACATTTATTAGAAGACAAAACATCAGAAGCCAAACTAAAAGCTCTTTCAGTGCATATAAATCGAAATACTATAAATAAGGATGGCAAGGAGTAGCAACCACCGCACTGTAAACTCTCTTCAATCAAAAGTGATCAATATGAATTGCGGAAGGGTTTGTGTTGCAGGAGTTGTTCCTTTCTTTACCTTCGCTCACTGGACCATCATATGCAAGGTGTGTTTTCCAAACTCACAGACTTGCTTTACATGTTGACTGTGTTTTTTTCATGTTTTTGTTGTTTTTGCCATGGGGTGTTTATTCTGTGTGTGAATTGGTGTTCAGTTGGTCTATTATGGTCAGATCAGTGCTTTACTATCACGTGGCCCTGTGGCCTAATGGATAAGGCATCAGCCTCCAAAGTTGGGGATTGTGGGTTCAAGTCCCACATGGGTCTTCAATTATTTTAAATTTTGATCTTAATTAAATATGAACGAATTTCAACATATATTAACATAAAGATGATTAAAAGGTCTCATCAATGAAAATCATCACACTCATTTCATTCACCTTGTCAATACTGATGTATTACCACAAGACTATGCAGTAAAGACACATGAATCTTGTCCTGTCTTCATAGAGCTGCCTTGCAACTGTGACATGTCACTTAATATTTTGTTTCTCAGGGAGTATAGCAGCAGAGAAACATATACTGCTAATTCAATTCCTTATGAGGGCCCCAGCATTTAAGATGTTACTCTTACGTGAGCTCCCATGTAGCCACCAATTGCTGAAAAGTGTCTTCCTCAGGTGCCATCTCAACTGTGAAGAGAATCCTCCTAAGCTAGCCTCCTTGCAGTGACATGTCACTGAGAATCATTTTCCTCAGTGAGAATCTCTGCAGTGAAAACGTTTCTCTTAAGGGATTGTCTCTGTAGTGGAATGTTACAGGAAGTCCTCTTGGTTGGGTAGTGTCCCTGGATTGTAGATCATCCTTTTATAGAGCTGCACTGCACTCACATGTTACCGAACAGCACCTTCCTCTGCAAGAATACTAGCAATAGAAAATATAGTCTAAGCCTGCTGTAAGAGCATCCGAAATAGCCCTATTGCCAGTGTCTCTGCAGTAAGTGGACACTGAGTTGAAACTACTTTCTTGAATTGATTGCACAGTTAAGTACCCTTGTTGCTCGGCACTGTTGCCAAATGGAATCGGAGCGATTGAGAAAGACAACGGTCCGTACTGTAGAATAGAATCCTGTTGTGCTCTGTTTAGTGACCAATCGACACCAGTGCACCAGGAATACATAAACATGATAAAACAAGAAGAAAAGTGATGAATTCAAATGTAATGAATTTTATTTAGAAAACTCCACAAAACCTGCACCATACAAAACTTGCAGTGAGTGATTAATAAGAGGATCTGAAACTATGTCAAAGGAAATGAATAGGTAAGACATGAAAATCACAAAAAGTCTGGTGCTCAAGATGGTTATTGTGTCAAGTGTCATGACCATGAGACTGCGTGACACATGTTTTCGGAAAATATCTGGCTTCAACAGGTGAAGGATTACTTGAAAAGTCAAGCAAGTTAGCAAGGATGTTCCAACCTAGAAGAGGGCATTGCAGTGTGAGGGCATCATGGAAGTCACCATTAGAGACAATGAATACATTATCACTAAGTCAATGACCTGCTAGTTAGTATCTTTACCAAGTGGGTGGCCATGAGACAGTGATCACCACAGATAGGAAGTCAGAGATGCCAGGTGAAATGAAAATATGCCAGGCAAGAAATCTAGTTTGTAGAAATCATCAATTTTTTGAGACAGAGTAAGAAAAATGCTGGAACTCTAGAATAGTGTCCATAATGGAAAAATCTTACAGCAATTCTTTAATTTTGTAAAGTGCGAATGCCAAGAATATAACACACAGTGCATCGAATTTACGCATTTGGCCAATCCAAAGCAGTTGCTAAGGATTGGTGCATGTCAGGACTATTTGTCCCTATTTTGAGTTCATCTTCATTTCCATCTGTAGAAAGCACCAGTATATACACATTTTTTAGTAGAAAAAACATCAGAAGCCAAATTAAAAGCTATTTCAGTGCATGTAAATCGAAATACTATAAATATGGATGGCGAGGAGTAGCAACCACCGCACTGTATACTCTCTTCAATCAAAAGTGATCAATATGAATTGCGGAAGGGTTTGTGTTGCAGGAGTTGTTCCTTTCTTTACCTTCGCTCACTGGACCATCATATGCAAGGTGTGTTTTCCAAACTCACAGACTTGCTTTACATGTTGACTGTGTTTTTTTCATGTTTTTGTTGTTTCTGCCATGGGGTGTTTATTCTGCGTGTGAATTGGTGTTCAGTTGGTCTATTATGGTCAGATCAGTGTTTATCTATCAAGTGGCCCTGTGGCCTAATGGATAAGGCATCAGCCTCCGAAGCTGGGGATATGGGTCTTAATTAAATATGAACGAATTTCAACATATATTAACATAAAGATGATTAAAAGGTCTCATCAATGAAAAACTTCACACTCATTTCATTCACCTTGTCAATACTGATGTATTACCGCGAGACTATGCAGTAAAGGCACGTGAATCTTGTCCTGTCTTCATAGAGCTGCCTTGCAACTGTGACATGTCACTTAATATTTTGTTTCTCAGGGAGTATAGCAGCAGAGAAACATATACTGCTAATTCAATTCCTTACGAGGGCCCCAGCATTTAAGATGTTACTCTTAAGTGAGCTCCCATGTAGCCACCAATTGCTGAAAAGTGTCTTCCTCAGGTGCCATCTCAACTCTGAAGAGAATTCTCCTAAGCTAGCCTCCTTGCAGTGACATGTCACTGAGAATCATTTTACTCAGTGAGAATCTCTGCAGTGAAAAAGTTTCTCTTAAGGGATTGTCTCTGTAGTGGAATGTTACAGGAAGTCCTCTTGGTTGGGTAGTGTCCCTAGATTGTAGATCATCCTTTTATAGAGCTGCACTGCACTCACATGTTACTGAACAGCACCTTCCTCTGCAAGAATGCTAGCAGTAGAAAATATAGTCTTATGAGAATGAAGCCTGCTGTAAGAGCATCCGAAATAGCCCTATTGCCAGTGTCTCTGCAGTAAGTGGACACTGAGTTGAAACTACTTTCTTGAATTGATTGCACAGTTAAGTACCCTTGTTGCTCGGCACTGTTGCCATTATGGAATCGGAGCGATTGAGAAAGACAATGGTCCGTACTGTAGAATAGAATCCTGTTGTGCTCTGTTTAGTGACCAATCGACACCAGTGCACCAGGAATACATAAACATGATAAAACAAGAAGAAAAGTGATGAATTCAAATGTAATGCATTTTATTTAGAAAACTCAACCAAAACCTGCACCATACAAAACTTGCAGTGAGTGATTAATAAGAGGATCTGAAACTATGTCAAAGGAAATGAATAGGTAAGACATGAAAATCACAAAAAGTCTGGTGCTCAAGATGGATACTGTGTCAAGTGTCATGACCATGAGACTGCGTGACACATGTTTCGGAAAATATCTGGCTTCAACAGGTGAAGGATTACTTGAAAAGTCAAGCAAGTTAGCAAGGATGTTCCAACCTAGAAGAGGGCATTGCAGTATGAGGGCATCATGGAAGTCATCATTAGAGACAATGAATACATTATCACTAAGTGAATGACCTCCTAGTTAGTATCTTTACCAAGTGGGTGGCCATGAGACAGTGATCACCACAGATAGGAAGTCAGAGATGCCAGGTGAACTGAAAATATGCCAGACAAGAAATCTAGTTTGTAGAAATCATCAATTTTTTGAGACAGAGTAAGAAAAATGCTGGAACTCTAGAATAGTGTCCATAATGGAAAAATCTTACAGCAATTCTTTAATTTTGTAAAGTGCGAATGCCAAGAATATAACACAGTGCACCGAATTTATGCATTTGGCCAATCCAAAGCAGTTGCTAAGGATTGGTGCATGTCAGGACTATTTGTCCCTATTTTGAGTTCATCTTCATTTCCATCTGTAGAAAGTACCAGTATATACACATTTATTAGAAGACAAAACATCAGAAGCCAAACTAAAAGCTCTTTCAGTGCATATAAATCGAAATACTATAAATAAGGATGGCAAGGAGTAGCAACCACCGCACTGTAAACTCTCTTCAATCAAAAGTGATCAATATGAATTGCGGAAGGGTTTGTGTTGCAGGAGTTGTTCCTTTCTTTACCTTCGCTCACTGGACCATCATATGCAAGGTGTGTTTTCCAAACTCACAGACTTGCTTTACATGTTGACTGTGTTTTTTTCATGTTTTTGTTGTTTTTGCCATGGGGTGTTTATTCTGTGTGTGAATTGGTGTTCAGTTGGTCTATTATGGTCAGATCAGTGCTTTTCTATCACGTGGCCCTGTGGCCTAATGGATAAGGCATCAGCCTCCAAAGTTGGGGATTGTGGGTTCAAGTCCCACATGGGTCTTCAATTATTTTAAATTTTGATCTTAATTAAATATGAACGAATTTCAACATATATTAACATAAAGATGATTAAAAGGTCTCATCAATGAAAATCATCACACTCATTTCATTCACCTTGTCAATACTGATGTATTACCGCGAGACTATGCAGTAAAGACACGTGAATCTTGTCCTGTCTTCATAGAGCTGACTTGCAACTGTGACATGTCACTTCATATTTTGTTTCTCAGGGAGTATAGCAGCAGAGAAACATATACTGCTAATTCATTCCTTATGAGGGCCCCAGCATTTAAGATGTTACTCTTAAGTGAGCTCCCATGTTCAAGTCCCACCTGGGTCGTCAATAATTTTAAATTTTCATCTTAATTAAATATGAACGAATTTCAACATATATTAACATAAAGATGATTAAAAGGTCTCATGAATGAAAATCATCATACTAATTTCATTCACCTTGTCAATACTGATGTATTACCACGAGACTATGCAGTAAAGACACATGAATCTTGTCCTGTCTTCATAGAGCTGCCTTGCAACTGTGACATGTCACTTAATATTTTGTTTCTCAGGGAGTATAGCAGCAGAGAAACATATACTGCTAATTCAATTCCTTATGAGGGCCCCAGCATTTAAGATGTTACTCTTACGTGAGCTCCCATGTAGCCACCAATTGCTGAAAAGTGTCTTCCTCAGGTGCCATCTCAACTGTGAAGAGAATCCTCCTAAGCTAGCCTCCTTGCAGTGACATGTCACTGAGAATCATTTTCCTCAGTGAGAATCTCTGCAGTGAAAAAGTTTCTCTTAAGGGATAGTCTCTGTAGTGGAATGTTACAGGAAGTCCTCTTGGTTGGGTAGTGTCCCTGGATTGTAGATCATCCTTTTATAGAGCTGCACTGCACTCACATGTTACTGAAGAGCACCTTCCTCTGCAATAATACTAGCAGTAGAAAATATAGTCTTATGAGAATGAAGCCTCCTGTAAGAGCATCCGAAATAGCCCTATTGCCAGTGTCTCTGCAGTAAGTGGACACTGAGTTGAAACTACTTTCTTGAATTGATTGCACAGTTAAGTACCCTTGTTGCTCGGCACTGTTGCCATTATGGAATCGGAGCAATTGAGAAAGACAACGGTCCGTACTGTAGAATAGAATCCTGTTGTGCTCTGTTTAGTGACCAATCGACACCAGTGCACCAGGAATACATAAACATGATAAAACAAGAAGAAAAGTGATGAATTCAAATGTAATGCATTTTATTTAGAAAACTCAACCAAAACCTGCACCATACAAAACTTGCAGTGAGTGATTAATAAGAGGATCTGAAACTATGTCAAAGGAAATGAATAGGTAAGACATGAAAATCACAAAAAGTCTGGTGCTCAAGATGGATATTGTGTCAAGTGTCATGACCATGAGACTGCGTGACACATGTTTCGGAAAATATCTGGCTTCAACAGGTGAAGGATTACTTGAAAAGTCAAGCAAGTTAGCCAGGATGTTCCAACCTAGAAGCGGGCATTGCAGTGTGAGGGCATCATGGAAGTCATCATTAGAGACAATGAATACATTATCACTAAGTCAATGACCTCCTAGTTAGTATCTTTACCAAGTGGGTGGCCGTGAGACAGTGATCACCACAGATAGGAAGTCAGAGATGCCAGGTGAAATGAAAATATGCCAGGCAAGAAATCTATTTTGTAGAAATCATCAATTTTTTGAGACAGAGTAAGAAAAATGCTGGAACTCTAGAATAGTGTCCATAATGGAAAAATCTTACATCAATTCTTTAATTTTGTAAAGTGCGAATGCCAAGAATATAACACACAGTGCATCGAATTTACGCATTTGGCCAATCCAAAGCAGTTGCTAAGGATTGGTGCATGTCAGGACTATTTGTCCCTATTTTGAGTTCATCTTCATTTCCATTTGTAGAACGCACCAGTATATACACATTTTTTAGAAGACAAAACATCAGAAGCCAAACTAAAAGCTATTTCAGTGCATATAAATCGAAATACTATAAATAAGGATGGCGAGGAGTAGCAACCACCGCACTGTATACTCTCTTCAATCAAAAGTGATCAATATGAATTGCGGAAGGGTTTGTGTTGCAGGAGTTGTTCCTTTCTTTACCTTCGCTCACTGGACCATCATATGCAAGGTGTGTTTTCCAAACTCACAGACTTGCTTTACATGTTGACTGTGTTTTTTTCATGTTTTTGTTGTTTTTGCCATGGGGTGTTTATTCTGTGTGTGAATTGGTGTTCAGTTGGTCTATTATGGTCAGATCAGTGCTTTTCTATCAAGTGGACCTGTGGCCTAATGGATAAGGCATCAGCCTCCAAAGCTGGGGATTGTCGGTTCAAGTCCCACCTGGGTCATCAATTATTTTAAATTTTGATCTTAATTAAATATAAACGAATTTCAACATATATTAACATAAAGATGATTAAAAGGTCTCATCAATGAAAATCATCACACTCATTTCATTCACCTTGTCAATACTGATGTATTACCGCGAGACTATGCAGTAAAGACACGTGAATCTTGTCCTGTCTTCATAGAGCTGCCTTGCAACTGTGACATGTCACTTCATATTTTGTTTCTCAGGGAGTATAGCAGCAGAGAAACATATACTGCTAATTCATTCCTTATGAGGGCCCCAGCATTTAAGATGTTACTCTTAAGTGAGCTCCCATGTTCAAGTCCCACCTGGGTCGTCAATAATTTTTAATTTTCATCTTAATTAAATATGAACGAATTTCAACATATATTAACATAAAGATGATTAAAAGGTCTCATCAATGAAAATCATCACACTCATTTCATTCACCTTGTCAATACTGATGTATTACTGCGAGACTATGCAGTAAAGACACGTGAATCTTGTCCTGTCTTCATAGAGCTGCCTTGCAACTGTGACATGTCACTTCATATTTTGTTTCTCAGGGAGTATAGCAGCAGAGAAACATATACTGCTAATTCATTCCTTATGAGGGCCCCAGCATTTAAGATGTTACTCTTAAGTGAGCTCCCATGTTCAAGTCCCACCTGGGTCGTCAATAATTTTAAATTTTCATCTTAATTAAATATGAACGAATTTCAACATATATTAACATAAAGATGATTAAAAGGTCTCATCAATGAAAATCATCACACTCATTTCATTCACCTTGTCAATACTGATGTATTACCGCGAGACTATTCAGTAAAGACACGTGAATCTTGTCCTGTCTTCATAGAGCTGCTTTGCAACTGTGACATGTCACTTAATATTTTGTTTCTCAGGGAGTATAGCAGCAGAGAAACATATACTGCTAATTCAATTCCTTATGAGGGCCCCAGCTTTTAAGATGTTACTCTTACGTGAGCTCCCATGTTCAAGTCCCACCTGGGTTGTCAATAATTTTAAATTTTCATCTTAATTAAATATGAACGAATTTCAACATATATTACCATAAAGATGATTAAAAGGTCTCATCAATGAAAATCATCACACTCATTTCATTCACCTTGTCAATACTGATGTATTACCGCAAGACTATGCAGTAAAGACACGTGAATCTTGTCCTGTCTTCATAGAGCTGCCTTGCAACTGTGACATGTCACTTAATATTTTGTTTCTCAGGGAGTATAGCAGCAGAGAAACATATACTGCTAATTCAATTCCTTATGAGGGCCCCAGCATTTAAGATGTTACTCTTACGTGAGCTCCCATGTAGCCACCAATTGCTGAAAAGTGTCTTCCTCAGGTGCCATCTCAACTGTGAAGAGAATCCTCCTAAGCTAGCCTCCTTGCAGTGACATGTCACTGAGAATCATTTTCCTCAGTGAGAATCTCTGCAGTGAAAAAGTTTCTCTTAAGGGATTGTCTCTGTAGTGGAATGTTACAGGAAGTCCTCTTGGTTGGGTAGTGTCCCTGGATTGTAGATCATCCTTTTATAGAGCTGGACTGCACTCACATGTTACTGAACAGCACCTTCCTCTGCAAGAATACTAGCAGTAGAATATATAGTCTTATCAGAATGAAGCCTGCTGTAAGAGCATCCGAAATAGCCCTATTGCCAGTGTCTCTGCAGTAAGTGGACACTGAGTTGAAACTACTTTCTTGAATTGATTGCACAGTTAAGTGCCCTTGTTGCTCGGCACTGTTGCCATTATGGAATCGGAGCGATTGAGAAAGACAACGGTCCGTACTGTAGAATAGAATCCTGTTGTGCTCTGTTTAGTGACCAATCGACACCAGTGCACCAGGAATACATAAACATGATAAAACAGGAAGAAAAGTGATGAATTCAAATGTAATGCATTTTATTTAGAAAACTCCACAAAACCTGCACCATACAAAACTTGCAGTGAGTGATTAATAAGAGGATCTGAAACTATGTCAAAGGAAATGAATAGGTAAGACATGAAAATCACAAAAAGTCTAGTGCTCAAGATGGATATTGTGTCAAGTGTCATGACCATGAGACTGCGTGACACATGTTTCGGAAAATATCTGGCTTCAACAGGTGAAGGATTACTTGAAAAGTCAAGCAAGTTAGCAAGGATGTTGCAACCTAGAAGAGGGCATAGCAGTGTGAGGGCATCATGGAAGTCATCATTAGAGACAATGAATACATTATCAATAAGTCAATGACCTCCTAGTTAGTATCTTTACCAAGTGGGTGGCCGTGAGACAGTGATCACCACAGATAGGAAGTCAGAGATGCTAGGTGAAATGAAAATATGCCAGGCAAGAAGTCTAGTTTGTAGAAATCATCAATTTTTTGAGACAGAGTAAGAAAAATGTTGGAACTCTAGAATAGTGTCCATAATGGAAAAATCTTACAGCAATTCTTTAATTTTGTAAAGTGCGAATGCCAAGAATATAACACACAGTGCATGAAATTTACGCATTTGGCCAATCCAAAGCTGTTGCTAAGGATTGGTGCATGTCAGGACTATTTGTCCCTATTTTGAGTTCATCTTCATTTCCATCTGTAGAAAGCACCAGTATATACACATTTTTTAGTAGACAAAACATCAGAAGCCAAATTAAAAGCTATTTCAGTGCATGTAAATCGAAATACTATAAATAAGGATGGCGAGGAGTAGCAACCACCGCACTGTATACTCTCTTCAATCAAAAGTGATCAATATGAATTGCGGAAGGGTTTGTGTTGCAGGAGTTGTTCCTTTCTTTACCTTCGCTCACTGGACCATCATATGCAAGGTGTGTTTTCCAAACTCACAGACTTGCTTTACATGTTGACTGTGTTTTTTTCATGTTTTTGTTGTTTCTGCCATGGGGTGTTTATTCTGCGTGTGAATTGGTGTTTAGTTGGTCTATTATGGTCAGATCAGTGCTTTTCTATCAAGTGGCCCTGTGGCCGAATGGATAAGGCATCAGCCTCCGATTCTGGGTTCAAGTCCCACCTGTGTCGTCAATTATTTTAAATTTTGAACTTAATTAAATATGAACGAATTTCACAATATATTAACATAAAGATGATTAAAAGGTCTCATGAATGAAAATCATCATACTAATTTCATTCACCTTGTCAATACTGATGTATTACCACGAGACTATGCAGTAAAGACACATGAATCTTGTCCTGTCTTCATAGAGCTGCCTTGCAACTGTGACATGTCACTTAATATTTTGTTTCTCAGGGAGTATAGCAGCAGAGAAACATATACTGCTAATTCAATTCCTTATGAGGGCCCCAGCATTTAAGATGTTACTCTTACGTGATCTCCCATGTAGCCACCAATTGCTGAAAAGTGTCTTCCTCAGGTGCCATCTCAACTGTGAAGAGAATCCTCCTAAGCTAGCCTCCTTGCAGTGACATGTCACTGAGAATCATTTTCCTCAGTGAGAATCTCTGCAGTGAAAAAGTTTCTCTTAAGGGATTGTCTCTGTAGTGGAATGTTACAGGAAGTCCTCTTGGTTGGGTAGTGTCCCTGGATTGTAGATCATCCTTTTATAGAGCTGCACTGCACTCACATGTTACTGAAGAGCACCTTCCTCTGCAACAATACTAGCAGTAGAAAATATAGTCTTATGAGAATGAAGCCTCCTGTAAGAGCATCCGAAATAGCCCTATTGCCAGTGTCTCTGCAGTAAGTGGACACTGAGTTGAAACTACTTTCTTGAATTGATTGCACAGTTAAGTACCCTTGTTGCTCGGCACTGTTGCCATTATGGAATCGGAGCGATTGAGAAAGACAACGGTCCGTACTGTAGAATAGAATCCTGTTGTGATCTGTTTAGTGACCAATCGACACCAGTGCACCAGGAATACATAAACATGATAAAACAAGAAGAAAAGTGATGAATTCAAAAGTAATGCATTTTATTTAGAAAACTCAACCAAAACCTGCACCATACAAAACTTGCAGTGAGTGATTAATAAGAGGATCTGAAACTATGTCAAAGGAAATGAATAGGTAAGACATGAAAATCACAAAAAGTCTGGTGCTCAAGATGGATATTGTGTCAAGTGTCATGACCATGAGACTGCGTGACACATGTTTCGGAAAATATCTGGCTTCAACAGGTGAATGATTACTTGAAAAGTCAAGCAAGTTAGCCAGGATGTTCCAACCTAGAAGCGGGCATTGCAGTGTGAGGGCATCATGGAAGTCATCATTAGAGACAATGAATACATTATCACTAAGTCAATGACCTCCTAGTTAGTATCTTTACCAAGTGGGTGGCCATGAGACAGTGATCACCACAGATAGGAAGTCAGAGATGCCAGGTGAAATGAAAATATGCCAAGCAAGAAATCTAGTTTGTAGAAATCATCAATTTTTTGAGACAGAGTAAGAAAAATGCTGGAACTCTAGAATAGTGTCCATAATGGAAAAATCTTACAGCAATTCTTTAATTTTGTAAAGTGCGAATGCCAAGAATATAACACACAGTGCATCGAATTTACGCATTTGGCCAATCCAAAGCAGTTGCTAAGGATTGGTGCATGTCAGGACTGTTTGTCCCTATTTTGAGTTCATCTTCATTTCCATCTGTAGAAAGTACCAGTATATACACATTTTTTAGAAGACAAAACATCAGAAGCCAAACTAAAAGCTCTTTCAGTGCATATAAATCGAAATACTATAAATAAGGATGGCAAGGAGTAGAAACCACCGCACTGTAAACTCTCTTCAATCAAAAGTGATCAATATGAATTGCGGAAGGGTTTGTGTTGCAGGAGTTGTTCCTTTCTTTACCTTCGCTCACTGGACCATCATATGCAAGGTGTGTTTTCCAAACTCACAGACTTGCTTTACATGTTGACTGTGTTTTTCTCATGTTTTTGTTGTTTTTGCCATGGGGTGTTTATTCTGTGTGTGAATTGGTGTTCAATTGGTCTATTATGGTCAGATCAGTGCTTTTCTATCACGTGGCCCTGTGGCCTAATGGATAAGGCATCAGCCTCCAAAGCTGGGGTTTGTGGGTTCAAGTCCCACATGGGTCTTCAATTATTTTAAATTTTGATCTTAATTAAATATGAACGAATTTCAACATATATTAACATAAAGATGATTAAAAGGTCTCATCAATGAAAATCATCACACTCATTTCATTCACCTTATCAATACTGATGTATTACCGCGAGACTATGCAGTAAAGACACGTGAATCTTGTCCTGTCTTCATAGAGCTGACTTGCAACTGTGACATGTCACTTCATATTTTGTTTCTCAGGGAGTATAGCAGCAGAGAAACATATACTGCTAATTCATTCCTTATGAGGGCCCCAGCATTTAAGATGTTACTCTTAAGTGAGCTCCCATGTTCAAGTCCCACCTGAGTCGTCAATAATTTTAAATTTTCATCTTAATTAAATATGAACGAATTTCAACATATATTAACATAAAGATGATTAAAAGGTCTCATGAATGAAACTCATCATACTAATTTCATTCACCTTGTCAATACTGATGTATTACCACGAGACTATGCAGTAAAGACACATGAATCTTGTCCTGTCTTCATAGAGCTGCCTTGCAACTGTGACATGTCACTTAATATTTTGTTTCTCAGGGAGTATAGCAGCAGAGAAACATATACTGCTAATTCAATTCCTTATGAGGGCCCCAGCATTTAAGATGTTACTCTTACGTGAGCTCCCATGTAGCCACCAATTGCTGAAAAGTGTCTTCCTCAGGTGCCATCTCAACTGTGAAGAGAATCCTCCTAAGCTAGCCTCCTTGCAGTGACATGTCACTGAGAATCATTTTCCTCAGTGAGAATCTCTGCAGTGAAAAAGTTTCTCTTAAGGGATTGTCTCTGTAGTGGAATGTTACAGGAAGTCCTCTTGGTTGGGTAGTGTCCCTGGATTGTAGATCATCCTTTTATAGAGCTGCACTGCACTCACATGTTACTGAAGAGCACCTTCCTATGCAACAATACTAGCAGTAGAAAATATAGTCTTATGAGAATGAAGCCTCCTGTAAGAGCATCCGAAATAGCCCTATTGCCAGTGTCTCTGCAGTAAGTGGACACTGAGTTGAAACTACTTTCTTGAATTGATTGCACAGTTAAGTACCCTTGTTGCTCGGCACTGTTGCCATTATGGAATCGGAGCGATTGAGAAAGACAACGGTCCGTACTGTAGAATAGAATCCTGTTGTGCTCTGTTTAGTGACCAATCGACACCAGTGCACCAGGAATACATAAACATGATAAAACAAGAAGAAAAGTGATGAATTCAAATGTAATGCATTTTATTTAGAAAACTCAACCAAAACCTGCACCATACAAAACTTGCAGTGAGTGATTAATAAGAGGATCTGAAACTATGTCAAAGGAAATGAATAGGTAAGACATGAAAATCACAAAAAGTCTGGTGCTCAAGATGGATATTGTGTCAAGTGTCATGACCATGAGACTGCGTGACACATGTTTCGGAAAATATCTGGCTTCAACAGGTGAAGGATTACTTGAAAAGTCAAGCAAGTTAGCCAGGATGTTCCAACCTAGAAGCGGGCATTGCAGTGTGAGGGCATCATGGAAGTCATCATTAGAGACAATGAATACATTATCACTAAGTCAATGACCTCCTAGTTAGAATCTTTACCAAGTGGGTGGCCATGAGACAGTGATCACCACAGATAGGAAGTCAGAGATGCCAGGTGAAATGAAAATATGCCAGGCAAGAAATCTAGTTTGTATAAATCATCAATTTTTTGAGACAGAGTAAGAAAAATGCTGGAACTCTAGAATAGTGTCCATAATGGAAAAATCTTACAGCAATTCTTTAATTTTGTAAAGTGCGAATGCCAAGAATATAACACACAGTGCATCGAATTTACGCATTTGGCCAATCCAAAGCAGTTGCTAAGGATTGGTGCATGTCAGGACTGTTTGTCCCTATTTTGAGTTCATCTTCATTTCCATCTGTAGAAAGTACCAGTATATACACATTTTTTAGAAGACAAAACATCAGAAGCCAAACTAAAAGCTCTTTCAGTGCATATAAATCGAAATACTATAAATAAGGATGGCGAGGAGTAGCAACCACCGGAAGTGTATACTCTCTTCAATCAAAAGTGATCAATATGAATTGCGGAAGGGTTTGTGTTGCAGGAGTTGTTCCTTTCTTTACCTTCGCTCACTGGACCATCATATGCAAGGTGTGTTTTCCAAACTCACAGACTTGCTTTACATGTTGACTGTGTTTTTTTCATGTTTTTGTTGTTTTTGCCATGGGGTGTTTATTCTGTGTGTGAATTGGTGTTCAGTTGGTCTATTATGGTCAGATCAGTGTTTCTTTATCAAGTGGCCCTGTGGCCTAATGGATAAGGAATCATCCTCCGAAGCTGGGGCATGTGGGTTCAAGTCCCACCTGGGTCGTCAATTATTTTAAATTTTGATCTTAATTAAATATGAACGAATTTCAACATATATTAACATAAAGATGATTAAAAGGTCTCATCAATGAAAAACATCACACTCATTTCATTCACCTTGTCAATACTGATGTATTAATGCGAGACTATGCAGTAAAGACACGTGAATCTTGTCCTGTCTTCATAGAGCAGCCTTGCAACTGTGACATGTCACTTAATATTTTGTTTCTCAGGGAGTATAGCAGCAGAGAAACATATACTGCTAATTCAATTCCTTACGAGGGCCCCAGCATTTAAGATGTTACTCTTAAGTGAGCTCCCATGTAGCCACCAATTGCTGAAAAGTGTCTTCCTCAGGTGCCATCTCAACTGTGAAGAGAATTCTCCTAAGCTAGCCTCCTTGCAGTGACATGTCACTGAGAATAATTTTCCTCAGTGAGAATCTCTGCAGTGAAAAAGTTTCTCTTAAGGGATTGTCTCTGTAGTGGAATGTTACAGGAAGTCCTCTTGGTTGGGTAGTGTCCCTAGATTGTAGATCATCCTTTTATAGAGCTGCACTGCACTCACATGTTACTGAACAGCACCTTCCTCTGCAAGAATGCTAGCAGTAGAAAATATAGTCTTATGAGAATGAAGCCTGCTGTAAGAGCATCCGAAATAGCCCTATTGCCAGTGTCTCTGCAGTAAGTGGACACTGAGTTGAAACTACTTTCTTGAATTTATTGCACAGTTAAGTACCCTTGTTGCTCGGCACTGTTGCCATTATTGAATCGGAGCGATTGAGAAAGACAACGGTCCGTACTGTAGAATAGAATCCTGTTGTGCTCTGTTTAGTGACCAATCGACACCAGTGCACCAGGAATACATAAACATGATAAAACAAGAAGAAAAGTGATGAATTCAAATGTAATGCATTTTATTTAGAAAACTCAACCAAAACCTGCACCATACAAAACTTGCAGTGAGT
This sequence comes from Ambystoma mexicanum, assembly GCF_040938575.1. NCBI lineage: Eukaryota > Metazoa > Chordata > Amphibia > Caudata > Ambystomatidae > Ambystoma > Ambystoma mexicanum. Next base: position 1,106,111,539 of record NC_090926.1, read on the forward strand.
GATTAATACGAGGATCTGAAACTATGTCAAAGGAAATGAATAGGTAAGAAATGAAAATCACAAAAAGTCTGGTGCTCAAGATGGATATTGTGTCAAGTGTCATGACCATGAGACTGCGTGACACATGTTTCGGAAAATATCTGGCTTCAACAGGTGAAGGATTACTTGAAAAGTCAAGCAAGTTAGCAAGGATGTTCCAACCTAGAAGAGGGCATTGCAGTGTGAGGGCATCATGGAAGTCCTCATTAGAGACAATGAATACATTATCACTAAGTCAATGACCTCCTAGTTATTATCTTTATCAAGTGGGTGGCCGTGAGACAGGGATCACCACAGATAGGAAGTCAGAGATGCCAGGTGAAATGAAAATATGCCAGAGAAGAAATCTAGTTCGTAGAAATCATCAATTTTTTGAGACAGAGTAAGAAAAATGCTGGAACTCTAGAATAGTGTCCATAATGGAAAAATCTTACAGCAATTCTGTAATTTTGTAAAGTGCGAATGCCAAGAATATAACACATAGTGCATCGAATTTACGCATTTGGCCAATCCAAACCAGTTGCTAAGGATTGGTGCATGTCAGGACTATTTGTCCCTATTTGGAGTTCATCTTCATTTCCATCTGTAGAAAGTACCAGTATAAACACATTTTTTAGAAGACAAAACATCAGAAGCCAAACTAAAAGCTCTTTCAGTGCATATAAATCGAAATACTATAAATAAGGATGGCAAGGAGTAGCAACCACCGCACTGTAAACTCTCTTCAATCAAAAGTGATCAATATGAATTGCGGAAGGGTTTGTGTTGCAGGAGTTGTTCCTTTCTTTACCTTCGCTCACTGGACCATCATATGCAAGGTGTGTTTTCCAAACTCACAGACTTGCTTTACATGTTGACTGTGTTTTTTTCATGTTTTTGTTGTTTTTGCCATGGGGTGTTTATTCTGTGTGTGAATTGGTGTTCAGTTGGTCTATTATGGTCAGATCAGTGCTTTTCTATCATGTGGCCCTGTGGCCTAATGGATAAGGCATCAGCCTCCAAAGCTGGGGTTTGTGGGTTCAAGTCCCACATGGGTCTTCAATTATTTTAAATTTTGATCTTAATTAAATATGAACGAATTTCAACATATATTAACATAAAGATGATTAAAAGGTCTCATCAATGAAAATCATCACACTCATTTCATTCACCTTGTCAATACTGATGTATTACTGCGAGACTATGCAGTAAAGACACGTGAATCTTGTCCTGTCTTCATAGAGCTGACTTGCAACTGTGACATGTCACTTCATATTTTGTTTCTCAGGGAGTATAGCAGCAGAGAAACATATACTGCTAATTCATTCCTTATGAGGGCCCCAGCATTTAAGATGTTACTCTTAAGTGAGCTCCCATGTTCAAGTCCCACCTGAGTCGTCAATAATTTTAAATTTTCATCTTAATTAAATATGAACGAATTTCAACATATATTAACATAAAGATGATTAAAAGGTCTCATGAATGAAACTCATCATACTAATTTCATTCACCTTGTCAATACTGATGTATTACCACGAGACTATGCAGTAAAGACACATGAATCTTGTCCTGTCTTCATAGAGCTGCCTTGCAACTGTGACATGTCACTTAATATTTTGTTTCTCAGGGAGTATAGCAGCAGAGAAACATATACTGCTAATTCAATTCCTTATGAGGGCCCCAGCATTTAAGATGTTACTCTTACGTGAGCTCCCATGTAGCCACCAATTGCTGAAAAGTGTCTTCCTCAGGTGCCATCTCAACTGTGAAGAGAATCCTCCTAAGCTAGCCTCCTTGCAGTGACATGTCACTGAGAATCATTTTCCTCAGTGAGAATCTCTGCAGTGAAAAAGTTTCTCTTAAGGGATTGTCTCTGTAGTGGAATGTTACAGGAAGTCCTCTTGGTTGGGTAGTGTCCCTGGATTGTAGATCATCCTTTTATAGAGCTGCACTGCACTCACATGTTACTGAAGAGCACCTTCCTATGCAACAATACTAGCAGTAGAAAATATAGTCTTATGAGAATGAAGCCTCCTGTAAGAGCATCCGAAATAGCCCTATTGCCAGTGTCTCTGCAGTAAGTGGACACTGAGTTGAAACTACTTTCTTGAATTGATTGCACAGTTAAGTACCCTTGTTGCTCGGCACTGTTGCCATTATGGAATCGGAGCGATTGAGAAAGACAACGGTCCGTACTGTAGAATAGAATCCTGTTGTGCTCTGTTTAGTGACCAATCGACACCAGTGCACCAGGAATACATAAACATGATAAAACAAGAAGAAAAGTGATGAATTCAAATGTAATGCATTTTATTTAGAAAACTCAACCAAAACCTGCACCATACAAAACTTGCAGTGAGTGATTAATAAGAGGATCTGAAACTATGTCAAAGGAAATGAATAGGTAAGACATGAAAATCACAAAAAGTCTGGTGCTCAAGATGGATATTGTGTCAAGTGTCATGACCATGAGACTGCGTGACACATGTTTCGGAAAATATCTGGCTTCAACAGGTGAAGGATTACTTGAAAAGTCAAGCAAGTTAGCCAGGATGTTCCAACCTAGAAGCGGGCATTGCAGTGTGAGGGCATCATGGAAGTCATCATTAGAGACAATGAATACATTATCACTAAGTCAATGACCTCCTAGTTAGAATCTTTACCAAGTGGGTGGCCATGAGACAGTGATCACCACAGATAGGAAGTCAGAGATGCCAGGTGAAATGAAAATATGCCAGGCAAGAAATCTAGTTTGTATAAATCATCAATTTTTTGAGACAGAGTAAGAAAAATGCTGGAACTCTAGAATAGTGTCCATAATGGAAAAATCTTACAGCAATTCTTTAATTTTGTAAAGTGCGAATGCCAAGAATATAACACACAGTGCATCGAATTTACGCATTTGGCCAATCCAAAGCAGTTGCTAAGGATTGGTGCATGTCAGGACTGTTTGTCCCTATTTTGAGTTCATCTTCATTTCCATCTGTAGAAAGTACCAGTATATACACATTTTTTAGAAGACAAAACATCAGAAGCCAAACTAAAAGCTCTTTCAGTGCATATAAATCGAAATACTATAAATAAGGATGGCGAGGAGTAGCAACCACCGGAAGTGTATACTCTCTTCAATCAAAAGTGATCAATATGAATTGCGGAAGGGTTTGTGTTGCAGGAGTTGTTCCTTTCTTTACCTTCGCTCACTGGACCATCATATGCAAGGTGTGTTTTCCAAACTCACAGACTTGCTTTACATGTTGACTGTGTTTTTTTCATGTTTTTGTTGTTTTTGCCATGGGGTGTTTATTCTGTGTGTGAATTGGTGTTCAGTTGGTCTATTATGGTCAGATCAGTGTTTCTTTATCAAGTGGCCCTGTGGCCTAATGGATAAGGAATCATCCTCCGAAGCTGGGGCATGTGGGTTCAAGTCCCACCTGGGTCGTCAATTATTTTAAATTTTGATCTTAATTAAATATGAACAAATTTCAACATATATTAACATAAAGATGATTAAAAGGTCTCATCAATGAAAAACATCACACTCATTTCATTCACCTTGTCAATACTGATGTATTAATGCGAGACTATGCAGTAAAGACACGTGAATCTTGTCCTGTCTTCATAGAGCAGCCTTGCAACTGTGACATGTCACTTAATATTTTGTTTCTCAGGGAGTATAGCAGCAGAGAAACATATACTGCTAATTCAATTCCTTACGAGGGCCCCAGCATTTAAGATGTTACTCTTAAGTGAGCTCCCATGTAGCCACCAATTGCTGAAAAGTGTCTTCCTCAGGTGCCATCTCAACTGTGAAGAGAATTCTCCTAAGCTAGCCTCCTTGCAGTGACATGTCACTGAGAATAATTTTCCTCAGTGAGAATCTCTGCAGTGAAAAAGTTTCTCCTAAGGGATTGTCTCTGTAGTGGAATGTTACAGGAAGTCCTCTTGGTTGGGTAGTGTCCCTAGATTGTAGATCATCCTTTTATAGAGCTGCACTGCACTCACATGTTACTGAACAGCACCTTCCTCTGCAAGAATGCTAGCAGTAGAAAATATAGTCTTATGAGAATGAAGCCTGCTGTAAGAGCATCCGAAATAGCCCTATTGCCAGTGTCTCTGCAGTAAGTGGACACTGAGTTGAAACTACTTTCTTGAATTTATTGCACAGTTAAGTACCCTTGTTGCTCGGCACTGTTGCCATTATTGAATCGGAGCGATTGAGAAAGACAACGGTCCGTACTGTAGAATAGAATCCTGTTGTGCTCTGTTTAGTGACCAATCGACACCAGTGCACCAGGAATACATAAACATGATAAAACAAGAAGAAAAGTGATGAATTCAAATGTAATGCATTTTATTTAGAAAACTCAACCAAAACCTGCACCATACAAAACTTGCAGTGAGTGATTAATACGAGGATCTGAAACTATGTCAAAGGAAATGAATAGGTAAGAAATGAAAATCACAAAAAGTCTGGTGCTCAAGATGGATATTGTGTCAAGTGTCATGACCATGAGACTGCGTGACACATGTTTCGGAAAATATCTGGCTTCAACAGGTGAAGGATTACTTGAAAAGTCAAGCAAGTTAGCAAGGATGTTCCAACCTAGAAGAGGGCATTGCAGTGTGAGGGCATCATGGAAGTCCTCATTAGAGACAATGAATACATTATCACTAAGTCAATGACCTCCTAGTTATTATCTTTATCAAGTGGGTGGCCGTGAGACAGGGATCACCACAGATAGGAAGTCAGAGATGCCAGGTGAAATGAAAATATGCCAGAGAAGAAATCTAGTTCGTAGAAATCATCAATTTTTTGAGACAGAGTAAGAAAAATGCTGGAACTCTAGAATAGTGTCCATAATGGAAAAATCTTACAGCAATTCTGTAATTTTGTAAAGTGCGAATGCCAAGAATATAACACATAGTGCATCGAATTTACGCATTTGGCCAATCCAAACCAGTTGCTAAGGATTGGTGCATGTCAGGACTATTTGTCCCTATTTGGAGTTCATCTTCATTTCCATCTGTAGAAAGTACCAGTATAAACACATTTTTTAGAAGACAAAACATCAGAAGCCAAACTAAAAGCTCTTTCAGTGCATATAAATCGAAATACTATAAATAAGGATGGCAAGGAGTAGCAACCACCGCACTGTAAACTCTCTTCAATCAAAAGTGATCAATATGAATTGCGGAAGGGTTTGTGTTGCAGGAGTTGTTCCTTTCTTTACCTTCGCTCACTGGACCATCATATGCAAGGTGTGTTTTCCAAACTCACAGACTTGCTTTACATGTTGACTGTGTTTTTTTCATGTTTTTGTTGTTTTTGCCATGGGGTGTTTATTCTGTGTGTGAATTGGTGTTCAGTTGGTCTATTATGGTCAGATCAGTGCTTTTCTATCATGTGGCCCTGTGGCCTAATGGATAAGGCATCAGCCTCCAAAGCTGGGGTTTGTGGGTTCAAGTCCCACATGGGTCTTCAATTATTTTAAATTTTGATCTTAATTAAATATGAACGAATTTCAACATATATTAACATAAAGATGATTAAAAGGTCTCATCAATGAAAATCATCACACTCATTTCATTCACCTTGTCAATACTGATGTATTACTGCGAGACTATGCAGTAAAGACACGTGAATCTTGTCCTGTCTTCATAGAGCTGACTTGCAACTGTGACATGTCACTTCATATTTTGTTTCTCAGGGAGTATAGCAGCAGAGAAACATATACTGCTAATTCATTCCTTATGAGGGCCCCAGCATTTAAGATGTTACTCTTAAGTGAGCTCCCATGTTCAAGTCCCACCTGAGTCGTCAATAATTTTAAATTTTCATCTTAATTAAATATGAACGAATTTCAACATATATTAACATAAAGATGATTAAAAGGTCTCATGAATGAAAATCATCATACTAATTTCATTCACCTTGTCAATACTGATGTATTACCACGAGACTATGCAGTAAAGACACATGAATCTTGTCCTGTCTTCATAGAGCTGCCTTGCAACTGTGACATGTCACTTAATATTTTGTTTCTCAGGGACTATAGCAGCAGAGAAACATATACTGCTAATTCAATTCCTTATGAGGGCCCCAGCATTTAAGATGTTACTCTTACGTGAGCTCCCATGTAGCCACCAATTGCTGAAAAGTGTCTTCCTCAGGTGCCATCTCAACTGTGAAGAGAATCCTCCTAAGCTAGCCTCCTTGCAGTGACATGTCACTGAGAATCATTTTCCTCAGTGAGAATCTCTGCAGTGAAAAAGTTTCTCTTAAGGGATTGTCTCTGTAGTGGAATGTTACAGGAAGTCCTCTTGGTTGGGTAGTGTCCCTGGATTGTAGATCATCCTTTTATAGAGCTGCACTGCACTCACATGTTACTGAAGAGCACCTTCCTCTGCAACAATACTAGCAGTAGAAAATATAGTCTTATGAGAATGAAGCCTCCTGTAAGAGCATCCGAAATAGCCCTATTGCCAGTGTCTCTGCAGTAAGTGGACACTGAGTTGAAACTACTTTCTTGAATTGATTGCACAGTTAAGTACCCTTGTTGCTCGGCACTGTTGCCATTATGGAATCGGAGCGATTGAGAAAGACAACGGTCCGTACTGTAGAATAGAATCCTGTTGTGCTCTGTTTAGTGACCAATCGACACCAGTGCACCAGGAATACATAAACATGATAAAACAAGAAGAAAAGTGATGAATTCAAATGTAATGCATTTTATTTAGAAAACTCAACCAAAACCTGCACCATACAAAACTTGCAGTGAGTGATTAATAAGAGGATCTGAAACTATGTCAAAGGAAATGAATAGGTAAGACATGAAAATCACAAAAAGTCTGGTGCTCAAGATGGATATTGTGTCAAGTGTCATGACCATGAGACTGCGTGACACATGTTTCGGAAAATATCTGGCTTCAACAGGTGAAGGATTACTTGAAAAGTCAAGCAAGTTAGCCAGGATGTTCCAACCTAGAAGCGGGCATTGCAGTGTGAGGGCATCATGGAAGTCATCATTAGAGACAATGAATACATTATCACTAAGTCAATGACCTCCTAGTTAGTATCTTTACCAAGTGGGTGGCCATGAGACAGTGATCCCCACAGATAGGAAGTCAGAGATGCCAGGTGAAATGAAAATATGCCAGGCAAGAAATCTAGTTTGTATAAATCATCAATTTTTTGAGACAGAGTAAGAAAAATGCTGGAACTCTAGAATAGTGTCCATAATGGAAAAATCTTACAGCAATTCTTTAATTTTGTAAAGTGCGAATGCCAAGAATATAACACGCAGTGCATCGAATTTACGCATTTGGCCAATCCAAAGCAGTTGCTAAGGATTGGTGCATGTCAGGACTGTTTGTCCCTATTTTGAGTTCATCTTCATTTCCATCTGTAGAAAGTACCAGTATATACACATTTTTTAGAAGACAAAACATCAGAAGCCAAACTAAAAGCTCTTTCAGTGCATATAAATCGAAATACTATAAATAAGGATGGTGAGGAGTAGCAACCACCGGAAGTGTATACTCTCTTCAATCAAAAGTGATCAATATGAATTGCGGAAGGGTTTGTGTTGCAGGAGTTGTTCCTTTCTTTACCTTCGCTCACTGGACCATCATATGCAAGGTGTGTTTTCCAAACTCACAGACTTGCTTTACATGTTGACTGTGTTTTTTTCATGTTTTTGTTGTTTTTGCCATGGGGTGTTTATTCTGTGTGTGAATTGGTGTTCAGTTGGTCTATTATGGTCAGATCAGTGTTTATTTATCAAGTGGCCCTGTGGCCTAATGGATAAGGAATCACCCTCCGAAGCTGGGGCATGTGGGTTCAAGTCCCACCTTGGTCGTCAATTATTTTAAATTTTGATCTTAATTAAATATGAACAAATTTCAACATATATTAACATAAAGATGATTAAAAGGTCTCATCAATGAAAAACATCACACTCATTTCATTCACCTTGTCAATACTGATGTATTAATGCGAGACTATGCAGTAAAGACACGTGAATCTTGTCCTGTCTTCATAGAGCTGCCTTGCAACTGTGACATGTCACTTAATATTTTGTTTCTCAGGGAGTATAACAGCAGAGAAACATATACTGCTAATTCAATTCCTTACGAGGGCCCCAGCATTTAAGATGTTACTCTTAAGTGAGCTCCCATGTAGCCACCAATTGCTGAAAAGTGTCTTCCTCAGGTGCCATCTCAACTGTGAAGAGAATTCTCCTAAGCTAGCCTCCTTGCAGTGACATGTCACTGAGAATCATTTTCCTCAGTGAGAATCTCTGCAGTGAAAAAGTTTCTCTTAAGGGATTGTCTCTGTAGTGGAATGTTACAGGAAGTCCTCTTGGTTGGGTAGTGTCCCTAGATTGTAGATCATCCTTTTATAGAGCTGCACTGCACTCACATGTTACTGAACAGCACCTTCCTCTGCAAGAATGCTAGCAGTAGAAAATATAGTCTTATGAGAATGAAGCCTGCTGTAAGAGCATCCGAAATAGCCCTATTGCCAGTGTCTCTGCAGTAAGTGGACACTGAGTTGAAACTACTTTCTTGAATTTATTGCACAGTTAAGTACCCTTGTTGCTCGGCACTGTTGCCATTATGGAATCGGAGCGATTGAGAAAGACAACGGTCCGTACTGTAGAATAGAATCCTGTTGTGCTCTGTTTAGTGACCAATCGACACCAGTGCACCAGGAATACATAAACATGATAAAACAAGAAGAAAAGTGATGAATTCAAATGTAATGCATTTTATTTAGAAAACTCAACCAAAACCTGCACCATACAAAACTTGCAGTGAGTGATTAATACGAGGATCTGAAACTATGTCAAAGGAAATGAATAGGTAAGAAATGAAAATCACAAAAAGTCTGGTGCTCAAGATGGATATTGTGTCAAGTGTCATGACCATGAGACTGCGTGACACATGTTTCGGAAAATATCTGGCTTCAACAGGTGAAGGATTACTTGAAAAGTCAAGCAAGTTAGCAAGGATGTTCCAACCTAGAAGAGGGCATTGCAGTGTGAGGGCATCATGGAAGTCCTCATTAGAGACAATGAATACATTATCACTAAGTCAATGACCTCCTAGTTATTATCTTTATCAAGTGGGTGGCCGTGAGACAGGGATCACCACAGATAGGAAGTCAGAGATGCCAGGTGAAATGAAAATATGCCAGAGAAGAAATCTAGTTCGTAGAAATCATCAATTTTTTGAGACAGAGTAAGAAAAATGCTGGAACTCTAGAATAGTGTCCATAATGGAAAAATCTTACAGCAATTCTGTAATTTTGTAAAGTGCGAATGCCAAGAATATAACACATAGTGCATCGAATTTACGCATTTGGCCAATCCAAACCAGTTGCTAAGGATTGGTGCATGTCAGGACTATTTGTCCCTATTTGGAGTTCATCTTCATTTCCATCTGTAGAAAGTACCAGTATAAACACATTTTTTAGAAGACAAAACATCAGAAGCCAAACTAAAAGCTCTTTCAGTGCATATAAATCGAAATACTATAAATAAGGATGGCAAGGAGTAGCAACCACCGCACTGTAAACTCTCTTCAATCAAAAGTGATCAATATGAATTGCGGAAGGGTATGTGTTGCAGGAGTTGTTCCTTTCTTTACCTTCGCTCACTGGACCATCATATGCAAGGTGTGTTTTCCAAACTCACAGACTTGCTTTACATGTTGACTGTGTTTTTTTCATGTTTTTGTTGTTTTTGCCATGGGGTGTTTATTCTGTGTGTGAATTGGTGTTCAGTTGGTCTATTATGGTCAGATCAGTGCTTTTCTATCATGTGGCCCTGTGGCCTAATGGATAAGGCATCAGCCTCCAAAGCTGGGGTTTGTGGGTTCAAGTCCCACATGGGTCTTCAATTATTTTAAATTTTGATCTTAATTAAATATGAACGAATTTCAACATATATTAACATAAAGATGATTAAAAGGTCTCATCAATGAAAATCATCACACTCATTTCATTCACCTTGTCAATACTGATGTATTACTGCGAGACTATGCAGTAAAGACACGTGAATCTTGTCCTGTCTTCATAGAGCTGACTTGCAACTGTGACATGTCACTTCATATTTTGTTTCTCAGGGAGTATAGCAGCAGAGAAACATATACTGCTAATTCATTCCTTATGAGGGCCCCAGCATTTAAGATGTTACTCTTAAGTGAGCTCCCATGTTCAAGTCCCACCTGAGTCGTCAATAATTTTAAATTTTCATCTTAATTAAATATGAACGAATTTCAACATATATTAACATAAAGATGATTAAAAGGTCTCATGAATGAAAATCATCATACTAATTTCATTCACCTTGTCAATACTGATGTATTACCACGAGACTATGCAGTAAAGACACATGAATCTTGTCCTGTCTTCATAGAGCTGCCTTGCAACTGTGACATGTCACTTAATATTTTGTTTCTCAGGGAGTATAGCAGCAGAGAAACATATACTGCTAATTCAATTCCTTATGAGGGCCCCAGCATTTAAGATGTTACTCTTACGTGAGCTCCCATGTAGCCACCAATTGCTGAAAAGTGTCTTCCTCAGGTGCCATCTCAACTGTGAAGAGAATCCTCCTAAGCTAGCCTCCTTGCAGTGACATGTCACTGAGAATCATTTTCCTCAGTGAGAATCTCTGCAGTGAAAAAGTTTCTCTTAAGGGATTGTCTCTGTAGTGGAATGTTACAGGAAGTCCTCTTGGTTGGGTAGTGTCCCTGGATTGTAGATCATCCTTTTATAGAGCTGCACTGCACTCACATGTTACTGAAGAGCACCTTCCTCTGCAACAATACTAGCAGTAGAAAATATAGTCTTATGAGAATGAAGCCTCCTGTAAGAGCATCCGAAATAGCCCTATTGCCAGTGTCTCTGCAGTAAGTGGACACTGAGTTGAAACTACTTTCTTGAATTGATTGCACAGTTAAGTACCCTTGTTGCTCGGCACTGTTGCCATTATGGAATCGGAGCGATTGAGAAAGACAACGGTCCGTACTGTAGAATAGAATCCTGTTGTGCTCTGTTTAGTGACCAATCGACACCAGTGCACCAGGAATACATAAACATGATAAAACAAGAAGAAAAGTGATGAATTCAAATGTAATGCATTTTATTTAGAAAACTCAACCAAAACCTGCACCATACAAAACTTGCAGTGAGTGATTAATAAGAGGATCTGAAACTATGTCAAAGGAAATGAATAGGTAAGACATGAAAATCACAAAAAGTCTGGTGCTCAAGATGGATATTGTGTCAAGTGTCATGACCATGAGACTGCGTGACACATGTTTCGGAAAATATCTGGCTTCAACAGGTGAAGGATTACTTGAAAAGTCAAGCAAGTTAGCCAGGATGTTCCAACCTAGAAGCGGGCATTGCAGTGTGAGGGCATCATGGAAGTCATCATTAGAGACAATGAATACATTATCACTAAGTCAATGACCTCCTAGTTAGTATCTTTACCAAGTGGGTGGCCATGAGACAGTGATCCCCACAGATAGGAAGTCAGAGATGCCAGGTGAAATGAAAATATGCCAGGCAAGAAATCTAGTTTGTATAAATCATCAATTTTTTGAGACAGAGTAAGAAAAATGCTGGAACTCTAGAATAGTGTCCATAATGGAAAAATCTTACAGCAATTCTTTAATTTTGTAAAGTGCGAATGCCAAGAATATAACACACAGTGCATCGAATTTACGCATTTGGCCAATCCAAAGCAGTTGCTAAGGATTGGTGCATGTCAGGACTGTTTGTCCCTATTTTGAGTTCATCTTCATTTCCATCTGTAGAAAGTACCAGTATATACACATTTTTTAGAAGACAAAACATCAGAAGCCAAACTAAAAGCTCTTTCAGTGCATATAAATCGAAATACTATAAATAAGGATGGCGAGGAGTAGCAACCACCGGAAGTGTATACTCTCTTCAATCAAAAGTGATCAATATGAATTGCGGAAGGGTTTGTGTTGCAGGAGTTGTTCCTTTCTTTACCTTCGCTCACTGGACCATCATATGCAAGGTGTGTTTTCCAAACTCACAGACTTGCTTTACATGTTGACTGTGTTTTTTTCATGTTTTTGTTGTTTTTGCCATGGGGTGTTTATTCTGTGTGTGAATTGGTGTTCAGTTGGTCTATTATGGTCAGATCAGTGTTTATTTATCAAGTGGCCCTGTGGCCTAATGGATAAGGAATCACCCTCCGAAGCTGGGGCATGTGGGTTCAAGTCCCACCTTGGTCGTCAATTATTTTAAATTTTGATCTTAATTAAATATGAACAAATTTCAACATATATTAACATAAAGATGATTAAAAGGTCTCATCAATGAAAAACATCACACTCATTTCATTCACCTTGTCAATACTGATGTATTAATGCGAGACTATGCAGTAAAGACACGTGAATCTTGTCCTGTCTTCATAGAGCTGCCTTGCAACTGTGACATGTCACTTAATATTTTGTTTCTCAGGGAGTATAACAGCAGAGAAACATATACTGCTAATTCAATTCCTTACGAGGGCCCCAGCATTTAAGATGTTACTCTTAAGTGAGCTCCCATGTAGCCACCAATTGCTGAAAAGTGTCTTCCTCAGGTGCCATCTCAACTGTGAAGAGAATTCTCCTAAGCTAGCCTCCTTGCAGTGACATGTCACTGAGAATCATTTTCCTCAGTGAGAATCTCTGCAGTGAAAAAGTTTCTCTTAAGGGATTGTCTCTGTAGTGGAATGTTACAGGAAGTACTCTTGGTTGGGTAGTGTCCCTAGATTGTAGATCATCCTTTTATAGAGCTGCACTGCACTCACATGTTACTGAACAGCACCTTCCTCTGCAAGAATGCTAGCAGTAGAAAATATAGTCTTATGAGAATGAAGCCTGCTGTAAGAGCATCCGAAATAGCCCTATTGCCAGTGTCTCTGCAGTAAGTGGACACTGAGTTGAAACTACTTTCTTGAATTTATTGCACAGTTAAGTACCCTTGTTGCTCGGCACTGTTGCCATTATGGAATCGGAGCGATTGAGAAAGACAACTGTCTGTACTGTAGAATAGAATCCTGTTGTGCTCCGTTTAGTGACCAATCGACACCAGTGCACCAGGAATACATAAACATGATAAAACAAGAAGAAAAGTGGTGAATTCAAATGTAATGCATTTTATTTAGAAAACTCAACCAAAACCTGCACCATACAAAACTTGCAGTGAGTGATTAATACGAGGATCTGAAACTATGTCAAAGGAAATGAATAGGTAAGAAATGAAAATCACAAAAAGTCTGGTGCTCAAGATGGATATTGTGTCAAGTGTCATGACCATGAGACTGCGTGACACATGTTTCGGAAAATATCTGGCTTCAACAGGTGAAGGATTACTTGAAAAGTCAAGCAAGTTAGCAAGGATGTTCCAACCTAGAAGAGGGCATTGCAGTGTGAGGGCATCATGGAAGTCCTCATTAGAGACAATGAATACATTATCACTAAGTCAATGACCTCCTAGTTATTATCTTTATCAAGTGGGTGGCCGTGAGACAGGGATCACCACAGATAGGAAGTCAGAGATGCCAGGTGAAATGAAAATATGCCAGAGAAGAAATCTAGTTCGTAGAAATCATCAATTTTTTGAGACAGAGTAAGAAAAATGCTGGAACTCTAGAATAGTGTCCATAATGGAAAAATCTTACAGCAATTCTGTAATTTTGTAAAGTGCGAATGCCAAGAATATAACACATAGTGCATCGAATTTACGCATTTGGCCAATCCAAACCAGTTGCTAAGGATTGGTGCATGTCAGGACTATTTGTCCCTATTTGGAGTTCATCTTCATTTCCATCTGTAGAAAGTACCAGTATAAACACATTTTTTAGAAGACAAAACATCAGAAGCCAAACTAAAAGCTCTTTCAGTGCATATAAATCGAAATACTATAAATAAGGATGGCAAGGAGTAGCAACCACCGCACTGTAAACTCTCTTCAATCAAAAGTGATCAATATGAATTGCGGAAGGGTTTGTGTTGCAGGAGTTGTTCCTTTCTTTACCTTCGCTCACTGGACCATCATATGCAAGGTGTGTTTTCCAAACTCACAGACTTGCTTTACATGTTGACTGTGTTTTTTTCATGTTTTTGTTGTTTTTGCCATGGGGTGTTTATTCTGTGTGTGAATTGGTGTTCAGTTGGTCTATTATGGTCAGATCAGTGCTTTTCTATCATGTGGCCCTGTGGCCTAATGGATAAGGCATCAGCCTCCAAAGCTGGGGATTGTGGGTTCAAGTCCCACATGGGTCTTCAATTATTTTAAATTTTGATCTTAATTAAATATGAACGAATTTCAACATATATTAACATAAAGATGATTAAAAGGTCTCATCAATGAAAATCATCACACTCATTTCATTCACCTTGTCAATACTGATGTATTACCGCGAGACTATGCAGTAAGGACACATGAATCTTGTCCTGTCTTGATAGAGCTGACTTGCAACTGTGACATGTCACTTCATATTTTGTTTCTCAGGGAGTATAGCAGCAGAGAAACATATACTGCTAATTCATTCCTTATGAGGGCCCCAGCATTTAAGATGTTACTCTTAAGTGAGCTCCCATGTTCAAGTCCCACCTGGGTCGTCAATAATTTTAAATTTTCATCTTAATTAAATATGAACGAATTTCAACATATATTAACATAAAGATGATTAAAAGGTCTCATGAATGAAAATCATCATACTAATTTCATTCACCTTGTCAATACTGATGTATTACCACGAGACTCTGCAGTAAAGACACGTGAATCTTGTCCTGTCTTCATAGAGCTGCCTTGCAACTGTGACATGTCACTTAATATTTTGTTTCTCAGGGAGTATAGCAGCAGAGAAACATATACTGCTAATTCAAATCCTTATGAGGGCCCCAGCATTTAAGATGTTACTCTTACGTGAGCTCCCATGTAGCCACCAATTGCTGAAAAGTGTCTTCCTCAGGTGCCATCTCAACTGTGAAGAGAATCCTCCTAAGCTAGCCTCCTTGCAGTGACATGTCACTGAGAATCATTTTCCTCAGTGAGAATCTCTGCAGTGAAAAAGTTTCTCTTAAGGGATTGTCTCTGTAGTGGAATGTTACAGGAAGTCCTCTTGGTTGGGTAGTGTCCCTGGATTGTAGATCATCCTTTTATAGAACTGCACTGCACTCACATGTTACTGAAGAGCACCTTCCTCTGCAACAATACTAGCAGTAGAAAATATAGTCTTATGAGAATGAAACCTCCTGTAAGAGCATCCGAAATAGCCCTATTGCCAGTGTCTCTGCAGTAAGTGGACACTGAGTTGAAACTACTTTCTTGAATTGATTGCACAGTTAAGTACCCTTGTTGCTCGGCACTGTTGCCATTATGGAATCGGAGCGATTGAGAAAGACAACGGTCCGTACTGTAGAATAGAATCCTGTTGTGCTCTGTTTAGTGACCAATCGACACCAGTGCACCAGGAATACATAAACATGATAAAACAAGAAGAAAAGTGATGAATTCAAATGTAATGCATTTTATTTAGAAAACTCAACCAAAACCTGCACCATACAAAACTTGCAGTGAGTGATTAATACGAGGATCTGAAACTATGTCAAAGGAAATGAATAGGTAAGAAATGAAAATCACAAAAAGTCTGGTGCTCAAGATGGATATTGTGTCAAGTGTCATGACCATGAGACTGCGTGACACATGTTTCGCAAAATATCTGGCTTCAACAGGTGAAGGATTACTTGAAAAGTCAAGCAAGTTAGCAAGGATGTTCCAACCTAGAAGAGGGCATTGCAGTGTGAGGGCATCATGGAAGTCCTCATTAGAGACAATGAATACATTATCACTAAGTCAATGACCTCCTAGTTATTATCTTTATCAAGTGGGTGGCCGTGAGACAGGGATCACCACAGATAGGAAGTCAGAGATGCCAGGTGAAATGAAAATATGCCAGAGAAGAAATCTAGTTCGTAGAAATCATCAATTTTTTGAGACAGAGTAAGAAAAATGCTGGAACTCTAGAATAGTGTCCATAATGGAAAAATCTTACAGCAATTCTGTAATTTTGTAAAGTGCGAATGCCAAGAATATAACACACAGTGCATCGAATTTACGCATTTGGCCAATCCAAACCAGTTGCTAAGGATTGGTGCATGTCAGGACTATTTGTCCCTATTTGGAGTTCATCTTCATTTCCATCTGTAGAAAGTACCAGTATAAACACATTTTTTAGAAGACAAAACATCAGAAGCCAAACTAAAAGCTATTTCAGTGCATATAAATCGAAATGCTATAAATAAGGATGGCGAGGAGCAGCAACCACCGCACTGTATACTCTCTTCAATCAAAAGTGATCAATATGAATTGCGGAAGGGTTTGTGTTGCAGGAGTTGTTCCTTTCTTTACCTTCGCTCACTGGACCATCATATGCAAGGTGTGTTTTCCAAACTCACAGACTTACTTTACATGTTGACTGTGTTTTTTCATGTTTTTGTTGTTTTTGCCATGGGGTGTTTATTCTGTGTGTGAATTGGTGTTCAGTTGGTCTATTATGGTCAGATCAGTGCTTTTCTGTCAAGTGGCCCTGTGGCCTAATGGATAGGGCATCAGACTCTGAAGCTGGGGATTGTGGGTTCAAGTCCCACGTGGGTGGTCAATTATTTTAAATTTTGATCT
The DNA here is from genome assembly GCF_040938575.1 of Ambystoma mexicanum. Lineage (NCBI taxonomy): Eukaryota > Metazoa > Chordata > Amphibia > Caudata > Ambystomatidae > Ambystoma > Ambystoma mexicanum. The sequence goes on from NC_090926.1 coordinate 1,106,128,277, forward strand.
TAATTAAATATGAACGAATTTCAACATATATTAACATAAAGATGATTAAAAGGTCTCATCAATGAAAATCATCACACTCATTTCATTCACCTTGTCAATACTGATGTATTACCACGAGACTATGCAGTAAAGACACGTGAATCTTGTCCTGTCTTCATAGAGCTGCTTGCAACTGTGACATGTCACTTAATATTTTGTTTCTCAGGGAGTATAGCAGCAGAGAAACATATACTGCTAATTCAATTCCTTATGAGGGCCCCAGCATTTAAGATGTTACTCTTAAGTGAGCTCCCATGTAGCCACCAATTGCTGAAAAGTGTCTTCCTCAGGTGCCATCTCAACTGTGAAGAGAATCCTCCTAGGCTAGCCTCCTTGCAGTGACATGTCACTGAGAATCATTTTCCTCAGTGAGAATCCCAGCAGTGAAAACGTTTCTCTTAAGGGATTGTCTCTGTAGTGGAATGTTACAGGAAGTCCTCTTGGTTGGGTAGTGTCCCTGGATTGTAGATCATCCTTTTATAGAGCTGCACTGCACTCACATGTTACTGAACAGCACCTTCCTCTGCAAGAATACTAGCAGTAGAAAATATAGTCTTATGAGAATGAAGCCTGCTGTAAGAGCATCCGAAATAGCCCTATTGTCAGTGTCTCTGCAGTAAGTGGACACTGAGTTGAAACTACTTTCTTGAATTGATTGCACAGTTAAGTACCCTTGTTGCTCGGCACTGTTGCCATTATGGAATCGGAGCGATTGAGAAAGACAACGGTCCGTACTGTAGAATAGAATCCTGTTGTGCTCTGTTTAGTGACCAATCGACACCAGTGCACCAGGAATACATAAACATGATAAAACAAGAAGAAAAGTGATGAATTCAAATGTAATGCATTTCATTTAGAAAACTCCACAAAACCTGCACCATACAACACTTGCAGTGAGTGATTAATAAGAGGATCTGAAACTATGTCAAAGGAAATGAATAGGTAAGACATGAAAATAACAAAAAGTCTGGTGCTCAAGATGGATATTGTGTCAAGTGTCATGACCATGAGACTGCGTGACACATGTTTCGGAAAATATCTGGCTTCAACAGGTGAAGGATTACTTGAAAAGTCAAGCAAGTTAGCAAGGATGTTCCAACCTAGAAGAGGGCATTGCAGTATGAGGGCATCATGGAAGTCATCATTAGAGACAATGAATACATTATCACTAAGTCAATGACCTCCTAGTTAGTATCTTTACCAAGTGGGTGGCCGTGAGACAGTGATCACCACAGATAGGAAGTCAGAGATGCCAGGTGAAATGAAAATATGCCAGGCAAGAAATCTAGTTTGTAGAAATCATCAATTTTTTGAGAAAGAGTAAGAGAAATGCTGGAACTCTAGAATAGTGTCCATAATGGAAAAATCTTACAGCAATTCTTTAATTTTGTAAAGTGCGAATGCCAAGAATATAACACACAGTGCATCGAATTTACGCATTTGGCCAATCCAAACCAGTTGCTAAGGATTGGTGCATGTCAGGACTATTTGTCCCTATTTGGAGTTCATCTTCATTTCCATCTGTAGAAAGTACCAGTATAAACACATTTTTTAGAAGACAAAACATCAGAAGCCAAACTAAAAGCTATTTCAGTGCATATAAATCGAAATGCTATAAATAAGGATGGCGAGGAGCAGCAACCACCGCACTGTATACTCTCTTCAATCAAAAGTGATCAATATGAATTGCGGAAGGGTTTGTGTTGCAGGAGTTGTTCCTTTCTTTACCTTCGCTCACTGGACCATCATATGCAAGGTGTGTTTTCCAAACTCACAGACTTACTTTACATGTTGACTGTGTTTTTTCATGTTTTTGTTGTTTTTGCCATGGGGTGTTTATTCTGTGTGTGAATTGGTGTTCAGTTGGTCTATTATGGTCAGATCAGTGCTTTTCTGTCAAGTGGCCCTGTGGCCTAATGGATAGGGCATCAGACTCTGAAGCTGGGGATTGTGGGTTCAAGTCCCACGTGGGTGGTCAAATATTTTACATTTTGATCTTAATTAAATATGAACGAATTTCAACATATATTAACATAAAGATGATTAAAAGGTCTCATCAATGAAAATCATCACACTCATTTCATTCACCTTGTCAATACTGATGTATTACCACGAGACTATGCAGTAAAGACACGTGAATCTTGTCCTGTCTTCATAGAGCTGCTTGCAACTGTGACATGTCACTTAATATTTTGTTTCTCAGGGAGTATAGCAGCAGAGAAACATATACTGCTAATTCAATTCCTTATGAGGGCCCCAGCATTTAAGATGTTACTCTTAAGTGAGCTCCCATGTAGCCACCAATTGCTGAAAAGTGTCTTCCTCAGGTGCCATCTCAACTGTGAAGAGAATCCTCCTAGGCTAGCCTCCTTGCAGTGACATGTCACTGAGAATCATTTTCCTCAGTGAGAATCCCAGCAGTGAAAACGTTTCTCTTAAGGGATTGTCTCTGTAGTGGAATGTTACAGGAAGTCCTCTTGGTTGGGTAGTGTCCCTGGATTGTAGATCATCCTTTTATAGAGCTGCACTGCACTCACATGTTACTGAACAGCACCTTCCTCTGCAAGAATACTAGCAGTAGAAAATATAGTCTTATGAGAATGAAGCCTGCTGTAAGGGCATCCGAAATAGCCCTATTGTCAGTGTCTCTGCAGTAAGTGGACACTGAGTTGAAACTACTTTCTTGAATTGATTGCACAGTTAAGTACCCTTGTTGCTCGGCACTGTTGCCATTATGGAATCGGAGCGATTGAGAAAGACAACGGTCCGTACTGTAGAATAGAATCCTGTTGTGCTCTGTTTAGTGACCAATCGACACCAGTGCACCAGGAATACATAAACATGATAAAACAAGAAGAAAAGTGATGAATTCAAATGTAATGCATTTCATTTAGAAAACTCCACAAAACCTGCACCATACAACACTTGCAGTGAGTGATTAATAAGAGGATCTGAAACTATGTCAAAGGAAATGAATAGGTAAGACATGAAAATCACAAAAAGTCTGGTGCTCAAGATGGATATTGTGTCAAGTGTCATGACCATGAGACTGCGTGACACATGTTTCGGAAAATATCTGGCTTCAACAGGTGAAGGATTACTATAGAAGAAATCTAGTTCGTAGAAATCATCAATTTTTTGAGACAGAGTAAGATAAATGCTGGAACTCTAGAATAGTGTCCATAATGGAAAAATCTTAAAGCAATTCTTTAATTTTTTAAAGTGCGAATGCCAAGAATATAACACACAGTGCATCGAATTTACGCATTTGGCCAATCCAAAGCTGTTGCTAAGGATTGGTGCATATCAGGACTATTTGTCCCTATTTTGAGTTCATCTTCATTTCCATCTGTAGAAAGCACCAGTATATACACATTTTTTAGAATACAAAACATCAGAGGCCAAACTAAAAGCTATTTCAGTGCATATAAATCGAAATACTATAACTAAGGATGGCGAGGAGTAGCAACCACCACTGTATACTCTTGAAGTGGGAGAATGGAAGAACAGGCTCCCGCCCTTCCCCTCTCGCGCTTGGCCTAGAGGATCACGGCCTAGACACCCGCCACGAGAGGAGTTTGCCTATCTACCAGACGACCAAATACCCTGGTACAGGAACATACGGATGTGCCCACCTACCTGCCCAGCAGCCCGCCCTGTCCATGCCGACACCTGCGGCATGGATCAACTCGACTAAACCTACACGTCGTTAGAGATGCCATGACGACCTAGCGAACGGTCTGCACACCTGTGCAAACATGCACACCGGACACTCCCACACCAATCCACACGAAGAACATACTCAGTGCTATGACGTAGGCAAAAGACATACCCACGGACGTGCATCTTTATTATTTTCCACATAGGCTCTCAAAATGCAGAAACGCAAGACGCATAAAGAACTTATCTAAAAAGGCTTGCTCACGCTTCTTCTAAGAACCATGTACCATAATGAAGAATATAACGGAGACACGATACTGAGGATAGAGCAATATTATACCATAACCTAAAGCGCTCTGCATCAAACGGTTCCACCTATGCACCAGGCCCAAGTAGGCCGCAAGCAAAAGCTTCCATGAACATTGAATGAGCAAGTGCTCGGTTGCTGACCCTGCAGAATGAGCCCGGCGAAAGCACACCGCCAAGGGCACGATGTTGCAATCTCGCACGCCGCAAGCCAACGCCAAGGTCGCACCTGCAAGATAAACCAGGCACACAGTGGGAAAAACAATATTAATTGTGCTGAATTTTGCCTCAAACACGGTCCCACCTCACGTGACAAAACCAAACCTGACAGGATGCCAAGCCCAGGAGGAAGGAGACGCCTGAATCCCACGTTTCAAGACACAGGCAGATACAATTAAAAGACTCATTGGACATCTGCAGCAGTGGGAGTAGTCGACCTCCCAACATATGAATAAATCCTCACATTGTTTACACCTACCCATAGTAAAACATTGTTGCAAATGACAGGTGCACCGCGAGCTGAGAACAGCGATAGTCTCAGACTGGGAGGCTGGCGAGCGGACCAATCAGAGCATGGGGCTCTTATCACTGACGCTATTAACATTGACCAATCCTCAGAGGTCTTCATGTAACAAATTTCATGTATCAAATTGAAGGGACAGCCCAAGTATACCACCTGACTAACCCTCAACCACTAACACCGTTCTCTATATGTATGCTATACTAACCCTAGCACTCGAGTAACCAATCCAGAGTGGAAATATGTTTTTTGCTAAACTTTCTAAAGTGACGCAAGTAGCGCGTCATACTAAGGTAAAAAGGGCCTGCGAGCCCCACGATTGTGTGTGTGTCAGGACGGACGCGTACGATCCTTGACCCATCCCTGCCGTTTTGTCTAATAAACAGCAGAGTCACCTTGCTTCTTGCTTGTGTCTCATACTCTATCTCTTTTGGGATATACGGGAGGAGTTGGGGCCTCCCTGCCCGGAGGTCTACGGACGGCCCGGCCGACCCCGGCAGAATTTCCCCCCGACAAGTTGGAGGCACTGCTGAGATCTGTTTAAGATCTGCTTTTTTATTTTTATTTTTTCCAGGTAATCCCGTTGCGAGGAGGCCCGGCGGCGCGGCCCCCTCTGCCGTTGCCCCCTTCTGAGGACTACAGGACCATCGCGGAACTGCGAGAAGACCGGACAGCGCAATCCGGATATTGGCCTTCGGGAGCCGGTTGAGAAGTATCCCGCCCGCGGTTGGCGAGTGTCCAGACGTGGTCCAGACGAGGGGAGGTGGCGAGCCGCTTGGAGGGGTGCACGCAGTCGAGCGGCCCCACATCAAGAGAACTTGGTGAGCATGCCACGCACAACAAGCAATGTGAAATTGTGAGGGAGGGGGGAGGAATTAAATACGGGAGGGGGGAGGTGTTGTACAGGTGCGCGGGGAAGGTTTGACAATTTAGTGTAGGCAATGAAATGAATGGTAGCCGAACGAGAGCGAGAGCAGTCGGCTACGTTACGCGAGAGAGGGAGGTGGAGCACGAAAACATCACGTGCGGCCCCTCGTAGACACTGATTGGCCTAGGTCGCGACTACGTGTAAGGGTGTGTGTGTGTGGTTTCCTACGATTTGGCATTTATTGATCAATGAGTAGATGAGGATCCCTATTGTTCGAGCAAGAAACTCGATAGGTAGATGACGTTTCCCTGTAGGCGGTAGCTAGTTAGTTGCACAATACGGAAGATAATTGGCTGGTTAAGCCCTCCTGTCGAGGGGCGTATCACACGCGAGGCGACGCAGCGTGCGCAGTCCGATTATATTATTGATTACCTTGTTCCAGGAGTGACAGGAAGACAGCTGTGAGGATTAACGGGGGTAGATTGCAAGTGTATTTTGGACTTAAAGAATATATGAAGAACTTACCAGTAGTTCGAAGAGATCGGTGACGTCACCAGTAGGGCTTTCATAGGATATTCCCGAGCACAAGGCATCTTTCTTTCTGAGAGTGGTGGGGAAGAGAACTGTGGTAAGGGAGTAGAAACGGAGATAAACGGCAATGAGTTGATCGGGGAAAGGCGAAACGGGGGACGTGGCTGCGCACGGAGAACGCCGGCCACGGCAAGTGTAGAAGAAGGAGGAGGAGCAAATGAAAATAGGACGACTGTATAAGAACATCACAAGGGGTACGCAGCCGCAGGGGGCTACGTGCGCCTCGGCCGCAGGGGGCCGTAAGGGTGTTGTGTAAAGGAAGAAAGAAAGAAGAAAATATACAAATGTAAATACTATATTTTAATAATTTTCCTTAGAGGACTATCGCAAGTCCCCAAACTTACAGGGCCAGGTAAAGGTATAAGGCTGTGTATTGTAAGTGTTAGTAAGATAATAGCTACCAAATAGGGGAAGGATAACAAGTGAAGCGCTGCGATGTCATACGGGACAGGATCAGGAGGGTGGGGGAACACCCTCACTACCCCACTACAACACATATGTACAACACTGTCACCCCATAGGGAGAAACTGATCAAGTATAGCATAGAATGGACACAGGGGACGGACAACAAAATGATAACACCATGGCCGCCTAATGGTAGCTTTGATCCATAGGTGTCCAGTCAATTGGTCGCCAGCAAACTGGTCGACTGCAATTTGGTCGACACCATTTGGTCGAATGCCAAATGGTCAAATTTTTTTTTTTTTTATGTGTGTTTTGTGGGTTTTCGTGTGGGGAAAAAAAAAAAAAAAGAAAAAAAAGCGGATTGGGGGGGGGGACCCCCCCAAAAAAAAACAAAAAAGGGGTAAAAAAAAAAAAAAATTCGACCATTTGGCATTCGACCAAATGGTGTCGACCAGTTGTCCTGTCGACCGAATGTTTTTGACCAATTGACTGGTAACCCGATCCATATACCCAACATTCACTATTAAACCATCTGCATAATACATACAAAGGGAAGAAGTTGACACACCACGTGGAGGTGTTTAACTTATGGAGGATGTTCCAGGGGTCCCGACCAGGACCAAATGGAATGTTCACTGCGGGGGAAATACCGGAAGAAAAAGAGATTAAGGAGGAAGGAGAGAATGGGAAAAAGGGGAGTGAAGACCCAAAGAACACGGGGAACGGACAAGAGGGAGGAGAAAAGAATAATAACTCAAAAGAAAATGAAATAAAAAAGGAACAGAACAACGATATACCCCTAGCAAAGGTAGTGAAAACAGAGGGAGGGGGGTTGTACCCTTTAAGAGAATTAGGAGAAATAGAAAGAGGACAGTTAAGGGCGGCTGAGGGGTACTCGAACCCGGCATACAGCCCGCCACCATATGTGGCTCATAGGAAGATGCCAGCAGGGGAGGGGAGGACTGGAGAAGAACAAACTGTGGAAATAGGACATGATGAGTGGGTAGCTGCGCAGATACTATTAAAATTACGAGGTTCATTAACAGGAGAAGAGAAGGAGGTAGTAAGGAAAATAGACGAGGATAATAACAGGGAGAGTGGAATGAGAGGGGAAGAGCTGTTACGACAAAAGGAAGAGATTTTGGAGGAACGACTAGCAGAGTTAAGGGATGAGCAGAATGAACTGATCAAACAGCTCGAGAGGGAGGAAAGAGAGAGAGCGAGGGAAAGGAAAGAAGGTAAGAACGAATTGGAAAAAATAAGGGAACGAACTGAGGAGCAAAGGAGAGAAGCTGAAAGGGTAAAAGCAGCAGCAGAAAGGGTATCAAGAGCAGTGTTACGAGATAAGAAAAGGGAAGAAGAAGAGAAAGAAAAAGAAATGCTAATGTGGAAGAAGAGATTACTATCAGAAACGACTAAGAAATACGAAGAAGGGAGGGTGATAGAGAGTATATTAGAAAAGGATAGGGTGAGATGGGAAAGGAAGAAAGAGGATGAAAGGATATTGGAAAAGGTGAGTAGTGAAGTAATGGAGGAATTAAAAAGGAAAAGGGAGGAAATTGGTAGAGAGATGGAGGAGAGAAATGAAGGGGAAAAAGAAGATAGGAGAAGGGAGAGTGAAGTAAGGGGGTATGTATATAGAGACACAGAAGTAGCAACAACATCAGCGCAAAGGGGAGTGGTTGGTAAAGGAGAAAAGGGAGAACCGGACCTAATAGACTTAAAAACAGTAACAATCAAGGGGAAAAAGACAGAGTGGGGGCTGCCGTTTATGAATGACTTTTGTAGTGAGGAAGAAGAAGGAATGGAGAAGGAAGGAAGAAACAGTGAAAGGGAAAGCCTAGATAAACTATACACCACCCGGACCAATACAGACTCACCATGGATCTGTAGGAGAAAGGATGAACTGGAGAGAAGTGAGGAGGAAGAGCAAGGAATAGCGGAAAGACAGACACATGAAGCCACACCGTCACCATCACACCCTCTCCCATCCCACCCTACATGCTCAACCACCTCACGCTCATTACGTACAATCAAACTTGCGCCCTTCTCAAACGAACTGACACCCTATGCATGTCGGCTTAGAGACCTCCCTAGACGCAGGCAGGAAGGACGAATACACACGCCCACATTAAATACAGGAAATGATGGAAGAAGGGGAAAAGATGGAGAAGAAAGAGTTACGAGCAGGGGAAATACGGACGAAATTGACGATGTAGGAGAGAGGGAAGAAGAGGAGGGGTGTGAGGACTCGATTTTATGGAACCCATGGGGTAAAAGGGGACACAACTTAATGCCACTTCTGGAGAGGGGAGGGGTTAGACCACAGTCCGTCCCTTGGAAGCATACAGACAAAGAGAATATAAAGTGCAGGCTCCCATCATTAAGTGGAGGTGCGGGTAAATGGATATATGAAATGGAAAAACACACCGCAGGACAGAAACTGGCAGTGGGAGATGTAAAGGGCCTTCTAATATCGATATTAGGGGATGCAGCGGATGACATTTGGAAGAGAGCGGGATTCCCTGGGGTAACAATAGTAAACACATCACACGATGGGGCACCATTCGCAAACTGCAGACATGCACTATGGCAGGCACTGAGGGTACAGTACCCAGACACATCAGACATAGGAGCAATTACCTCACGCAAGATGCGTGAGAACGAAGATCCTGTTGATTATATCTAGGAAATCCAAGAGAAGTGGCGCATGGAAACTAGAGAACAATGGGACAAAACACCAGCAATATTTTATCATAAACTAGTACAAGGGCTCCCAGAAGGAGTTCAGAAACAACTGAAGAAAGTAGTGGGAATGGAAGCAAAAGCATGGCCAGAAATACAACTGACAATAGTGCATCATTGCAGGACATGGCAAGGAAAAATGAAACAAAAGGAAGAGGACAGGAAAACGGAAGAGGCTAAACTAGTACAGAAAAAACTTACTAAATACACAATGGAAGGGGCACTAATAACTACACCTACAACAATGATGCAAAGCCCCACACAAGTAGTGGCTGCACAAGATCCCTCCCAAATACCACCCTCACAGACTATAACACACAACAGGTGCCGCCACTCCAACCATACACGACCAACATGGGAGGAGGATACTCAATGCCAGGAGCTGGGTATTATAATTACAACAGGGGAAGAGGAGGAATTATGAGAGGGAGAGGATACGGATATAACACACAACAGCAGGTGGGAGGACTTAGAAATTCCTACCCCACCGGGCAACCAGTATACCAGGACAACACAGGAAGCTTTCCATGGCAGAGTAGGGAACCACCGGTGTGTTGGAGTTGTGGATTAGTAGGGCACATGTCGCGCACGTGTAGAGTAAGACTAGGAACACCATCATGGAGTGAACAGGGACAACCAAGGCCCACACAGGAACAGCAGGGCATACAGCAACAGCAGACGTTGCAACAGGGAAATGAACAGCAACAACTAATAACACAACAACAGCCACAGACATATTCACTGCCACAACAACAGGTAGCGATAACACAACAACCCCAAGCAGAACAAACACAACTGGGTAGGGTGACGGTCCTGGGACACAACCCTTACACAGGAAATGGTCAATCGTTGTACCCACAATAGGACAGCCCACAGACGGCCTTGGTGTGTCCCATCCTGTCGGTAACACCTAATAGTGCGGAGGAACCACGCATAGAGGTAACGATAGGTGACAAAAAATTATCATTCCTTGTTGACACCGGGGCGACCCAGTCTTGCATAAGGGAAGGTAAATTTAAGATGTCGGGCGAAGCCATGAACACCCAAGGATTCTCTGGGGCTAGAGGGTTGGTTCCTTTTACTGATAACATTCCCTTATCTATAGGAGATTATGACATGTCAGTCCCACTTTTATATTATAGTGCCTCACCAGTAAATATACTGGGGAGAGACATTATGAACAGGTTGAATATGACGATCTCCTTTACGGAGGATGGCATAATTTGCTCTACTCCAGGAATTAACATGCTCACAGCACGACAGATTATGCAAGCATACTGCGGACAGACAGCGATTAGGGCTGAGCCAGTAGATGGCGAACTCTTCCAGTACGGGACAGACATGGCATTTGCATGGATGCCAGGGATAGAGGGAAAGATCTGGAGAAGGCCAACAGCCTATTTGTTCAGACCAGAAACACCAGTCAATGAACCAGAAGGAAAGGTGGTTCCAGTGGACATTGAGAGCATTATAGCAACAGCTGATTACATTGCTATACATGCCAAAGACAGAGAAGGAAGAGCATGGAGGGCAGTGATAGCACTAGCAGAAGGATGTAGACTCACCCAGGTGTCAGATGAGGAGCTGTTCTCAGAAGAAAAGGAGGAAGGTGAAATGGTGTTTATGATGAGTGTGGAAGTATGGCTAAGAGTGGCTTACAAACAAGTGGCACAGAAAATTGCAATGGCACTTGAGGCACCCACATCCACCCCAGTTCCCTTCTTTCAGGAGGATATGACAAAAGTACCCACATCATTATGGACTACTAGCCCCTATGACGTGGGGTGCATAAAAAGTATAGGGGGAGTAAGGATAAAATTGAAAAAAGGTGCAATACTCCCCAGAGTGAAACAGTACCCACTATCAAAAGAGGCAGATGAGGGCATATATGAAACCATAACGGCCCTTATAAATAATGGCATATTGGTCCCCTCAGAATCACCATGCAACACGGCTGTATACCCAGTGTGCAAGGCTAGAGGGGGGTCTTGGCGCTTCATACAGGATCTCAGGCCCTTGAACAACATAGTAGAAGCAGAATACCCCATAGCCGCAAACCCGGCCACAATATTGTTTGGCATTCCAGCAGAAGCATCACGATTTACAGTGATCGACCTTAAAAATGCTTTTTTCTCAATACCATTGCACCCAGACTCACAAGATCTGACAAGCTTCACTTACAGAAACACAAAGTGGAAACACACCAGATTGCCACAAGGGTACTGCGAATCACCCTCAATCTTCAACAGAGTAATACAGATGGATTTGGAAAAAGAAAAAAAGAGTTTGGGAAGATGAACTCAAATGCGCTAACCCCTTTAAATAAATATATATAGGCGAGTCTTAACAGTCTTGTAAATTTTATTAGTGTTTATTCACACTAATAATTTTTATTTTCCTTTTATGATTCCAAAAAAACATTCAAAATAAAGCTGCACACCAGTATAAAGTAATTCATAAGGTACAATGAATCAAATATTTCTCTTTCTCTTTCAGTAAATCCAATATTTTCTTAAATTGCTCTCTCAAAATGAATCAGATATTTCTCTCTCTCAAATCCAATATTTTCATAAATTGCTCTCTCAAAATGAATCAAATATTTCTCTCTCTCGACACGTGTTTCCCCATTGTAACTCTCAATGGTTCTTCAGGAGAGGAAGTTTTAGTTGGAAGTTTTAGAACTAAAAAAGAAAAGAAGAAAAAGGCCAAATTCTTTTTTAGTAATGCTTTAGAATTTTTTGCCCAAATAATAGTTGTATTAATTTTTAAAGAGACTCACCGTTCTGATTTTCTGATTGTTCACATATATCATGTATTATTTTTCCAAGATAAAAGTTTTTTTCTTATAATGTTCATCGGACTATTTTGCTTAATTTAGTCTGTAAAATATGGATCCAAGTTTACGCTGTAAAAGGGAGAATGGGGGAAGAAGACAAGATAATTGCTTCTTATTTTCAATCTATAAAGAGCGAAAAGCATGGTCTTTTAGAAAGGTTCTAATCAGATTTAATGCAGGGAGGGCACAGGCTTCTCATTTGCTTACCTTATTACCTTGGTATTGTTGATGATATTTTGTGGTCCTGTGCCGTGATAAGCACTCAAATGTTAGGATGTCTAACTGAAGCTTATTTTGGCTATTTATTCCCGCGATCATGACGTAATGGCGTCATCACGCCACGCTCACGTGATTCCGTGTAGCGCGATGACGTCATCACGCACGTATTCGTGACCCTGCGGTCATTTTGAAAATAGATTAAGGTACGTTCAAATGTAATAAATGATTATGAATGATCTTGCTGTTCCTTCATTATTTAGTGCGACACAATTGCATAGATACACACAAATTTTTCCAACGGCAGTCATTTAAGAGATAAAGTAAAATGATACAATTTCATTATAACTGAGTAATTATGATACAATTTCATTATAACTGAGTAATTAGAATTCTAGATCATATAAAACAAAGACAAATTGGTTAAAGAAAAAAAATTAAAAAGTATAAAATTATAGAATAAGCAACATGGTAATTTAAAGCCAATTATACATTTCTGTGTCACAATTCAAACCAGTAATACATGTGTCCATTCTGCAGATCCATCTGCATTCTCTTTTTCTTAGTTGGTCTTTCTTATTTCCTCCTCTTGGTGAAAGGTAAACTTTCTCCAGACCAAAATTGTATCATAATTACTCAGTTATAATGAAATTGTATCATTTTACTTTATCTCTTAAATGACTGCCGTTGGAAAAATGTGTGCGTATCTACGCAATTGTGTCGCACTAAATAATGAAGGAACAGCAAGATCATTCATAATCATTTATTACATTTGAACGTACCTTAATCTATTTTCAAAATGACCGCAGGGTCACGAATACGTGCGTGATGACGTCATCGCGCTACACGGAATCACGTGAGCGTGGCGTGATGACGCCATTACGTCATGATCGCGGGAATAAATAGCCAAAATAAGCTTCAGTTAGACATCCTAACATTTGAGTGCTTATCACGGCACAGGACCACAAAATATCATCAACAATACCAAGGTAATAAGGTAAGCAAATGAGAAGCCTGTGCCCTCCCTGCATTAAATCTGATTAGAACCTTTCTAAAAGACCATGCTTTTCGCTCTTTATAGATTGAAAATAAGAAGCAATTATCTTGTCTTCTTCCCCCATTCCTCCTTTTACAGCGTAAACTTGGATCCATATTTTACAGACTAAATTAAGCAAAATAGTCCAATGAACATTATAAGAAAAAAACTTTTATCTTGGAAAAATAATACATGATATATGTGAACAATCAGAAAATCAGAACGGTGAGTCTCTTTAAAAATTAATACAACTATTATTTGGGCAAAAAATTCTAAAGCATTACTAAAAAAGAATTTGGCCTTTTTCTTCTTTTCTTTTTTAGTTCTAAAACTTCCAACTAAAACTTCCTCTCCTGAAGAACCATTGAGAGTTACAATGGGGAAACACGTGTCGAGAGAGAGAAATATTTGATTCATTTTGAGAGAGCAATTTATGAAAATATTGGATTTGAGAGAGAGAAATATCTGATTCATTTTGAGAGAGCAATTTAAGAAAATATTGGATTTACTGAAAGAGAAAGAGAAATATTTGATTCATTGTACCTTATGAATTACTTTATACTGGTGTGCAGCTTTATTTTGAATGTTTTTTTGGAATCATAAAAGGAAAATAAAAATTATTAGTGTGAATAAACACTAATAAAATTTACAAGACTGTTAAGACTCGCCTATATATAATTATTTAAAGGGGTTAGCGCATTTGAGTTCATCTTCCCAAACTCTTTTTTTCTTTTTTCAATGTAATATCTGTGTAGCAGCCACGCAGAATTGGGAGGTTCTCATGCAGATAACCCCTTAAAACTTTCTAAACCCATCCTTTCACAAAGATAATAAGCAGTCGCCAAGGAACCACCTCTTTAACAAAGGCTGTTTAGATTGATCGTTTTCTCTACAAAGTATAAAAGAAGGCTCCTGGCAGACGCTTTAACCGCAAATCTCCAAAATGGAGGAAGCATTTAACCTAAGAGAAACACAAGCAAATGAACTTTTTTAAGACATGGACAAACCAGCTCTTCTGCCTCTAAACAACCAAACAAAAACTCACTTAAGCATCTCTTTGAACATTTAGAAAATTTAAGTAAGCAAGAACTAAATAAATGGTGGGAAATCAAAACCTTAAAAATGTATTTGGAGGTCAACAGAATTCCTAGAGGACTCAGGATTTGTATTTTTCCGTCTTTTGAAGACGAAGACATATCAGCACTCAATGATTGGGTAGATCTATTACACAATACTTCAAAGGAAATGATGATACGACTTATAAACCAAGCAGCATCGACTCATGAAAGAATATTGAAGAACATAGAAGAAATAAAAGAAACAATTAAACAAGCTCAATGTCCAGAGATCACATTTAAAAACTATCAGATCTTAGACGACTTTTTGGGAAATTATGAAAAAGAATTAAAACTCAAGAAACAAAGAACCTTCATCAGAGACGAAAATGATTACATTAATAATAGAATCTTTACTTTTCAAAGAAAATATGACAGTGGAATACAAAAACAACCCTATAAAAGGAAAACATTGCCTAAAGACAATCTCTCCACTCCCTCAACCTCTGATGTAGAAACATCAAGTGAAAAAGACATACCAGTGTCAGCACCTATCCCCATATCAGCTACCTCCAACGAGAAACAGCAAAATTCTAATAAAACATGTCCTTTTTTGGAGGAATTGAAAAGACACAGGACCAATTCACGAATATACAAACCCCTATTTCGTGGAGCACCAAAACAACTGGGATCTCTAAATATCTCCCATTCAAACATCATAGAGGCAGTCGAGGAGGAAGAAAAAACAGAAGAAAGAAATCAAGGTGTAGAAACAAGAGCACAAAGACAAGGGAGGAGAAGATGAATCTAATCATAAATTTATCAAAATATGAAATTACACCAGCACTCACCACAGCTCTAAGCAAAGGGCTTTCGTTCAGTCCGACATATAAAGGAGATTATTTCCAGCAACAACTTGATCTGTACAAATTTTGTAGAAAATTGAAATTGAAAAAATTCTTTGAAGAAACAACCTTTAAAAAACCTATTTATCAAACGAGCACACCGTCTGAACTTACTGTTAAAATGGTCGAAGATACAGTGGACTTATTAAACATTGAAGAAGGAGAAAACTATACCCAAGAAACTTTCTTAGAGGAACAGGATATACAAACAGACTTAATGGAAGAAACGAGTTTAAAACCAAAATCAACATTTATACCAATTCTATCTTCAGAAAATGTCATAGATGTGTTTCACAAAACAGTCAGTAACGATCTACGGAAAGACTACTTAAACAATAAACATATCAAGACAAGTTACAACTTAACAAAAGAAGAAAAACTGGCAATTACAAACTTATCTAAGGACAAATCAATTATAATTAAAGCTGCAGATAAAGGGGGCAAAATTGTCCTCTTCGATAGAATTGACTATATAAGAGAAGGACTCAAACAATTAAATGTGAAAGAATGCTATGAGAAGATGAACAATAACCCAATCCCTACTCTAGAAACTTTGTGGAATGAAAAAATAAAAAACTGGCACGAACTCGGCCTTCTAGGTGACAAGGAATTTCAAAGCCTAATCAGCAAAAACTCAATTATGGCTACAATATATTTTCTACCTAAAATCCATAAAAGCTACAAAGATTTTCCACCACTTCGACCTATCATATATGGCATTGGCTCAATGACAGAAAGTATTTCACAATATATTGATTCACATCTACAACCATTGGCAGCAAATTTAGCCTCATTTGTCAAAGATTCAAAACATATCATTCAGCAACTTAACCTAATACCATGGGAACCTAACTACTATTTTGTTACATTGGATGTAGTTCAACTATATACAAGTATCCAGCATCAAAAAGGTTTGGAAAGTACAATGTTTTTTCTCAAAACTGGATCTGTCTCATTTCTTGAACAAAACAAAATGATAATTGAAATGCTACACTTCTGTTTACACAATAACATTTTCATCTTTAACAGTAACATCTATAAACAACTTCAAGGAACAGCTATGGGGTCAAAATTTGCCCCTACTTATGCAAATCTTTTCATGGGTTTCTTTGAACTGCAACATGCTTGGAAACATCAATACTTTGAACAAAATATAAGATTTTGGGGACGATTTATTGACGACATCCTAATAATTTGGGAAGGCAACCCACAAGATCTGGACATATATGTCAATTATCTCAACAAAAATTCCTTCAACTTGTCATTTACCAAATCAGCCAGTGCCACAAAAATTGAATATTTGGACCTTGAACTTTTTGTCGAAGATTCACAAATACAAACAAAACTATTCACAAAACTTACAGCTGGGAACAGTCTTCTTCATGCAACATCTCATCATCCTAAACATACCATTTACAATATCCCATATGGAGAAATACTGAGAATCAAAAGAAACTGCAGCACTACTTTCACCTTTCAAGAAAATCTTTGTAATATTCAACAAAAATTTTTACAGAGAGGGTATGGAATGAAAACCATCAAAAAAGCAATTACCAAAGCGGAATTGGTTTCTAGAGATTCTCTATTGGAAAATAAACCAAAATCAACAAAGACATCCCCTAAAACTCCATTCATAACCACCTTCAGCACAAAATCTTGCCGGATCAAACAAATACTTAGAAAGCATTGGAACATCCTTATGACAGACTCTAGTCTAAAAAACCACCTGGATGACTATCCTAACATTTGCTTTAGAAAAGCACCAACAATCAAAAATAAGATCAGCCCAAGCTTTATGGGTCCATTACCCAATGAAACAAAATCCTTCTTTTGTATGGAAAATAAAGGTACCTTCAAATGTGGTCATTGTAAACTATGCTCGTACATAAAACCAGGGATGAAAGCAATCACATTACCAAATGGTGAAATAAATTACATAAATCAAATGATAAACTGCAACTCAACTTTTGTCATTTATGGAATAGAATGTATTTGCAAGAAGTTATACATTGGGAGTACTATCAGAAAATTGAAAATAAGAATATTTGAACATATTAGAGCTATCAGAAATAAAGATTTGAGATCCCCTATCTCAGTACATGTCATTATGAATCATCCTGATTTTGATATTTCTAAACTAAAAATATTTGGTCTGGAGAAAGTTTACCTTTCACCAAGAGGAGGAAATAAGAAAGACCAACTAAGAAAAAGAGAATGCAGATGGATCTGCAGAATGGACACATGTATTACTGGTTTGAATTGTGACACAGAAATGTATAATTGGCTTTAAATTACCATGTTGCTTATTCTATAATTTTATACTTTTTTATTTTTTTCTTTAACCAATTTGTCTTTGTTTTATATGATCTAGAATTCTAATTACTCAGTTATAATGAAATTGTATCATAATTACTCAGTTATAATGAAATTGTATCATTTTACTTTATCTCTTAAATGACTGCCGTTGGAAAAATTTGTGCGTATCTACTCAATTGTGTCGCACTAAATAATGAAGGAACAGCAAGATCATTCATAATCATTTATTACATTTGAACGTACCTTAATCTATTTTCAAAATGACCGCAGGGTCACGAATACGTGCGTGATGACGTCATCGCGCTACACGGGATCACGTGAGTGTGGCGTGATGACGCCATTACGTCATGATCGCGGGAATAAATAGCCAAAATAAGCTTCAGTTAGACATCCTAACATTTGAGTGCTTATCACGGCACAGGACCACAAAATATCATCAACAATACCAAGGTAATAAGGTAAGCAAATGAGAAGCCTGTGCCCTCCCTGCATTAAATCTGATTAGAACCTTTCTAAAAGACCATGCTTTTCGCTCTTTATAGATTGAAAATAAGAAGCAATTATCTTGTCTTCTTCCCCCATTCTCCCTTTTACAGCGTAAACTTGGATCCATATTTTACAGACTAAATTAAGCAAAATAGTCCGATGAACATTATAAGAAAAAAACTTTTATCTTGGAAAAATAATACATGATATATGTGAACAATCAGAAAATCAGAACGGTGAGTCTCTTTAAAAATTAATACAACTATTATTTGGGCAAAAAATTCTAAAGCATTACTAAAAAAGAATTTGGCCTTTTTCTTCTTTTCTTTTTTAGTTCTAAAACTTCCAACTAAAACTACCTCTCCTGAAGAACCATTGAGAGTTACAATGGGGAAACACGTGTCGAGAGAGAGAAATATTTGATTCATTTTGAGAGAGCAATTTATGAAAATATTGGATTTGAGAGAGAGAAATATCTGATTCATTTTGAGAGAGCAATTTAAGAAAATATTGGATTTACTGAAAGAGAAAGAGAAATATTTGATTCATTGTACCTTATGAATTACTTTATACTGGTGTGCAGCTTTATTTTGAATGTTTTTTTGGAATCATAAAAGGAAAATAAAAATTATTAGTGTGAATAAACACTAATAAAATTTACAAGACTGTTAAGACTCGCCTATATATATTTATTTAAAGGGGTTAGCGCATATGAGTTCATCTTCCCAAACTCTTTTTTTCTTTTTTCAATGTAATATCTGTGTAGCAGCCACGCAGAATTGGGAGGTTCTCATGCAGATAACCCCTTTAAACTTTCTAAACCCATCCTTTCACAAAGATAATAAGCAGTCGCCAAGGAACCACCTCTTTAACAAAGGCTGTTTAGATTGATCGTTTTCTCTACAGATGGATTTGGGTAACATTGAAGTGGAAAGCACAGTGTTGCAGTATGTCGACGACATAATAATTTGCAGTACAAACGAAAGAACATGCAGAGAGGACTCATTAAAGATGCTGACAATATTGGCTGAAAAAGGTTACAAGGTAGACATGGAAAAGTTACAGTACTGTCAAGAACAGGTACTTTACATTGGTCAGCTCATATCCCAACATGGAAGAAAGATTGCACCACAAAGAGCACATGCCATTTCAAAAACGCCAGTGCCACAAACAGTGAGGGAACTGCAGAAGTTCCTGGGTCTGTGCAACTACTGTAGAGCATGGGTATTTGATTACAGCTCATACATAGGACCCCTGCTTGAGGCGTTAAAGGAAGCTAATAAAGGGGAGAAAAAGTTGGGGTGGACAATGGAAATGAAAGAGGATTTTGATGAACTGAAAGATGCGATATCAACTGCTCCGGTACTGGCAACCCCAGACTATGAGCGACAATTCTTTATATTTTCACATTGCGACTCAGCAGTAATGAAAGCAGTGTTGGCTCAAAAAACAAGCATGGGCTACAAACCAGTAGCATTTTACAGCGGCCACTTAGATCCTGTGATGTTAGGTCATTTCCCTTGCGAACAAGGTCTCGCCGCAGCTGCTTTTGCGGTAGAGAAAGCATCAGCAATCACCATGGGGTGCCCAACTACACTGTTTGTGGAACATGCACTATTTGCAATATTGAATAAACCTAAGTCCACCCTAACCACGCAAAGGGCATCAGGTTATGAGATCATCTTATCCAGAGCTGAACTATCAATTGTTAGATGTAGCACGGTCAACCCTGCAAGGTTCCTAGCAGAAGTAATTGAGGAAGGAGATTATGCCCACGATTGTACGCAAATAACTGAAATGTACTCATGTACTAGAAAGATTGAAGAAAACGCACTAGAGGGAGGTGAGCTCCTGTTCATTGATGGGTCATCAACTATCGACCAAAGTGATGGTATAAGGAGGACTGGGGCAGCAGTGGTAAAAATGATGGAGGTACCAGTGTGTGTGGCAATGAAATGTGTACAACTACCACAGCATTATTCCGTTCAAGCAGCAGAATTAATTGCA
Organism: Ambystoma mexicanum; assembly: GCF_040938575.1. Classification (NCBI taxonomy): domain Eukaryota; kingdom Metazoa; phylum Chordata; class Amphibia; order Caudata; family Ambystomatidae; genus Ambystoma; species Ambystoma mexicanum. The sequence goes on from NC_090926.1 coordinate 1,106,148,269, forward strand.
CTAATCTTGGCGTTGAAGGAAAGCTTTGACAAACGAGTGACCATAGATTCCGACAGCGCATATGTTACGTCCACTGTCCACTCAGGGCTGTCGAAATGGAGAAGAAGAGGGTTTAGGAGAGCTGATGGCACTCCAGTGCAACATGCCCTCCTATTGGCTGAACTAATTGAAGCAATACATGACCCCCAAGAATTAGCTTTGGTCAAATGCACCGCACACACCAATGGTGAAGACCACATTTCAAAAGGGAATGCAGCAGCAGACGCACATGCGAAGTATGCTGCATATTTCGGTGAGATATGGAACCCCCCAGAGTCAAAGAGAGGGAGAGGGAGGGGAATGGCTAAGGAGATGTTGATAAGAGAAGGGTACACCCATCTCCCAGCCACACAGATAATGGAGCTACAAGCGGCTGCACAATGGCAGAAAAAGAAATATGGGTAAAAAGAGGATGCACAATGTCACCAACTGACGCACTATGGCGCCAGGGTGACACTGGAAAGATTGTAATACCACTGGCACTATTGAACACCGCCCTGAGCCAACTACACCACCCAGCCCACACAGGCAAGGAAGTAATTGCAGCACGAATTAGGGAAGACTGGTTCTGCCCCGAGTTAAATTCTCATGTGTCAAATTTTATCAGCAATTGTCTCACATGTCAACAGTTTACGGCCGGTCACACTCTGAAGGTGATAAGAGGTACTATACCCCGGCCAGAGGGACCCTTCCGACATCTCCATATTGACTATGTTGATATGATCAACGTATGTCAAGGAAATAGGTATATGATTGTAGTAGTATGCCAATTCTCGAGGTGGATTGAAGCAGGGCCCTGTTCACACCCAGATGCATTCAGAGCAGCTAAATTCCTAGTGAGGGAGGTCTTCCCCAGGTGGGGAGTGTGCAAGGTACTGCGGTCAGATAATGGCCCACATTTCGCCAACGAAATGTTCCAGCACATCACATCCTTACTGAACATCAAGCATAAATTTGCATGTCCATACCACCCACAGGCCAACGGTATATGTGAACGCCTGAATGGCCTATTAAAGGAGGCCATTGCAAAAATACAGCAAACAACAAAGAAGAGTTGGTTGTATTGCCTTCCACTACCCCTATTTGAGCTAAGGAATAGACCAGGTTCCGACCACCACCTCACCCCTCACGAGGTGGTTACCGGACGTCAAATGCGCCTTCCCCTAACGCCAACATCAAGAACATTTACCGACCACGAGAGTACTGCAAATGTCCTTGGTGATGAAATGTACCAATATGTGTCTTCTTTGATTACTAGTGTAGTGTTTGTGTCTCAACAGCTCGAGCGCACGCGGGGCGGGTCTAACAGCGATCAACAAGAAGACGCGGATAAAGAATTGGAAAAGGAAAGACTGTGCAAAGTTGCTAAAGGTGACCACGTACTACTTCGCAATTTCAACAGAAAGTGGAACAGCCCACGCTTCACTGGCCCCCATCTGGTAGAGGAGGTATCAACGAGAGCAGTAAAGCTACAGGACAAACGTGCCTGGAACCACCTACACGACGTAAAGATCTACAAACTCCAGACCACCCCAGCGCCACCGACAGGGCCACTGGAAGAACAACAACAGCGTCACCAACGGAGGTAGAGACTTCTACCACAACTAACGGCCTAAGTGTCCCCATACCCTGCCACCCCTCAGATTCCCCAGAGACAACTACTAGAAAAGAAAAGGGTGATCCCCATACCGCTGACCCCATGGTTACACGATTAAAGAGTAAAGAGACTTCCGCCAGTTGAGCCCCAAACCCTCTGCCCATTGACCCCCTACCCACTGTAGTAATAACTGAACTGAAGGACATTGTCTTGCACATATACACATGTAAACACCTGAATGTTCTCTTTCTTTTCTCTCGCACATGCAGGTACAGCGTATTATTGTACTGCTAAGAAAGTAGATAACTAACCAATTCACTGCCCAGGAGTAGATGGTATCCTCAGATGATAATTACCTGGAAGAATTGTCACACCAATTTGTATATGAAATAAAAAGGCCAACGTACCTGAAAAGAAGGAGGGTACGTGTCTACTACACAGCATTCCTCTTGGCCATAGAACATTCAATGCCCCACCTCCAACCATACTTGCCTGCCCTAAGAGATAGATCGCTTAGATTGGCGTGGGAACAGCTCTTCGCCTGGGCACTGAATGACTACTTGATAGGGAGAGCATAAAAACTACAACTAACACTAATAACAAGCATATTAAGAATTTTCAGGCGGGCAACTGTAACGTCGCAAGAATAAGCTGCCGGACTGCAGCAAGGTAAGAGCAAAATTCCGGTGAAATTAGCATCTGTAATAAAATTGATAGGGATTTTAATGATCACCGGGTTCTTGGCCGCCTCTGTATGGCAGTACAGCTATGCTATCGATATTATTGCTGTACCCAAACCTAATACACCCCCACCCCCAGCTGCAACAGGTGTTACGTCAGGTGATAATAGTAAAATCCCACACAAGGAAAATAGAGTTAAACGCAGCACATACTCAGATAATAAAGGTATTGACAACTACATACAAGATTCAGCACACATCTGAAACAACATATGGTACCAACACATGACCCACATAGGTAAACAGACAACAGAAGACAGCTGCTACGTTTGCTCATTAATCCCATACGCCATGAGCGCTTCTCGAACATTTGTTGCTACAGAGATAGATGAAAAAATAGCACGATGTATAATATACCTGGCACTGCTCCAGACGAAAGGAAGATTTCAAGGTCTCATCAATGAAAATCATCACACTCATTTCATTCACCTTGTCAATACTGATGTATTTCCGCGAGACTATGCAGTAAAGACACGTGAATCTTGTCCTGTCTCCATAGATCTGCCTTGCAACTGTGACATGTCACTAAATATTTTGCTTCTCAGGGAGTATAGCAGCAGAGAAGCATGTACTGCTAATTCGAATCCTTATGGGTGCCCCAGCATTTAAGATGTTACTCTTAAGTGAGCTCCCATGTAGCCACCGGTTTCTGAAAGGCGTCTTCCTCAGGGGCCATCTCAACTGTGAAGAGAATCCTCCTAAGCTAGCCTCCCTGCAGTGACATGTCACTGAAAATAATTTTCATTCAATGGATCATCATATGCAGGGTGTGTTTTCCAAACTCACAGACTTGCTTTACATGTTGACCGTGTGGCTTCATGTTTTTGTTGTTTTTGCTGTCTTAATACAGCTGCCTTGCAACCGTCACCTGTCACTTAATATTTTGCTTCTCAGGGAGTATTGCAGCAGAGAGGCATGTACTTGTAATTCAATTCCTTATGGGTGCCTCAGCATTTAAGATGTTACTCCTAAGTGAGCTCCCATGTATCCACCGGTTTCTGAAAGGCGTCTTCCTCAGGTGCCATATCAACTGTGAAGAGAATCCTCCCAAGCTAGCCTCCCTGCAGTGACATGTCACTGAGAATCATTTTCCTCAGTGAGAATCTCAGCAGTGAAAATGTTTATCTTAAGAGATTGCCTCTGTAGTGGAATGTTACAGGAAGTCTCTTGGTTTGGTAGTGTCCCGGGATTGTAGATCATCCTTTTATAGAGCTGCACTGCACTCACAAGTTACTGAACAGCACCTTCCTCTGCGAGAATACCAGCAGTAGAAAATATAGTCTTATGAGAATGAAGCTTGCTGTAAGAGCATCCGAAATAGCCCTATTGCCAGTGTCTCTGCAGTAAGTGGACACTGAGTTGAAACTACTTTCTTGAATTTATTGCACAGTTAAGTACCCTTGTTGCTCGGCACTGTTGCCATTACGAAATCGGAACAATTGAGAAAGACAACGGTCCGTACTGTAGAATAGAATCCTGTTGTGCTCTTTTTAGTGACCAATCGACACCAGTGTACCAGGAATACATAAACATGATAAAACAGGAAGAAAAGTGATGAATTCAAATGTAATTCATTTTATTTAGAACACTCCACAAAACCTGCACCATACAAAACTTGCAGTGAGTGATTAATAAGAGGATCTGAAACTATGTCAAAGGAAATGAATAGGTAAGACATGAAAATCACAAAAAGTCTGGTGCTCAAGATGGATATTGTGTCAAGTGTCATGACCATGAGACTGCGTGACACATGTTTCGGAAAATATCTGGCATCAGCAGGTGAAGGATTACTTGAAAAGTCAAGCAAGTTAGCAAGGATGTTCCAACCTAGAAGAGGGCATTGCAGTGTGAGGCAGGGCTGGACTGCCCCACCGGGACACCGGGATATCCCCCTGTGGGCCTCTGGTCATAGGGCCTCTTTAGCGACGCGGAAGGATACAATAAAATGTGCGCATTCCGTAAATCCACCTAGGTGGTTTCATTGAATTGGCTGCCTGCTGGCTGCCACCACCGACGGCACTCTGACGCTGGCGCTGCGGCTGCAGATTTCTTTTTTTCTTCCCAGCTGGCTGTGCGCCTGCACATGAGGGGCTGGGCAGGTCGAGGAACGAAACAGCACATGCCTTCTTGCACACACATTCCAGGGCAGTGTCAAGTGTTGGGTGTGAGGTGCGTGCCACTGCTGGTGCAGCGGCTGTGAGGCCTTCGGCTGGCATGTCATTGATGTCGAAGGTAAGATAGACCAAAGCTTTTTTAGTCTGCATTACTGAGTTTCCATCAAACAAACCAAGGGGAAAACGGAGCAGAGGAAGGAAAGAAAAATGTCGCGTTTGTATGAACATCAGATCTAGCTGGATGTGTTTGCCGATTTCAGAGTGAACTATAACAAACTCCATTAACCTCTGACAAAGAATGCAAATTAATCACAACATGGGGTGAGAAGAAATTAAGGGCTCTTTTCCAATCAATAAGAAGGCAGGATGAAATATTCCCACCTTCTGCTGCATCCTGGGCCTGCGCCTCGACTCTTCTCCCTGCAGCCCAGTGGGCGCTAGCTGAGGGTGGAGTTGGTCTTAGCTTAGGGAATAGGTCAGAGCACATGATATGGCATTTAATACGCGCCTATACACAAGTGTTTCAAGGCGCAAAATAAGTACCCACACTATCAGGCCCAGGCCAGTCGATTCCAAGTGGGGCCCCCACTCAAACTGCGCATCCCTTGAGTGGTCTGCTTACAAGTCACTTGGATCAAGAAAACACACTAATCATCCGTATCAGAGGTGCATCCAATTTGTTATTCGCTCTCTCGCTGGGGGCAGATGCTCTGGGATTCAACCTTAAGTGACATCTCGGGCCACTGGACGTGTTCACGCTACAGCAACACACCCACCTGTACTGCCTGCAGGTGAACAGTCTGCAGCTCCATATGGAGCAGTGGAAATTAACAGCAAGATGGAAATGGCTAAAGCTGCAGAGAGGCTGATCGAGCCGGGGAAGGGGGGAAGGAAAAAATGAAATTTACAGACGAAAGCAGAGGGGTAATAAATTAATGGCGCACGAAAACAATCCCAGCTTTTCCATTCCACGGGCAACTATTTGCTCAGAATCTGTCTTTCTTTGTAACTTCGGGTCATTCCTATGTAATTTATCACCTACTATGAAGAGTGATAACACAAAGAAGTGTAAAAAGCATTATTATCACACAGGCAGACTCAAGAGCTATACTTTAAATACATGTTGTTGTGGCCTCTAAGGACGACAGGACGCCAGAGTAATTGTAACTGCCTTTATTGGCTAACAAAACGCGGGATTGCAATCGTCCATGTGTGGGACGGGGCAGGTACTCACAGTCTTGGCTAGGCCTTCCAGTTATTTGCACTGGAAGCCAGGTGTGCATTTGTGCTGCACGCTGTGTACTTCCAGGGCCCCCAGGAGGCCTCCTTTGGCATTGGACTTACACCCTGGAAGTGAGCTGGTACTGGCTTGGGCCTTCAGTCACATTGGCTCCTCAGCCGCGCTGTCCAGACCGACTTGTCTGGCGCTCCACCAGCCTCTCACTGGCGCCAAAGTCCCCGCTCGCGGAGCGCGTGTCCACGAGATCACGTTCGGCCGACATCCTGCGAGACCGCGTTCCCGCGATCACATGATGTCCCCACACATGTCTACTGTGGTATGTCTCTCTGCGTTCCTGTTTCCAGCAGGGAGTGCTAGTGGGAGGACGGTGGACCTTCTTATTATCCCTTTAGGTTTGGGAATGTGGTTGTACACACAGAGTGCGCGTGTGTAAATATAGCAACTAGGTTTGTGGTATTAATTGTTCATGGTGTTTTTACTGTGGGAATGTAAATTACATTACTATGCATTTGTATTTTTGGACAGGACTGTGTTAGTGGATGGAACTGTTGGAAACCAGTTTTAGCCGGCTCCCTGGATACATGTTGTTGTAGTTAAGAAAAGAACAGTGCACAAGTGCCACACACAAGTACACATATGCATGTGAGCCAGTCTCTGTCCGTTTTGTAACCTCCCATGTGAGCAACCTTATAGAAGGCCAGTTAGGGAGGTACGCTGTCAAGTGATAGAGTTCTGCTAAGTGGAGAAAAGATGCATTTGAACCCCAGAATAATGTATTCTTCACACAAAGATGTTGTGGAATGAGCTAAGGGGGACAAGTTGCCTGTAATGCGGACTATGCTACATGCAACAATTCTGTACTTAAAAGTTGCCCAACCCTATGGAAGCATGGTTCTCGCACCTAGAAACACTTGTATACAGGTGTGTTATAAATGATTTATCATATCATGTCATTGAAGGTGCAATGTATGTCCCCAGCACTTAATTCAGACCCACAGAGAGTGTGAGAGAACATCAGCAGGCTGACATTGAGCTTCCGGAGGTAACTGTGGAAAAATGCACCTGGAGGGACAGGTTATATGGGACTGAGGCAGAAGACTGACTAAGCATTAGATAGGGTTGGAACTCAGCTGAGGCTGAAGGCAAGAAGACAATGTTGAATCAAGATAACTGTGCTCTACAAAAACATTTCACACCCATTCTTTGTGGGTGTGTTCAGGACTAAAGTACTTTGAATGGGTGCGCTAGCATTTGGGAAGCCAGCGTGCAAATCCTGGAGAGTGTATTTAAAATCCACAGGTATAGCCCAATAGACCGCTGCTTAACTCAGGAGAGGTTTTCTTCCTCCCTGCTCACAATGCTGCACCCCTCCTTACACAGTGTCTTCACATTCTCCTCTTCACTCCATACCCAATTGCTCACAAGCTATGGGTCATTTAGAGGCGTAGCTAGGATTTCCTAACTAGTGGGGTATGAAGCTAAAGTAGTTGGGCCCACCACAGTAATATTAAGATCTGCAAATGCCCACACAGTGCTGATGAGTGGGTATTTACAGATTCTGGGGGGCCTTGCCTGCTCAGGCCTTACCCTGTCTACGGATCTTGTCCAATTGACTGTTACCTTTAGTTTCTTCAATTCATCAGCTCCAACACAGTTGCTGATTGGCTCAGCCTGCTGTTCTTACCCTATCAATAATATATGTAAGATTTTTCTTTATATGGGCTTAAAATGCTGTGGGTAGGTTACTTCCGATGTAAGTGTGCAACGTTTTTGCTGTGCTTTCATTTCTACTTTTTCAAATGTTAGACGCTTCGGAATTGTGTCCCTAAGTTTACAGAATGCAATGTTTCGCTCTTGTTTCACAATATTCCCTGCACATGGTGTTTTGGGATTTTGTGTCTGAGTTCCTACAAATCAGCGGTTCATGTCATACTTTTTCAATTCTCTTTCTTCAAATGTGAAACACTTTGGAATTCTGTACCAGAGGTCCCAGAATTCAACATTTCACACTTGCTTCAATTCTCTTTCTTTGAACGTGCGACTCTGAGATTTCGTTCCACATTAATCCTGAATGCAGCATTTATTTGTGGGTTAACCTTTGAACGCACAGGGTTTCTGCTGTTTCTGTTTTTGCCCTTCAAGCTCTGGCAAAGGCTTTCCCGTCTGCTTATCTTCTGATTCCAAGGATCCCTCAGCAAGTTATCATCTCATCTTGGCCTCTGGGGGCATCTCTCATAAAGGCCTGGTAGGCAAGCTCTCGTATACTTCTTTCAGCATTTGGTTACGTATCAGACTTCTTAGTTTACCTTTTGGACTTGTGTTGCATCTGTCCTCGCTCCCATTTATGCAGCTTAATGGCAGGTCTGCAGAGTCTTGGTCTGCATACCTGCCTCTGTAACCATTCAAAGCTGACGTCACACCTCGAATTTGGCAGCATCTCCCAGCTTACACCCATGGACATTCCCTAGTATGGGTAGCCAACCACCTCTTTTCTGATCAATCTAAGAGCCACCCAGTACCGTGTGCGGGTCTGAAGCTGTTTGCTTTGAAGGTAGAATGTTATAAGAGATATTAAATGTTTATTATTAGCTGTTTTACACTTCTAGAGTTTTCGCAGATTTCTGGTGAAAATGTAATATTTATTATTAGCTGTTTTACAGTTCTAGAATTTTCCCAGATTTCTATTGAATATTTATTATGTATTATTAGCTGTTTTACAGTTCTAGAGTTTTCACAGATTTCTGTTACTTAATAAAAACATTTGTTACAATCCATGATTTATTTGACATGTTTCTTATGTTTATTGAGACTGATATTGCACTGGTGGTTTGTCCATCTATCATTAAAGATCTACTTTTTGAGATCATGAACTTATTTAAAACATGCATTTTTTTAATCCATATATGATTTAAACATGGTTTAAATGCACTAATTTAGACTAATTTTATTCAACATCTTCTTGGGACATACTCGCAATCCCGTGATAGGAGGGTTGGGCTCACGCACTGTGCTCGCTCCTTCGGCGAAATATGGGGCCACTTTGAAAAAAAATTCCAGGGCCACTTTTGGTTCCCAGTCCAGCCCTGGTGTGAGGGCATCATGGAAGTCATCATTAGAGACAATGATTACATTATCACCAAGTCAATGACCTCCTAGTTTGTATTTTTACCAAGTGGGTGGCCGTGAGACAGTGATCACCACAGATAGGAATTCAGAGATGCCAGGTGAAATGAAAATATGCCAGGCAAGAAATGTAGTTTGTAGAAATCATCAATTTTTTGAGACGGAGTAAGATAAATGCTGGAACTCTAGAATAGTGTCCATAATGGAAAAATCTTACAGCAATTCTTTAATTTTTTAAAGTGCGAATGCCAAGAATATAACACACGGTGCATCGAATTTACGCATTTGGCCAATCCAAAGCAGTTGCTAAGGATTGGTGCATGTCAGGACTATTTGTCCCTATTTTGAGTTCATCTTCATTTCCATTTGTAGAAAGTACCAGTGTATACACATTTTTTAGAATACAAAACATCAGAAGCCAAACTAAAAGCTATTTCAGTGCATATAAATCGAAATAATATAAATACGGATGGCGAGGAGTAGCATCCAGCGCACTGTATACTCTCTTCAATCAAAAGTGATCAATATGAATTGCGGAAGGGTTTGTGTTGCAGGAGTTGTTCCTTTCTTTACCTTCGCTCACTGGACCATCATATGCAAGGTGTGTTTTCCAAACTCACAGACTTGCTTTACATGTTGACTGTGTTTTTTTCATGTTTTTGTTGTTTTCGCCATGGGGTGTTTATTGTGTGTGTGAATTGGTGTTCAGTTGGTCTATTAGGGTCAGATCAGGGATTCTGTATCATGTGGCCCAGTGGCCTAATGGATAAGGCATCAGCCTCCGAAGCTGGGGATTGTGGGTTCAAGTCCCACCTGGGTCGTCAATTATTTTAAATCTAAACGAATCTCAACATATATTAACACAAAGATGATTAAAAGGTCTCATCAATGAAAATAATCACACTCATTTCATTCACCTTGTCAATACTGATGTATTACCGCGAGTGTATGCAGTGAAGACACGTGAATCTTGTCCTGTCTTCATAGAGCTGCCTTGCAACTGTGACATGTCACTTCATATTTTGTTTCTCAGGGAGTATAGCAGCAGAGAAACATATACTGCTAATTCATTCCTTATGAGGGCCCCAGCATTTAAGATGTTACTCTTAAGTGAGCTCCCATGTAGCCACCGGTTTCTGAAAGGCGTCTTCCTCAGGGGCCATCTCAACTGTGAAGAGAATCCTCCTAAGCTAGCCTCCTTACAGTGACATGTCACTGAGAATCATTTTCATTCAATGGATCATCATATGCAGGGTGTGTTTTCCAAACTCACAGACTTGCTTTACATGTTGACCGTGTGGCTTCATGTTTTTGTTGTTTTTGCTGTCTTAATACAGCTGCCTTGCAACTGTCACGTGTCACGTAATATTTGGCTTCTCCGGGAGTATTGCAGCAGAGAAGCATGTACTGCTAATTCGATTCCTTATGGGTGCCCCAGCATTTAAGATGTTACTCTTAAGTGAGCTCCCATGTAGCCACCGGTTTCTGAAAGGCGTCTTCCTCAGGGGCCATATCAACTGTGAAGAGAAGCCTCCTAAGCTAGCCTCCCTGCAGTGATATGTCACTGAGAATCATTTTCCTCAGGGAGAATCTCAGCAGTGAAAATGTTTATCTTAAGAGATTGCCTCTGTAGTGGAATGTTACAGGAAGTCCTCTTGGTTGGGTAGTGTCCCTGGATTGTAGATCATCCTTTTATAGAGCTGCACTGCACTCACAAGTTACTGAACAGCACCTTCCTCCGCGAGAATACCAGCAGTTGAAAATATAGTCTTATGAGAATGAAGCTTGCTGTAAGAGCATCCAAAATAGCCCTATTGCCAGCGTCTTGGCAGTAAGTTGACACTGAATTGAAACTACGTTCTTGAATTAAATGCACAGTTAAGTACCCTTTTTGGTCGGCACTGTTGCCATTATTAAATCGGAACAATTGAGAAAGACAACGGTCTGTACTGTAGAATAGAATCCTGTTGTGCTCTTTTTAGTGACCAATCGACACCAGTGTACCAGGAATACATAAACATGATAAAACAGGAAGAAAAGTGATGAATTCAAATGTAATTCATTTTATTTAGAACACTCCACAAAACCTGCACCATACAAAACTTGCAGTGAGTGATTGATAAGAGGATCTGAAACTATGTCAAAGGAAATTAATAGGTAAGACATTGTAGTGGAGAAGTGGTCTAAAGACCCCCCCTTGCCTACACCTCCACCCCAGGTGAGGGCCATGGCTCATCGGGCGTCCCCCCCTTACCACCAGGGCCCAGGTGGTGGATGGCTCACCTGCTGAAGACATTGCCCGCACGTATTAAATTTAGCTAGGCCTCAGAAACCATTTTGTCTACTAAAGATGGTGTGAGCTCAGCGCACTGTAGCGCGGGCCCCACCTTCGGAAAGTTTCAGTTATCCCTGTCGCCGCGGCACCCAGGCAGATCCGCTGCGAGCCCGTTCCCACGAACAAGACGGACATGAGCTAGCGTAATACACTAACATTGTAACAGTTCACCTTCCGCAGTGTATCATCGCTCCCAGCATGACCCGGCCAGCAGGCCTGGGCAATGAAAAGAACAGTAAAATGGTCCTCAGGTGGCAGAAAGCCCAAGACCACTTGCAAAATATGCTTTTCTCCACAAAATCTCTTATATTACAAAAACCTGTAAAATGCATAAACATAAGAAAGCATGCTTCCATGATATGAGCAATGGCGAGCCCACACAATTGCAGTTGGGTGATCATAATAAAGGAGCGTTCCAGGGATCTATTTTTACGTGTATCACTGGGAAACCTACCCTCCATGGTTTTGCGCCATAACCGAGCTAATGCTGCTAGAGTACAAGAGAAGACGAATGTAATCATACTGTGGACTCATGTGAAGGATGCGCAAGAAATGCACTTGTCATGTGTGTATGTCTAAGCCCCTTATGTGCCACCACCGTCACGTACAGTGGCGGGTCATTTCCTATGTACTCCACCAACCCGACTACTACCTCACTTACTGCAAATGTATATGCATACAACTAAATACTGTAGTTGCTAAAACATAGTGTACGAATATGGTGCTCAGACTGGGTATAATCGAGGCATATCCAGCAAAGTTGAAATACATGTTTTAAAATGATTTGAATAAGTATTATAGAGTGTTCAAATGTTTGTGATGTTTTTACCTAAAATCGGCAACACACGAGGGAGATACCTTTGTGAATACGTGCAAGGCCATTCCCCCACCCACCCTGTGAAGGCTGCCAAAACATGAGAGCAGAGGCCCGCGCCGCGCTGCTCCACCTCCCCCAACCAGACTGGAGCCGCTTCAAAGATTTGTAGCCCCCTCTGCAGTACCCAAGGCCGCGGCCCGCCACCTGCATTATTTACAGCACAGCAGTAAACCTCTGCCTGAACACACACTTCCAAAGGCGCCCCCTCGTAAACCCCACAACCCACCGGATCATCTTAGACTTATGGCCCTGTGCAATCAGGACACCCAACACTTTGACAACACACAGCGGCACATCCATAACAACTTCTAACAAGGCAGAAAGACCTGTACCGCCCGTCCCAGGCCCTGAAGCTTAGCCCCTCGACCTGTGGCCCCGGTCAACAGGACACTGGTAACCATGTCCTGACGTATTACCACCAGACCCCTCACAAGGTGCATTCCTCCTGTGTTGCATTAACCTGTAGAATAACCTATTGGAAGATTTACTAAAGAAGATAATATTGCAATGACTGAATGACTGCGGTGTGCATGGTCTAGGGCAAATAAGTCAGGAAAAGACATTCATCTCTGACACTGGCCGCGAGGGCACAACAACACCGCCCGGATGAACTCTGCCAACCTGCCAGGCCCAGCCCAACCCACGAGGCCGACCAGTGACGTTCTCCAGCCACGGCCAACCACATCGCAGCAACACCTATAGTTAGTCGTCGCCACCCAATCCCATTGAACTTGTGCCCCCTATAGTGTGTAGGTTCTTATGACGTTTTTTGTAAATATATATGCCTGTCTTTGCTATTGTCAGACAGAGCGCTCTCGGAGTTTGCAGAGTTCTTTGCATGCCCTATTCTGATTGATAAACTCCCATTTAAGCTCACCCGCACTCTGTCTTGGCTTTATTCCCGATTTGGGAGAGTCCTTCATTGTCTCTCATTGCGGGTAGGATCGTGCTGGTTGGGGACGCTTGCCTTCAGTGGTGACCCCGAAAGCGTGATCATTATTACTATTATTCTTTCCCGACCTAACATTACTGTCCCCTTTTGGCACGAGAATCTCCGGTCGAAAAGGGATACGCACGGTGAGCCGGCTCCGGGAGGCTGCCCGCCAACGGCGACCGGTACACTAAGAAGTGCGCACTCAATAGAGAGAGGGTACGGGATCCCGGTTGAAAAATCCCCTTTGAGTACCGCTCGCCGGAGCCGGGGCTGACTGTTGAGCTGACGGCAACACTGCCTGGACGGACCCAGTTTCGGAGACTATCGGTTCAAGACGGGCACGTGAATATTGAGTGCGAGCGACTGTAAAGGGAGTGGGGAAAGAAGTGTAGGACAGGGAACGAAGAGGGGGTACGTAGATCTACTAAGGATCATCCTAAAATTTCCTTACTTTTTCTTTGCATATGGCCATTAGGATTAAGAGGTGAATAAGAGATAAAAGTGACGGGAACCTAGCTCCGAAAGGGGGTGGAAGGCGGCGCCGCATAGTGCTATCTTGACTAGTACTGGGAATATATGAAGAAGTGGAACATAAGATAAAAAGTGTCCAGCAAAAGGGGGCGCTGAGAATATATTAGTGACCGCTATTACTTCTTTCTTTTCTTTTCTTTAGGGTTAGGGGGAGAATAAAAAGTGAGATTAGCACAAACTTAGGGAGAAAGTAAGAGGGAAGAGTCCTACTAGAAGAGGGTAGAGCAGACCAATATATATATATATACGCATCCATATATCCAAGTAAGATGGACAGGGACAGCCGGCTAGGGAGGAAAGGGAGGGCAGCTTGAATTGTGAATAGAGTGTTACCAAGAGGTGTGTGCACCTCGTATGTGTCAGACGACATTTTGATGTTGTGAATGTGTAAAACGGCTATAAATGTATAGTAGTTAAATGGTCATGGTAAGTGTGACCGGATAGAACTTTTTGAAGACAAAAATGATACAGTGAAGTGAGTGGGTACCTTTTTGATTTCCGGGTTGATATTGTCAAAATAAATGATGGGTTGCTCTTGTATGTGCCCCCCAAAAAAAATAGAATAGAAACTGTGTACAGCCAGTTTTGTATTGTGCAGGGGGAAGGGGGGAAGAGCACGAAGGGGCCCATTATTGAATGTGAAGTAGAAACGAAAAATAATATTGATAATACATCTACATTGTAGTTGCAGACACACAGGGGCACACACATACTAGGAGGGCACAGAGATGGGGGCCGAAACACCCTTATCGCATATTTGTAAGAATCTACCAGGGTACGCGGAGCGGATTAAGAAATATCATGATCAATGGATAACAGAGCTGAAGGGAGAGGGGCTACCCCAGCTATGGCCAGAGGGAGGGTCCTTTGATAAAAGTGTTCTGGATATGGTGGCCACATGCATTTGTTTGAAATACAATGGGAAGCACTTGCATAATAGGAGGGAAATATTGGATCTCTGGAGGTTATTTGAAGAGATACCACCGCCAAAGGCACCAGCAGTAAACCCTGACCTACCATCCACCACAGACAACCCACTGGTGATACATTAAGATACTAAAGAAGTGTCAAAAGTAGAGCCACCAATAGAGTTAATAAGTTTGTACCCGATACTGAACAAACCTGTGCCCGTAGAGGGGTACAGTGACCCCACTTATGTGCCTCCCCCGACCACTACTACACCCCACCGACCAACGGCACCCCCGCCATATGAAAGTACAAGGGAACAAGCCCAGACAAGTACACAAAGGATGGACATAGAAAAGCTAACAGATGATTTACAATCAAGGCTCTCAATAGCGAAAGATGAGCTCTCAAGGATAAGAGACATATGTGAACAAACAGCACTTAATGCTGCAAGATCAGGGCGCACGTCTAGAGCGCCGAGTGAGAATAGAACACTTGAAGACGGGTGAAAAAAGGTGAGATACTGTTCAGAATTGAGGAAGAACCAACGCGAATAATTGAAGTAGGGGCACGAGAAGGAGGTATCGATAATGAAGAGAGGCCTATAGGAGACAGAGAGGAACTACTATGTGACATAAGGGACGATGTAGAAGAAAGCGACAGGTTGAGCATGCAATGGGAGGGGGAAGTGAAGGGGTGGATCGTACATGTTCACTGAGAACACTGGATGATGAGTGGACGGGGCGATTAAGGAACAGAGTGGGGAAAATGGCATCATTGGGAACATCAGCAGCCAAAACAGGTGTAGATGCAACTCCCATTGATACATAGGGGAGGAGGGAGGCCGAATTATATCCCATGGGCTCAGATGGATAAAGCCAATTTATTAAAACTATTGCCCCCGTTATCAGGAGGGGCAAGTAAGTGGATATACGCCTTCGAGAAACATACTGCCGGGGTACCACTAGCAATAGGAGATGTGAAGAGCTTACTCGTATCAGCAGTGGGCGATCAGGCTGAAAGAGTATGGGTTAAGGCCGGTTTCCCGGGAGTAACATTAGACTGTGACCGCCATGATGGGGCCTCCTTTAACACAGTGCGTGCCAGGGTGTGGGATGCCTTACGCGAAACATTCCCAGATACGCCAGACTTACAGTCAGTAATGCAGTGTACAATGAATGACGGGGAGGAGGCTATGGATTACATTTTCCGGGTCCAAGAGATGTGGAGAGCAGAAACGGGCACGCCCTGGTATCAATCGACATCTTTATTTTACTTCATTATAAAAAGAGGACTCCCAAAGGAAGTGCAAAAGGCGCTCGACAAGATAGCAGGTATTGAAGCAAAGGGATGGCCTGAGATTCAGAGCATAATAGTACACCATTGTAAGCGAATAAAGGAAAGGGAGAAGGAGGTGGCACAGAAAAGATTGGCAGACGAAGCGAAATTAGTACAGACAAAGTTGGTGAAGGTTGCAGCAGCAGTAGCCGCGCTCCCACACAGCAGGGAGGGAGATGACGAGGAGGAGGGGCTGATAGCGGTACAAGGAAGGATACTAATTGGGCGGGAACAGGACAGAGGCAGTGGAACGAGCAGGAGCAAGGCGGAGGTCCGCAGTGGCAAGAGTGGACCCCTCGAGGGGGACGAGGTGGGTACAGGGGCCGAAGAGGAGGTGGACCGGGATACGGAGGAATGGGAGGAAATGGATGGCAGGGCCCTAGAGGTGCACAAGGGATTTTCTGGAACTGCAGAAGGTGGGGGCATTACTCTAGGGAATGCAGAGCTAGATCCAACAACGGGTTCCAAGAGGTAGAACAATATGGCCATCCCCACCCGGGGAGCCCATATGGTCTTCCAATGGGACAACAACAACTGAGAAACCCAGGCCAAGGTAATGCTGAGCAGCAACAGGGACACCAGTATAGAACACAGAACCACCTACAAAACAATGACAATATGCAGTATACGCCAGGCAACCCTTTCGCGACAACAGCAAACGGGGCCCCCGCACCAGCACCTTACAACGGCATGTCAGTGGTTTCAGGAAGTGTCTTTAATGAGGGGGCGGCGATGAGACACCCCGCATAGGACAGCCCACAGAGAACACTTGCGTGTCCAGTTCTATCTACCACCTACAATGCAGCAGAGGAACCATTGGTAGGGGCGCAGATAGGAGACAAGCAGTTCATATTCATGGTTGATTCGGGAGCGGAGAAATCATGTATCAGAGAGGGCCAGTTCCCGTTATCTAACCGGAAGTTAGAGACGCAGGGGTTCTCTGGGGCTGTAATTGAAGTTCCTTACGCAGAAGCTTTGGATGTAACAGTGGGGGGTAAAACTGTGAAGGCACCCTTACTGTATTATGAACATTCCCCAATAAATTTGTTAGGGAGGGATCTCCTGAGTAAACTTAACATGACCATATCATTTACCGAGAGAGGAATAGTGTGTTCTACACCCGGGATATGCCCCTTGCGTGCGATGCTGGTAGTGCAAGCCTACACAGCCACACAGGAAGTACGAGGGCTGCCACAAAATGAGGAAATGTTTATTGAAGGGCTAAAGACTTTGGCCCTCATAATTCCAGAGCTAAGAAGAATGGACTGGAGGATTCTAGCGGAGTTCCTCTTCCGCCCCATAGTGTGTCCCGACACAGCACCAGGATCAGTGGTATCATTAGACTTGCACGCTGTACAGGTATCAGCAAAAAGGATCGCTGTGATTGGAGTGGACAGGGAAGGATGTGAGTGGCGTACAGTGCTGTGTACAAATGCCAACATCGCCCTACGAGAGTTAACAGATGAGGATCTCTTTTCAGACACAGAAGGGGATGGGGAGATAGTAATGGAAATAGCGATGCCCTGTGACATTTTGATTCAAGCCAGGGAAACCCCCGTCCAATTGATGGCAGTGGTAGGAGCACCGCTGTCATTTTTTGATGACGACATGATGCTCGTACCAAATAATTTGTGGACAACAGGCCCCCATGATGTAGGGCTGTTGCATGGAATACAACCTGTGGTAATAAAGTTAAAGCAAGGAGCAATTTTGCCCCGAGTGAAACAGTATCCATTGTCCCATGAGGCCGAAGAAGGGATAAGAGAGACCATAAATGCACTACTAGCACAAGGGATAATAGTGCCTTCAACCTCCCCATGTAACACATGTATTTATCCAATCAAAAAAGCGAAAGGAGGGTCTTGGAGGATGATACAGGACTTACGCCCCCTAAATGATGTTATTCAGAAAGAGTTCCCTTTGGTCCCGAACCCTGCATCAATATTATGCAGCATCCCAAAAACGGCATCACATTTCACAGTGGTAGACTTGAAAAACGCATTTTTCTCAATCCCTCTGGCTGAAGAGAGCAGATACCTGACAGCATTTACATTGGGGGGAAAAAGATATCAACACTGCAGACTACCACAGGGATACTTTGAGAGCCCGAGCATATTCAACCGCATATTGCATGAAGACTTGGGAAACCTATCAGTTGAGAGTACGATTATTCAGTACGTAGACGATTTATTAGTGTGTGCACAAGACGAGGTAACATGCAGAAAGGATTCAACAACACTCCTGACTCTACTGGCCAACAAGGGGTACAAGATAGACAAGGAGAAGTTACAGTACTGCCTGACAGAGGTCTTATACTTGGGACAGCTCATATCAAAAGATGGAAAAAGAATAATTCCCGACAGGGTAGAAGCAATAAGATCAGTAGGAGAACCCACAACAGTGAAAGACATGCAGAAATTCTTGGGGATGTGCAACTATTGCCGAGCATGGATATTAGACTATGCAGCATACACGAGGCCCCTCCTACAAGCACTCAAGGAAGCACAACAGGAGAACAAAAAAATAGAATGGTCAGAAGAAATGAGCACATCATTTCAATCATTAAAAGAGCTAATTTCAAGCGCTCCAGTGCTAGCAAACCCTGATTATGGACGCAAATTTTACTTATTTTCACACTGCAAGGGAACACTCATGACAGCTGTACTGACACAAAAGACGTCCCTAGGACACAAGCCATTGGCTTACTATAGTGGTACTTTGGATGCCGTGATGCAAGGGCATTTCGCGTGCGAGCAATCACTCGCTGCAGCCGCGTTCGCAATTGAGAAAAGTGCCACAATAGTAATGGGTTGCCCTGTGACATTGTTTGTGGAACATTCATTATTTGCAATACTTGAGAGGTCAAAAAGCACACTAACCACACAGCGAGCGACAGCCTACGAGATTATATTGTCTAGCGCCAACGTCCATGTGGTGAGATGCAAGACAGTGAACCCCGCCACATTCATTACAGAAGCGTGCACACTAGAGGACATGCAGGACCACGATTGCGCAACCTACACAGGAGAAAGAGGGGAGGACACAGTGGTGTGTGAGAACGCTCTGAGCGAGAGGGAAGTGTACTTCGTGGATGGTCTGCATCGATTGACATGGACACGGGAGAAAAACATGTCGGTATGGCGGTGGTTAGATTAGAAGACGGTGAGTATGAAACATTAGTTCAATACCGCCTCCCATCACATTACTCCGCACAAGCAGCAGAACTGATTGCGCTCATAGAAGCACTACATGCAGCAAAGGGTTGTGCAGTGACAATATACACAGACTCAGCTTACATGACGACGACAGTACATGGAGGTCTAGCAAGATGGGGGCGTAGGGGATTTCGACGGGCAGACGGAACACCAGTACAGCATGCAGAGTTGTTGAAAGAGTTAATTGAGGCCCTACAAAACCCTACTGCAGTAGCAATAGTGAAGTGCCAAGCACATACATCCAACACAGACGTTGTGTCTTTGGGGAACGCGGCAGCGGACGCTGCCGCCAAGGAGGCTTCCTATTTTGAGAAATATGACACAGGTGAGTACATGCTGCAGCGTAAGGCAAACGAAGAGCCCCCAGAAGGGTATAACATGATGCCCATATCACAGATACTAGAACTACAGGAAGGAGCTAGTGACGACGAAAAATTGATGTGGACAAAACGAGGGTGCAGCAAGTCGGGAACAGACTTGCTGTGGCGGCAAAATAACTCAGGGAAAGTGGTAATGCCCATCCAGCTACTAGAAATTGTGTTTCAACAACTACACTTCCCCGCACATAACACCAAACAACACATTGCAGCAGAAATACAAGAAGAATGGTTCGTGCCCTGTCTCCAGGAGCACATATCTCGATTAGCAATGGAATGCACAACATGCCAGATCTACAATTCAGGGATGACATTACGCACACTCCGGGGAACAATTCCTAAACCCATTGGCCCATTCAGAGAACTGCATATTGATTACGCAGACATGGGGGAAAGGTGTAATGGCGCACGGTACATGATCGTGGTTGTGTGCCCATTCTCAAGGTGGGTGGAAGCTGGACCATGTGCACGACCTGATGCCAAAAGCGCCGCCAAGTTCCTAGTGAGGGAAATATTCCCGCGCTGGGGAATTTGTGACGTGATTCGCTCAGACAATGGTACTCATTTTGTGAATGAACTTTTCAAGGAAGTCACTGCATTATTGGGAATAAAACATAAATTGTGTTTGATTTATCATCCTCAAAGTAATGGCGTAGTGGAAAAGATGAACGGACTGCTAAAGGGCAGGTTATCAAAACTATGCTTTTCATTGAAAAAGAATTGGATCTACTGTCTGCCCCTTGCGCTATTTGAACTGAGAAATCAGCCAAGTAAACATCACCATTTGTCCCCGCATGAAATCGTGACTGGGAGACGAATGCGCAGAGCACACTCCCCACTGCGCGAACACTCAGATGCATACAGGAGCGCCGCGATATTGGGAGAAGAATTCACGGACTATTTGAAAAAATTAACAAGGGCAGCGCGCGTAATATCAAAGCAGCTCTCCCCACCCTTCACTAGAGAGGAGGGAAACATAACAGGGTCTGTCACAGAGCCTGAGCAACAGCTACAGCTAATGCCGGGCGAACTAATTTATGTCAGGAGTTTTGTGCGCCGATGGAATGCACCACGGTTCCACGGCCCATACGAGGTAGTGTTCTGTACGCCCACAGCTGTGAAAGTGAAGGGCTTGAGGTACTGGGTACACTTGACAGATGTGCGAAGAGCTTATAATAATGTGCAAGAGGAGAGAGATGAGGAGGCCCAGACAACAGCAACCAATTCAACTGACCAAAATGTCTGAACATTGACTTGTGTGTGTGCGTCAGCAATAAACGTGAATGGGAAAGTGACTGATGAAGTATTGTTGCATTCTCTTTTTATATATATTACTTGAAAAAAAAAAGTTTTTTTGTTTTGGACTTATATGTGGTTAATGAAATGATCAAATTATAACTTGTTTACACCCTTGTCTGTGAATTCCCTTCCCTGCAACCCTACCCGCTTCCATTACCCGTCAATATATATCGGCACTAATGGTGCCAACAAATCGTTTACATGCATGCACTTAATGCACTTTTATATCTCAAACAGGAACTACCATGGCATCTAACAGGCAGCCTGCAACGGATAGAATTAGTAGAATGAGAGAAATATTAAATGTGAGATGCAGATATTCGTATGGATTATCTATGTGCATTACGATGTTTTTTATGCTTATGTTTGGCCTGGTTACATATTGGTCTATAGCGTTCATCTCTATCGAGATGAACGAGGGGGGAGGGATTAACAGCACTGGGATCAACAGCACCACTGGGACCAATGTAACTGCAAGTGTCAATATGAGGGAAGGTGATTTTCTGGTATGGGATGGAACTAAACTTGTATGGGGTTATCACACCACACCATCCAATGCTATCATATCAGAAAAGAAAGAGCCACAGGGTGGAATGCAAAACAACACAGTGTCCC
Organism: Ambystoma mexicanum; assembly: GCF_040938575.1. NCBI lineage: Eukaryota > Metazoa > Chordata > Amphibia > Caudata > Ambystomatidae > Ambystoma > Ambystoma mexicanum. The sequence goes on from NC_090926.1 coordinate 1,106,169,549, forward strand.
CACCAGCGATGTATAGGTATAATGCTCGCAGTTTAAATGACCGAAACCCGTCTGCCATATCGTGGTTGTATGATACCCCCACCAGTCAACCTACCCCCGTCTTAAAAAACAACCTGCAAGACAAACTCAGGGACGAAAAGGAAAAGATGCTAGCAGCACACGAAATCTTATATGATGAATGGGCCAGGGGGGCGGGAATGAGAAAGGGGGGTCTATTTTTTCCCTCGCCCAGTAGGCTGGGAAGTACATAAGGAACAAGAACAACAGACGGAGAAGGGAAACCGGGAGGAGGAAGTATGATGAGTACTATGGGTTAGGATTAGATAAAATGGAAGACCCACGACACCCCCACCAGACAAATAAGTGGTATGCAGATATGAGTGCCACCGCAAAACAAACAACAAATGAGAGCTGTTATGTCTGCTCCCTCATTCCTCATGCTTCAGGTACACCCAATGTATTGCTACCCAAAGAGTTGCCAATTATAGATGCCCAATGTCTCCTTCATCTCACGTTGTGCAGGATTAAGAACACCTTCCAAGCACATGAAGTTACTTTTCGAATGCTGCAGAACGAGAAAACTTGCTACCCAAAAACGGCAGGGGTGGTATGTTTGGAGGAACCATTTTTTGTAATACAAGGGACACTTTTTTCAGACAACAAGTGGAAGGATGAAGAAGTAATGTGCAAGGCAGAAGCACTGAGAGGTGTGGCACCAGAGAAATTGCAGTGGATAGAAGAAACATGCACACCAGTATGGAAAGAACACATTTCAAAATTAACTTGGGTAACCGCCATTGAAAAACCTTTCAAACTACAGAACGAAATAGACTATGAACTGTGTTTTAAAGGAGAGGGGAAGACCTCCATGGGAACAAACAAGAACTGTAACAAGAACCTCACCATCCCAGATCTGAGAAAAGGGACAGCGGCCCTTATGGACACGTATTGGGTATGCGGCAACCAGGCATACCTACACCACCCCCCGTCTTGGAGTGGCAGCTGCTCAATGGCCACTCTGCACTAAGCCCTAATGGTAATACCAGAAAGCCACATTGACGGGAGCAAAAAGACACAGGAACGCCGGCAACAGAGTGCAGCCCAGCCAACTGCGGAGTCACAAATGTATGTCCTGTCTTCCGGAAACAAGGGAGAAGTGCTGACCCGTAACCGACGTGCATCAAACTACATATCAAAGGAATCATCAGAACTATTGGCTCAGATCCCAGATAAATATCGATTGTTCAGCTCAGCAGAAACATTCTTTGCCTCAGTCGTCTCAAGTGTCCAAGCAAGAGCAAATGCAAAATGGCTCCAGATAACACGCAGTGAATTGATTCAGCTGGCCAACGACACTGAAGAAGGGTTCAACGTAATAAGAGTGGAACTAAGGGCTTTACGACTGATGACCATGCAAAACAGGTATGTCCTGGACCTGTTGACGGCAATGGATGGAGGTGTTTGCCGAAAAATAGGAAGTGCCTGCTGCACTTTCGTACCTTCTGAAGACGCAGAAAATGGCTCCCTGTCCCATGTGATCGAAGCAGTCCACAACCTAGGAGAAAAAATGAAAATGGAAGGTGGAGCAGAAGACAGTACATGGTTCGATAACATCTTCTCCTGGGTCCCCTCATGGCTTGGAACGACTGTGAAATTTTTGATGCCAGCTATGGTGTTCCTCCTTTTAATGTTTTGTCTGTGCCAGGTGGGTCTTCGAGTTTGTACTAACGCAGTAACAAGTGGTGCAATTATGATGGTGACAATGGGCAACACCCGTGGGACAATACAAAACATGCAGGAAGTACAGGTACAAACAGGAACAGACGACACACCAAGATATCAGCTAGTGCCTATCTATCACGACAAAGATATCATAGATAAAGAGTGGCACACCACCATTAGAGAGCCCCGTGTACTAGAATGGTACCAGGAGGTGTGGGTAGATTTGGCGGGAGATGGCGGATGTATATACCTGACTTGTACCCCAGATGAATATGCCAGAAGAGGGGAAAGCTTACGGGGGGTGTGCTGAGCATGGATGCCCATAAAAGGCACACCTGCATGGGATGAGGCAGTGATGGACGAAGAAGAATGTAGAAGGCTGGAGGACTTAAAGTATTCGTTACTTAAGTAACGAAAGGGGGGAAATGTAGGGGAGGAGTGGTCTAAAAGACCCCCCCTTGCCTACACCTCCACCCCAGGTGAGGGCCATGGCTCATCGGGCGTCCCCTCCTTACCACCAGGGCCCAGGTGGTGGATGGCTCACCTGCGGAAGACATTGCCCGCACGTATTAAATTTAGCTAGGCCTCAGAAACCATTTTGTCTACTAAAGATGGTGTGAGCTCAGCGCACTGTAGCGCGGCCCCCACCTTCGGAAAGTTTCAGTTATCCCTGTCGCCGCGGCACCCTGGCAGATCCGCTGCGAGCCCGTTCCCACGAACAAGACGGACATGAGCTAGCGTAATACACTAACATTGTAACAGTTCACCTTCCGCAGTGTATCATCGCTCCCAGCATGACCCGGCCAGCAGGCCTGGGCAATGAAAAGAACAGTAAAATGGTCCTCAGGTGGCAGAAAGCCCAAGACCACTTGCAAAATATGCTTTTCTCCACAAAATCTCTTATATTACAAAAACCTGTAAAATGCATAAACATAAGAAAGCATGCTTCCATGATATGAGCAATGGCGAGCCCACACAATTGCAGTTGGGTGCTAATAATAAAGGAGCGTTCCAGGGATCTATTTTTACGTGTATCACTGGGAAACCTACCCTCCATGGTTTTGCACCATAACCGAGCTAATGCTGCTAGAGTACACGAGAAGACGAATGTAATCATACTGTGGACTCATGTGAAGGATGCGCAAGAAATGCACTTCTCATGTGTGTATGTCTAAGCCCCTTATGTGCCACCACCGTCACGTACAGTGGCGGGTCATTTCCTATGTACTCCACCAACCCGACTACTACCTCACTTACTGCAAATGTATATGCATACAACTAAATACTGTAGTTGCTAAAACATAGTGTACAAATATGGTGCTCAGACTGGGTATAATCGAGGCATATCCAGCAAAGTTAAAATACATGTTTTAAAATGATTTGAATAAGTATTATAGAGTGTTCAAATGTTTGTGATGTTTTTACCTAAAATCGGCAACACACGAGGGAGATACCTTTGTGAATACATGCAAGGCCATTCCCCCTCCCACCCTGTGAAGGCTGCCAAAACATGAGAGCAGAGGCCCGCGCCGCGCTGCTCCACCTCCCCCAACCAGACTGGAGCCGCTTCAAAGATTTGTAGCCCCCTCTGCAGCACCCAAGGCCGCGGCCCGCCACCTGCATTATTTACAGCACAGCAGTAAACCTCTGCCTGAACACACACTTCCAAAGGCGCCCCCTCGTAAACCGCACAACCCACCGGATCGTCTTAGACTTATGGCCCTGTGCAATCAGGACACCCAACACTTTGACAACACACAGCGGCACATCCATAACAACTTCTAACAAGGCAGAAAGACCTGTACCGCCCGTCCCAGGCCCTGAAGCTTAGCCCCTCGACCTGTGGCCCCGGTCAACAGGACACTGGTAACCATGTCCTGACGTATTACCACCAGACCCCTCACAAGGTGCATTCCTCCTGTGTTGCATTAACCTGTAGAATAACCTATTGGAAGATTTACTAAAGAAGATAATATTGCAATGACTGAATGACTGCGGTGTGCATGGCCTAGGGCAAATAAGTCAGGAAAAGACATTCATCTCTGACACTGGCCGCGAGGGCACAACAACACCGCCCGGATGAACTCTGCCAACCTGCCAGGCCCAGCCCAACCCACGAGGCCGACCAGTGACCTTCTCCAGTCACGGCCAACCACATCGCAGCAACACCTATAGTTAGTCGTCACCACCCAATCCCATTGAACTTGTGCCCCCTATAGTGTGTAGGTTCTTATGACGTTTTTTGTAAATATATACGCCTGTCTTTGCTATTGTCAGACAGAGCGCTCTCGGAGTTTGCAGAGTTCTTTGCATGCCCTATTCTGATTGATAAACTCCCATTTAAGCTCACCCGCACTCTGTCTTGGCTTTATTCACGATTTGGGAGAGTCCTTCATTGTCTCTCATTGCGGGGAGGATCGTGCTGGTTGGGGACGCTTGCCTTCAACATACAAATCTCAAAAAGTCTGGTGCTCAAGATGGACATTGTGTCAAGTGTCATGACCATGAGACTGCGTGACACATCTTTCGGAAAATTATCTGTCTTCATCAGGTGAAGGATTACCTGAAAAGTTAAGCAAGTTAGCAAGGATGTTCCAACCTAGAAGAGGGCATTGCAGTGTGAGGGCATCATGGAAGTCATCATTAGAGACAATGATTACATTATCACTAAGTCAATGACCTCCTAGTTAGTATCTTTACCAAGTGGGTGGCCGTGAGACAGTGATCACCACAGATAGGAAGTCAGAGATGCCAGGTGAAATGAAAATATGCCAGAGAAGAAATCAATTTCGTAGAAATCATCAATTTTTTGAGACAGAGTAAGATAAATGCTGGAGCTCTAGAATAGTGTCCATAATGGAAAAATCTTACAGCAATTCTTTAATTTTTTAAAGTGCGAATGCCAAGAATATGACACACCGTGCATCGAATTTACGCATTTGGCCAATCCAAAGCTGTTGCTAAGGATTGGTGCATGTCAGGACTATTTGTCCCTATTTTGAGTTCATCTTCATTTCCATCTGTAGAAAGCACCAGTATATACACATTTTTTGGAAGACAAAACATCAGAAGCCAAACTAAAAGCTATTTCAGTGCATATAAATCGAAATACTATAAATAAGGATGGCAAGGAGTAGCAACCACCGCACTGTATACTCTCTTCAATCAAAAGTGATCAATATGAATTGCGGAAGGGTTTGTGTTGCAGCAGTTGTTCCTTTCTTTACCTTCGCTCACTGGACCATCATATGCAAGGTGTGTTTTCCAAACTCACAGACTTGCTTTACATGTTGACTGTGTTTTTTTCATGTTTTTGTTGTTTTTGCCATGGGGTGTTTATTCTGTGTGTGAATGGGTGTTCAGTTGGTCTATTATAGTCAGATCAGTGCTTTTGTGTCAAGTAGCCCTGTGGCCTAATGGATAAGGCATCAGTCTCCGAAGCTGGGGATTGTGGGTTCAGGTCCCACCTGGGTCGTCACTTATTTTAAATTTTGATCTTAATTAAATCTGAACGAATTTCAACATATATTAACACAAAGATGATTAAAAGGTCTCATCAATGAAAATAATCACACTCATTTCATTCACCTTGTCAATACTGATGTATTACTGCGAGTGTATGCAGTGAAGACACGTGATTCTTGTCCTGTCTTCATAGAGCTGCCTTGCAACTGTCACCTGTCACTTAATATTTTGCTTCTCAGGGAGTATAGCAGCAGAGAAACATATACTGCTAATTCAATTCCTTATGGGTGCCCCAGCATTTAAGATGTTACTCTTAAGTGAGCTCCCATGTAGCCACCGGTTTCTGAAAGGCGTCTTCCTCAGGGGCCATATCAACTGTGAAGAGAATCCTCCTAAACTAGCCTCCCTGCAGTGACATGTCACTGAGAATCATTTTCATTCAATGGATCATCATATGCAGGGTGTGTTTTCCAAACTCACAGACTTGCTTTACATGTTGACCGTGTGGCTTCATGTTTTTGTTGTTTTTGCTGTCTTAATACAGCTGCCTTGCAACCGTCACCTGTCACTTAATATTTTGCTTCTCAGGTAGTATTGCAGCAGAGAAGCATGTACTGCTAATTCAATTCCTTATGGGTGCCTGAGCATTTAAGATGTTACTCTTAAGTGAGCTCCCATGTAGTCACCAATTGCTGAAAGTGTCTTCCTCAGGGGCCATCTCAACTGTGAAGAGAATCCTCCTAAGCTAGCCTCCTTGCAGTGACATGTCACTGTGATGCTGGAAATGCATCGGAGGGACAGGGCCTCCGTATCCTTGTCCTTTACTGCTTCTTATCGTGTATTCTGTCGTGTTTTCTGCGCAGGAGTTCATGTGGGACTCCTGGTTGTGCAGCTCTCTCTCTCTTTTGATTTGGTGAACGGACCAGTGGGATACCCTTGTGGCACCCATGGTGGGGGTACAACCCTGTGCCCCTAGTGTATGTTTTTGGGCACCTGTGGGTGGCCCGCAGATCAGCGTATGGGCTGGTGGCAGCTACATGCTGAATTTGACAGGTGCGAGGCGTATCCTCCATTTTGGGATACCCCGGCCCTGCCATTGGGATCCGTTGTTTCCTGATGGAAAACAAGATGGCCCCAGTGGCCTCTTGCTTTCTATTACCCATTACCTGTTTTCCCAAAGTCCTGGGAAGCCCTGACTCTGTCCCTTACCCCTGACTGGCTGTTGGATGGAAATGCCATATATGGTGTTGTTGTGAAGACCCGGCCAGATTAGCTGGAGCATTCCCGGTGATGTATGTTGTGGGTACCTCCTGTGGGTGGGACCTGGGTGAATAGAGTGTGTGACGAATATGCATTCTCTGTTGTGGGTGTCTAGTATCTGGTGGTTGACACAATGACTGAGACAACCCTGCCCGAAACCGGTATGAATGCAGCTTGGAGTGTTGAATGGTTTGGTACTTGTCCCAATACACATAACTTGTTGTGAGTGTCTGGAGAGAAGTGAATGGCCTGAATACCTCGTGTGCCTGATTGGCTGCCTGCCTGCATGAATGCCCGTAGTCGTGATTGGATGCTTGAGTGTGACCCAGCGGAATGAATGGTAGATCAACAGTATATCTGGGGAACTCGCACTGCTAGGAATCGTTTTCAGAAGCTGAAGTCCACTACGAGGAGTAACTGGAGTAACTGACGCTTGACCTTGAATCCCTGCTGGATGAGAAGAATTGCTGTTGCTCTCCTTCGCAATCTGAAAACTGCTGTGTTTCCAAGGACTGACCCAGGGAGGACCTGGTAAGGTGACCTCTTCCCGAGCTACGAGGGACCATCGTGCACAGCTGATCTTTGCCAACGCTCCCTGATAGACAGACCTTCGACAGGCTGCCGACCCGATACGGGGACTGCTGCGGAACTCCAAGGAGAAGCACTCGGACTGTTGTTCGCCACTGTTGACGACCGCCGTCGCCGACTGGAGCCGCCGTGCTCCCGTTTGCCTAAGAACTTCCATTGATCATCGGACGCTCTCGGCTGCATCGTCACCCGCTTGTCTCCCGCTGGAGAAGGTCTGACCGTCGACGCGCCGAGGATCATCCAACGGTGGGTTTCCCGCCTCCTAAGGACCACGGAGACGCCGACGACTCGACGCCCTTGCTGGGCCACAGTTGTTCATCATCTCTTTGCGGTCCAGTACTATTGTCACCGAAAGCCAAGTTCCTCGACACCTCTCGACGATCCGTGGCTCCCGCCTGAAAGGGAGGCACTCAAGAAGGATCAGTCGACACATCGTCTGAGAACTCTATTCCACCAGGTACATTGGGGTGGTAAAACCTTAATAGGAAGAAGTGAGACCATTGAACATATGGACTGGGCTTGTGCGATATATCCTTATTTTAGAGGTTGCCCAGGTGGGGGGATCTCCACACAGAACTGTGTCTAGGGTACGGGGCCAGTATTCTGCCTATTGTTTCAACCATCTTACGTCCTGGCTATATCTATTGCTGGTTTCCTCATTATTTATCTGTGTGACATTTTAACCGTACAGTTGATGCACTTTAATGAGATTTGATAACATTGGGGGTACCACTTTAGAATTGTATATATTTATCATTATTTACTTCCGAGTACAAAGTGCGTTATTGTGATCGTGTACATACCTTTGAATATTAATTATATAAAGACTGTGTTTTCAGTAATACAGTGTGTGGACATTCCTTTGTGGGGGCTCGGGGACTACACTGTACTTAAGAACCAGCCTGCATCACCTCCTGAGAAGCTAGGCCTTGATTGCTCGTCCATTGCTACCGTAATAGAGAATCTTGGCTGGGGTCTTCTGTGCCTCTCCTCTACCATACAGAGAGCAGAAGTACAGACACCCCCTACCAGTCTTTACACTGGTGGCAGCGGTGGGATGCTTATGGTTTTAAGAATCAGTGTATAACCGTGCCACTTACAAAATATCTGCACTTTATTAGATTAAGGTTTGGGTGTGTACAAAATAACTGCATTACAAGCAATGGAGTCTATTGCGAATGGTAAATTGACTCGGATGAGCTTAGAGGCTCTCCAGAGTGCTTGTGAAGCCAGGGAGTTAGACTTTGTGGATATGTCTAGGGCTGAGCTGATAGCTGCCCTGGTGGACTACCAGACCGATGGTGAAACTCTTGATGAAGGGGGGAATACAACCAATGAGAACTCTGCCCCTGGGGTTTCTAATGAATCTGTTTCTGGGAATGCCGCCATTCCTGCTGCCTCTGTTCCGAACCCCAGCAATTCCTTGGAACTTGAGTTATTAAGGATGAAATTGGCCTTTGAATATCGCAAGTTGGAAATAGACGCTGATCTTAAGAAAGAGGAGCTGGCACAACAAGTTGAACTCAAGAATAGGGATCTTGAACTCAAAGACAAGGACACTGAATGTCAGAGAATCCAGCTAGAGAAAGCTCGAGTGGAGACTTCAGCGAAACTCAGTGAGAGTGTCAGGTCCCCAGCAACTAAATTTATGAAGGATTTGGTTGGTGTGTTTTCGGAGGGTTCTGATAAGCCTCCAATGGATTGAAGCGTTTGAAATGGCTTGTGCAATTCATGATGTTGACAAAAGAGATTGGGCTAAGTGTTTGCTAAGCAGAGTGCCTCAAACTGGATAGGACTGTATTCTGAAGCTGAGTGTGGACGAACGGGGTCAGTATGAGTGTATGAAATCTGCTTTGATTGCCAAGTTTGGCAAGACGCCTACCCAATACCTTAAAAGGTCCAGAGATTTAAAGAAAAGAGAGAATGTGTCTTGGGTTGACTGGGTGAGTGCTGCGCACATGAATATGATGGGTTGGATTGATGGTTACAAGGTGAAAACTTTTGTTGACTTGTCCCACCTGTTGTTTTTTGAGCATTTTTCTGAAGCCTGTTCACCAGAGCTGCGTCAGTATGTTGCTGACCAGAACATTTTGGATCCCTTTAAGCTGGCTAGGTTGACTGACAAGTGGGTCTCCCACCGGGTGTCCCCTAAGCACTCCAGTGGGAAGGACAAGGACAAAGAAAAGGGGGCCTCTCAGAAAGCTGAGGAGTCCCAAAAGCAGCCACAGTCAAATAAACCTAAACCCGCCTCTCCTAAAACCCAAAAATCTAGTGGGGATACGTCATCTGTGGGTGGGAATAAGAGTAGTGGTCCACCTGCTGCAAAGCAGGCTCCCGGTGGTTCCAGTACCGTACCCCGCACTCCCGGCACTTGTTGGGACTGTGGGGCTCTGGATCACAAAAGGGGTGACTCCAAGTGTAAAGGTAAGGCACTCGGAGGACAGGCTGTCAGCCTGGCCTACCCTTACCCCATGTCTGAGGTGGAGGCCACCGTCCTCCCCTCCTCTACAGGTATCACCTTTGGTGCTCCCATAGAGATTTCCTTAGTGTCCCTTGGGGCCTGGGACCAGTACGCGGAAGTACTGGCGACTATCCCACAGAACACCCGTAGATTTTTGAGAAGTGTCCTCCTGAATGGCCAGCCTTCTACTGGTTTGAGAGACACTGGGGCAAGCATGACAGTGGTGGACAGGACCCTGCTCAAGCCAGAGGACTATGTAGATGCTCCTCTGAGAACCACCAGGTTAGCTGGTGGGCCTCCCAAATTATCGCCTGTAGCCCGAGTCACATTCGTAATTAGAGACAAGACAGCAAAGCTTCCTGTCCTGGTTCAGGACAACGTCCCTGCTAACATTCTGTTAGGTAACGATCTAGTGGAGTTGGGATTGATCACGGATGGTCTTCCCATGACTGCTGCTGCGGTCACTAGGTCACAAGTGACACCGGGTGTGGCTGTGAGTCAGGTACCCGAGCCGAAGGCGCGGCCTAAGGCAAGAAGAAGGAAGAGCAAGAAGGCCACCTCTGTGGAGGGAGCTCCTTCTCTTCCTGCTGTTCCTACAGCACCCATTGGGATCCCTGCTCCGGACGGGCTGGGTCCAGTGGTAAACCCCGTCTCAACTCCTGTGGGAGAAGAGCCAGAAGACTCTCCTGTGGGAGAGGTTCTCAACCCGGAGGATCATCCCGATCTTCAATGCTTGTTAGCTGAAGGGGGACTCTCCCGGGCAGACTTCTGTAAAGGACAGAGAGAGTGTCCCTCTCTCTAGGGTCTGAGGAAACAGGCCCTGTCCCAGGCACACGGAGAAGTGCCTAGGACTTTCCGGATTTATTGGGAGGGTGAACTCCTTGTTAGTGAGCCCACTAAGCCTGAACGTGGTGCCCTTGAGAGGTTGGTGGTACCCCAGGTTTACAGGCCCTTCCTACTGCAGTTGGCGCATGAGGTGCCCTTGGCTGGTCATCTTGGTACCAAGAAGACTAAACAGAGGCTCTCTGCCCATTTCTACTGGCCTCGGAAGGGAGTAGAAGTGGAGTCCCACTGCAGGACCTGCCCAGCTTGTCAGTTGTCTGGCAAAACAGGAGGCAGTGTCATCGCCCCACTGCAGCCATTGCCAGTGGTTGGCACACTGTTTGAGAGGGTGGTCATCGACATTGTCAGTCCCCTTGACCCTCCCACGTCAGGTGGACATCGGTTCATCCTGGTTTTGGTAGATCATGCCACCAGGTACCCTGAGGCTATACCCCTTCGGACTGTTACTGCCAAGGTGGTTGCCCGGGCCCTCCTGGGCATTTTCACCCATGTTGGATTCCCCAAGGAGGTTGTCTCTGACCGAGGATCCAACTTCATGTCTAGTTACATGAAAACCATGTGGAAAGAGTGCGGGGTAACCTACAAGTTCTCCACTTCTTACCACCCCCAGACCAATGGTCTGGTTGAGAGATTTAATAAAACTCTCAAGGGCATGCTAGGTGCTTTGGAAGAGCCCCTAAGGAGGAAATGGGATCTCCTCTTGCCATGCCTGCTGTTTGCTTACAGAGAGGTACCTCAAGAGGGTGTTGGTTTCAGCCCCTTTGAGTTACTCTTTGGACATCCCATGAGGGGGCCCCTTGCCTTGATCAGAGAAGGTTTGGAAGCCACCCCTGCCGGTCTCGCCAAGTGGGGGACTATGTGTTAGGCCTCAGACGGAGGATGACACAGATGAAGGGTCATGCAACGGCGAATCTCAAGGCCAGCCAGGAATTGAACAAATACTGGCATGACCTTAAAGCATCGCAAGTGGATTGGACTCCGGGACAGGAGGTCCTCGTGATGGAGCCTGCCAAGCCTCGGGCATTGGCAGATAAATGGACTGGACCCTTCCGGATAATCTCGAAGCTGGGTGAGGTCAACTATCTGGTTGACATGGGAATCCCAGGGATAGCCCCTCAGGTATTTCATGTCAATAGGCTCAAGCCTTTCCACAGGCGAAAGGAAGTCTCATGTCTCTTGCTAGCTTCAGAGCAAGAAGAGGATGAGAGTGAGCCCCTTCCTGATTTGCTGCATAGCAGCCCTCAGGATGGCTCAGTGGAGGGAGTGCAGCTCTCTCCAGATTTGACAACCGAGCAGCAGAGGGCCTGCAGGACTTTGCTCCAGCAGTATGCCTCTCTGTTTTCGCTGACGCCAGGCCTTACACCATGGTGTAAGCACGAGATTGACACTGGTGACAGCGTGCCTGTCAAGAGCAGGAGCTACCGAATGTCAGATACGGTTAAGAACCACATCCAGGCTGAGGTCACCAAGATGTTGGATTTGGGTGTTATTGAACCCTCAACCAGTCCCTGGTCCAGTCCCGTGGTCCTTGTCCCCACGGCAAGTTCCCAGGCAGGTAGCAAGGATTGGAGGTTCTGTGTGGACTACCGAGGAGTCAATGCCGTCACCAAAACTGACGCGCACCCATTGCCCAGGGCTGATGAGCTTGTGGACACCATAGGTGCTGCCAAATTTGTGAGCACCTTTGACCTCACCTCAGGCTATTGGCAAATAGCTCTGACGGACCATGCCAAGGAAAAGACGGCGTTCTCAACACCAGAGGGACTCTACCAGTTTAGGGTCATGCCTTTTGGGTTGAAAAATGCCCCTGCCACCTTCCAGAGATTGGTCAATCATGCTCTCAGTGTGCAGGAAGTCTTTTGTGTGGCTTATTTAGATGACATTGCCGTCTACAGTTCCACTTGGGAAGAGCACTTGACACATCTGGGTAGAGTGTTGCAGGCCTTAAAGAGGGCTAACCTCACTATCAAGGCCACCAAGTGCCAGATAGCTCAGGGGAAAGTCACGTATGTTGGTCATGAGGAAGGAGGGGGTCAAATCCAACCTCTCCCCAGTAAGGTACAGGATGTACAGGACTGGGAGACTCCCACTACTCAAACCCAGGTGAGAGCCTTTTTGGGCTTCACCGGGTATTATCGCAATTTCATCGCGGACTATGGAACCATAGCTGCACCACTGACAGCTCTGACTTCACCCAAGCAGCCTAGAAAGGTTAATTGGACTGAAGACTCTCAGAGGGCCTTTGATGGATTGAATGAAAGTCTGGGTCGGGCACCCGTGTTGTGTGCGCCTGACTACAGCCGACCCTTTATCGTCCAGACGGATGCCTGCGACACCGGAATTGGAGCTGTCTTGTCCCAGTTAGATGACAAAGGGAGAGAACATCCTATCATATTCATCAGTAGACAACTCAAGGGTAGAGAACTTAGGTGGGCTCCTGTTGAAAAGGAATGTTTTAGTATAGTTTCGAGCCTTAGGCGTTTTAGGCCCTACCAAGGTCCAAACAGATCATAAGACCTTGAAGTGGCTTATGCAGATGAAGGGTGGAAACCCGAAACTGCTCAGGTGGTCCATTAGCCTGCAAGGGCTAGACTTCACCATAGAGCGCAGACCAGGGAAGAGTCACGATAATGCAGATGGCCTTTCTGTCGTGTTTTCCGCGCAGGAGTTCATGTGGGACTCCTGGCGGTGCAGCTCTCTTTCTTTTGGTTTGGTCAACGGACCCGTGGGATACCCGTATGGCACCCATGGTGGGGGTACAACCCTGTGCCCCTAGTGTATGTTTTTGGGCACCTGTGGATGGCCCGCAGAGCAGGGTATGGGCTGGTGGCAGCTCCATGCTGAATTGGACAGGTGCGAGGCGTATCTTCCATTTTGGGATACCCCGGCCCTGCCATTGGGATCTGTTGATTCCTGATGGAAAACAAGATGGCCCCGGTGGCCTCTTGCTTTCTATTACCCATTACCTTGTTTTCCCAAAGTCCTGGGAAGCCCTGACTCTGTCCCTTCCCCCTGACTGGCTGTTGGATGGAAATGCCATATATGGTGTTATTGTGAAGGCCAGGCCAGACTAGCTGGAGCCTTCCCGGTGATGTATGTTGTGGGTACCTCCTGTGGGTGGGACCTGGGTGAATAGAGTGTGTGACGAATATGCATTCTGTGTTGTGGATGTCTAGTATCTGGTGGTTGACACAATGACTGAGACAACCCTGCCCGAAACCAGTATGAATGCAGCTTGGAGTGTTGAATGGCTCGGTACTTGTCCCAATACACATAACTTGTTGTGAGTGTCTGGAGAGAAGTGAATGGCCTGAATACCTTGTGTGCCTGATTGGATGTCTGCCTGCATGAATGCCCGTAGTCGTGATTGTATGCTTGAGTGTGACCCAGCGGAATGAATGGGAGATCAACAGTATATATGGGGACCTCTCACTGCTAGGAATCGTGTTCAGAAGCTGAAGTCCACTACGATGAGTAACTGACGCTTGACCTTGAAGCCCTGCTGGATGAGAAGAATTTCTGTTGCTCTCCTTCGCAATCTGAAAGCTGCTGTGTTTCCAAGGACTGACCCAGAGAGGACCTGGTAAGGCGACCTCTTCCCGAGCTACGAGGGACCATCGTGCACAGCTGATCTTTCCCAACGCTCCCTGGTAGACAGACCTTTGACAGGCTGCCGACCCGATACGGGGACTGCTGCGGAACTCCAAGGAGAAGCACTCCGACTGTTGTCCGCCACTGTCGAGGACCGCTGTCGCCGACCGGAGCCACCGTGCTCCCGTTTGCCTAAGAACTTCCATTGATCATCGGACGGTCTTGTCTGCATCGTCACCCGCTTGTCTCCCACTGGAGAAGGCCCGACCGTCGACGCGCCGAGGAGCATCCACCAGTGGGTTTCCCACCACCTAAGGACCACAGAGACGCCGACGACTCGACGCCCTTGCTGGGCCACAGTTCTTCATCATCTCTTTGCGGTCCAGAACTATCGTCACCGAGGTGCCCCGCACGCCTCTTCCTTGCAAAACGCCAACGCTCTGTCGTCGACGAGCACCAATAGGAATGAAGCTGCCACTTCACCGCCGTAGTTCAACCTGTTCTCCGTCGGACGTTCGACGACCCGTGACTCCTGCCTTAAAGGGAGGGCACTCAAGAAGGGCCGTCGATTCCCCGACACTGAACGCCAAGTTCCTCGACGCCTCTCGACGATCCGTGGCTCCGGCTTTAAACGGAGTCACTCAAGAAGGATTGGTTGACGCATCTTCGGAGAACTCTACTCCACCAGGTACATTGGGGGGGTAAAATCTTAATAGGAGGAAAGAAGACTATTGAACAATATATGGACTGGGCTTGTGCTATATATCTTTATTTTACAGGTTGCCCAGGTGAGGGGATCTCAACACAGAACTGTGCCTAGCGGTAGGGGTCAGCATTCTGCCTATTGCTTAAACCATCTTGCGTTCCTTCCTATCTCTATTGCTGGTTTCCTCGTTATTGATCTGTGTGACATTTTAACCGTACAGTTGATGCCCTTTAATGAGATTTGATAACATTGGTGGTACCACTTTAGAATTGTATATATTTATCATTATTGACTTCCGAGTACAAAGTGCGTTATTGTGATCAATATGAATTGCAGAAGGGTATGTGTTGCAGGAGTTGTTCCTTTCTTTACCTTCGCTCACTGGACCATCATATGCAGGGTGAGTTTTCCAAACTCACAGACTGTGTTTTTTTCATGTTTTTGTTGTTTTTGCCATGTGGTGTTTATTCTGTGTGTAAACGGGTGTTCAGTTGGTCTATTATGGTCAGATCAGTGCTTTGCTGTCAAGTTGCTCTGTGGCCTAATGGATAAGGCATCATCTTCTGAAGCTGGGGATTGTGGGTTCAAGTCCCACCTGGATAGTCCATTATTTTAAATTTTGATCTTAATTAAATATGAACGAATTTCAACATATATTAACACAAAGATGATTAAAAGGTCTCATCAATGAAAATCATCACACTCATTTCATTCACCTTGTCAATACTGATGTATTACCGCAAGACTATGCAGTGAAGACACGTGAATCTTGTCCTGTCTTCATAGAGCTGCCTTGCAACTGTCACCTGTCACTTAATATTTTGCTTCTCAGGGAGTATAGCAGCAGAGAAGCATGTACTGCTAATTCAATTCCTTATGGGTGCCCCAGCATTTAAGATGTTACTCTTGAGTGAGCTCCCATGTTGTCAACTGTTGCTGAAAGGTTAAGGATTCTAATCGCACATCACACTCCAGACCAGGACTCTTGCCCTTAACCTAGGTTGTAGCCCTCAATTAAAATGCTTTTTCTTTATTTCCTAGAATCCAGATTGAGCTGGCACCCAACCCGTCTCACACCCACTTTTACAAATACCCCGGGTCACAATGGACCATGAACCAGGCCGGTTGGTGGGAATGCAATATTTATTTATTTTAAATTCAAAGAAAAACACACAATTTTAATATTGGGCAGCAATCACCAATCAGCAAAGGGGTGATAATTACAATGTAACCTGATGAAATACACTTGGTTGACCTTCTACTAGAACAAAGCACAGAGCAATAGGAGCAATTTTACTGTTCGGATAGATAGCACCCGAGTTAAGATTTCCCCCTCAAACTCCTATTAATCAATTTGAGTGGATAGAAAGGAGCAGCAAGGAGTCAGGAATGCTAGGCAGCAAACAACCTTCCTCCATGAAATGAGAGGCGGAATCGGATTCAAAAACATTTGCAATTGCCTCAATGACACTCTAAATTGGTTAATAACTAATTTTAAATGTGTGGTTGAATAAATGACCATTGGGGGGCATACACAACATCATAGTTAACCAGGGGTGTGGGGAGCATGCACAACATCACAGGCGACCATGGGGGGGCCATACACAACATCACAGGCGACCAGGTGTGGGGGGGGGCATACACAACATCACAGGCAACCAGGGCGGGGGGCATACACAACATCACAGGCGACCATGGGGAGGTGTGGGGTGCATAAACAACATCCCAGGTGATCAGGGATGGGGCGGGGCATACCCAACATCACAGGCGACCATGGGGAGGTGTAGGGGGCGTACACAACATCACAGGTGACCAGGGATGGGGCGGGGCATACACAACATCACAGGTGACCATGAGGGGAGACATACACAACATCACAGGAGACCAGGGGTGGGGGGACATACACAACATCAGAGGCGAACATTGGGGGGCATATACAACATCACAGGCGACCATGGGTGGGGGGACATACACAACATCACAGGCGACCATGTGGGTGGGGGATCATACACAAAATCACAGGTGACCATGGGGGTGGGGGTCATACACAACATCACAGGCGACTATGGGGTTGGGGGTGTGGAGGACATACACAACATCACAGGCAACCATGGGGGGAGTGGGGGGCATACTCAACATCAACGGCGATCAGGGGGCGTGGGTGGCATACACACAGTGCCACGTTCCCATGCAAACACCACCAAAGTGTCAGCAATTGCCATGCACGGACCTGTCCGTGGAACTCCCCTGCCTTGCATACAATGCACACCATCGTGAGACGCTCTACCAACATGTTTGTTTGTTTGTTTGTTTGTTTATTCATTTGTAATGCGCTCCAGACCCAAGGGTATCAGGGCGCAAGAGCAGCAAAGTTATTCTGAGCTTGGTAACAGTGCTGTACAGTAATTACAGGTGTGTACATAGGTCAATACAATTTGCAGATACAAAAGCAGATACAATGACAAGCAATTTACAAAATGTACATGAGGGGCAAGCAGGGTGAGGTTAGTGATCATTTTCCTTTATCCACTTGATGTAGTTGCGCCTAAAGTGGGGGTAGGTTTGAGGTGTCCTTAAGGTTGGTGGCAGGGAGTTCCAGTGTTGGGCTTCTTTCACCTGGAAACTGTTACCACCAGTTTTCGTTCGTTTAAATCTGGGGACTGTGAATAGGTTGGCGTTGGCAGTTCTGGTAGATCGGTTGAGGGTGTATCTTTGACTCTGTCGACTAGATAGCGAGGGGCTGCATTGTTGAGGCATTTGTGCATCAAAGAGGCTAACTTGAGCATGATTTTGTCGGTGGTGGTTAGCCAGTTGTGTGCTCTCCTAATGTTAGAGATGTGTTCTTTTTTGGAGATACTCAGTACTGTTTTGAGAGCATTGTTTTGCAAAATCTGGATTTTGTCTGTAACATATTTGTTGGTTCCTACATATAGGGTTTTACAAAAATCCAGTTTTGATAGGATTAGGGCTCTGGCTAAGGTGGTACAGCTCTGGGTTGAAAGGAAGGGTTTAGCTGCTCTTATTAATTTACATGTGTGAGCTGTAGAGGAGGCCATGGAGCTAGCCTGTTTACGGAAGGATACGGTGGAGTCTAGATAGAATCCTAGAGATTTGACTTCCTTGGCTACCTTAATGTGATTGCCATCTATATTGAAGCTAGCGTAGTTGTGATCCAGTTTAATTAAGTTATGGGTGGAACCAAGAATGATGAGCTTGATCTTGTCATCACTCAGGCATAGACTGTGAGAGGCCATCCATGCCTGGATGATGAGGTACACCCTGTTCACCAAGGCCAAATCCTTGTCGTAATCTCCCATCAACGGGATGAGGATCTGGGTATCATCGGCATAGTTTGTGTAGGTGATACCTAGACCGTCAAGATCATCGAACAGGGGCTTCGTGAACACGTTGTACAATGTAGGGGAGATGCATGATCCCTGGGGAACCCTACCTGTGCTGGGGATAGGGTCGGCAGAGGCAGATGTAGAGAAGACACGCATAGACCTGTTGTTGAGGAAGGATTCAATCCAACCGATGGCTTCTTGTGAGAAGTGGGCTGCCGAGTCAAGGTGGTTGCAGAGAATGTTGTGGTCTACTAAATCAAATGCTGCTGAGAGGCAAGTAGAAGTAGTAGAGCAGTATTCCTGTTGTCTCTGATGGTGTCAATTTGAGCTTTAAGATCAATGAGCGCAGTCTCTGTCCCATGTTGGGGTCTAAAGCCCAGCTGCTGGATTCCCAGGACATGGTTTATTTGTAGGTATTGTTATATTTGCAGATAGGCTGTCTTGTCTAATATTTTAAGCAGGAAGGGGACCGTGGTGATGGGTCTGTAATTCGTGGGTATTGAAGGGTCTAAGGAAGGTTTTTTGAGTAAGGGGAGAACCCATGACTCTTTGACATTACTGGGAATGGTACCCGAGGAGAAGGAGGCGTTGATGAGCATAGTAATGAAAGGTGAGAGGTCTCTTACCGCATCTTTGACCATTTGTGACGGACAGGGGTCGCCCTGGTAGTTCGAGGGTTTGAAGCTGAGCATGATTTTTTCCACCTCTAGCGTGGAGACTTTGGAAAATCTGAAGCAGGAGGGGGGATTATGTATAGAGTTATGGGGAGGAGCAGGGAGGTGGTGTTAGCTACGAAGGCTGTGTGGATTATAGATTCTTTCTTGTTGTTCATTTTGGTTTGTAGGCCTGCGACTTTATTGGAGAGGGCATTTTGGACACTGGTGCACCATTGTTTGTCTTTCACACATGTGTCAGGGATAGGAAAGGGTGATTCCAGCTCCTTGATAATGGTGAACAATTCTTTTGTGCTGGAGTTGGCTTGTGATATTCTCAAATTGTAGGACTCCTGTTTGGCGATTATAATTTCTTTTTTATGCAGTTATTTTATTGAGGTTCAGCTTGTTATTATCCGAGGGTAAATGTCTCCAAGCTTGTTCACTTTTTTATTTCTCGAGTCTGAGAGATTTCAGATAGGGAGAGAACCATGTGTTCAGGTGTTTATTGGGTTTGCTTTTTCTAATTTTAACGGTGCGATGGAGTCTAGTGCTAGTCTCATGATTTTGTTGTAGCCATCTACAAAGGAGTGAGTATTGGAAGTAGTAGATAGTGAGTTCAGGGTAGGGAGAATGAGGGGGATGAGTTTTTCAGCTGTGATGTTTTTCTTATTTCTCGTTGGGATGGCTGAAGCTAGTAGGTTATTAGTGGTGGGGCTTAAGGCCTCGAGGGAGAAAGTAAGGAGATGGTGGTCAGACCACGGCTGGGGTGAGATGGCGGTGATGGAAGCCACACAATTATGGTCCGCGACCCAGTCAAGGGTTCTTCCTTTGTTATGGGTGGGGTGGTTCACTCTTTGGGTGAATCCTAATTCTGATAGGGGATTGTTGATAAGGGTGGCCTGAGGGTCTTTGGGGTCTTTGAAGCCTAAGTTAAAGTCTCCTAGGAGGATGCTCCGGGACGAGTTCTTTAGGTTGTTAGTGAGGATGGTTGTAAGGTTCTCCTCAAAAGAGCCTAGGGGCCAGGGGGTCTGTAGAGTAGATGAATGGTGAGGGTTTGGGAGTTGACAATGGGCAATTTAGCTATTAGCGATTCAGAAGATAAGGTGAGTTTTAGCAATTATGGCGAGGCCTTTGCCTCTGGATTCTGTTCTGTCTGCTCTGAGGAAAATATAGTCATCTGGGATAGCTAGCATGAGGGCTGGGCCAGCAGCTGCATGGAGCCAGGATTCGGTGATGGCTAGAAAGTCCAATTTTTCTTCTAGTATAAGGTCTGCTATGTCTGTAGAGTGGGCGACTAAGGAGCGTGCATTTATTAAGGCACCGCTAATGGGAGGGGCAATAGTTTTGGTAGGAGTAGGTCGAGTGGCTATATTGTGAGGCTTGTGCTTGACAGCAGTATTAGTTGGGTTGTGCGTGGGTCTGTTCATGGGTCGAGTGGTAGGAGTGACTATGTACTCCGGTGGAGTCCAGTTAGTCGGTTTAGAGTCCCTGACACGATGTTCGTGTAGTTTGGGTAGCCTGGCGCGTAGTCTGATATTTATGGTGAGGGACTACAGGGGATAGATGGGTGGGGCAGTGTGGATGGGTAGGTGAGTGGTGATGGTAGGTGGGTGTAAGTCATGGTATTGGGAGGTATGATGGCTGTGGAGGTAGGGCTGGAAGAATGGCTTGAATGTCTAGATGAGTAAATAAGATAGAGAATTACTCTCAGCAGTGCTGAATAGATACCTGGTAGGTACATTCTGTTAAAATGTGTAATACTGGCAAATCTGGACAAGAGGCCTAGCACTATATAGTGTAAGACACGGCGATTCAGTTGTAGTGCCTCAGTGCAGTGATAGTCAAGGTGGTGAAATATAGGCACTGTGATCAATAAATTGTCAACAGGCAGGTAGAGTTGGAGTAAGTTAGGGCACAGGATACAAATATACTGCAACCTAGATTCTAAATTTAGCAAATAGGGTACATTCTACATAAATAGGCTGTCTACCAATGATAGCAGTTTAGGTCATAAAGCACAGGTATGTTGTAACCTAGAGTCGATAATTGATAGGCAAGGTAATCTATAGACTGTGGACATGCCCCAGATTTACATGTGGGTTAAGTAATAAAAGGTGCTGTACATTAGAAACAAATGCAATCATGATGAGGCAGGCATAGTGACAGTGGTAAAATAATAGGGCACTAGCACTTAGCTA
Source organism: Ambystoma mexicanum (assembly GCF_040938575.1). Lineage (NCBI taxonomy): Eukaryota > Metazoa > Chordata > Amphibia > Caudata > Ambystomatidae > Ambystoma > Ambystoma mexicanum. The sequence goes on from NC_090926.1 coordinate 1,106,190,383, forward strand.
TTCTGAGTAGTATGCAAGGTTGGTTAGGTGCGACCTGGACTCTGGGCACTAATACATCTAGGACACAATGTGGACGGAATAAGTTGTGACAGTAGGTTACAACAAAAATCTATAACATTATCAAGGAATGGGCTAGTTCACAGCAGCGTCTGTTTGTAGTCAGGTAAAGTCATTACTAGGCACAGGCAAAGTAAGCTGCCACGAGATGCTAGGACAATATGATAAGATAGGCTAGTTTGAATACAAGGTAGGTTTAAGTACAATAAGTTCAGGCGCTAGGACACAATGCAGGAAAGATAGGCTGCAACAAATGCTGAAACATTATAATGGCGTAGGCTGGTTTAAAATCAGCATCATATGATAACAGGTAAATTCAAATGCTATTCACAATTGATCAGGATGGGCTATCACAAGAGGCTGGCCATTATGCTGGAATAGGCTGGTTCAGATGCACATGTTTTTTGTAGGCAGAGTAGGCTGACGTGGATGCTAAGCCATTATAGTAGAATGGGCCAGTTCAAGATACAGAGATGGTGTGACACATAGTGGGAACAAGGTACTGGGAGAAACAAAATGCATGGGATCGTTTAGCCAGGTGGGTTGATTCACATTACAGGTAAAAAGGCCATAAATGTGGCTATAGTTTGTTCAGGTTGTTACCTTAGATGGTAAAATGTTGAATGCCATCTCGAGTTTGTGAAGTTCCTGAGGAGGAATATGGTGCTAATGGTTAGTCATGCAGCGGTGCTCTGTGCAGGCGTTGGTTGCAGGTCATGATGGCTGGTGTTAATAGATGTTGGGCCCCTGTATTTGGGCACAATTACACGTCTTACCGCGTCCCTCCTCGGACAGCCGCAGACAGCCCGATAAGCCTTAGAAGCCGGGCCTTTGATGGGTGGGCCTGCCGGCTGTCGCCTTCCAGTTCTTCTGTTGGCAAAATGTGGGCTGAGATGGCCAATGGGGTTGGAGCATCTGCTTGGGAGCGTGTGGCACTTGTTGCTAGGCAACGGGACGAGCAGCAAACGTGGCGGCCATCTTAATAGGCCTTGTGGACATTAGCGTTAGCTTGCGAATGGCAGTAGAAAGCATGAGTAAATAACACAACTTGGTAGGGGTCTTCAGGTGGTGCAATCTGCACAAATCAAATGAGACCTGAGTCTCATATGCCTTACCCGTGTGGGTGGAGGGATGATACCTGCAGCATAGAATGGCGATCAGCGCCCAGAGGTGGGGAAGGGGGCTCCTGCCCTCCTTCCTAGTCGACGGCGTGCAGGGAGTGAACATGGAATGAAATGCAGAGTAACAGCACAAAATACATGCTCATACATTATCACAGTTGACACCAGATAGAAAATATGCATACAACACAGAGTGCAGGAGCAACAGAGCGTGAATGTCCATTGATATGTACAGGAGTAGAGTGTACCACACCAGAGAGAGAGGGAGGGAGAGGGAGAGAGTGGCACAGAGAATGAATAACAAAGAAATGACAGAGCAAGGAGTCCATGGCCCGGTTTACCAATGTACAATGACATGCTGCACAGCACAATTGGTGCACCCTTTCAGGCATCCACATAGGTAGCTAACACAGTGACATGAGCTCCAATGAAATTACCACAACGCCATGTGAACATGCAAAGGATACATAAGAGAACTGCCGCATGCATCAAAGATGACCAACAATGAATGCACAACATGGAAGACAGTGCAAATGCTTACCAAATAAAGGGGTCTGAATTCTGTAAATCCCACATGACCTTCACCAGTAAGTGTGTTTCTTGATAAAGGAACAACATTGTCTGGTGGAGGGCACGAGGAGTGTGGACTTCGAATGGTGCAGCATGCCTCACCTAGGACAGCAGTCACCGCCACATCACAGATTACTGGAACAACATGGGCGAACATATCAAAACAGACATTGTGCAGTATAATTGACACAGCACACACGTGCCATGGAAAAACAAAGCTATGATTACCTGCACATGCCACCCTGTGCACACCATGCAAACATGCTAGATTAGTTCACCAGGCATGCCTGCATGTACACCACTGCACAAGTATTGTCCCTGAGGAGTTAATGGCACACCTCAAGGGCAATGAATGCAAAAAAATAACACAGACCACAACCAGGAAAGGGCAAAACAAAATATGGCATGCCAACATCTGGTCGGGGGGGTGGAAAAAAGAAAGTAAATGTCCATCTTGGACCGGGGGAGCACGGGGTCCAGCCAGGAGGGGGGAGTGGCACGGTGCACGTCAACACCCACATGTGTGGAAGTTGAAAAAATGATTCCCTGCATGGGTACATTGACTGCACAGCAATTATGGATTGTGATGGCTGTCGCTGCTGTCACCACCTTCCTGTGTAGAATGTGATGGTAGTGGCGGTAAGGGAGGTTGACCACGTAAGGCCCTGGCCTGCTCCTCCATGGCAACAGCTAGGCTGGACCCAGATGAAGGCACCTGGAACATGAAGCCTCAAAGGTCTGCATGCAACACCTCATGGGATGAACAGAGTTCCTCCGAGATGGTATGAGTCAACAATTCCATCTGCTGTTACACTGTGTACTGCAGGCTGCCTCTCGCACTTTCATTGAAGCTCTGAGGGGCAGTAATTCTCGCCTCAGGGCTGCCCTGGGGGCCCGACCCTCTGCAAGCAGGGATGCCTGCAGAGACCTGAGGTCGGCTTGTTGGCTCCTGTTGCTGGCCACCAAGTGTAAATTGTGTGAGCGTCATGTGGACCGCAATGGCTGCAGCTGGTGCGCTACCTGTGTTTCTCGTGAGAAAGTGGAATTGGCTCCCTATCCATGCCCTGAGAGAACATCTCATAGGAAGCGGCCTGTTGATGTGCAACACGCAACATTGACTACTCCCACACATCATCCACAGCCGCGACACGTCACCACATGTGCATGCCCCTCGGCAGCTGGACCCAAGGGAGCGTGGCCCTTGATGTGAAGCCGCTGTCTGTGGCTGCAGGACTGCATCCCTCCCTTGGTCATCCATCCAAGGACCGGAAGCCAATAGAGTGGAGCGTGGCCTTGCAGCCATAACCACCACAAACGGACGTGGCAACACTGATTGGCCATGTGAGGGGACGTTACCCCCTGCAGATGCACGGGCTAAATCAGCACCATCACTTGATCCACTCACCTCCGACAGCATAGGGGAATGGACGTCCTGCTCACCACCAGAGCCACTGGTATCATTGGAGGTGGACTCATAATGAGTCGTGCCTCAGATGGACTGTAGCACCAGTGGATTCTCATGGGTTGCAACAACATGTTCTCCACTGGTGCTCTGTTGGGGCTCAGCCTCCCGTTCCTCCTCTACCTCCTCCCCTGAATCTGGTGGCTCATCACCTGCACATGGACACATAAAGACATGAAGAATCATGTTAATTGATTCTACTACATGTATTGTCATCACAATGCTGTCCTGCAACACATTTACATGCATGTTAACATGCCATAATTTGCATTCATACACTATGTACAAACATCCCTGAAATCATGGCGCCTGCAGACTTGCCACCACATCCCATGTCCCTCACCATGTAAGCACTGCAGACATTCCCAACAGACATGTGTTGTGTCCCAGGTGTGTGATGTGGAGAGAGTGAGGACATGTGCTTGGAGATAGGAAGAGGGGACAGCGACACACAAGAGGGACAAGGCCATGCACCCACGGGGGGCTGTCCAGTGTGGCAGGTCAACATGAATGACTCCAGACTGATTTCTTACAAGGGGCTCAGTGCCATAGCTGTGGCAGGGATTGCACAGTGTTGAAAAATGTGAGGACACTCATGGCACAATGTCCCGCATGCCGACAGTGTGCATGGAAGGTATGTGTAGCATGATACCACCTATGGACATGTGTGGATGGAACCTCTACTACATGCAGTGCATGATGAATATCACATGCTCCAGAAACAAGCACTTGACTGGCATAGCTGAGTCACTAACATCACTGATGTACATAGCCAGATGCCACATTGTGTTGGCATGCTGGAAATGTGTATTAGTATCTGACTGTTGTGGATGACTACTGTCACAATGCCATGTTCAACCAATGTGCAGCACATGTGTTGTATGCACTCTGCAGTACACTAAGCTAGAGTCAGTAGACCATGACATGATTCACCCATGGCAGTCATACAAATGTAGGCAAAAGTGCCACACAATCCTACCAATTCATTCAATCTACAAACATATTCTAGATGCACATGCTTCTTGACTCACCGGACGTTTCCTTGTATTCTGGCAGGATCTGATCCACATGAATAAACTTGCTCATGGCCTCTTCATGTGGAGTGAGCTCCTCCTCCTGCAGTGGCCCACCTCCAGTCACCATAGCAGAAGCAAGGTTGGCCCCCAGCTTTTTTTCCACAGCTTCATGACCTCATGAGTGGTGCCCCTCTCATTCCCCAAGGCGTTGATGCCAGCCGTGACTCGCTGCCAGTAGACCATACGATGAGCAGGCGTATGGGTACTCCCTGCCCCCGTGCACATGTCACGGTGGTGGTCGCGCACATAGTCCATGAGGAACTTGAGTTCATGATCATTGAAGCTCCTCTTCCTCGGCGTGGCGGCCTCCTTTGCCGTGCTTTAGGATTTAGCCTTTCTCTGTTCTGCACGCTTCTGCTTCTTGGAAGGTGGTGCAGACCCTGTGTGGCTGGGACCACTCAGGGCACTAGGGGCTGGACCACTAGTGGCCAGGGCCATGCCATCACCCACTGATGTTGGGTCAGGTACTGGCCCTGCATGTCACTCAACCTGGGAGCTGGGTCCAGGTGTTTTTCATTGCTGTCCCTTCCCCTTGGACACACAGGCATCAGCTGCCCCTGTGTGTCCGTGTCCCTGGGGGGCGGAAGACAACAGATACTGATGTTGCTCCCTGTCCCTGGTTGTTGAGGACAAGGGCTGCCCCTGCAGGTGCCTCAACCTGGGAGCAGGGGAGAGCAGATTTCCTTGCAGCTCCCTGACCCAGGGTGCTGGCGGCTGCAGCATCACCTGCAGCTCCCTGATCCTGTTGGGGGTGGTGCACAGCTCTCCCTGCACCTCCCTAACCCTGGCCACCTTGGTAACCTCTGCCACCTTTCCCTCCTGGGGTCTTCCCAAACATAGTACAGATGGATTAGTACAATGGGAGGCACAACAAGCAATTGTCTTGGGCAATTGCAGTGAGGGGGCAGGGTATGTGATGTAAAACATACTAGTATGGTCCAGCAAGGTTCAGTATTACCCCATGTGAAAAAATAAACAGTATGCTTAATGCACAGGCACCCTAAATATCAAAAAAGCATGTACACGACCCCTTGGTGGCTCACGTGAAAAGAAAAAGCGTTACGCGGTACGCTGTGGCACCTAGCAATACAAAAAATGCATACGCGAAGCCCACGAAAGCCACTGTGATGTTAACAAAGGGAGTATGCGATACACAGCGGCAGTCAGAGTATGAATAATACATAAGTGACTCACTGTTCACCTCAAGAAAAGAAAAATACACACGCGTGTGTGCACAGGCAAATCCCCCACCAAAATAAGAAGTTCGCACTGTCACAGTAGTGAACAAAATGCGTGGCACCCAAAAAATATCCGAAGTCCACATGCCCGTCCACTCCAACTGGCACAGGTCATGTGTTCTTCTCCTACGCACACCTTTATCCTGAATCTGAACGCCAATGCCCAACGGCCAGTGTGCCACGTAACTTACGCGATTAGCCCCTTTCCTCTGATTTCATGTGTATGCGCTAATTTTGCATGCGCAAAATAACCGTCACTCTGTTTCCGGCTGCCCATGCGAGTAACACGGATGACCCATGCGCTCCCGCCTACAAGCCATTTTACCTGCCTCCTACTGCCATGAGCTGACTCCTACGAGCCATCTGCTGATGCCTGCCCACTGCGTGTGCCTGCTGCCCACCTGCCTTGCCCTGCTGTCAAGCCCTTGCCAGTGTTCCTGTCGTCATCCCTGTGACCACCTCAGCTGATTCAGAAGACTCAACATGCAAGACCATCACCACCGCTCCACAGCACAGCTCCAGAACCACCTTTCCCACCCACACTTGCCTCGGGGGTTGCCATGTCTGAGCAAACATCTCCAGCGGCAAGTGGCAACCCCACGGTAGCGAGGCAGAGGGCTGTCAACATCAAAAAGCCAGGGTAGTTGATATCCTAGTGGAGCCTGTCCTGGGGCATTATGATGCCCTCTTCAACCCCACAACGCAACGCTGCAAGATAGGACGCAAGCTGATCTGGGACCAGATTGTGGGTGCCATCAACACGGAGGTGGTGGCACACTGTGACTAGCAGCATGTGCGCAAGCGCTGGGAGGACATGAAGTCCAAGACACACAACAAGGCCCAGCGCTTCCTCCAGGCTGGTGAGAACCAAGGGGGGTGCCGGGGCCGCTTGAGCAGCACTGACACGCGAGTCCTGGGGAAGGTTTTACCCGGCGCTGCACACCCAGGTCCGCGATTTGCAGCATCGTCTGGAGTCGTCAGGTGAGTGTCCATGTGTTACTGTCCTCCACTGTGCATGTGCATGTTGATGTATGGTGGGAGTGTGCACCTTGCCCTTACAGCAAGAATGCCTCTTGTATGGATGTCTGTGTGCACGTCCCAGACTGTGCTGCACATGTGTTCAATGAAGCATACGTGATTCCAACGGTGTTACTTTTGCAATGTGTGTGGTACTGCAGCATATTACGACGTGCATGTGGTTCCTTACATGTGCCTGAGACGTGCCCGTGTGAGAGGTGTGACATATGGGTGTTGTCGTCAACATCATGAACAGGCATGGTGTACATGTGTATGGGACTGAAATGTGAATTGCCATCACTCCCGGACGAATTTAACTGGTGCATTTGAATGTGTGCACTACTCTTGTTGCCTGATTGACGTTGAGGGGGCTCTGATATGATAGCTCAGTGCACTGCTTCAGGACTGTCAGATGATGTGTTTGCATGACATGTGTATGTCCCATGATGCATGTGTGTGTAGCATGCATAATTTGTAGGTGGTGAGAGTGCCATGTCCAAGGATGTGATTCTCTGTTGTGAAGGACAGACATGTATGTACATTGCATGTACCTGTGTGTTGTGGAGGGTGATGATGGTTGTGACCTTTGGCAGTGTACTTCATGTGCATATGGTTTGTGCCAAACACACATAGGTACAGTACACTAATGTTTGTGTTCTGTGTGCCTCATTACGAGTTTGGAGGTAGCCATGCCCTTAATAAGGGCATGGCTACCCCCAAAACCCAGGGTCCGGGTCCCGCAAAAGGGGATTTACCGGGCCATTCTGATCTCGGAGGGCCCGGTAAATCCCTTTTGCGGGACCCAGACCTGGTACATCCCCATGGTACGATAACAGGGCCGTTGCTGCCATCTGGTACTGCTCGCAGGTGTCGCTCTGCACGCCTGGTCTGACCAGGCGTTCCAGAGCGGCACCCACGAGCTTACTCGGAATGTTGCAGCGAGGTAACAACAGCACTGGTAGCACTACCGGCACTGTTGTTGCCTTACCGCGACACTCCAAATGAGGCCCTATGTCTCCTTATCCACAGTGGCATTGGAAGAAGAGGGCGGAGAAGGTGCTGTGGAGCAAGACAGCAGGGATGCATTCACCGGGCAGAGACACAAGGCCCATTCATGCCCCCTGACATCATCATCATCAGGGAGCAAGGAGACTGGTGCCGCATTCAAAACATCTGCCACAGCTGCTGAGGGGAGGTCCAAGAGGGCAAAGGTGGACGTGGACTCCTCAGCAGCGGGGGGGACAGGTGAGCCCACACAGGGGCAATCCACTGCGGAAGATGCTGGGGAGTCATCCAGGTTGGCAGGGGAGAAGGAGGAGGAGGAGGTCGTATCAGCCCAGTCCATGGGGCCTGGCGGGGGTGATGAGGTGGGTGTGACTGGTCCTGACCAAACTCAGGGGCAGAAGGCAGTTCAGGTCGCCGTGGAGGTGCCTGTGCCAAATCCTGTCCCTGAGCCAGCACCTGCACCAGTATGCACCTGCCGGTATGCCCCAGGCTGGACCCATCCGCAGGTGTCGGATGTTTCCACACAAACAGACACGCCAATGCCTGCAGATGTGGGCATTCAAGACAGAATGGAACCTGTGATAGCTGGTATTGCGAGGCGTACAGCCATAATTCGTGAGGATGTGTAGGCTCACAATCGTGGGCTTGCACATCATCACAATGAGGTCTGGCGTCTCTTGAACACAAGGATGTGGCACACTCAAGGATGTGGGCCAGGTGTATGCATTTATTTGTGTTTGCAGGGTACATTTTGCAGTGGATATTCAGGGTGGTGCCACAACATGGCAGTCAAGGTACACGACACACCATCGATGGAGTGATGATGTGTCACTCTATCAGCGTCCAGCATGCAGGTGATGGGGGCTGGGGTATCCCATGTGGAGGGGGCTGCCTGCAGGTTGGGGTCACAGGTGATGGGTGCTGGGGTGGGGTGTCCCATGGGGAGGGGGATGCCTGCAGGGTGAGGTCACAGGTGATGGGGCTAGGGAATTCATGTGGAGAGGGCTGCCTGCAGGGTGGTGTCACAGGAAACAAAGGCTGGGGTGGGGGTGTCCCATGTAGAGAGGGCTGCCTCCAGGGTGGGGTGACGGGTGATGGGGGCTAGGGTATCCCATGTGGAGAGGGCTGCCTGCAGGGTGGGGTCACAGGAAACAAAGGCTGGGGTGCGGGTGTCCCATGTGGAGAGGGCTGCCTGCAGGGTGAGGTGACGGGTTATAGGGACTGGGGTGTCCCATGTGGAGGGAGCTGTCTGCAGGGTTTGGTCATGGGTGATGGGGCCTGGGGTGTCCCATGTGGAGAGGGCTGCCTCCAAGGTGGGTTCACAGGCAATGGGGGCTGGGGTGGGGGTGTCCCATTTGGAGAGGGCTGCCTGCAGGGTGAGGTCACGGGTGATGGGGGCTTGAGTATCCAACGTGGAGAAAGGCTGCCTGCAGGGTGGGGTCACAGGTGATGGGGGCTGGGGTATCCTATGTGGAGAGGGCTGCCTGCAGGGTGGGGTCACAGGTGATGGGGGCTGGGTTGGGGGTGTCCCATATGGAGAGGGCTGTCTGCAGGGTGGGTACCCGGGCAATGGGGGCTGGGGTATCCCATGTGGAGAGGGCTGCCTGCAGGGTGGGGTCACAGGTGATGGGGGCGGGGGTGTGGGTGGCCCATGTGGAGGAGGATGCCTGCAGGGTGGGGTCATGGGTGATGGGGGCTGGGGTATCCCATGTGGAGAGGGCTGCCTGCAGGGTGGGGTCACAGGTAATGGGTACTGGGGTGGGAGTCTCCCATGTGGAGAGGGCTGCCTGCAGGGTGGGGTGATGGGTGATGGGGGCTGGGGTATCCCATGTGGAGAGGGCTGCCTGCAGAGTGGGGCCACGGGTGATGGGGGCTGGGGTATCCCATGTGGAGGGGGATGCCTGCAGGGTGGGGTCACAGGTATTGGGACTAGGGTATCCCATGTGGAGAGGGCTGCCTGCAGGGTGGGGTGACGGGTTAAAGGGACTGGGGTGTCCCATGTGGAGGGGGCTGCCTGCAGGGTGGTGTTATGGGTGATGGGGGCTGGGTATCCCATGTGGAGAGGGCTGCCTGCAGGGTGGAGTCACAGGTGATGGGACTAGGGTATCCCATGTGGAGAGGGCTGCCTGCAGGGTGGGGTGACGGGTTAAAGGGACTGGGGTGTCCCATGTGGAGGGGGCTGCCTGCAGGGTGGTGTTATGGGTGATGGGGGCTGGGTATCCCATGTGGAGAGGGCTGCCTGCAGGGTGGAGTCACAGGTGATGGGGGCTGGGATGGGGTGTCCTATGTGGAGAGGGCTGCCTGCAGGGTGGGGTCACAGGTGATGGGGGCTGGAGTGTCCCATGTGGAGAGGGCTGCCTGCAGGGTGGGGTCACAGGTGATGGGGGCTGGGCTGTGAGTGTCCCATGTGGCGGGGGCTGCCTTCAGTGTGGAGTCACAGGTGATGAGAGCTGGGGTATCGCAGGTGGAGAGGGCTTCCTGCAGGGTGGGGTCATGAATGATGGGTGTTGGGGTATCCCATGTGGAGAGGGCTGCCTCCAGGGTGGGGTGACGGGTTATAGGGACTGGGGTGACCCATGTGGAGGGGGCTGCCTGCAGGGTTTGGTCATGGGTGATGGGGGCTGGGGTGTCCCATGTGGAGAGGGCTGCATCCAAGGTGGGTTCACAGGCGATGGGGGCTGGGGTGGGGGTGTCCCATTTGGAGAGGGCTGCCTGCAGGGTGAGTCACTGGTTATGGGGGCTTGTGTATCCCATGTGGAGAAGGCTGCCTGCAGGGTGGGGTCACAGGTGATGGGGGCTGGGGTATCCCACGTGGAGAGGGCTGCCTGCAGGTTGGGGTCACAGGTGATGGGGGCTGGGGTGGGGGTGTCCCATGTTGAGAGGGCTACCTGCAGGGTGGGGTGACGGGTGATGGGGGCTGGGGTGTCATATGTGGAGGGGGCTGCCTGCAGAGAGGGGTCACGGGTGATGGGGGCTTGGGTAACGCATGTGGAGATGGCTGCCTGCAGGGTGGGGTCATGGGTGATGAGGGCTGGGGTGGGGGTGTCCCATGTGGAGAGGGCTGCCTGCAGGGTGTGGTCATGAGTGATGGGGGCTGGGGTGTCCCATGTGGAGAGGGCTGCCTGAATCGTAGGGTGAGGGGTGATGGGGGCTGGGGTGTCCCATGTGGAGATGGCTGCCTGCAGGGTGGGGTCACAGGTGATGAGGGCTGGGGTATCCCATGTGGAGAGGGCTGCCTGCAGAGTAGGGTCACAGGTGATGGGTGCTGGGGTGGGGGTGTCCCATGTGGAGAGGGCTGCCTGCAGGGTGGGATAATGGAGTGATGGGGGCTGGGGTGTCCCATGTGGAGAGGGCTGCCTCAGGGTGGGGTTACAGGTGATAGGCGCTGGGGTGGGGGTTTCACATGTGGAGAGGGATGTCTGCAGTGAGGGGTCACCAGTGATGGGGGCTGGGGTATCCCATGTGGAGAGGGCTGCCTGCAGGGTGGGGTCACGGGTGATGAGGGCTGGGGTATCCCATGTGGAGAGGGCTGCCTGCAGGGTAGGGTCACATGTGATGGGGGCTTGGGTATCCCATGTGGAGAGGGCTGCCTGCAGGGTGGGGTTACAGGTGATGGGGGCTGGAGTGGGTGTGTCCCATGTGGAGAGGGCTGTCTGCAGGGTGGGGTCACCAGTGATGGGAGCTGGGGTATTCCATGTGGAGAGTGCTGCCTGAAGGGTGGGGTCACAGGTGATGGGTGTTGGGGTGGGGGTGTACCATGTGGAGAGGACTGCCTGCAGGGTGGGGTAATGGGTGATGGGGGCTGGGGTGTCCCTTGTGGAGAGGGCTGCCTCCAGGGTGGGTTCTCAGGCGATAGGGGCTGGGGTGGGGGTGTCCCATGTGTAGAGGGCTGCCTGCAGGGTCGGGTCACGGGTGATGGGGGCTGAAGTAACCAATGTGGAGAGGGCTGCCTGCAGGGTGGGGTCATGGGTGATGGGGGCTTGGGTATCCCATGTGGAGAGGGCTGCCTGCAGGGTGGGGTTAAAGGTGATGGGGGCTGGAGTGGGTGTGTCCCATGTGGAGAGGGCTGTCTGCAGGGTGGGGTCACCGGTGATGGGAGCTGGGGTATCCCATGTGGAGAGGGCTGCCTGAAGGGTGGGGTCACAGGTGATGGGTGCTGGGGTGGGGGTGTCCCATGTAAGGGTGTTAAACATCCACTGATGTTAAATGGACCCAGCAAATCAAATGCAACTTCATCCCAGGGCATCCTGGGACATTTCCTTACTTCCATGGGCACCTTCTGCACTCTGAGTCCCTTATCACCTTCTACACACTCAATACATCCTGTTACCTGTTCCGCAATATCCTTATCGATACCAGGGCACCAAAAGTTGGCTCTCACCAACCCCTTGGTTCTCGCTCCTCCCAAATGTCCAACATGAGCCAATTCCACAACTGATCTTCTCATATTGTTACGCTCACCTGGTCTCTGCAGGGACGTTGGGGCACGGTTGCAGCCCTCCCTGGAAATGGCTCCCCTGGGTCACGCTTCTTCCCCTGCTCCTGTGTTGTGGACTGCGCTGGTTGTTGATACTGCCCCTGCGAGAATACGAGAGGCCATGAGAAAGCTGCGATATGGCTGTGGTTTTCTCGAACCCTTCTTCCCAGAATGTGGTGAGCATGCGTTTACCCATATAGCCTGTTTACTTATGAGGGTGAGCTATTCGTCCTGCTTCTTAACTGCAGGGGCGCCTTAGATAGACCTAGTTTCTTCACTGGTCCATGTGCATGGCAGCCCAGACCGGATGTGGCTCATCCACTTCAAAGGTAAGTGTTCTTCAACAATGATTATTGTCCATATTCTTTTGCAATGTCTTTTTTCTGTGATTATTGTCTGTGTCCCTTGTAATGTCTTCCCTTCTCCCCAATAGGTGATGAGAGGCCCAGCAAAGTCGCAGTGCTGGAAGAGAGCCCCAATGGAGACCTGAAGAGTTTACGATGTCCCAAATAGATGGTAAGTTTGGTTCTAAGGTCAAGCACAAGGTTTGTGTTGCGCGTGACCTTAGCATAATGTCTTTATGTTGTTTCTAACCTTATTTGTCCTTTTCTCCTGCAGGGATGGCCTGGCGAAGTCAGACAGGAAGCAGCTATCTGAAGATCTGCCGGTGGGTGATGGATGGCTGGATCCGCGAGGATGCTGGCTGAGTTGAGCTCCCGAGTAAGTGTTGGAAGCCCAGAACAGGTAAGGATGCGCTCCGACTGCGGTGACTGCTGAAATCAGGTAAGATGCGCTTCAGGCGATAATTATTGCTGGAGTCAGGTAAGATGCACTTCAGACGATGGTATTGCTGGAATCAGGTAAGATGCGCTTCAGGCGATGGTATTGCTGGAGTCAGGTTAGATGCGTGTCCGGTGCTGGTATTGCTGGAATCAGGTAAGATGCGCTTCAGGCAATGGTATCACTAGAATCAGGTAAGCAGCGCTCCAGGCGGCGGTGAGCGTTAAGCTGCTATAAGCAGACTAACGCGAAGCGCTTGCATGTGGGTGGGGCAGGCTTAAATAGCCTGGCACCACCCACGCCCCTTTGCTCTGCTGTGTGGCCCCACCCTGCCACTCCCAGAAGATGCTGCAAGTGCAGCCCAATGTATTCCTATGGCCACGCCCGACCTGGATGCACGTGGAGGCCCTGCAGGGGAGGAAATAACATGTGCACCAGAATAAAAGTCGTTCAGAGCACACTTTCACATCAGCCTGGCACCAAAGGCGTCAGGACTGGGTCCAACTGGACCCTTTATGTGATGGAGCTTGTGGTCCTTGCTCTGTGGCCATGGCAGCACTCCCCCTCAAGGCCCCTCTCACAGGCAATCTTCCTCCTGGTCCTGGTTTGGTGGGGTTGTTACAATGAAATTGTCTGATTAGTCGTGGGGCATGGACGAATTCACTAGGCTCCCATGTACGGTCTTAAGGTCCATAACCTTTTCCATAACCTTTCCCGTCTATAGGGTAGTACAGTTTAGATTGAACTTGGAATCCAGAATGGTTTTGACTTTGCATTCCGGTTCTCCTTCTATGATGTCGGGCTCGGGTGGTGTTTCGATCCAAGTATCTGGTTTCATTGGTTTTAAGAGAGAAACATGGAAAACCAGATGGATCTGCATGTTAGCTGGTAAATCCAATTTCATGGCAGCAGGGTTAATGATGGTCTTGATGGGGTAAGGTCCCAGGTACCTGGGACGGAAGGCTCGGGGTTCTTTCAAGGGAATGTACTTGGACGCCAACCAAACCTTATCCCCTACTTGATAATGCGGAGCCTCTCTTCGATGTCGGTCTGCAAATTATTTCTGTTGTTCTTTGGCTTCTGCTGCTTCTTTAAGGGTTTGAGTGATAGTCTTGTGCAATGTTGTAACTGCTGGCATTTCCAATTCGTCAAGTGAATCAAAAGTGGATGTTCGAGGATGCCGACCGTCCACTGTATAGAATGGGGTCTGTCTGGTGCTAGTGTGGATGGAGTTATTGTAGGCAAATTCGGTCAACTAGAGGATATCTTTGCAGGACTCCTCAGTTTGTTGCAACATACACCTCAGGTATTGCTCCAAGGTCTGGTTGGTCAGTTCGGTTTGGCCATCGGTTTGGGGATGATGACTCGTGGATAACTGAAGGTCAATTTTGGCTATTTTGAAGCACCTCCTCCAGAGAGCAGAAACAAATTGTGTTCCGCGATCTGAAATCAATACCGATGGGAAACCATGTAACTTGACAATTTGCCCCAAAACCACAGTGGTAAGGGCGAAAGTAGTGGGAAGTCCCTTCAATGGGATAAAATGGGCCATCTTGGAGAATAAGTCTACAATAACCAGGATCGTGTTAAACCCGTTGCAGGGAGGAAGATCGGTGATAATGTCCATAGACAGCGTATGCCATGGGGCTGGTGGTACAGTCAAGGGACGTAGTAACCCTGAGGGACTGAACTTCTGAGATTTGTGTTGTGCGCAGACACCACAGGTTGCAATGAATTGGGCAATGTCTTTTCTCCAGGTTGGCCACTAATAGCCCTTTTGAATTTTTCCCCGAGTTTTGGCAATCCCTGGATGCCCTTCCACTAATGATTCATGGTAGTTGACTATTATCTGGTCTTGCAATTTCTTGTCCTGAATATATAGTCTCCCTAGATAACCACTCCTGTTGTGCTGCTTGGTTCATCTGAGATCGGAGATCAGTTTTTAAGTCCTCCCAACAGGCGGATGCAGCAGTCTGGTTTTGGATCTGTTCTTCGGTAATAATGGCCACAGGCTCAGATGTTGTGAAAGCTTCTTTATTCTCACCGATGCGTGCAGGGCGTCTGCTTTCCCATTCCATACTCCAGGTCTGTAAGTCATGACAAAATCGTACTCTGCAAAGAAGAGAGCCCAGCGAAGCTGGCGTGAAGATTGGGCCCTGGCAGTCTTCAAGTATTGTAGATTCCCTGGCAGTCTTCAAGTATTGTAGATTACGGTTATCTGTGATAACCGTGACCCTGTGTCTTGCTCCCAGAAGATAGTGTCTCCATGTTTTGAAGGCTCATTTGATTGCTAGCAGTTCCTTGTCAGTGATTGCATAGTTTAATTCTGGCGCAGAAAACCTAAAGGACCAAAATGCTATGGGATGTAATTGTCCCGTGTCTGGGTCCTTTTGTGATAAAATCGCTCGCATGGCTATGCTGGAGGTGTCTGTTTCAACCACATATGGCAGGTCGAGTCGGGGGTGCCGAAGAACTGGTGCTGTGGTGAAGGCAAGTTTCAGCTCCTGGAAGGCGTTTTCTGCTTTGGGGGACCAGAAGAATTTCTTATTTTTTCTCAGTAGGGAGGTGATTGGATGAACTATTTGTGAAAACCTTGGAACAAACCGTAGATATAAATTGGCAAACTCGAGCACACTTTGTACTCCTTTTGTGTATGTTGGTGACGGCCACTGAAGGATAGCATCCACCTTGCGTGTGTCCATGTGAACTCCTCGTGGGGTAAGCATGAAGCCCAAAAATTCAACTTCTGTGACATGGAAGAAACATTTTTCCAATTTGGCAAACAGCCGGTGCTGACAAAGCTTTTCCACAACTTCTCTTACATGGCCAACATGATCCTCCTTGGACGTTGAATAAATAAGAATGTCATCAATGTAAATGAGTACGCAAACATCCAACAATTTGTGAAGCACATTGTTCATGAAGAATTGGAACGCCGCTGGGGCATTACATAATCCAAAGTGCATGACCTGATACTCAAAAAGTCCATATTTGGTTCGGAATGCCGTCTTCCACTTGTCTCCCTTTTTAACTCTCACAAGGTGGTAGGCTCATCGTAGGTCCAGTTTTGTGTAGATTTGAGCATTCTTTACCTGATCTATCAGCTCTGGGAGGAGTGGAGGGGGTATCTGTTCTCCACTGTGATTTGGTTCAGTGCTCTATAATCTATACAAGTTCTTAAGTCGCCCACTTTCTTTGGTACAAAAAAGAGAGCCGAAGAGGCAGGGGACTTAGACGGGTCAATGAATCCGTTAGCTAGGTACTGACCCAGGTAAGACTCCAGATGCTGGTTTTCTTGCTCAGTTAGAGTGTAAATTCGACTGCATGGGATTTGTGCTCCGGATACCAGATCGATCTGGCAGTCATAAGGTCTGTGTGGAGGCAGGGTGTTTGCTTGCTCCTTCTGAAACACACCCAGCTAATCCAGATATTCAGTGGGTAGGGAACCAGAGAGCCCCAGGACAAATTTTCGCCTTGATTTCCTGGCTCCTCACAGCTTTATGGTAGCAGATGTTAGCGCATTCTTGAGGAAAGGTCAGCACTCGTGTTCGGCAGTCGATCCTAGGGTTGTGGGTGTCCAGTCATGGCATTCCTAAGATCATCTGGGACTGAGGAGCCCCAATAAGATCGAAAGAGATGTCTTCCTGATGACCATCCTGACACATCAGCATGACTTTGTCGGTATGTTGCGTCACTGGGCCGGATGACAACTGGGAACCATCCACTGCTGTGACGTTTTCCGATTTTAGCTTTTGCTGGCGAGAGAGGCCAATTAGAGCAGCCAGATCTTGATAAATATAATTCCCCACCGCTCCACTATCAATATATGCCTCCAAGGCATGTACCTTTCACAGTTGTTGGTGGTTAACCAAAAGTACCGGGATGACCAGATGTGAGGTCTGTATAGATTCCTTCTTTTCGCTCAACAAGTGGACCCCTACACTTGTCGGGTGTTGGAGTTTTCTTCGTTGCCATTGTCCGTTGCACCTACTGTCCTCTTGGGGGGTTTTACCGGGCATTACCGGAGGAAATGTCCTGCTCTTCTGCAGTATAAACAGAGTTGTTGTTGTCTCCTCTTTTCTCTCTCTGCCTTGGAGATAGGAGCCCGTAATCCCCCATCTGCATAGGCTTGGTTGGTTCGTGGGTTTTGCTTTGATTGTCCCGAGTTCGCATATAGACCGACCTCCCTTCAGTTCTTGTGCGATCCATTTTTCGATTCTGCAACCTGTGGTCAAGCTGTAGCGTCAGATTGATGTACCCCACACAACCTTCAGGAGGGTTGACCACTTGGGCTAGAACATCCTTTAGTTCCCCATGCAATCCCTGATAAAAGAGTGTGGTCCTCTTTTCTTCTGGGCAATTTGTCTGTGCTATGAGACGATTAAAGGTAGCAATATAAGTCAGCAGATCTTGGTTTCCCTGCCTGAGGGACAATAGTTCGTTATCCAGGGCTTGTCCTTGGGTGTGTCTAGCAAACAATTTTTCCATTTCCCATTGGAATTCCCCAAAGTTTCGGAGTAGAGGATCATCCTGGTTTACTACTGGTATCAACCAGTCCGCTGAGCTGCCTCCTAAATATGAAAGAACAAAGGCGACTCTTGTGCTATCATTACGAAAAGCCCCAGGTCGGCACAGAAAGTGAAGGCGACATTGGTTCATGAAAATGGCATACGTATTAGGATCGCTGGTAAAACGTTTGGGCGGGGCCAGTGGCACTGCACCTGGAAGCACCACTTGAACTGGTGGTGATGGCTGCGGCATAGGAGGCTGTGCAATTCCAGTTAATGGAACCTGACCTGCGTGTGTCTGAAGCATCTGTCTTGCTAAGTCATCAGTTTGTTCTCGGGCTACAATAAGGTCCCTTCTTAAGACATTGGTTTCTTGTCTGGAGACATGAACTTCGGCCCGCCGTTCTCCCAGTAGTTGGGCCAATTGGTCAGTTTCTGAGGTCTCCATAACGCCCAGGCAGAGGTTCAGAGAGGCTTCCCGTTCTGTTACGCTCACCTGGGCTCCGCGGGGACATTGGGGCACGGTTGCAGCCCTCCCTGGAAATGGCTCCCCTGGATCAGGCTTCTTCCCCTGCTCCTGTGTTGTGGACTGCGCTGGTTTTTGATACTGCCCCTGCGAGAGAATACGAAAGACTGTGAGAATGCTGCGATATGGCTTTGGTTTCCGGCGAACCCTTCTTCCCAG
The DNA here is from genome assembly GCF_040938575.1 of Ambystoma mexicanum. Classification (NCBI taxonomy): domain Eukaryota; kingdom Metazoa; phylum Chordata; class Amphibia; order Caudata; family Ambystomatidae; genus Ambystoma; species Ambystoma mexicanum. The sequence goes on from NC_090926.1 coordinate 1,106,208,379, forward strand.
AATGTGGTGAGCATGCGTTTACCCATATAGTCTCAACTGTTTATTTATGAGGGTGAGCTCTCCGTCCTGCTTCTCAACTGCAGGTGCGCCTTATATAGACCTAGTTTCTTCACTGGTCCATGTGCGTGGCAGCCCAGACCGTCTGTGGCTGATCCACTTCAAAGGTAAATGTTCTTCAACAATGATTATTGTCCGTATTTTTTCGCAATGTTTTTTTTCCGTGATTATTGTCCATATCCCTTGTATTGTCTTTCCTTCTCCCCAGTAGGTGATGAGAGGCCCAGCGAAGTCACGCTGCTGGAAGCGAGTCCCAATGGAGACCTGAGGAGTTTACGATGTCCCAAATAGATGGTAAGTTTGGTTCTAAGATCAAGCGCGACGATTGTGTTGCGCGCGAACTTAGTGTAGTCTTTATGTTGTTTCTAACTTTACTTGTCCTTTCTCCTTCAGGGATGGCCTGGCGAAGTCAGACGGGGAGCAGCTATCCGAAGATCTGCCAGCAGGTGAAGGATGGTTGGATCTGCGAGGATGCTGGCCGAGATGAACTCCTGAGTAAGTGTTGGAAGCCTGCAACAGGTAAGGATGCGCTCCGACTGCGGTGAATGCTGGAATCAGGTAAAATGCACTGCAGGCGATGATTATTGCTGGAGTCAGGTAAGATGTGCTTCAGGCGATAGTATTGCTGGAGTCAGGTAAGATGCGCTTCAGGCGATGGTATCACTGGAAACAGGTAAGAAGCGCTCCAGGCGACGGTGAGGGTTACGCTGCTATAAGCAGACTAACGCGAAGCGCTTGCATGCGGGCGGGACAGGCTTAAATTGCCTGGCCCCAGCCACGCCCCATTGCTCTGCTTTGTGGCCCCACTCTGACACTCCCAGAAGATGCTGCATGTGCAGCCCAATGTATTCCTTTGGCCACGCCCGACCTGGATGCATGTGGAGGCCCTGCAGGGGAGGAAATAACACGTGCAACAGAATAAAAGTGTGCAGAGCACACTTTCTCATGAGCCTGGCGCCAAAGGCCAAAGGCGCCAGGACTGGGTCCAACTGGACCCTTTATGTGATGGAGCTTGTGGTTCTTGCTCTTTAGCCATAACACATATAGTATGGTACAACCAACTGGTGTCCCCTATGCAAATAATTCTCCTGGGCCCACAATTCGTCCCTTACCCTTGCATAACCTTCCATGGCTCCATTGGATCTTCTCATGTCACCTACAATGACCATTGTCAAAACTCTCTGATATGCAGCATTTTCCAAACATGTCATATTCCAATCCTCCTTTCTCAGGGAGGAGTGAACTTGAAATATTTCCCCTGCTTCATCTACTTCTTGCAGAAATTGCTCAGTGGTCAACGGTACCCTCTCTACGGACCTGGACAATGCATCAGCCACCACATTGCTTTCACCTTAAACATGACCTATTGAAAATTGAAGTCCGTGTAAAGCACTCATCCACTTCATGATGCGTCGAGAGACCCCTTCTAACCCATCTCTGGTGAAAATACCCACTTATGGTTTGTGGTCCGAACAAATGGTAAATTCTCTACCCCAAAGGTACCTCTTAAATTTTTCAACACCCCACACACAAGCCAGGGCCTCCTTTTCAACAACCGAGTACCTGCTCTCTGGACCCTTCAAGGACCTGGACGCAAACGCCACTGTATGCAGTCCTACATGATCTTCCTGCATTAAAACAGACCCAAAGCCATAATCACTGGCATCCACAAACAACAAGGTATGTTTACCTTCCTCAAAAATTTTCAAAATGGGCGCCTCTGCTATAGCCCTTTTAATCTCCTCAAACTCATTTCTGTATTTATCATCCCACTTACAGATCACACCTTTCAGAGTGAGAAGTCTGAAATTCCTGGTCTTGTCTGAAAGTCCTCTGATGAACTTCCCGTAAAATTCCACTAAACCCAGAAATGAAAGTACATCACCCGTACAATTAGGTGCTTCCATTCTTTTTATTGCCTCTATGGCATCCTCCTTGGGCTTAACTCCTTCCCCTGATATTGTGTGTCCTAGGTAAACCACTCTGTCAGCCTTAAATGTGCATTTCTCCATTGATATGGTTAATCCAGCTTCCTTCAAGATCATCATCACCTTCTTTAGGCATTGATCGTGTTCCATTTCATTATTTCCACACACAAGCGCATCATCTTGGTAACACATGACCCCACTCTCACCACCTTATGCATAATGTACTGGCAAACATTTGCCGCCAACACTAAACCAAAAGGCATGCGTATGCATCTGAAAAGTCCCACTGCCGTAATAAAGGCAGTGAGATCCCTGGATTCCTCATGCAATTCTACTTGATGGTAGGCTGATTTGAGATCCCAAATTGAAAATACATTTGCCCCACATACTCCCACAAGTAAATCATCTATCCTTGGCGAAGGATACCTATCGGCCACAAACCATGCTATTCAAGTGTTAAAGATCAATGCAGAGTCTTATCGAACCATTGGGTTTTCTAACAACTACTATGGAACTGACCCATTCTGATGCCTCTACTCTCTCAATGACTCCATCCCTTTCCATTCTCTTCAGTTCGTCCTCTACATGTTTTTGTAAAGCCAAAGGTACGGTGCGCAGTTTTGCCACCTTTGGCACTGCACCCCTCTTAAGTCTGATTTTGTGCACAAGGCCTTTCAATCACCCTAGTTTATTGGCATTGTATACTCATCACACTTCCTGGAGCCCACTTCATCCACTTCCAAGCTTATACTTTTCACCGACAACACTTGATCAGGATGACCCGCATCCAGTCTGATTTTTAATTTTGCTTGGTCACTCCGGGAAAGTAACTCTCCACCTCTATTTGCAACATAAATGGTACCCATGGCCTTCCTCCCCATAAATTGCAGTTCTGCTTCAAAACTTCCTATAATGTCTATATGTACATCCCCATAAGCATTTGCATTCACCCTATCTTCCCACAGTGTAAAACAATTAAATTTCTCTCTCCACACTTGAACGCTAATCAGTGTATAGTCTACACCTTCTTCCTGGTGGGCCCCTAAAATCTCTGGTGGAATCATTCTCTCTGGTCACACTTCTCAAGTCCTTCGAAGGTGCCCATTGTCACCCCCAGACTCTGTTGCCAGTGGACCTGCTCTCCTGGAGATCCTCCGCTCTCTTAACCATCACATCTGTTTGCCGCATGGCTCCATTTGCAAATTGTCTCTGAGAGGCTTTAGAGACCTTTTGTACCGCCCCTTCTACTGGATTTGTCCTATCAAGTAACGAGTCGCTGCTCCTATCCGCCTGATGTGCACTTCCCTGTATGTTACACTGTTTTTGTTATTTCTATGGCCCTCTCCAACGTGGGATTCCGTTCCTTCCATAACTCCTTTCTTATGTTATGATTGGAACACTTGATCATTAGTTGGTACCTTAAGTGTTCATCTTGACAGTGATCAAATCTGCATTTTACAGCCATACCCCTAAGAGCTGTAATGAGATCCTCTATTCTCTCCCCACTCCTCTGTTCTCTTGTGGCAAACCTGTACCTCTCCAATATAATGTTCTCCTCCACACGGAAATGTTTGTCTAATTTTGCTATAGTCTTATTTTCATAAGGCCCTGCATCCTCCATGTCTTTTGGTTCCGGTAGTTTCCTTAATACCTCTTGTCCAGCAGGACCCAAACAATGGAAAAGTAATGCTTCTTTCTGTTCATTTGAATAGTTAGCCCCAGACATGGCCAAAGCATATTTGTTGGACCCTTCCCTCCAGTCTGCCCACCTTACTCTGGGCTCCCCTGGATTAGGAAGGAAGAATACTGGGGCTGGTACATTTGCCATTGCTATAGCAATCACCACACAGTCAAATTGGAAGAATATAAATGTCAAAAAAAGTGATTGCATATACAAGCTGTTGCTAATATCAGATGTTGAGCATGTGCCCCAATGTGATTACACACTCACCGTTAAGAGTGTGTAATAAGAATGGTAATAAAAATCACAAAATCCTGTATGCGAACTTTGCGATCGTGTTTCCGGGTACCTTATTTCATCACACTTTCCCCAAAATGGCCACTTCCATTCACGTTCACAAGCACATACTTCGGTGCTTTCCTCTAAAGTTAGGCAGTCGCTAGGCCTCCTAGTTAGTATCTCTCAGAGAGTACTACTGTCTGCAGGCACATGTGTCTCTCACACCTGCTACTGCGCAAGTGCGCATGCGAGGGAGAGACTCTCAGGGCACGTGCGTTTGGGCCCGGGCAGTGGCTCGGCTCCCGATGCACAAGCGCAGATAGTGGACAGTCAGCAACAACAGCACGAATAGATGCAGCCGGCAAGCTCAGGAGGCAGAGAACGTTGCTGCCTCCTGGACTGCCTCTACCCGTGCCGTCACTGCAGTGTGATGGCAGGCATCATGTTCGGGGCTAGCTTTTGGTTGTACCCCTGTGATCTTCATCCGGTGCTACAAGCAAAGGATCCGGGGCTATAGCCCTTCTAGCCCCCCACCCTGCCCCTGAGCATAGATTGTTTCTCCTCCATCAATCTCTTTCTTCAGGTAGGACCTGACCTCAAATGCTTCCCAATTGTATTGTTTCCATATCAGAAGGAATATTGCCTCCTTTTCTGTCCGAGACCAAGTTCTCTAATTCCCAATGCCTACTCTCCCTGTGTCTCTTGGTGTTGCGTGGAACCAACCTAACCACCAAGGCTATACATTCGTTTAATGTCTCAGGGGGCTTGTCTATTTGGCTCAACATGCCTTTTATGTCCTCATTTAATCCTCTGTAGAACATAGCCAGTTTTGCTTGCTCCAGCTTCCTCCATGTGGTTGGGGCTACCAGTCCTTGAAAATGAGCGATATAAGAAAGCAAATGCTTGGAATCTTGATGGATTCCGACTGATTCATTTTTAACGAACTGATCAGCATGTTGATGGTGAAACATGGCTCTGTTAGCTGTGTAGAACCCATCATGGTCAGATCCATCACAGGTGGTCCCGGGAGGATAGCTCAGGGGCAACGTGCTCGCCTGGGAAGCAAGATGACACAGAGCAACACAGGTTTTAACCCGGGTCTGTGTGTTATAATGAACCGATCATATCACATACAGTGCAAGAAAAGGGGACATGGATGGGTGCTCGCATACGTAACAAATAAAACTTCACATGGAAGCTCTCCTAGACAGTATTCAGGCTATTACTGTCTATGTATAGAGTGGCCCATGAGAGAGACGTTTTCTCCAAATTAAAACGGATAAATGAAACTCTGGCATAAAGTTGGGTTCTTCAAGCAGTGTATTTGACATTGTGTGATGAAAGCTTTGGATCCCCCATATTTGGGTGAGGTAGGAATACTGTTTTGCGGCTCCTGGAGCGGGTAGTGTGGATGGGGTAAGTATAGACCTCGAAAGAGTGGTGGTTGTATGATATGATATGATAGGTTATTTATAACGCGCTTAAGAACCTGTGTGGCTCCATGTCGTCTTGCTTCCAAGGCGAGCACGTTGCCGCGGAGCTATCCTCCCGAGACCGTAGTGCTCGTGGGGGAGCGGTCCCTGTCATTTTTGCCCAAGGAGTACTAGGAAGAGAGGGTATTTTGGCCAAATGTTCCACAGCCCCTTGCAGGGCCGATGTGGAATCGAACAAGATGGCATTTTCTTGGCCGGATGCGGACACTTCAACTTGCAGTTTTTGGACTGCTGGATTGTATCCTTTATTTTCAGTTGCGGTAAAACATCTCAGTTCTCTTGAAGTTTCATTACATAACTTCACAACAGTACAATCAGTTTTCGTCCCAAAACAGACTCCACCATCCCCAACAGTCTATGAACCCACCTCCCACCAATGGTAGCTACCAGCAGCTAATCAATAGAATCACAAATACTCTTATTCAGTGGTGTTTCTCTGGGCACCCAACACAGTGTTAACAATCGTCCTCCAGCCCCGGCGTACCCTTGGGAATTGAGACCAGGATTGGCTTCTCACATAACCAGATTTTCAGGCATTTTTGATGGGGCTACTGGGCTCCTCCATCTCACCTGGAGACTCCCTAGTACGGTATCTCTGAAGCAAGATGGCTCACTCCATCTCCTAGTAGTCAGTAGGTCATGTAAGGTCTGTGTGATATTTTCCATTTTTTAAATATCTCTCGCTTTAAGTGCTCACATTCGTTTCCCCAGCAGTGTTGTTCTCTTCCAGGTTATAACAATACATGCCCTTGCCACAAGAAGAGGGAAATGTATCATGTGAGGCAAACATTCCGATTCTTCTTCCCCGACTTCCACTCCAACAGTAATGGTTGTAGGTTTCTTTCCATCCCATCTAGCCTCTTGAACCAAAAAAAGGTAGCAGGTGCCCCTCTCTAGAAAGAACCTGGCATGATGACCTGTTCTATGTTTTTTCCCCCACTTTGAGAGTCCGCAGCCATCGCTTTTAGCTCACTGTTCTTTTCACAAAGGTGGAATATCCATTTGCATATCAGTCTTTGCCTCAGCCTCTTGATCCAGCTCAGGATCTCGTGGCATAACCCTTGCACCATTGGGCATGCCCACCACTACTGCCAATATGTGGCATTCTAACCACATCCCCGCCAACAAGCCGGATCTACCCCAGTGTACATTCTAGAGCGGCGTGCCGGATCGTACTGCCATCTGTAGGGCAGTTTCAGTTCAGTTCATGGAGTTTGTACTTACATGCAATCAATATTTTGTGGGCATTGATGCAAAATGTTCTCCACTGCCGGTCATCCAGGTCTTTCCCGAATCTCCTTTCCATTTCCTCCTGTAGGATTCTGCCCCCTCCCCCATCATCAGGAGGAGAGACATATATATAGCAAAATCAGGCCCCTCGTTGTTGATGCGGTGCAAAGAATGCTCTCTGTCAACTTCCTTTGCAATTCCGCTTTCCATTTATCAGACATAAGGATCCCCTTCAACTGTAGGTACATAAAAACCGAGTGTTTACCTGGATGCAGTCCTTCCTGGAGCTCCCCCAGCGTGACAGACCTACAGCCCTTCAAACACAATGCGGGGGTGCACAGCAAATGGTAAGACAATGGGGGTCATTACGACCCTGGCACTAAGCGGTTAACGGCGCCGTAAAAGGCTGCGGCAGCGTTAACCCCTTAGCGCCTAATTACGAGGTCCCTTTGCGGGACCCGACCTGAACGGCTGGTCTGGACCAGCCTTTAAAGTAGGAACCCGCAAAGGGACCTTCGAGGTAATTACGGTACCACAATTTGCGGTACCGTAATAACCGCCTTCCCCAGTCCCATTCAGCCCTATGGGGCAAAAATGGGAATGGGGAAGGGCCAATGTTCAATGGGAAATTACCGCCCCGCCAACCTCGAAATCGGATGGTAATTCCCCAGTGAACATTGGTGGACTCGTTACAACACCGGCAGCAAGCATGGTGCTAATAGCGCCATGGGTTACCGCCAGTGTTGTAATGAGGGCCAATATCAAATAGGTCCCTTATTCAATTTCTTCAGGTTCAAACCGGGATCAGTCCTGGGCCACCAGGATTGACTAGACTCAAAATGGCTCAATGGGCAACCCGGATGCACTCCAATGGGACACCTCCATAACTTATGAGTGTAATAAAGCAATGTAATATACCATATATTGCAAAAGATGTTAATATGATTAATGAAAATTTCACACAAAAATCTCTCAAAACCATTAATGCACAAATGTGCGGTATCAGGTGTAAATCAGAACATTTTAGCAACACATTATACCCACAAAACCATTCACTTCACATCAAGCGTTTCAATATAAATACATGATCGTATGTGTGGGACTATTGCTCAAAACTGAGCCGCACTGTAGTACGTATAGATATCGGGCAACCCCCACTTTCCTTCGGTTGTATCAATGTGGCATATGCCACCCTATGCTTCTTGCCCTGCCAAAGTAAGCACATAATTCAGCGCTTCAGTTCAGAGAAACATTAGTTTGAGATCTCTATAGGAATCATTTGGTACAGGTACAGACTCTTCGGGAGCAGTGTAAATTTCACTGCATTAAAGAAGCCCAGCCTGGACAGAGTGAACTGGGACCATATTTCCATTTCCGTAAATAGTGAGGTCAGCATTGGAGGATAGTTGGCTTCATATAGGCCCTCTATACCTCTTCTGATCCTCACCCCTAAATATTTAATCACACCCATATCTATTGGGATCATCTACTCTGTTGTATGCCTCTACAGTCAGGAAAGTAGCTTGAGGTCCATGGATCCGGTCAGTGCGAAAAGAATTTCAGTGTGGTTGTTGGTGTGAGACGCAGGGATGTTAATATCTCTGAGAAAGATATTATTACTGTGTGCTAATTTGGCAGAGGAGGGTAAGTTTGAGATGTTGAAAATGAAAGTCACACTCCTGTGAGGTGGTCTGTCGATGAGGTGGAAGGTTATGAATGCCTTGTGCGGTAAAGAGAACTGGCAGATGCGTGATTCAAACAAGCTTACTCTGTGAGACGGGTTAATAGAGGTTAGCCAATCGCTCCTGCGGATGTCTTCAAGTCCATCTCTTGCCCTTACTGGCTGATAGGCATTTTGGATGCAGTCTGCGGATAGGGGAATGTAAAAACCATGTTGGGAGGATGGGGTAAACCATGTTTCGGTGATGAAGAGGGTATCAAGTTCATTGCATGAGATGAGTTCATTGATCTCTTCGGCATGAGCGACTGTTGAGAGAGCATTGATCAGCATGAGGGGTCATGTGCGTGAGGCAAAGATTTTTTTAATGAGGTTTTTTAGGGTAGATATCAGGACTGTACAGGGTGCATGGCCATTTGTATCAAAGAAAGGATGGGAATGAGCTGTGGACGGAGTAGACACATGGTGATGTCTTTTGGCAAGTAGTAGTATTAGAAGCTACTTTGTAGGTGTAATGCAGAATAGTGGGACAGTCCTTGGACCTATTAGGCCCAAACAGACACAAACAAGTGAGGTCCTTGTCCTCATCCATTCTTTGCTGAGGACGCCAGCAAAGAGGACACCTAAGGAGGACGGTTAAAATAAGTGGTGTGCAGAGCAACTGAGTGGCAGGACCTGGTCAAGTGACACGCAGCTTCCACAATGTTGTCTGCTTGGAACTGGCCTGGAGTCCTTAAGTAACTGCCTAGAAGCGAGAAACTTGGTGGTGGCTGAACAACTGAGTGGCAGGCCTGGTCACATGACCAGCAGCCTTCTCAATGATTACTGCCTGGAAGGCGTAAAGACCTGGTGGTTGACGGTGCAACTCTGTTGCAGGACCTGGTTATGTGACCAGCAGCCTCCTCAATGCTGTGTGCCTGGAGCTGGCCTGCAGTCCTCAAATAACTGCCAGGTGTTGAGTGGAGTATCTGACCATGTTACAAGCAGCCTTGTCAATTCTGTTCACCTGGAAGTCGCGAAACCTGGTGTTGGGCAAAGCAACTGAATGGCAGGACCTGGTCATGTGACCAGCAGCCTCCTCAATGAGAATGTGGGTTGTTGGGGGATATGGACAAGGTGAATGGAAGAAGGTGAGGAGGGTGAATGTGGTGGCAGCGGGGCACGTTAAGGCAAAGCAGGTGGGAATGAGAGGGATGAGGTTTGGGTTGGTGGATTTTGGGGAGTGTGATGAGGTTAGTGTGGGTGGGAGTGGGAAAAGGTGAGGTGAGGAAGAGGCATGGGGAATGTGGGAGGGTGTGGGTGGAGGAAGAGTGATGTGTTGAATGCACATAGGCTTCAGGGTTCGGATATGGTGGGTGGTGACTAGTGGGACTGATATGTGGAGGTTGGATTGAGGGTGATAGTATGAGGATGGGTGGTGATGGAGCGAGATGGAGTGCACATTTGGAAGGGGAGAAGGCCGGGTTGAGGGTTGTTTGGGGGAAAGGACTGTAGTGAGGGTGGGTGGGGTGAAGTTATGTGAAGTGTATGCCATGGAGAGAACAGGGTGTAGTGTTGTGAGTGGTGTTGAAGAACAGGGTGACACAGAGAGGGGTGAGTGAGAGATACCTGTAGTGGATAGAGGGACGAGGTGGGGTTGGCGGCTAAGTTTTGGGGTTTGAGCCATGGTGATGGTGTGAAGTCAGACAGGATGAGGCATCTTGTGGGTCAGTACTAATTGCTGGATGGGGAAGATCGGGGAGTTAGAGCCTTCTTAACTTCCTGAACAGTGTCTTACAAGTGAATACTTATTTTTTGTGGAGTGGGAGAGCCAGGGTTTCAGACCTTTTTTGCAATTTTCTGAAACTGGGCTCAGTACATAAGTCCAATGGGAGACAGTTCCATAGCTCTCAACCTTTAGAGTTGCTGCGGAGGGAAAACACATCTGTTTTAGTTTTTGGTGGGTGAGGCCTAATTGAAGTTTATGGGCGTGTACGGGGCTTGGCAGGTGAGGTAGCTCACTGCAAGGTGGGTCACTGGTGGTGACACCCACCAAAAGCGTGTGAGTTCAGACAGTCCCACAGCTTGGGTCCCATGACAGAGCACCTAGTCATCATGAAACAGCGGGGCTGATGTACAGGAAGGCCTACAATTGAAAGCCAATATATTTCAAAATAGCATAACTAAAGGAGCGGGCTAGAGCCGGCCCTTGGCCTTCCAAGCCGACTTCCCAATGGGAATCTTCCGTGAATCTTTGATAACGCATGTGCTTTCCCGCTTGCATTTTGTTTCTGCTCGCTGCCTGAAGGCTCATCCAACCACATGAAGTCGCAGAATTCTTCGTGTGGCGGACTCTGAATGCAGGTGTAACTTAGTAAGTGGGAAAAGTAGAAAGGCTCGTTAGCTTCCAAATTAGGCAAGTCAGCGGCATTAAGCAGAGGGCCATGAACCACATCTGCTTCCTCTGCAGGCCACCAAAACTGCTGTCTTTATTTCCAGATGAATGGTATTTTCTCTTTTGCTTTCACCTACTTTCTGACAACAAAAAGAATCCTCTTCGCGTGCTTTGTGTTACATACTGTCGAGTTCTATGGCGAGGAGTAAATCAGGGCGTCCTTTGTCCTTGCTCTTTCAGCTGTGTTTAATTGTCAGCAGAACTCCATTTTAGCCTCCTCCGCCCTGACGCTCGGTTCAAGCTGCAGATCATCAGCTGGCCAACACTGGGTAATCTTTCCCTCCTATTCTAAACAACACCTTATTATTCCCATGAAAGCTTCTGCTCTCTTGACCTTCATTGTGTGGCTCTGTTTTGCTGGGAACACTGTTGTCATTTGTCATTTCAATGGCACTTTCTTCGCAATCCCGTCAGCACATCCAATGTAAGCTTTTCCTTAGTCCATATTATCTCCTATTGTATGTTTTGTTTCTGCTTCCTTTTAAAAGGAGTTACAAATGAACATGTACCACTGTCATTATTCCCTCCCCTGAACAGCAGTCTCTTGGGGTGTAAATCCCCCCACTCCAGGTCACCCCCATCCATCATCATAGGTTCGTTCCTGGGCTGTTTTGGAGTCAATTGTGTTATTTTTCTTTCACACCGTGGTACGTTCTGTAAAAAGTAAACACTCACAGACCATGTACACGCATTATCCCCAAAGTTCACAATTTTCCTGCAAGTGCCATGTTATGCCCAAGTTTAATCACCATTTGAGCGAAGCTGCCATTATATTTGTTGATGTGCAACACTTATTTTTTTTAATTGTTATTTGGTTTATAATAAAACCTTTCACAAATATATAACATATAATACATAATTCCATAAAACAACACATTTTAAACACAATTTGATAATAACATCACATAATTCAGTACATTCACAATTCGTTAAAAGTGAACCTTATTTTTAAAAGTTAAATTTTATACAAAAGATTATTCTGTAAAAGCGACAATTGATAAAGATAGTGAAATCTGTTAAGCCCTAAGAATCCTTTTATCAGAAATGTTCTGTCTGTAGACTTGCCTCATTATGTACAAATTTAATCAAGCATCGGTTACGCTAAGAAGAAAAAATATGACACTCTAAGTAATTTACAAAAACAACACACTCTCTCTACTCTTGGGATATTGTTTCTGAGGCCTATAATGTCATTTGTTGGCAATCAATTCATTTTTAGCCGCACAAAATCATTTCTGAAAACAAGGGACAAATATCAAAGTAAACAGCAAGAAATCTTATTAAAAGGTGTCACTACGGTTCAAGAATGATAAAACAGGTGATATTTCATAAGACATTCTCTAGTGTCAATCCAGTCCCGTGTGCACAATTTCAATTTTACTTTACCAGGATTCTGAATTGTTTGTTTATTACTTGTGTATAATCAAAAAGAAATAGATTTTTACAAGATGACAAAACTGATTTAAGGACCTTCTTCCGGTGAACAGAAGCGCCCCACTATTGCACATTTAGTAGTGAACTTGTTGGGAGCAGAGCAAAACTGTGCAGTTGTCGTTCCTCAGCAAGAGGACAGAGAGTTGTCTGCTTAATTATTCGAAAGCATAGGTCGAGAAAACATAGGATCACCTGTCGCTTAGAGTTGGCTTGCGAGCTATTGTTCAATTGGCTCTACAACGTTTATTTTCGCAAAGGCTGCTTCCATTAATTTAGCTGTCGCCACCGCCCATCTGGCGTTTTCACCCGAGATCAGGAGATACCACCATGTGTCTTCTTCTACCAGCACTGAGTTGGCTCACAAAGGTGCTAAGAAGGCTCTGTGCGTTCTGCATTTAAGGTAGGACAGTTTAACAGTAGGTGGCGGACTGTTTCTTTGGTGTCCGAAATTTTGCAGAGCCTGCAGGTTATAGCGTTGGCTTGGCTTCTTATCGCTAGGATCTCTCTGGTATGTAAAAGGTTGAGCCGCGCTCTTAAGAATGTTTTGCTGAGCTTTTTGTTGGGAAATTTTATGCAGTAAGCCAAGGGGGTTTTTAGTTTATTGTATGTTGGGGTAGGTGTTTCAAGAACTTGATCGCGACTGCTTTTTCTCCTGTAGTTATCCAGTCTTCATTTTTGAGCTTTTGAATCATCCTTTGTGGATTAACTATCAGGTCATCTGCGGTGCAGGCTAGGCTTTCCAGTTTGTTTTTTTGCTGGTCGATCCAGTTACAAATAGTTTTGCATTTGGATGATTTGAGCTCGTTGTCGATGATGTTGAAAATTGGGAGACCATCTTGAATCAGTGTCTTCCTGTAGAGTGACATTGACGACACACTGATAGTTGCTTCCAAAGACAGCAGTCCCAGCTCTCTTCTCACAGTCGATATTGGTATTGAGTTTGGCAGACCCAAAACCGTTTTCCAGATATATCCTTCTAATTTCTGCCAAACAGATCTCGGCATGGTGATTGTTGCATCCATACCATATGTTAGGGATGGTACTATTTTGCCTTTGTAAAAGTTGATAGCTGACAACATCGAGAATTTACTGAACTTTTGGTCAATCATCCTCATTTGCGAGGTCAGGTTTTTCGCTTTGTCCCAAAGATATTGTTGCATTTTGACCTCCTGTGCTGATCTGTCGATGATGACACCAAGGTACTTGAAGTGATGGACAACTTCAATTTGTGTTCTGTTTACTGACCAGGTTTTGGACGTTTTGCAGACCTGTTGGTTTTTGGCAAAAATCATGATTGTGGTCTTGGTTTTGTTAATGCAGAGATTGTTGGCTGCCATATATTTGGCAAGGTTGTCCAGTTGTTGTTGGAAGCCTACCGGCATCTGGTCAAGAAGTATCATGTCGTCTGCATATAAGATTCGTGATACCTTGGTGTTGTCTATTTTCGGGGGAAAACAGCGGACAGCTACTTCTGAATCTTTGAAGTCCCCTAAGAAAGCCACAAATAAGGCCGGAGCCAAGGAGCAGCCTTGCTTAACTCCTCTTTCTGCTCGAATGTCTTTAGACAGTGTGCCTTGTCTGTTCAGACGAACGCGAAGAGAAGTCTCTGTGTGGAGCGCTATTATTGGATTTAGAATTGCTTCGGGACAGCTCCAGAGTTTTAACTTTTTCCAAAGGAGCGTTCTGTCTACTTTATCAAAAGCCTGCGATAGGTCTATAAATGCGGCATATACAGTTGGTGATCCCTGTTTTATTTTGGCCTTTAGAATGTTTAAAAGGAGAATATTCACTGAGGTGCTGCCGTTCTTCTTGAAGCTCGTCTGGAAGTGGTCATCGCAGGGGGCCGTTTTCACCCAGCTTCGAAAGTGCTGTAAAAGGAGGGTTGCAAACAGTTTTCCCATGATGTCCAGGAGGGCTATGGGGCGATAATTAGCCAGCTCTTCTCTAGATCCTTTCTTAAAAATCGGCACTACTGTTGCTTTAGTCCATGACTCTGGGATCTGTCTGCTGGCTCTGCAGTGATCGAACAGAAGGCTGATAAAGTCTGTCCATTTGCTTATGTGCCTTTTTATATCAATGTTGGTGAGGCCGTCAGGTACCGGTGCTCTCGATGTTTTCAGCTTTTGGATGGCTAAGCTTATATCTGGTTTTGAAGAAAGGTCAATCCAGGGGAGCAAATTTGTCTCAAGGTGTAGAATGTCGGTGGTCGACGGCATAGCAAAAAGGTCTGAGAAAAATGTGACCCATGCCGCTTCACTAACTGAGTTTACCATGCTGGCTCCCGGGTTTCCTCGTGTGATGTTGATTAGGGCCCAGAAGTCTCCTGATCTTTTAGTCGACAGGGTTCTCATCATTTTTTTCGGCGTCATTTTGATATAGGACGGCTCTGCGTGATCTAAGCCATGATTTATAGATGTTTTGTTCTTTGGACCACCTTTCCCAAGCTATTTCGTTATTCTCGGCTTTAGCCTTGCGTTTTAATTTTCTCAGTGCCCTTTTTTTCCCGCTGTTAATTCATCGTATGCATGATTATAGTTGAGTGAAGATTCTATGCCATCTTTCTGTTTGGTCTTGTACTTGCTCAGGAGTAGGATGTAATTAGGTCTTGGTCGGAACTCCAAGCTTGTTGGAACGTCTCCTGCTGCGGCATATTCGTATGTTAACGCTCCCACACTTACTGCTGTCAGGCGCAGCCAAGTTTGTTGAGTGTTAGACTCGACTGAGGCTGGGTAAGTTTTGGTTTGGTGAGAGTTGATCGACCATGCTATGGATAGCATGTTGTGGTCGCTTGCATTTGTTTTTACCACCTGATAGTGAACAATTTCTGAGAGCATGGCATTGGAGACAAAGATGTAGTCTAAGGTGGCAGTGGATGTTCCTCTTTCCCAGGAGGGAATCTGTGTGTTAAAGTCCTTAATCCAAGCGGCATTGTGAAAGTTTCTGGAAGTCATCAAGTTCATCCACGCTTGACCTCTGTCTTCAGTTTGCAACAGGAGAACAGTTGGCGCGGATTGGTCTTTGGGGTGAACACAGTTTGAATTCATGTCCCCACTAACTATTATGAATGTGATGTTCCATTCAATAACAATTGCATCGATAGTTTCGGCCACTGTTTGGCAGAAGTCTGTAGTCGACGTTCTTTGGGGATTCCAATAGATGGTAATTATTGCAAAATGTGTCAATGTCCAGCCCCCTTCCGCGTTCGAGAAGTGAACCCATTGATGAGGACAGCCAAGACCCCATAGCATCTTGTGATCGTCTTGACGATCTTCAGTTCCTGACCTGTTCGAACTGCAATGAGTAGGCCTGAGGATGGACTCCCCATCAGGCCTTTTACTGCTGGTGAGGACTCAATTTCAAAGCCGTCCATTGATGGCTTCTCCAGAAGCCAAGTCTCTTGGAGACACAGAATGTCAAATTGTCCTAGGTCCTCGCTGTTAGGATCGGTTAAATGGGCATGACCTCTGGTGTTCCATGATGGTAGGGTCAGTGCCTTTTGGAGATAGGGTTTATTAACTTCCTTCGCTGATTGCTATCTACTGCGATTTGGGATCAAGGCCCCTTTTAGCCATTTCCACGGGCTTCCAGACGCCAATTCTTTCTTTGCATCGACAGGTGTATCACATGTTCTCTTTCTCAGTGATTCCTGGCTGAGGTTTCTGTAGCTGTCGGTTCTGGTTCAACGTGGAGAGCGTTCTCTCAGACTTTGTCTTCTTTGATATCCATATTGCCTGTCATTGTTTGAGTATCCTGGTCTTATTCTTGTTCTTTCTTTGTGGTCAAGAGAATGGAATACCTCCGATGTGTCCGTCAAGTATTTACGATGGGTCTTGTCTGCAGTCTCCTCAAAGTGAGCCTTCAACTCTGCTCTACGCGAGCTGTGATGGTCTGTTAAGCTGGGCTCATGTGACTTTGCGTTTGTAGTGTGATAATCCAATTTCCTTTTTTTTGTTTAAAGTACTTGTATTTTTTATTTCAGATAGAAGAAAGCCAGCTAGCTTTAGCTCTTTGCCAGCTTCTCGAGTCAGGTCTTGGATTGCAGCTGCCCTTATGTGCAGATACGCTTTGACCTTTCCTTCTCTGTGATACGGCTCAATCAACTTAAAGTCTTCTGTTTTTAACTTTTTGAAGGCAGTTGTAGTTGATACTATTTTCAGCACTGATCTGCGATTGAGAACCATATATTTATCTTTACTTGAGGCCTGTTCTAACTTGAAGAGTCGAGTTATTTTTTCCGTCGCAGCACCCACCTCTGTTTTTTCTGAGGCTCTCTTTGTGGTTCGATGATGCCTAGTCGGGCTGGGGTATCGCAAATGCCTTTCTGGTACTTCTGACGTTGGATCTGCTGTTGTTAGGAGGGGTGTTGATAGCGTGGGCTTTTTATGTTGACTGGAGTCGTAATCAGTTTGCTTCTGGAAGATTCCAGTAGTTGCCTGGCATGAGGCCGAGGGGCAGGTTCGTCGTCTTCAGATTGCCTTTGAGTGACTTTACAACTTCATTTGTCATGACGCTGTCTCTTCCGAGTAGATGCGGAATACTGTCAGCTGACTCCCGTTCCATATGTTGAGACAGATTTAATATGAGGCTTGAATCCATAAATTCAGTCGTCGTTTTGGGCGATTTGGTAAGATCAATTGACCGGGCTGCATTGTTCGTTGTTGGAGTAGGATCAGAGGCCGTTTTGGATAATTGGACATCAGGAATTATAGGATCGAGTACGGGTCTTATTATAGGTTGTATCATGTTTTCTGTTTGGTCTTTCTCTGATAGTTTTAGAGATTTCTTTCCTGTGTCCCGCCCGTATAGGGGTTCAGTGGCCTGCATGGATGGAGCATTTATCTTCGATTGTTTTGGGTTCAATTATAGCGCCGGTTTTGGTTTATTGTTAAACATTGATGGAATTGCCTCATTGCATTTATTCCAAGTCGTCTGTGTGGAATTTTGCTCTGATGGCCCAGGTGCCGCGTCTTTTTGTCCGGACAGAGCCGGACCATTCTCGGGCTCCATCTCATTCAAGTCCTGCTTCCTTTGTGATATATCATATTTCAGGTCTATTGCTGTTATGAAACCTTACAGGAATGTTAGTTTAGACTGAACGAGTGCTAGTGTTGCTGTATTATCTCTCGAGGCATCACTTATGGTCTCCTAAAGTTTACATAAGGGTGCCATTGCGATTGTTATTGCTGACATGACTGTTGTCATGTCTCTTCTGTTGTTTGGTGAGTCTTTTTGCATGTCCGCTGGAATTTCACTGAGCCTCCTGTTTTTCAGTGGTGTGGCTGTGCGTTCTGCTGATTGTAAGGACGAGACTGAATATTGTATCCTATCTGAGCTGATGCCAGCCTCCGCTGGCTGGCCCGGTCTGGGCGAAGAGTTCCAAGGGCCAGAGTCGACGCGTCCTTGGGGGAGCGTGTCTGTTGTAAGTTCTGGGGGAGGTGGTACGGGGTTTAAGCTTGGGACATGGATTTTTGCCCAAGGCTGTGGACTCATTACTCTTTGTGACGGATAGAGTTTCGGCTGGAGTAACTCGAGTATCTCCGGCATACCATATGGCTGTGTCCGTGGTTCCGTCGCTGATGTTTTGTTGTTGTTGTCTGATGCTGTCAATTCAGGTTGAATTATGGTCCCTGTATCAGTAATATTTGCCTGCCTATCTGGCTGCCGGTTGACTTCACCCACCACGAGGTCGGATTGTTTCTCTGACGTTTCTAGTATTTTTCTGAGTTTGGATAGTGGCAGAGTTTCTTCCAGTGCTTCCAAAATTTTGGCGTCAGAGGGTTCTATGTCAGCATGTAGTTTTTGTTTGCCTTGTTTTTTAAAGACGTTCAACAGGGCGCTTGAGAGGAGAGGGGTCGGTAGGGTATTTTTCCCAGGGCCCCGTTTTTTACTGGTTGTTTGATGGTCAATGATTTGGTTTACTCCATTCTCCTTTGTGGTAATAGAGTCCTTTTTTGTGTGATTACATTTACATTATTTCCTTGTGTGGAGGGAATTTTGGGTTTTGTGCTGACAGCCAGAATAGGTTGTTGAGCAAGATCCTGCTCTGGGTTGGCTACGTGTGGTCCATTGTGATTTGGTTGCCCCATATTTGATTCTTGGGCAAGTAGGTCAATCTTTTCGGCCAGTTGCTCTTGAAACTGCCTCGGGTCTCAACTGGGATCTGAAGAGTCGGACTGGAGACTGCATCATCGGCCATCAGTGTAGGGGCTGACTGCTCTGGTGTTTTCTCTGGCGACTGGGCCTTTTCTGAAACGTTGCTTTTGGACGGGGCCTCCTCTGCAGGTGCATGTACAATGGCCTAGGAGGTCCAGTATAACTGATGTCCTGATGTGATGACACAGAGGTCCTCTGTGTAACTGATGTGCATCAAGGTTGTTCTGCCAACTGTTGAGTTGCCCCGGGATCATGTCCGCCAGGGGCAGACGTGCCACTAAGTCACTTTCCATTGTAGCCGGCGCCAGAGTGGGCGATTGCGTGCCACCACTATCCGTGCTATCAGGGCTGCGGTCGCAAGATGAATCCTGTGGGAGAGCTGGGTGGCTCCCCTCTACCTGCGCCGTGCCTCCTAGTCCCCCTGTAAGGTGTCCTCTGACCCGCTCACAAGTAGGGACACTCGCCGAGGCGGTAAGAGGCCGATCAGCACAGGTAAACATGTCGGGGAGTGCCCGCTCTGATGAACATAGTGTTCCGCCTGCCGGGCCCGGCGTGAGAAGCCGCGTAGGAGACGTCAAAGACGAGGACACGGGCCGCCGTGGCGGTAAACCCCTACCTGTTGATATTGAATGTTTTGAGTTCTTGTCTAAAATAGGTTTGCGACGTTGGCATCATTTCTCCCGTATTAAGGGATTTCGGTAGAGGTCGGGCTGGGGTTGAGGGAGCCGGGGGGACAAATGTTTTGTCCATTGCAAGTGTAGTAGTAGGTGAACAGAGGTTAATGAGTTGTTTGGGAGCCACAGGTTTTTTTTACGTAGCTTCTGAGACAGCGCTGCTCAGGGTCTTCCTCCATATTCCCCCGACGGGCACCGCACCAGCCTGGGTCCATGTTAGAGCTCTGATTTAGACCACTGGAATTGATGTTTACTTCTAGCCCTGCCCTGATTGGGGTTGAGGTGAAGTAAGTTGTTCCGTATGACAGTGTGTGTGCAAACAGAGGTCAAATACGTTCCCAAAGTTCACAGACTGTTCCCATTCTTCTGCAAAGTCACATAAAGTCACACACAGCACTGTCTGTAAGTCTTACGCCTACATCAGTACCTGGCTGTTGACTCGATGCTAAGGGTATAGAGCGGAGGCCCTCTGCCCCCTGCTGCGGACTGATGCAGACTGATACTCTGCTCGATACTCACAGGGGTTTTTAAGGGAGTTGGTCTTGTTTTTCCCTTAAAGGTGCAATCCACAATTCCACAGTTCAGAGTGAAGCCAAGCAAAACAAAATGCAGGACGCTGAGTCTGGGTGCTGATCCTCTCGCTGTGAGGACTGATGCAGACTGATACTCTGCTCAATACTCCCTGAATTAGATCTTCTATATTTGAATCCAGAAAAGTTAATTTATTTGTGCAGACCAGCAGCCACTGACTAAGAACCTGACAAGATGTGATTACGGCCAAGACATGAAGATAATAAAACAATTTGGAGGGGAAGAACATTTTTTATAAAATATCTGCTGGCTGTTCCATTCCACGGAAATTGCATGGATAACAGGCGCAATTACTGCCTAATAACACACATTGGCCCCATTCGGGAGGGCTAAACATCACGCCCACAACAAGGCCTCAAACCTTTCTCAATTCAAACCTAATGACAGAGCCTCTGCCCCAAAAGTTAGACTAGGGAGTATTTTTGATTTATACAGTGTAATTAGCAGGAGAATGGAAAAGCGACCAAATCTTTGGTCTATAATTTTCATTTGAGCTGCATAAGCATTAATTACAGGATAATAAATTATTTTAACCTGATTACCACCGGGGTTGGAAAAGAAATTGAAACCTACATTTTTAATTGTTCTACATTTGATTTTTATATCCCTTCAGGTGGCAATTAAAACTTTAAATACGTTTCGGTATAGCCGGTTTCAAAATCAAGCTTTTAATTTTGGAGACGTTAATCTCCAAGTCCAAATCATCCAAATAGCTTTCCGAGGTATACATTTAATGTTCTCTGGAGACCAATGGGTGTCTGGTCTAACAAGACTAGGTCATCAGCATAGGCCATGGACTGAATGGGTAATGGCCCAAATGGGAGGATAAGCATTTGCAGTGGACAATAGACCATTTAGAACTGCTATAACAAAAGTAATAAAAAAGGTGCTAGAATGCACCCTTAATGAAGATCGCGATAAGTGTTTATAAAACAACAAAAGTTACCTTCCTGAGCTAGTCACACTTTAACCCTGGTTTTGAATGTAAGACCACTAAGATATTTAGTAAGTTGCTCAGGCACCTTTCTGTTGCAATTTAAACCAACATGTATCGTAATTTACCCAAAAAAATACTAATGATGAATGCACAAATGCACAATATATCACGCATTTCACTAAAATCGCCTGCTGAGACAAGATATATAGAATTAAACAATTCAAGGCGGTTCCCACTGACTTCTTGAAACCGGATTGATACCTGTCAAGAATTGAAGATCGCGAGGAACAAGAATACCTCCATCCCTAAGCAATCAACAGCAAGACAGTATACACTTGCAGTTTGAGGATTAGGGCCACAGGTGGTAGAAACAGGATACCCAGGTGGTCCGGATGGCTGCTGTAAGGAAAAAAGGGCAGGTAAGGAAAAGAACAAGCAGGGCAATGCAAGTGGAATATCTATAGAAAGAAAGTCACCTATCAGGGACCAGTAGATGAAATGCAGGAAATGGTGGGGTAATACCTGTTCCCTCAGTGGGCTAAGAGCAGGGAAGCCAGGGGAGAGGAGGAATGAGGGAGGTTTGCCACACTGGATGCACCTGAGGATAAGAAACCTGGAGAGTGGATCGAGGAGTACCAGGATGCAAATTGAAAGTTCAGGTTTCAACTGAGCAAAGGGAGTATCAGTAACTTGTCCAAAAGCAGTCCAAGGTCAAATAGCCAGGAGATCCACAAAGTCCATGCACGGTACCAAAGGAGGAAGCAAAAGAAGTCCTTAAATCGAAATCCGAGGGTCGAAGACAAGGTAAACCAATGTGAACGAGGAACCGAACTCCAAACACCATCAGCCAACAGCTGAGAAGTGCCATCTGTCTTCTTGGTGTTTGTTTTATGTTGTGAGGCAGGTCACGTGAGTTCCTAGGATGCTCTGCGCGTCACGTGAACGTTATGGTTGCTAGGAGCCACACTGTTGTTGATTCCTGTGGCCAATGGAGGTGCCGTTTCCATAAGGGGCGTACCGGTTGCCTTGGCGACGCGCAGTTCTGTGCCCCGGTGAACAGCTGACCGATTCCGAAGCCGTACATCAATGGCAGCTGGCGCCGTTTTCTAGGACATGGTGATGGCCTGGGCGTCGCGCAATTTTGGATTCTGCAGGTGCAGTCCACCAGAAGCGGCTCCATTCCTCAGCGCATGCATACGCCAAGGGAGTCGCCATCTGTGATAGAGATGATGGCTCCTCTCGTAACGTTCTCTCCGATGGCTTCCCCAACCCCTCCCAACAGCGGGAATCTTAGCCCTGTATTTGTAAGTGGGATGTGAATGTGTTCGGGCACTAATACATAATCTGGGGTGAGGCCGGGAAAGGGCACACAAGCGTGTAGGCATGACAGAATCCCCCCCCCCCAAGGGCCCACGACCATGTGGGCAGGAAGAGTAATCACGATGAAATCGGGACACCAGTCGAGGGGCATGGACATCAGAGGCGAGGTCCCAGGACCTTTCCTTAGGGCCAAAACCCAACCAATCCACCAAGTAATACAGACGACCCCTGGAGATATGCAAAGCCAAGATGGCACTAACTTCATATTTTTCGGCACCGTACAGATTAATCAGGGAAGATGGAGCAACAATCCTAGAGGCGGGGGGACAGGGTTTCAACAGGGAGGTGTGGAAGACTGGATGTATGCGCCAAGAGGAGGGAATGGCCAAACCAAAAGCCACCAGATTCACCACCCATGTCACCGTGTAGGGGCCTACAAATCGAGGCAAAAACTTACGCAAACCGGATAGGTGCAGATGCCTAGTGGAGAGCCATACCTTGTCTCCTAGAGCATACGACGGGGCCGGGGAGCGCTTTTTGTTGGCCGCAACCCTCATGCATTCTTGTGCCTCAAGAAGATGGGAAAGTGTATGGGAGTGTACCAAGGACAGGACTCAGGCGCAAGCCGCAGCAGCAAGGACAGTAAGACCGGAAAGATCAGGGATCGGTAATGTACAGGGATGTTGTCCATACAAAGAGAAAAAAGGGGGGTCACTAGGGAAGAATGCGGGGCAAATATTGTAGGCAAATTCGGACAAGTGTATCAACTGGTGCCAGGACTGCTGATTTTGGAAGGAAAGACAACGTAGATATTGTTCCATAACTTGTTACACTCTCTCCGTCTGACCGTCCGTTTCAGGGTGGTAGGAAGAGGAGAAACAGACGTCAATGCCTAGTAGACTGGTAAGTGCTTTCCAGAATTTAGACGTGAATTGTGTACCACGGTCTGAGATGAGGACTGTAGGTAAACCGAAGAAACAGAACACTTCTCTAAAGAACATTTCAGCCAGTTTGGGAGCCGTGGGGAGGCCAGAACAACTACCCACATGGCAT
The DNA here is from genome assembly GCF_040938575.1 of Ambystoma mexicanum. NCBI lineage: Eukaryota > Metazoa > Chordata > Amphibia > Caudata > Ambystomatidae > Ambystoma > Ambystoma mexicanum. Next base: position 1,106,231,321 of record NC_090926.1, read on the forward strand.
CAAATCCCTTAACTCTGGGTAAATCCATAACAAAGTCCATGGTAAGGGTGTGCCATGGTCTAGGTGGCACGGGCAATGGCTGGAGTAACCCAAGTGGTCGCCCTTTCCTGTTTTTGCCCTGAGCGCAAATTGAACAGGTGTTGACATAGGAATCAACATCCTTCCTCATATTAGGCCACCAACACCATCCATGTAGTAAACCAAGAGTGCGCCTTTGGCCTGGGTGGCCATTGATTAGGGCGTCATGGGCCCATTCAAGAGCCAGATTGCGTGAATCCGAGGATGGCAAAAACAACTTATCCTGGTAATACGGAAGGCCATCATGAAGGATCAACCCTCAGTCGGTCATTTGTTCGGGACTTGATGTAACCCACTGACGAATAGAGTGCAGGAGGTCGAGAGGCGGGGTACAAACACACACTACATGTTTCTTCTCCAGTACTGTGTCTGGAAATATCGGGAGGGAAACACCCCAAGGAGATCGGGACAGGGCATCAGCTTTCTGATGCGTGGCACCTGGTCTGTGTTTGATAGTAAAATCATATGCTGCAAAGAACAGATGCCAACGCACTTATCTGCTGTTCACGCACTTGATGGTAGCAAGGTCTTGTAGGTTCCTATGGTCAGTATAGACAACGACCTGGTGAATAGCCCCTAGAAGATGGTGCCTCCATATACTGAAGGTTTCTTTGATAGCTAGGAGCTCTTTTTCAGTAACTGTGTAATGCACCGCGGACGGGGTGAATTTGCGAGAATGAAAAGCGATGGGATGTAAACAGCCCGTGGTAGGACATTTTTGGGACAGACTGGCCCTGATGGCAAAAGAGGAAGCATCGGCTTCTACTATAAACTGCTGATCCGGTTTCGGAAGCTGGAGGATTGGAGCTGAGGTAAAGACAGCCTTTAGTCTGTCGAAGGCCTCTTGGTGTGTATTGGTCCATAAAAAAGGTACATGCGGGCTGGTGAGGGCAGTGAGTGGAACCGTGATGTCAGAAAAACCTGATATAAATCGCCTATAAAAGTTGGCAAAGCCAAGAAATTACTGTAAAGCCTTGATGGATCTAGGCACAGGCCAGTCCACTACAGCACGGATCTTGGACTCGTCCATGGACAGGACCCCTGGAGATATATGAAAACCCAAGAAATCCACACTATCAACATGAAACAGGCACTTCTCTGGTTTAGCATAAAGAGAATGTAAACAAAGGCGTGAAAGAACCTCACATACATGTCATACATGATCTTGCATGGTAGCAGAGTATATCAAGATGTCATCTAAGTAGACGAACACGAAGGCATCGAGGATGTCACTGAATATGTTGTCCATAAATCGTTGAAACATTGCGGATGCATTACATAAGCCGAATGGCATGACTGAGTATTCAAACAGCCCGTAACGTGTGCAGAAGGCCATTTTCCATTTGTCTCCCTGACGTACCCTAACCAGATTGTATGCCCCTCTGAGGTCCAACTTGTTATACACAGATGCATGGGTTAACCGATCCAGTAGAGGGCCTATGAGGGGAATGGGATATCAATTCTTGATTGTAATGGCATTCAAGCGCTGGTAATCGATGCAGGGACGTAGGTCCCCTTCGAGTTTCGGGACTAAGAAAATGGAACTGGAGGCCGGAGAGATGGAATGACGTATGTGACCTAGTTTAAAGGCGTTTTGAATGTAGTCCTTAAGTGCCTGTTCTTCTGAGTTTGTTAAGGAGTATATTCTCCCCTTAGGTATTTCTGCATTGGGCATCAGATCGATCGGGCAGTAGTAGGGCCTAAGAGGGGGTAAGGTAGCTGCACAACCCTTATCGAAGACGTCCTGGTATTCATGATATTCTACAGGAATCCCGGAAACCAAGGAGCCCACTATGTGCTGATGAGTATCAACGTCCATTGAAGGGGTATCATCCAATGTGAGTCGGGCCACTGCGGCTAACAGTTGGGAAGGAGAATCAGTATCCCTGACATGAGTGAGACATGTGGTCTGTCAGAACGTTGATTCGAAAAACAGCTTGCCAGAAGCCCAGTCTAACACAGGGTTGTGAAGCCATAGCCAAGGTAGTCCAAGGATAAGGCCAAATTGTGGTGTTGCTATCAGGTCAAAAGTGATTGTTTCACTGTGAGTTTCCTGGAGTGTCAAGAATAAGGGAGCTGTCTGCTGTTGGATAGGGCCCGAGATTAAGGCCGTGCCATCCACTGTTTGCACTGGCTCGGGTCGTGTCTTAGTTTGCAAAGGCAGGTCCAAGGATAGGGCTAAGGCATTGTCAATGTAGTTCCCTGTGGCACCAGAATCAATAACGATATGCACTACGTGAGTTACATCGGGGGGAGTAGGACAGGTCAGACTGAACCATTATGGGTTTGGTTGTTGGGTGTTCAAGCATGGTCAATCTGGGGGCCTGATCACAGCTCGCCCGTGCCCCATGGTTAACGGCGAGCCTTCTGAAAACCCGAGGTCGTCAGTCGGGGGCGTCATGGGCTTTCCTTGACGTAGTGGCCATTAAGGCACAGTAAAAGTAGGCGTTTGCCATCCTTCTATGTTCCCTCTCTGTGGGCGTAATTGGGCTGCGAACCCCCCCCGATTTGCATGGGTTCTCCCTGAGATTCAGATACAACCGATCGGCCCGAGGAAAAACCTGCCTCTGATTTCCTTTCAGCCCGCCTAGCATCTACTTGGAGGGCCAGATCAACAAGCTCTTGGTATTGAGCTGGCAGTGAGGGTACTACTGCCAGAGCGTCTTTCATTGCATCACTCAAGCCTTTATAGAAAACAACCGTCTTCTTATTTTCGGGCCAGGCGGTCTCTACAGCCAATTGGTTGTATCAAGTGATGTAATGAATGAGAGATCCTTTTCCTTCAGTTAGGTTTAGTAATTCAAGATCCTGTGATTGTGCTTTGTGTCTGGTATTGAATACTTTGGTCATCTCTGACACTAGTAGATCGAAATCATACAATCCTGGACTGTCACCTTCTAATAGAGGATTAGCCCAGGTGGCGACAATACCGCTCAAATGTGACAGAGAAAAAGCTGCTTTGGTAGTCGAGTCAGGGAAGGCCTGGGGTTTGCATAAGAAGTGTAATTTGCACTGATTGAGAAAGGTACGAAACTTACGGGGATCTCCCTGGAATTTCTCTGGGGCAGCCAAAGGGAAGGGCGTGGGGACAATGACCTGGGCTGTTACGGTTGGGGGGTTTTGAGGGTTGATGGGTGCAGGTGTGGGATCCCCACATTCGGGGTCAGTGGGTAGGGCATAGCGTTCGCTCTGAATTGTATCAAGACGTTTGTGAATCGCTGCTGTAGCGGCGGCCATGTCAGAGCGCAACACGGAAATGGCTTGGACTAAAGCAGTGACCGAGTCCACCACGGAGGGATCCAGGTTCCGAGCGATAGAAGGCTTCTTAGTCTGTCAAGACCTGAAGATCGCAAGAAACAAGAATACCTCCATCCCTAAGCAACCAACAGCAAGACAGTAAACACTTGCTGTTCGAGGATTAGGGCCACAGGGGGTAGAAACAGGATGCCCAGGTGGTCCAGATGGCTGCTGTAAGGAAAAAAGGGCAGGTAAGGAAAAGAACAAGCAGGGCAATGCAAGGTAGAATATATATAGAAAGAAAGTCACCTACCAGGGACCAGTAGATGAAATGCAGGAAATGGTGGGGTAATACCTGTTCCCTCAGTGGGCTAAGAGCAGGGAAACCATGGGAGAGGAGGAATGAGGGAGGTTTGCCACACTGGATGCACCTGAAGATAAGAAACCTGGAGAGTGAATCGAGGAGTACCAGGATGCAAATTGAAAGTTCCAGTTTCAACTGAGCAAAGGGAGTATCAGTAACTTGTCCAAAAGCAGTCTGAGGTCAAATAGCCAGGAGATCCACAAAGTCCATGCAGAGTACCAAAGGAGGAAGCAAAAGAAGTCTTTAAGTCAAAATCCGAGGGTCGAAGACAAGGTAAACCAACGTGAACGAGGAACCGAACTCCAAATGCTGTCAGCGAACAGCTGAGAAGCGCCGTCTGCCTTCTTGGTGTTTGTTTTATGTTGTGAGGCAGGTCACGTGAGTTCCTAGGACGCGCGGTGCATCACGTGAACATTATAGTTGCTAGGAGCCACACTGTTGTTGATTCCTGTGGCCAATGGAGGTGCCGTTTCCATAAGGGGCGTAGTGGTTACCATGGCGACGTGCAATGCTGTGCCCCGGTGAACAGCTGACCGATTCCTAAGCTGTACATCAATGGCAGCTGGCGCCGTTTTCTGAGACGTGGTGATGGCCCGGGCGCTGCCCAATGTTGGATTCTGCAGGTACCGTCCACCAGAAACGGCTCCATTCCTCAGCGCATGCATACGCCAAGGGAGTCGCCATCTGTGATAGAGATGATGGCTTCTCTCGTAACGTTCTCTCCGATGGCTTCCCCACCCCTCCCAACAGCGGGAATCTTAGTCCTGTATTTGTAAGTGGGATGTGAATGTGCTCGGGCACTAATACGTAATCTGGGATGAGACCGGGAAAGGGCACACGAGCGTGTAGGCATGACAATACCTATTCATTACCCCTGCTGAGAAAGCCCAAGACTGTAGCTCTTTTGAACTCTAGAATAGTGTCCACACACTTCCAAGTGCTCGGTATATTTTGTTCATAACAATGTTTTGAAATAAAGCTGCCATAACTGTAGCCCAAAGTTCTTGGTGTGATTTGAAAGTAGTGTTCGATAGGCTGTCGACAGTTTACATTTATTAATGGTAACTATAATATCCTCTATAGAAAGACCTAGTCTCCATTTTGACCTATTAATAATACACAGGGTACTAACCATTTTCTGTAATTTACTGTATAGTTATGAGAAATGGTCCAACCAACATGATTCAGTAATGGGCTGAGCTTGAAGATACACCCTGAGTAATAGTTTTCTTTTATTTTTTGTTGAGACAGGAGGCGAGCATTATACTTTTCTTTTTTTATTATTGCTCTCCAGCAATTTCAAATTTAAACATTTTATCATTCAAACATTTTATCTTTTCTCAAACTTGACAACGCATTTTTTGTTGGTCTCTGAGCCTTTCTGAAGACTTAAAACCAAAAAAGAGGGTATAGTTTTCTCTCCAGCTTAAAATGTTTTAAGAACTACAAAACCCCATAACTCTTAGCTTTCTTGTAGTTCTGCCTGCTCCTTTCTGTCCAATCAGCCTCTGAACATTTCAATATGAAGTACCCTTTGAAAGCGCAACTCCTCTTTCTTTGTTGATGCTTTCAAAGATAAGTACTTCACTCATGATTGTGCACGTGTAGCATGTTTTTGTAGGAGGTTGATAAAAGCTTTGACAAGAATTATTTACATGCCTTGACAGATAAGTTCTGATGATATTTTATTCAGGCCAATGATAGCTATGGATGAAGAGGAAGGATGAGTCTTTCCTTTAGTTGTTGAAGCAACTATAGTACGGGAAGAACTAGCTATGCTCGATGGAGTTGATTATGATGGCAGACGATGACACGCAGTAATTGCCATAGGGGAAGGTTACAGATTAAACAACATCACTGATGAGGATATGTTCGGTGACCACCCGGCCAATGACGAAGTATTATTTGTACTAGAACTAGATATTACTTATTGGGTGAAAGTCATCAGATGCGAGGTCTCTCAGAAAATGATGGCAGTGCGGAAACGTCCCGAGTATTTTGATGACGACATGGCAAAGTGCCAATTTCATTATGGACCTACATAGGCCTATTGAAGGGGGTTGGAGATGTAAAGATTACATTGAAACCAGGAGCAATTTTACCTCAAGCATGCTATGTGTCTAGAGGCAGACAAAGGTATTTTTAAGACAATATCTGCCATAATAGAAGAAGGTATTTAGTGACATCAGAATCCACAGTTTATCCAATTAATGATAACGAAGTGTTATTTATATAGCGCCTAATCCAAAGTGCTTTACAGTGCACATATTTACATACAATATCACCCAACCGAAATTGGTACTTATTTATCGACCTCAGAAGGATGAAAGGCTGAGTTGGCCTTGCCGGGATTTGAACCTGCGACCTGCAGATCAGACTCAGATCAGAGCATTGAGCTCTCAACCCACTGAGCTATCTTACCAGCAGAAAATGAAAGGAGGGTCGTGGCATCTAATTCAAGATTTAAGACCCATTAACCAGATTGTAGAGGCTGAGTTCCCTCTAGTTCCTGATCTTGCCACGATCTTATGTAATATTCCTGTTGAGGCACTGTATTTCACAGTGATTGATTTGAAAAATGCATTTTTCTCAATCCCACTGCATAAAGACTCACAGGATTTGACGTAATTTACGTTTAGACAGACTAAACTGAAACGTACTTGCTTGCCTCAGGGGTACTGTGAGTCCCCATCGATTTTCAAAAGAGTCTTGCAGATGGACTTGAGCAATATTGATTTAGAAAGTGTTGTATTACAATACGTAGATGACGTTATTGGTCTGTAGCCCCACTGAGGAAGGGTGCAGACATGATTCAATTCAACTAACTTATCCTTGCACAAAAAGGATATAAAGTAGACAAGGAGAAATTACAGTACTGTCAGGAGGAAATGCTGTATATAGGGCAGTTAATCTCACATGACGGAAAAAAGATTACTCCTGAAAGGGCTGAGGCTATTTTGAAAACAGCAAAGCCAGACACGATAAAGCACATGCAGACATGTTTGGGACTGTGTAATTAGCTTGGGTCTTTGATTACAGTACATACATACATAAGACCAGTTGCAAGCTTTAAAGAAAATACAAGTGAATGGGGACAGAATTATCTGGACTGAGGAAATGGAGGAATGGTTTGATGAGTTGAAAAAGGCAATATGCACAGCACCAGTTTTAGGGATGCCCAACTATGCAGAGGAATTATTTTTATTCTCGCATATGAATGGTACAGTGATGACAGCTATGCTTACGCAGAGGACCACGTTGGGGTACAAACCCCTAGCTTATTACAGTGGAATCTTAGATCCAGTAATGAGGGGTCATTTTCTGTGCGGACAATCTTTGGCAGCCGCCGCTTTCGCCATTGAGAAGGCTGCCAGTATGATAATAGGATGTTCTGTGATGTTATTTGTTGAACATGCATTATTTGCTATTTTGGAGAAACCTAAAGGTATGTTGACATCTCAAAGGGCATCAGGCTACGAGGTGGTCATATTGAATCCAGTGATTAAAATAGTTAGATGTAAGATTGTGAACCCTGCCATGTTTGTTGCAGAACCACTGGCAGAAGGTGAACAGGCTCCTGATTGCTCAAATTATGAAGAATTCTTTCATGAGCTCCTGAGGATAAAAGAGAATACATTGACTGCTGGGGAGATTCTCTTTATTGATGGTCCTTCACGAATCGATCAGAATGATTGGCAAAGATATACAGGTGCCTCTCTGGTAAGGCACACGGCTAATAGAGAATTTGAAGTATTGGTAAGTGTACGACTACCGTCTCACTTCTCGGCACATGCTGCACAATTAGACGCCGATTGTCACGCTCGAGAAACATGCTGACCAAGAAGTAACGGTGTACAGTGACTCCACCTATGTGACGTTGGCAGTGCTGCAGGGTTAGCACGTTGAAAAAGGAGGGGTTACCTCCATGCGGACGGCACTCCAGTGCAATACGCAGCTTCATTGGATAGACTCATTAAAGCGCTGCAACTCCCAGTAGCTAAAGCAGTGGTTAAATGTGCCGCACACACTAAGGGAGCAGATTTTATTTTTCATGGGAATCAAAAGGCAGATGAGGAAGCTAAACGGATTGCATACACAGATGATGTAATGACTTTTTAAACACCTCATGTGAATGAAAGAATGGTGGTAATGATGAGTGTGGCTGAGTGTTATAGTAATTTGTTTAAAACTCAGCTCATGGAGGTCCAAGGGGAAGCGTCTCAGGATGAGAAAGCTCTGAGGACGCAGAGGGGGTGTTCTTTATCCCCTTCGAAAGCACTTTGGCGACAGAACAGCATTGATAAACCGGTGATGCCTGTAGCCTTACTAGGGGTATCATTGGAACAGCTGCACTACCCTGCACACGTCACTAGAGAGAGCCTCACTGCAACTATTGCGGAGGAATGGTTTGTTCCAAATTTTGTACAACACGTTGCATTTTATATAGTAAACTGCATTGTATGTCAAAGGTTTACCGCTGGGCACACACTGCACACAGTTAAAGGGGTTAATCTGAGGCCTAATGGCCCCTTTCAGCATTTACATATCGACTAGGTCAACATGCCGCAAGTCTGTAATGGATACAGATACATGATTGTAGTAGTTTGACCCTTTCTGAGGTGGATCGAAGATGGGCTGTGTACTCACCCAGACGCCACCTTTGCTGCTAACATTTTAGTATGATGAGTGTTTCCTAGATGGGGAAGAAGTGAAGTATTTAGATCAGATAATGGCCCTCATTTTGTTAATGAAGTCTTTGAGCAGATAAGCTTGTTACTTAGCATAAAGCATGAGTTCTCGTCTGCTTATCACCCGCAAGCAAATGGAATCTATGAGAGACTCAACGGCTTGCTTAAAGAAAGAACAGCTAAATTAAAGCTCACTCTGAAGAAAGGATGGTTGCATTGCCTACCACTGGCATTATATGCGTTGAGATATCAACCCGGGTCAGACCACAATCTTACCCCCCATGAGATAGTGACAGGGAGGCGAATGAGGACACCCCTCACACCATCAGAACTAGAAGTGATGCCCAGTCAACTGCAGTATTGTTAGGAAATGTGCTAGGTGAGTATCTTGCATGTATGACTGCAAGTATCTCTTTCCTTTCAGATCAGCTCAAGCGACAGGGGTGTAGGGCAGTGCAGAACACAGAAGAAGCTGATCCAACGGCCGGAATTAAAGGACTGTGTCTTCCAAAACTCTTTCCTGGAGATGAAATTCTAATTTTCAACTTTACGAGGAAGTGGCACGAACTGCGCTTCAACTGGCCTTTTATTGTGGAAGACGTCACGCCGTCTGCAGTCAAAGTACAAGGCAGACGTACTTGGATCTTCCTTTGTGACATAAAAATCTACACTGGAGAACCCCGGTCACCCGCACCCCCAACGAAAGTGAACATCGGGGAAGAACCTCAGCACGTGCAGACTAGGTCGATGACGAGGAAGAAAGATGCAGAGGCAGTTAAATAAATAAAAGGAGTACATTGGACTATGGCTTGTTGCAGGACTCTCTTTTAAGCTACTAAAAAAGGAGTTAAGGAAAGTTATTTGTTCTTGAGCCATAGGAGCTTGCTGACATTGGACTAAGACATGCATACGTCTTGATCGAGAAGGAGAGTTTGCCAAAAGTTGAGGAGCTCCCTTTTCGATGACTGGGATTGGTTATAGTACCCTGATTCCTTTCCCATTTAAATTCTCTTTGGAGGTGCCCATGGTGGTACCCAAGGACAATGCACACTGGATGGTTCTTGCTATATTTGTCTACATTTTGCGCTCTTATTCTTCACTCGTGGCAAGAACTTTTGATGTATGAAATTTTCTGTAAGATTCTAAAAATGGCCCAATTGTGAGGAGACAGCTCGCTGCTATTATAGAGCAAGTGCTCCAGCTTCCTGAGTATTGTTTGATAAACAATACAGAGGCCCTATCTGAGGATAATGCGCAGAGACTGGTTGGTATGGTCTTCTATTATCTTATAGAGGAATGTCCCCATCTCGTTGGATGATCGACTGCTAAGAGACATTGTTGTGCAGGTGAATTGTTATTCTGAGAAGACAACGATACTTGAATGAAGCTTTTGAGTGTGGACACAGAGAACATACTTTCTTTTGTCTTCTACCACCTGCTAGAGAAATATTCACATTACGTATGGAGAAAAGATTATGCTTATGTGTATATCAGAAATCCAGTGAATCATCCAGAGATTAGCCAGCTGATCGAGGAGCTTGTAGAGAAGATTGAATAGCTTCCTGAGTACTTTATTACGTTGCCCTAATAAATTTCATTTTTTCCTCACATGAGAAGAGTAAGAATGGGTGGCAGCAGTAGTACCGACGTGGTGAATGAGATCGACAGACGACCACGATGGGCAAGAAGCCATTGCTGCAACTATCATACTGTGATACTATACCTAATGTGGGTACTTTCTTCTATTTTCATACAATACTGTGTATATTTCATGACTAACTATTCAGCCTTGAAAATTACCAGTGTGTTGAAACATGTGTCGGCTGTTCGCAACTTGAATTAAAAAATACCTATTTTTCACAATTCACTGATTGACATTAATCTTACTTTATTACTGGTGCTGAGCGCATCACCATCCCGTACCCTTAATTCTTACATTTGTTTGTGCCAACATGGGTGCATAGGTTGGTGGGACTAGTGTGATTGCTGCTAGCACATTTTTGATTACAAGAATCAATTTTGGACAGAATTCGAGGGTGATCAAGAGCGCACATATTTCTAGCATCGAATCCACCATTTATCATATTCTGCAATTTTATTAGTATGCAAGGTATTCAAGATTGAGGATATATGATATGAGATGATATGCTATGAATTTATAACTCACCTATACACAAGTGTTTCAAGGCGCGATGAGGCAAGGGAGGGGAAACAGAGGGAGGACAAAGACAACAATCTTAGTAGGTCTAGTGACATTGAGATTGCGCAAGTGCTGGGGAGAGGGGAGTGGAAAGTGCCTGGTTGAGGGGAGAATTGGCAAGTGCCGAACATGAGATAAAAACAACAAGTGGCGCGGTCAGCAAGCGACAAGTGAAAGGGTTAAAGTGCAGACAGCAGATGTCTAATAAGTGAATCTAAGGGGACTGTAGGGTTGCAGATACAGACCAAGGTGTAAGGGTTGCCAGGAGGCAGTGCAGGGGTGTAACTGGGCAGGCAGGGTACTGGGCCCGAATTCAGAGGGTAAGCACGGGGGGAGTGCAGTATCAGACCGGAGATCAGCAGGGGAGAGGAAGAGAGAAGGCAGAAGCAAAGAGGAAGGTCTTGAGGTGCTTCCGGAAATGGATATGGTTCTGCTCAAGTTTCAGAGAGGCAAGGAGGCTTTTCCAGAGGGAGGCGCCAGCCGAAGAAATAGATCTGCCCCCAACTTGTTGCTTAGAGAAGAGACTGACCCTCAAGGAGTTGGAGGTGGGGGGGCGAAGAGCTTGAGTAGGAATATATTTCCGGAGAGAGAGTTGGAGGTATTGTGGTCCCAGGCCCCAGATGGCCTTGTGGACAATGCAGAGGGTCTTGAACTTGATCCTTGCAGCTACTGGGATCCAATGGAGAGATTTCAGGGCTGGAGAGATACAATGCCTGGGCTTGAGGACCAGCCAGAGATTTGCCTGCTGGACAACTTTAAGTTAGTAGGAATAGTGACCCAGGGCTTCATATTCTGGACATTTATTGTTTGGGGCATCCCGAATAACAGGTGCAAGTGGAGTTTTAAAAAACCCAGTTTGATTCCCTATTACATGCTTATCCCCCTGGGTAATGAATACATGATACCCCAGTGATAAAATAGAGGAGGCGTCCTCCAATAATATTGTTCTAAACATATTTGAAGCAAAGTGTAGCATCACCAAATCTGTGTGATTCTCTAAAACAAATTCCACTTGTAGAATATCTGCAGATACAATCGAGCACAACCATGGGATATCATACAGAAGTGATACAACATTTTGTCTGTTCAGAGGGATAGAGCTCTCATTATCAAAACTTCTTTCAAGATATAGCTTTCGTAGCAGAGCAATGTCATAAATGGCTCAATTGCCAGACTTTTTTAAAAATGTAAAACTGTCTGCTATGGTTGCGGGTTTCCCCTCGCGGTCTTCAAAATCAGCCTAACTTGATAACTTTTTTTTTTTTTTTTTTTAATTGATAACTAACTTGATAACTTATGCTCCGTAAAGTCTAAGTTCTTCAACTGCCTCTCCAAAAAAGGGAGGCAATTTGTCGGAAATAAACCAACAACCAATGGGAGATTCTTCTTTGCTTGAAGCAGTTGTGGAGGAACTGAGAAATGAGCAATTTCTGGGTCCATCTATTGAGATATTTTGTATCGATAATCTTGACACAGATACGAGGGTACCTCTTCAAAATTGCCCGGTTCTCGTGTTGTCACAGGACTCGCTTGTCGCAATTTCCCTCACTCTAAGCCTTGGAGAGCTCAAAAATATTTGAGCCATCAGCCTTCTCATTTCAACCGTCATCGCCACCTAGAGTTACTCCCAAATCAATGCCAGATTTTACCACTGCCATTCAACACTCTTCATCTGCATTATATGCCCTACATTTACCTTGACTGCTTTAGCAAAGCTTTATGAAATACCATATGAATTTGAAATGCATTTCCCCGAGGCCGGTAATGCCTTGAAAGGGGGAAATCTCTGGCTGGTTTGATCTTGCAATCCATACATTTCTTGTCAAAGGTTATTATTTTGACTTTGATTCTCGCTATCACCCCATAAGAACATGTGCTTCACTTTTGGATCCGAATGCGCATCCACATTTGAATTTATAATGGGGCAGGACGTAGCTGGTATGATAAGCTATGATTTCGCTTGGTCAAGCCCATCCACAAGGCCAAAATCAATCAGGGCCACAAGCAAAATTGGAAGCAACGGACGTAACATCCATGTGCGCTATAAGTGTGCACCTTTTTGCTGCCAACGTCAACATTTCAGAGCGTTGAGGAGGGGTTACATTGCCTGCAGCCGCAATTGCATTTGGTGAAGAATTAGCAAAAGTCCAGGCCACTAATACATTGGTGCTCCCATATTCTGAACTTGCATCGGATCTTGGTGATGACTCAAATGCTTCACTTGAGTGCACCGTGAGAATGCTTAAATTAGGATCCAATTGATCTGGAGCATGAGTGATATTCAAAAAGTGTTTTATGGCGTTTTTTCCATCCACTGGTTTTTTTCATCGCCTTTGAAGATTTCTTTATTTTTCTTTGGAATCGCCATCTCAGTTTGTGCGTTTTCCACATTTGACTGTAGGTTACAAACATGCAAAGATGTGGGATGTGTCAGAGCCGAAAGTTCATTGTTGGAAGTCAAAGCCATCTTAAGGCATCCAAGGAATTTGTGAAACCCTTTATTTATGGGCGTTGAATTTTTCTTTTGTTTTTTTGTCTTTTGTTTCAGGAAGAGCATTTTTCAATAATACAGGTCTTTCCCTGATACAGGTGACTTTGTCGACTGCAACTGTCACAGAATTACGTGGACTAGGCACTAGTGCACATGAGTTTGTCACTTCTATTCCCTTTTTAAATGTATATGTTATTGCTCACATGTTAGGCACTTATACAGGAAGCAAACACTGTTTCAAAGCACCCACAGGGCAACAGGGAGGGGACAGGGGATGATAGACAATGTAATTACAACAATGTTAAATAATTAATACAACAATATAAGAAGAGACAATGGGGAGGGGAAGACAAAGCTACTATGCCCTGTGAGTGTTCAGAACGTGCAAGTGTAGAGGGGAGAGGGTAAGGGACAGGTGCTGTAGTGCTCATGGAGCGCAGCAGATGAAGTGCTATGAAAAAGGTAATTGCTGACCGCCAGTGGTGGAGGGTGAGCCTAGGCAAGTGCAGAGGGTGGACATCAGCTGGGATTATAAGATGTGAGGGTTTGGGGCCCTGAGAATGCATATTTCACAATTGACTCTTGTTGCACACCAGTTGAAGTATCCAGCTTCTCAATATTACCATTCACATGTATGGCGTGTTAAAGGGGAAGTGCGCTCAACAATGTTATTGTCCCGATCGTTCGGCCATGTATTTTAAAGCATACTGTAAGCGATCTTAAAAAAATGTCCTATGCATCTTACCTTAGTTGTCCTCACTTTTACACACGTGAAAACAACAGGTTTGGCGCGGCCATCTTGTGCTAATCTTATCCATTGAGGCATCGCACTAACTTCAAGGGCGCTCGTGGCAAGAATGCAGATCGCTGCCCCGGAAGCTGATATCACTAGATGCGTACAGCCCTTTTCACAACGCCAATGCGCGTCTCGTGTCAACGTTCTCTGTGTGCAAGCCATTGACGTGTCTCCATGGAAATGGCAGGATGCCTCTTTCCTCAACAAGTATAAACAAACCCCTTCTCATCAGACAACATCCAAGATCAGAGTTGCTTTTTATATCGTTTCACTGTATGTCTTTTTGGATCGCCTGTGAGTGGTTTCAGCTCTGTTCAGATATCTTCGTAGTACAAAGTCCCTGCAAACAGATACTTACAACTAGCAGAACTGGTTTCAATTGTTATTGCATTTTATTTAAAAATATGTCGTGTAATGTCAACAATACAGCCCTACCCAGTACGAGCCTGAATATTCCGAGGAGGAAACAATATTTCTCTGTGGCCCAAACCGTTATGGATTTGAAGTGGGAGAATGGAAGAACAGGCTCCCGCCCTTCCCCTCTCGCGCTTGGCCTAGAGGATCACGGCCTAGACACCCGCCACGAGAGGAGTTTGCCTATCTACAAGACGACCAAATACCCTGGTACAGGAACATACGGATGTGCCCACCTACCTGCCCAACAGCCTGCCCTGTCCATGCCGACACCTGCGGCATGGATCAACTCGACTAAACCTACACGTCGTTAGAGATGCCATGACGACCTAGCCAACGGTCAGCACACCTGTGCAAACATGCACACCGGACACTCCCACACCAATCCACACGAAGAACACACTCAGTGCTATGACGTAGGCGACAGACATACCCACTGACGTGCATCTTTATTATTTTCCACATAGGCTCTCAAAATGCAGAAACGCAAGACGCATAATGAATTTATCTAAAAAGGCTTGCTCACGCTTCTTCTAAGAACCATGTACCATAATGAAGAATATAACGGAGACACGATACTGAGGATAGAGCAATATGATACCATAACCTAAAGCGCTCTGCATCAAACGGTTCCACCTATGCACCAGGCCCAAGTAGGCCGCAAGCAAAAGCTTCAATGAACATTGAATGAGCAAGAGCTCGGTTGCTGACCCTGCAGAATGAGCCCAGCGAAGGCACACCGCCAAGGGCACGATGTTGCAATCCCGCACGCCGCAAGCCGACGCCAAGGTCGCACCTGCAAAATAAACCAGGCACACAGTGGGAAAAACAATATTAATTGTGCTGAAGTTTGCCTCAAACACGGTCCCACCTCACGTGACAAAGCCAAACCTGACAGGATGCCAAGCCCAGGAGGAAGGAGACGCCTGAATCCCACGTTTCAAGACACATGCAGATACAATTAAAAGACTCATTGGACATCTGCAGCAGTGGGAGTAGTCGACCTCCCAACATATGAATAAATCCTCACATTGTTTACACCTACCCATAGTAAAACATAGTTGCAAATGACAGGTGCACCGCGAGCTGGGAACAGCGATAGTCTCAGACTGGGAGGCTCGCGAGCAGACCAATCAGAACATGGGGCTCTTATCACTGACGCCATTAACATTGACCAATCCTCAGAGGTCTTCATGTAACAATTTTCATGTATCAAATTGAAGGGACAGCCCAAGTATACCACCTGACTAACCCTCAACCACTAACACCGTTCTCTATATGTATGCTATACTAACCCTACCACTCGAGTAACCAATCCAGAGTGGAAATAGGTTTTTTGCTAAACTTTCTAAGGTGACGCAAGTAGCGCGTCATACTAAGGTAAAAAGGGCCTGCGAGCCCCACGATTGTGTGTGTGTCAGGACGGACGCGTACGATCCTTGACCCATCCCTGCCGTTTTGTCTAATAAACAGCAGAGTCACCTTGCTTCTTGCGTGTGTCTCATACTCTATCTCTTTTGGGATATACGGGAGGAGTTGGGGCCTCCCTGCCCGGAGGTCTACGGACGGCCCGGCCGACCCCGGCAGAATTTCCCCCCGACAGATTGAATGGGTGTTTACTTTTGAAATGTCTCAAGACTTCAAAGCCCAAATTCATTTTTCCATGAAGTAACTTTTGTAAGGGCAACTCAGACATAGAATTTAGGATGCATTTTCAAGTAAGGGTGGTACACTTATCAGGTTCATTCAATTACAGTATGTATGTTTCTCTTCCACAGGTGGTACAGGCTGGTGGCCTACTGTTTGTTTACATGGTGGCTTTATGGGAGGCTTGGAATCCGCGTTTGACAAGCAATACCCACCTGTGTCGTTGGAGCCATTCATGCCAAATTCCCCAGTGACAACTTGTAGTTTGTTTGTGCCATCAACATCACCAAACTAAGTAAAATCCAAATGAGCATATATGAGTAGTTGTTTAAATTTTCAGTGAATCATGAACACACTCACCCATCTATGAGCGACATGAAAAAAGGTTGGTGTGCTTTTGCGCTCACCTCATCTGCAACAATCCATCCACCCTCCATTATACCCCACTCCAGTACTGTGTGGGTGGGAACAGCCAACGTGCCAAACACCATGTAGACTTCAAAAGGGATCTTCTGCCCCATGACCATTGTTCACATGGCCTCCCCAGACCCGGGTCTCCAGACTCCCCTCTTCAAGACCCCGCCACTGTAATGCACATAGGTTTGTCTCCCTTCAGCAGTGTTCTGGGCCTTTTGCGCTCACCTCATGTCCATCCATCCCCCCTACAGTATCAATGGCATGTCGCACCAGTGGCCATGCATTCGCAAGGAGGCTGGGAGGATGGGAACGCTCAAGGTGTCAAATGCCATGTACACTTCAAGAGGGATCTTCTGCACGGTGACCATTGTTCACATGGCCTCCCCAGACCCAGTGTCTCCAGACTCCCCTCTTCAAGACCCCCACCCCTGTAATCCACATAAGTGTGTCTCCCTTCAGCAGTGTTCCGGGCTTTTTTGCACTCGCCTCATGACCATCCATTCCCCCTCCAGTATCAATGGCAGTTCACACCTGTCGCCATGCTGTGGCATATTTTCGAGCATTGGATCTGTGTACAAATCTAATACTACTTTAACTTTTCCCTTGTACTACTTTCTGACAATGTGTTGAAAATGAAGGAGCAAGATTCTGCATCAATTACTTTACCGGATTCAACATCAAGCTCACTCGCCTATCAAGTAATTGTATTGTACTTGTCCTTTAAGAGAATGTGTTATGCTCGGAATGTTTATGTATAGTATCGGTTATGTACCATTGTCTGCATCTCATTGTTTCAGTTCCATTTCGCTGTTTTCATCCGTACTTAAAAAAGTACTGTGTTATAGGGAGATAGTGGAACTTCGACTACAATCACTTCCTCCTTTGCAACATGTCCAGAGTATGAGGTATGCGTACTTACAGTCCCATTGCAAGAATGAAAGTAAATCCTACAAAGGATATTATTTGAGACTGAAATGCATGTAACCTTGCACTGTTTCAAACATTCATGATCTTGGTTCTAACGTTACACTTCCTCCGTAATGCAAAATAGATTAAAAAACAAACATCGCAAAGCAAACTACTTTTGAGGGCGACATTACAATCAGTATATTTTGCATGGCGATCTCAGATAAAGTACATGTGTCATCTCGGAAGGTTATCAAGTGAAATCTGAAATGTGTATTATAACCAAATCACGGACACTCTTTTTGAGGGTATGTTCATGACAATGTTCTATTAGTGTTACGACAACAAACCTTATAGTATACGGTTCTAAATCTTTTCCTACACTTTGTGTGTAAGCGCTCTGTGCGATGAAAGATTTTAATTTCCAGTATGATTGAATGTACTGGAATGTACCCAAGGTGTGGAATTATAAGAGGAGGCACATGAACCAGAGGTGAATATAACCTAATATTCAACATAATTGGACATCACATTGCATTTGGAATACATTTTTATGTTGTAATGTTTTCACGTCACTCAAGTTGGTTCTGCTGGTCGATATGTACATATGTTTGTTTGTGAGCAAATGAAATGGTAACTATGGAAATTTCGCCTGTAATTGTACACTTCTTTATTGTAAATATGTGTCATGAAACACCCATGGAGCCTGTGGAAGAGATGGAAACAATGGAAGAAGGACTGAGCTCCTCCTTTACCTGGACGTTGCGTTCTAGCCTTGCTGGAACAGAGGCTATAATTAACTGTCAGGTGTGGCAACCGGTGTGTTGCAACTGATTTCTTTCCAAACGCTAGTTGACAGTGCTCCTGTCTCGTGCTACTCCTTGGTTTTCTTCCCATTTGCCTTTCCATTGTTTGTCTGCCTGCCTTTTATCAAACATTTTGCCACCACGCTTCCTGTGGGGAATATTTCTTCTTTAATATGGACCTTTCCCTGCCCGCATTTTCTTGTTATACTCCCAGCGTGTGTGTTTGTTATTTTGCTGGAGTCAGCAGACAGCTGCGTTCGCTCTGGGGCTTTTTTTTTACTCAGCGAGCGGGGACTTGCTATCTGCAGTTCTTTTCAACACACGCTTTCCCAAGCAGCTGTCACTTCCACTCGTGCCCCCCTGAGTTGTGTGCCTCCTCTGACCTGTTTAACCCCTCCTTCTGTTTATTTTACTTAACCTTGCTCACGGAGTTCTTGGAATCTTTTCCAAAGCTTAGACATTTGACCCAAGTGCATTCTGGTAAATGTAGTACTCTAAAGAAGTGGGATTCCAAGAAGGATTGAGAATTCCCATTCGCTGAGTAGTATTCCAAGAAGGATTGCGAATACTTATTTGAACAGAACAACGCACCTTAAACTTCCCAGGGTTTTTCTGCTGCGGCTTTTCCCTGGTTTGGGGTGGGCTCCCCGGAGTCCCCGCTGCCGGGCATATAGCCTTACTGGCAAAGTGGCCTCTGGGGGAGCTCGGCCCTATCTCTTCAAACAAAAGGGCAAGACGGTGAAAAAGAAGAACCCAAGAGCCTGGAGAGAGAAACCTGTGGAGACTTCTTCAGACGAGCCTTCGGAAGCCAACTCAGAAACCACAGGTGAGGAGTGGGAGAGGAATACGGGTACAATTGTAGACACTGAACAGCAGGAACCTGAGAGATTGCAACGCCCAGAAAACATGGCAAGCCTTG
Organism: Ambystoma mexicanum; assembly: GCF_040938575.1. Classification (NCBI taxonomy): domain Eukaryota; kingdom Metazoa; phylum Chordata; class Amphibia; order Caudata; family Ambystomatidae; genus Ambystoma; species Ambystoma mexicanum. The sequence goes on from NC_090926.1 coordinate 1,106,250,284, forward strand.
AGCAATACCAGGAATTGGTTAATGCTATTCAAGCCCTCACAGTGGAAGTACAATCACTAAGAGCCGATAATACAGCTCTGCGACAACAGGTACAACAGAGAGAAGATAACCGAGGAGATCTACCTCCCATTGCATTACCTTGTGGCAAGTTTGACGGCAATCCCCGAAGAATGAAGGAATTCTTGGATGCCTGTTTGGTACACTATACCTTTCGCCCGAAAACATATGAACTGGATAGGGCCAAGGTGGGATTTTTGATTTCTAACTTAGTGGGGAATGCGTTGGCATGGGCTACTCCACTAGTTACCAACTCTGACCCAGCCCTTAATGATTATAGTAACTTTGTTCAATGCTTCCGAGATAGGTTTGAAAGACCCGAAGTTTTGTACTCTACTTTTGAGACTTTATTAGACATACGCCAAGGACCAGCTGATGTTCAAACCTATGTTACCAATTTCCAGAAGGTTGCTACAGAAGCAGGTTGGCCTGAGACGGCACAGCAAGCCATATTCCGTCGCGGTTTACATGACGATATCAAAGATGAATTAGCTCGTGTCGCCAGACCTTCTACTTTTCAGGAACTAGTCTCCTTAGTTCTGCAAATTGAGTTCCGCATGGCCGAAATGAAGGCAGAAAGGAAGAGACCCAGACTTACTGTACCCATTCCTCACCACCCTCCCTTACCTGAAAAATGGTCTGCAGATGAACCTATGCAGATTGGTATGGCCCGAGGCCCCCTCACCGCTAGCGAAAGAAAGAGGCGTAAGGATCTAGGCCTGTGTATGTACTGTGGATCCGATACACATTTATTACGAGATTGTCCTGGAGTTCCACCTAGGAGACAGGGAAACGACAAACCCCGACCTTGAACAGGGAAAAGGGAGGGGTTTCGACAGTGAATCCCTGTGAAACTATTCAGCCAGCTATGATCAATAATGGCAGCCTGATGGTCATTAAGATCCACTTAGACTGGAAACAGGAAGGCCCGGTGGAATGTTTGGCAATGCTGGATTGCGGTGCCGCGGGCAATTTCATTGACGACAAAAGGGCAACGGAACATAAAATCCCCAGGCGCCAAAAGATACGCCCAATACCCGTGGAAGGGGTTGACGGCACACCTCTAACTTCGGGTCCAATTGTTCATGAAACCCAGGAATTAAGAATCAGGATGGCGGCTCATCAAGAATACATGACTTTCGATTTAATACGTGCAGCTCATTTCCCGGTTATACTGGGAATCCCCTGGCTCAGACAGCACAACCCTTGTATTGATTGGAAACTGAACACAATAGGATTCCAGTCTCAATATTGCGAGCAGAATTGTTTAGTACCGGTGGAAACACCTCCTCTGATACACGCGTCCCTTCAAGATACTTCCTGCAGTGTCAACACAGTACCGATACAATATCAGGAATTCTCTGATGTGTTTGCAGACACTCAACCACGAAGCCTTCCGCCCCATCGGAAGGAGGACTGTAAGATTGATCTTGTGCCGGATGCAGTAGTGCCATTTGGTAGGATGTTCCCGCTTTCCTTACCTGAAAAGGAAGCACTTAAAGAATATTTGGCAACCAATTTACAAAATGGCCTCATCAGAGAGTCATCCTCTTCAGCCGGAGCTTCTCTTTTTTTTATTTCCAAGAAGGGAACCACAGAACTCAGACCCTGTATTGATTTCAGGGGCTTAAACAGCCTTACAATACGGGATAGATATCCCATGCCCTTGATGAAAGACATCATAGAGGCTGTCCAAGGGGCTTGTGTATTCACAAAGCTTGATCTCCGAGGAGCCTATCATCTTCTAAGAGTTCGTGAAGGAGACGAATGGAAGACGGCATTTAGGACTCCTCTCGGCCACTATGAATACAGGGTCATGCCGTTTGGGCTGGTCAACGCTCCTGCACAGTTCCAGCGTTTTATGGATAAGATCTTTGCTGATATGCTTTATAATACAGTAGTGATTTATCTAGATGACATACTTGTTTATTCAACTTCCCTAACAGAACATTGTCATCATGTTAAGGAAGTTTTACGACGACTGCGACAACACAGTCTGCTAGCCAAGCCAGAGAAATGCGTTTTTGAGACAACCACAGTTCCTTACCTTGGGTTTATCCTTTCAGCTGACAAGGTGCAAATGGATCCCGCCAAGACTAAGGCCATCTCACATTGGCCTGTACCCACTTGTGTCAAGGACATACAGAGATTTCTGGGACTCTCAAACTTTTATAGAAAATTCATCCCAAATTTCTCCGACATAGTGCTCCCGATCACAAACCTACTCAAGAAAGGGGTTAAGTGTGTATGGGATCTGAAGGCAGAGCAGGCTTTCAGACAACTTAAAGAAGCATTTGTTTCAGCCCCTATTCTTAGACAACCAGACCAATCCCAGCCTTTCATAGTCGAAACCGACGCTTCAGGTGGCGCAATAGGAGCAGCTCTGTTGCAGCAAAAAGAGGACGGGTTGGAACATCCCATCGCATATTTTTCTAGAACACTCAGTTCCAGCGAACGGAATTATTCTGTACTTGAAAAAGAGCTTTTGGCTATAAGACAAGCCTGTGAAGAATGGAGGCATCTGCTTCAAGGAGCCGTTTACCCGTTCCAAGTACGTACCGATCATCGGAACCTAAAGGTCCTTCAGCAGATGGAGTGTCGAAATTCTAGACATGCAAGATGGGCTTACTTCTTTTCCCAGTTCGATTTTGAAATCACTTATTTGCCAGGAAAGGACAACCAATTGGCGAATGCATTATCCCGAAGCATGGGAGAAGATACAGAGGGATTTCAAGGCCATGAAATCTTGCTTGCAGGGAAAAGATTCATTAACACAGTAAATTCCTTCCTCCAACAAGTACAAATAGCTCAAAGGGAGCAAAGACAGCATACCAATCTAAGATTACTATACAAGGGTGACTACCTCTTCAAAGACAAATCCTTATATCTACCAACTCAGGAGTTACATGATCTTGCAATATCATGCTGTCACAACCTTTTCCGCCGATGGACATAAAAGACAGAAAGCTACCTTGGAACAGACTTCTCGTCATTTGTGGTGGCCTACAATCACCAAGGATGTTAAAAAGTATGTCATCACCTGCCCTACGTGTGCCCAAAACAAATATCCATACTGCAAGCCCTTGGGTCTGCTACAACAAGACCTTCCACCGGCAGGTCCCTGGCAACACATTTCAACTGACTTCATAGTAGATTTACCCATTTCTCAAGGATACTCTGCTATCATGGTTACGGTGGACTCCTTCAGTAAGCTGGCTCATTTTTCACCACTCAAGGGAACACCAACGGCTTCTACTACAGCCGAGGTATTTTTAAGAGATGTGGTTAGGTTACACGGACTTCCTAACACTATAGTCTCTGACAGAGGCACACAATTTACATCCAAATTCTGGGCAAGTCTGTGTAAATTGTTGGAGATAAGAAGATCCCTGTCCTCAGGATTCCACCCAGAGAGCAATGGACAGACCGAACGCCTAAATGCCACTTTGGAGCAATACATCAGATGCTTCTGTAATCAAGAACAGAATGACTGGTATCATCTTCTACCCCTGGCTGAATTTTCATATAATAACACAAGACATTCAACCATAGGTATGAGTCCATTCCATTGTACCTATGGATACAATCCAAAACACATACCACTGTTCGGACATGTCTCATCTAATGTTCCATCTGTGGAAACACTTCTGAACAATCTACGGAACCGACAAAAAGAAGCCCAGACCAATCTACAAAAGGCTCGTGAAGACTACAAGAGATGGGCTGACCAAAAGCGAAGACCTAACCCCAAATGGGAAATTGGTACGATGGTATGGCTGTCGACTAAGTTTCTACCAAGGTGGGTACATCATGGCAAGTTCTCACCTAGATTCATTGGACCTTTTAAGATAACGGCGAAGATAAACCCAGTCGCCTTTCGTTTAGCTCTACCACCCAAACTGGGGAGAATCCATCCAGTATTCCACACATCTTTACTGAAGGCATATATACCAGATCCTCATGCTAGAAAGATGAAGAAGGCGAATTACCAGCCCCTTGATGTGGATAAGGAATATGAAGTCTCTAGATTGCTCGATTCCAGATACAAGAAGGGTACATTACAGTACTTAGTGTTGTGGAAAGGATACCCCATGTCAGAAAGCTCCTGGGAACTGATTCGCAACATATCAGCACCCAGACTCATACAAAGATTCCATTGGATGTATCCGGGTAAACCTGGAGGAAGGCCTTTGAGAAGGGGTCATACTGTCATGAAACACCCATGGAGCCTGTGGAAGAGATGGAAACAATGGAAGAAGGACTGAGCTCCTCCTTTACCTGGACGTTGCGTTCTAGCCTCGCTGGAACAGAGGCTATAATTAACTGTCAGGTGTGGCAACCGGTGCGTTGCAACTGATTTCTTTCCAAACGCTAGTTGACAGTGCTCCTGTCTCGTGCTACTCCTTGTTTTTCTTCCCATTTGCCTTTCCATTGTTTGTCTGCCTGCCTTTTATCAAACATTTTGCCACCACGCTTCCTGTGGGGAATATTTCTTCTTTAATATGGACCTTTCCCTGCCCGCATTTTCTTGTTAATCTCCCAGCGTGTGTGTTTGTTATTTTGCTGGAGTCAGCAGACAGCTGCGTTCGCTCTGGGGCTTTTTTTTTACTCAGCGAGCGGCATCTGCTATCTGCAGTTCTTTTCAACACACGCTTTCCCAAGCAGCTGTCACTTCCACTCGTGCCCCCCTGAGTTGTGTGCTTCCTCTGACCTGTGTAACCCCTCCTTCTGTTTATTTTACTTAACCTTGCTCACGGAGTTCTTGGAATCTTTTCCAAAGCTTAGACATTGCACCCAAGTGCATTCTGGTAAATGTAGTACTCTAAAGAAGTGGGATTCCAAGAAGGATTGAGAATTACCCATTCGCTGAGTAGTATTCCAAGAAGGATTGCGAATACTTATTTGAACAGAACAACGCACCTGAAACTTCCCAGGGTTTTTCTGCTGCGGCTTTTCCCTGGTTTAGGGTGGGCTCCCCGGAGTCCCCGCTGCCGGGCATATAGCCTTACTGGCAAAGTGGCCTCTGGGGGAGCTCGGCCCTATCTCTTCAAACAAAAGGGCAAGACGGTGAAAAAGAAGAACCCAAGAGCCTGGAGAGAGAAACCTGTGGAGACTTCTTCAGACGAGCCTTCGGAAGCCAACTCAGAAACCACAGGTGAGGAGTGGGAGAGGAATACGGGTACAATTGTAGACACTGAACAGCAGGAACCTGAGAATATGTTTATTATTTATTGCTCTTGCTCAATGTCCAGTGATAATCCCTGTAATATATAAGTAATGTATTATGTATATATGCAAGCCTGTAATGTTTATATGTAACTGTGCAACTTTAAGAAATGTGCCCAGATGCCTCGGGGTATGGTGCGCTTTACAAATTAACAAAATACAAATACAAATTAAACCTTATACAAAAACACCATAATTTTCAGCTTGATGGTGTGGTGGGCAAAGAGAAGCCAACGGTTTCGAAGCAAATTAAGAAAACAGGGGTAAAGAACGAACAAGTTTGTATTGGAGAAGCTTTTAGTTAGATGTTTTATTCATATTAGGTTTTTAGTTTTAAAATGGTATATGCTGTATGTGTGCTATACATTGAGCATGTTTTTCTACACATCTGTTAGAGGCCCAGAGGAAGAAAAGTATAAAGACAGACAACAAATGAAACCAAATATGTCGCTTGCCAAACAGATTTCACAATGGAGCCACTACTATTTGAGGCACAGCGTGGTCCAGTCAATAAGCAGACTTGTGATGCTTATGTCCAGTGGATGGAAACTGAATGGAATCTCATTGACGAACCGTACAAAGTGTCCATGGACAATTGCTACCATGTGGCAACTTGAGAAGTTGATACTGAATACAATGAAGATGCATTGCAATTGCTCGCAGACCCCTTGACACGATCTAAATACACCCTGTTTCCTGTTTCTCCAATTCATGGGCAAATATCATAACCTGAACTAATAGAGACTGAAGCTTCAATGCAATTGACTGAGGAATTTGCTCAAGATCTCGACTTGAGTTTGCCTAGTTTGGGGGATGTGTCCACCACATTCGAGTCACAAAACACATTCATGCCAGATGATTAGCTATTAAAAGAGCAAATGAGCAAAAATACATTGTGTTCTACAGCCGCCTACTAGAGATTGTGCAAATGCTGAAATGTGTCCATACATTAAGAGGGAAGATATGCGGGGAGCCATTGGTGAATATTTCTCGTGTATTACAAGGCATTAACATGAAAATCCATGCCAGTTGTGTACACCACCATAATACATTTTTATGGTCTGCTCAACCGATGATGGGCAAAATGCCTGCCAGAATCTACTATGTTCAGCAGCTTTACTTTTCAGCGGGTCGACTTTGGGTAAGATTTCCAGTTTCTGTCAATTTGTGGGAGTTGAATTCCTTGCGAAAACCCAGTACTACAAATTTCAAAGGGAATTCTTATTCCCCACTATTAGTCAAACCTGGAAAATTGAACAGATGTCAATGGAATGTACATTCTCTGGCAAACGTTTCAGGTTAGCTGACAGCGGACAGTGTGACAGTCCCAGATTTTCCACAAAGTACTGCACATACCACTTTGAAGACTTGGAAAGTAAAAAAATAGCGAGTTTGGTGATCGTGCAGGTGTCTGAATGTACATCTTCTGTGGTCATAGAGAAACATGGTTTCATCAAATCCGTCAACCATCTTGAATCCAGCGGAATGCAAATAGACCTGATAGCCACTAACAGGCACGTTTCAATAGCTAAGGCCAAGCAAGAGCAGTTTCCACACATTCGGCATCAATTTGATGTATGGCACGTTGCCAAATCAGTCAATAAAATAATTAAAGCTGCTGGTAGAAAAAAGTGTTCAGAAAATATTTTAAAATGGTGTCAGTCTATCAGCAAATGGAAGGAAAAGGTGGGCACTACCTTGTAGTATATGTTAATCCACTAATATGTAAAGAGTTGTAAAAATTCCAAATGTTTTAGCCTGGGGCTACCAGTTATAAAGAGGTCCTATGGCATAACGACCGAATAAACAACAGGAAAGAAAATAGAGTTGATCCACTCTATTAAACCTGGTGCTCTCAGTTGGCCCTGAGCAGGGCTGCACTGTTAAATACACAAGTTTTTTTAAATATTCAACAAAATTAATCTCATATATCTTCCTGACAATTTTTTGGTTTTCCAAAGAAATGTTTAATCACATCTCTTTATATTTGTTTTGTTGAATATTCATGTTTGATATTCAATGAGGTCAGGCCAAAAATGGCTAGGGTATCATGTATAATAGCCAATGCATTTCGGTTTAAAAAAAACCTTCATCAGGGCGGTCCATAATATGTTGTTGTAATAATCCCAACAATTCTGTTCATACAACATCAAGTAAATATCCACAATATGATTTAGAATGAATGAACAGAGCTTACCTTGCTATTCTGAGAACGCCGTATCTAAACGCTGTCAGGGGCGCGAGCGTGAATGACAGCAAGAGATTTTATACGTTGCCATGGTGACCTCAAGGCATTGTGCCGTAGCACGTACGCCTTGGGTCCCACCTCCATGAAGACACGGGAGGCGGGACTATCACCATGGCAGCAAGTAAACATTCAAAATGAAACTAAAGCAGGGAAAACTCCAGCCGAGCCTGCACAGGCTACGCACTGGTGCTCTATTATTAAAGGCTACCCACAAACGTGGTGTACGTGGTTCTTTAAAAATAACAAATATGATAGGTAAATTAACTTGAGCGGCTAATTGACGTAAGAGAAGGCCAGTGCCCAAACGAAGAGCGACGCCCTCCATTTCTGCATCAACCCGGTCTCCCTCGTGTTCAAACCAAGACAGAACGTCACAGTAGAGTGATATTCCAAACATATAGTTTTGCAAGTGGCGAAAAGTAAGAGGCAAAAGGTGTAAGGTATAAAAATTACATCCATAACTACACTCATGTAACTATCCAGTACAATTCTCATGACGAGCTATGGCACCCTTTTTGGATTGGATATGAATGTTATGATAATGATTTAGAAAATATAATTAGTCACTGATGTACCTATTACCATAAGCTGTTGTATTATGCTGATAGATCTGTTTCAGTGAATGATTGTAGTAGAGGACTTTGAACTCTAAAAAGTTTGCGCTTTGATACATTTACTTGTGAGATTGACCTCAAGTACGCCTTGATAGGCCGCTTACTTGGTGGTTTACAGTACTGTCTACATTGCTGATAGTGATCACCATAGCTCGCCATGAGAATTGTACTGGATAGTTACATGAGTGTAGGTATGGATGTCATTTTTATACCTTACACCTTTTGCCTCTTACTTTTCGCCACTTGCAAAACTATATGTTTGGAATATCACTCTACTGTGAAGTTTTGTCTTGGTTTGAACGTGAGGGAGACCGGGTTGATGCAGAAATGGAGGGTGTCGCCCTTCGTTTGGGCACTGGCCTTCTCTTACGTCAATTAGCCGCTCGAGTTGATTTACCTATCATTTTTGTTATTTTTAGAGAACCACGTACACCACGTTTGTGGGTAGCCTTTAATGATAGAGCTACAGTGCGTAGCCTGTGCAGGCTCGGCTGGAGTTTTTCCCGCTTTAGTTTAATCTTGAATGTTTACTTGCTGCCATGGTGATAGTCCTGCCTCCCGTGTCTTCATGGTGGTGGGACACAAGGTGTACGTGCTACGGCACGACGCCTTGAGGTCACCATGTCAACGTATAAAATCTCTTGCAGTCATTCGCGCTCGCGCCCATGCGAACTCGACAGCGTTTAGATACGGCGTTCTCAGAATAGCAAGGTAAGCTCTGTTCATTCAGTCCCTTTGATATTAGTGCAAGTTTTGACTGCCACTGATTAGTTTTCTCTGTGGCATTAACAGGAGCACAATCTCCAGCTTTATCGTTCTCCATGTGAGTTGAGGAATTATATGAATCATAAGGTACATTCATTCTTTACGATCCTATACACATGGCTAAACTAATTGAGTTAAGGTTACTGACACTTGTTTTCTTTTTTCTAAACATGTTGGGACATCTTGGTGCACTTTTGAAATGGTATGTGTATTTTCTCAAATTATGCATTTTTCTAAATCATATTGTGGCTATTTACTTGGTGTTGTATGAACAGAATTGTTGGGATTATTACAACAACATATTATGTACCGGCCTGATGAAGGTTTTTTTAAACCGAAATGCATTGGCTATTATACATGATACCCTAGCCATTTTTGGCCTGACCTCATTGAATATGAAACATGAGTATTCGACAAAAGAAATATAAAGAAATATGATTAAACATTTCTTTGGAAAAACAAAATATTGTCACGAAGATATATGAGATTAATTTTGTTGTATATTTAAAAAAAACTCATGTATTTAACAGTGCAGCCCTGCTCAGGGCCAACTGAGAGCACCAGTTTTAATAGAGTGGATCAACTCTATTTTCTTTCCTGTTGTCAGTCTATCAGCAACCATCTTTGGTGGAGCTTCAAAACTGCTGATGGATCTGTAGAAATTCTACTTGAAAAACGACATTCATTGATGCACCATTGTTCCAACATACAGTCATGGACAGAAAACCAACATTTCCATGAATGTGCACATGGACCTTTATCGAAGGAGCAGGAATACAAGAAGAAGTGGTTGCTGCCATGTTCCCCTCAACACAAAGCACTTGTGAAGATTGTGTATGATAAAACGCTTTCAGGACTCACAGAATTATGTCATACCAGAGATTTGGAGGTGTCCCATAATATGTGCCTGAAGTACAGGCCCAAATAGTTGCATTTTGGCATAGACGGTATGGAAGCCAGAACAAGACTAACTGTAATTGTGCACAATGAGACTGTTGGGAGGGATCAAGCAAAAACTGCCGGAACCTTTGGGATGCTTCGTAACCTCATGGCCTTTACAAAACGAGGCAAATAATGGGTGGCCAAGCCAATATTCTAGGAAATGGAATTCAAATTTGTGAAAGATTTGACATTGAATGTGTTGGCCATGCATACTACTGGAATTGATCCTGATTTTGTTCCTAGGACACATACAATGCCACAAAACATTGCAAATGAGCCCTGTACACCCAAACCGAACTAGTTGAAAGGTTGACTTCCAGATTTAAATGATTTGTAGCTGTCTTCATAATCTGCTCTCAATAACATTGTCAATATGTTCCCCAATGTTTGGACATTGTACATAAACAATCGAATAATATTACACTTGCAATTTCAATGCTATAAAAAGTATTAAAAAGTATTTAATTATGCATATTTAATCGGGTGTATGATTCATTAATGTATATCTTTTAGCTTCCCTTCATTTATATTACTGGTCCTCGATTGATAAGATACATGTCAGTGGTTGCTATTGGTAGTATATGTCAGAAGAGAATTGATCTAGCACATCGGTGCTGCACTGCCCATTTGGGTGGCAGAAATACTGATATGCAAATTGATATTTGCTATCAGTCAAAGGTACACTGAGGCTTGTTGTCTGTCAAACTCTCTGCTAGACCCAAACCACATCCACACATGCAGTGCATGGCACTGGCGTTAATGGCTTATGGTGGGTAAGATGTTCATAGTAATGATAAATCGCCTGACTTGTGTCAACCCCATAACTTCCATAACTTTTTGCTTTACTGGCGTGTTATTTTTTCTTACACCTCGTTGAGTGGGCACCTTTTTACACACTCAGAGTTTTTTTGTCTTTTGATGGGTGTGATTTTTTGGGCCCTCCATAGCTCTACATAGCTCTTCATAGCATCCATATTGTCTTTTCAAATGTATCCTCTTTGGCATTTTTTTGGGAATAAGTCCCTGTTGTTGTTAGGTTGCCCAATGTGCATCAGGTATCTTTCGATCCCTTTTGGTAATAGTTATTATGCGCTTTCTCATTTTAAATTAACAGAACACGGTAAAACTTACCAGTAATGGCAGGTGGGAGTAATTTGTTGAACAGTTCAAATGATGTGAAAGGCCCACCAAGACTTCACTAGAGGATTCAAACTGTCCTCACCTCACCAGAAATCATGTTCCCACCTTTCTGCTAAGTATATAGAAGTTTAGTTTAGTTACCTTTGGGATGTTAGGCTACTCTCGAGATTATATATAAGGTTATTTTGCTTGCTTGTGAATTGGTTGTGCCTCTTCCACAAAAGTAATGTTGTTGGTTTGACTTTATAATTCCTGTAAGGATAACTGTATAACTGGATTTTGCTTCCCCTGACATGCTGTTAGCCTGTGCAGATAAAGCCTGCCTTAGGCTTTGCCGACATAACTTTGGGTCATTCATACAGTGTAACAGTGGGGTTTGCTTTGCATGGTATGTTTTAGACAGACACAAAAAGAGTCTTAGTTACACCTGCCTTTCAGTTGCTTGTAGTATTGGTTTTACTTAACTTGAGTGTAACTGTGTTATCCAAAACTAAGTTGAAGTAATTGCTTCCACTAGTTTTTAAGCAAAAAGCAACTGTAATTGAATATTGCACCCCAAGGTCCAACTCCCCTAGAATGACTGTTATCCAGATTAAACGTTATAGGTTTATACTGTGCCTAGTATATGAGTATCACTAGATCAGAAAAATGTATGGACCAGTTCATTACACTATGCGATTTCTTGCTGAGTATCATGGTACAACGGATAGGGTCTACTATCCATGATATTACTGAAATGATAAGATAGAGGAGGAAAGGCTGTTCCAGAGGGAGGACCCAGCCGGAGAAAGATCAACCACCAACTCGCTACTTGGAGAAGCGACTGACCGTGAGGAATTTGTGGGGGGAGGAGCGAAGAGCTTGAGTAAGAAGATAAATAAACTGCCCTAACAGCCTCCCCGTAGCAGACGCAATAAGTCGTTACAATAAGGTATCTGTTTTATATATGTACAAGGTGGCGGTGCGTCCCCTAAGTCCCATAAGTGTGATGAACGGGTAATTGAAAGGGGTAAAAAGCATGTCCTCGCAGACATAACATCTATCCCATGTCTCCATTTGGCTACATGGATCAAGACCTTGCATCACTTGACGGTTTCGGACTGCACAACCCATCCCTTAGATGCACGTATATCCCATAAAGGTATTCGATGTTGGTTGGGTTAGCCTGCGCTCCCCAGCTAGTCTCACCTTTTGAAAACTGATCTGCCACCAAGGGCACATCCTACTCGAATAGTGGAAACCAATTCTTAATCACCTTAGGCCCCTTCCTGACTTGCTACGGCCTTCCCAAGAAGAACCGCTTTTTACTTCACCGGTGCGATTGTGTGCTTTCACGCACTACTGCAATGTTGAGCACAAGGCTACCCACTTCTCAGGGCCACACTAGAAAGTTAGGGAGCAACTAAAATTATCTAATGCTCATCCTTGCTTACCCTATGCACTCGTACGGCCAATTGGCACAAGGCCTAGTCGGCGCATGAATGCAACTTACTTGGTATTGGACGCAATGTCACCTGTCTTGCAAGAACGTAGGCAGGGCTGCCTCAGGTGCAATAGTCTGAACGGACATGCATGAAATATAGTAGGCAGCGTGCAATTGAAGGCTGTACCCTGTTACGCTCACAACAGAATGAATACAACCTTCTAGGGAAAGAAGCCAAGAGATAGCTTGCAGGGTTTAACAAGGTTTAATTGTACCAAATTAAAAAAATATCAGCAACAGTGTCTGCTGTTCGAGAACATTGAGACTCCAGAATGAATGTTGTTGCCTTTTGAAAGGCCAGAGCATCAGTAATGACATCACAGATAGGGTCATAACCAGCACTAGTGATCGTCTCTGCATGGGCTCATCCCTGCATGGAGTGAAGGTCAGGTCCTGAATGAATCAAGTCACACTGACGCGTCTTGTCCGGTTTGTTTTATTATTGTGGCATTCTTTCACAAAATCGAAACCTACCCATCTCTGGCTTCAATCACTGAAAACAAGCTACTATTGTTATTTGGCCTTGAGCGAAAGTCAGCAACCGCTAGGCTAGAAGGACACAAGGTGTCGAATACCCATAAAAATTACTATATTGAAAGTGGACATTAGAAAACTTAGTTTACATTTCTGAAATCTGTTATTTGGAGCAGGCACTCTGCGTTACACCGAGAAAATGGAAACTCCTAACATTATGGAAGTACAACTATCTATAATATTTTTGCGTTTAAAAACGGCATTTGTGTAGTATGCATATTGAATAATTCAGCAAAGTGCGAATTTGCGATTTAATGAAAATAATGGACACAATACGTTGTTATATTAAATTATATTCATACCGTGCCATATTTAAAAAGCAAAGTGTGTAACTAGCGGTTTGTTTATAAGTCTAGTAATAATTGTTATTTGTGTATAGTTCAAAGAGGAGTGAATAGAGGTTTGATTTTTTGGGGCGGTATTGCTTACTGGCCTTGTTATGGGTTGTTAGCTGGAGCATATTGTGATGATTATTCATCAACGACCCGCAACCACAAACTGTATGCAGGCTAGTGATATCTAAACCACTTTGTCCCATGGAATATCTGGGTGTGCTATCAACGTTGCATTATTGTGCACCATAAAATAGGTGGGGGGTGGAAGTGCCAGGGACTGAAAATATTCTGAGGGAACTTGGTTCGCTTTTTGATCTATAATATTCCCAGTTCCATTATAATGCCATATGTCTGTGGTTCCCAATATCAGTCAGGTTCTCCATCCCATTGGGAGCTATACCTACTTCACAGCGCTAAACATTCATGTGCATCATAGTCTCATAAACTCCCCCATGTTGTCATGTGTGTGTTCATTATGTGTAGTTTGTGGTTATGATTCGGTTTCATCCGGTGCAGAATTATAGGGTAAATGGATACATTTGAATAAAGAACGGCTACTAAAATATATTTTTATTCTGTTATCTATACAGATATATTGTACCGTTCTGCAAATGCCATAAGTTCCAGCTACCATCGGATGGATTCTTCAATCAAAAATGGCAGATACACCTAAACGGAGCTTATTGCATTACTGTCATGTGGGACGACAGACAGGGACTGATCTGCCCTTTGGCGGTACCAGCGACAAGGAGCAACCTGTCATTGTTTACGGTGTAGCAAGATGGTAATGCAAAAGCGTTGTAATTGAAAGTGCATAGAATCCATATCTTCTCACGAAAGGAACACCATGTGTGTCATTAGAATGTTTTGCTGGTGTAACATAAGGACACACAACAACTGGAATACTGGGATTAATAGAGCGTATCATGAGGAAGTTATAAACAAGATTCGAAGCATGCGATGTTCGCTAGCTATAACTTGTATGGCAAAAACATATCGTTCATTTTGTGGACTTAATACAGTTTTGGGGGCATTCTTAGATAAATAAAAGCACTTGCTACTTTTCAGACTAATAATGTTTTCTTTAAAAATGCTGTTTTCTTATCAGATTTTTGATGCACTGTGGGAGGATGTGTGTGTTTATCTTCCTGGTTCTGCGTTAATTGACGTTATGGCGTGGGTGATGACTGGGCGCGTTTGGCTTCGCTGGCCACTAATGTCATGAAAATAGGTGGAGCATATCATTTGGAATTGTGATGTCAGCGTCAGGGGCGGGCGCCCTTGAAGTTAGTGCGATGCCTCGACGGACAAGATTAGCACAAGATGGCCGCACCCAACCCGTTGTTTTTTCGCATTTGTAAAAGTGAGGAAAACTAAGGAAAGATGCATAGGAAAACATGTTAAGATCAATTACTGTATGCTTAAAAATACATGCCCGAACCGGGACAATAACATTTTTTAGCACACTTCCCCTTTAAGCAGAGAGGAGAGTACCTTTTAATGTACATTCATTATCACCTGGGCATGTTATCTTACATTTCTCCAGCCAAGGCTTCCCGTGCTCTTTTCTGTATATGTTTAACTAGTCATATTTCTGGGGAAGTGTCGCCATCTTCTCAGCTGACAGGGCCCCATTTCCCGTGTCATTTCATTGGCGCACACCGTTTATCTTATTCTGGGGCAGACATAATGGCACATCTGCCAGTCCATTAGCACGCGTGTCTTCGCAATTCAAAGCTTCACGAGGCAGCAAGTCTTTGAGAGATGCCATGTCTACATTCCAACACATGCTCTCCACTGCCATCTCCTGTCGACAGAACCATCCAAACAAGCATTGGCAATGCCAATAGTTTGAGTTTTTGTGTACGGATATTATATCCAGTAACCTCGACCCCCACCCCCTCCACACGAAGTAATACTATTTGTATGTGAATGTCTCCAATATCAAAGCCCCAAAACGAGGTGAAATGGATTGGTCACGGCACATTTCATTTGGGGATTTGATGGAGAATGAACATGACTTCGGTAAGCAATAGAGCGCTGTGATGCTGACAAGGGGAATAATGTGCTGGAGCGATTTATCACTTTGATTTCAGACCTCAGTTGTTAGATGGGCAGCGAGGGGGGCGGCAGCACCCTCGCCTCTGACCAGCAGCCATCCTCCACCCCAGACGGATGCTGACAGAAACACTGCAGTGTTCAAGGGGAGAAAGGTATAACCCACTCTCCATAACTGGGGGACGGGGGTGCCATGCTCATCAAATGACCAGAGAAGGGCAAGGTCCTTTCAGGCACAGAAAATAACGTGCTAGCAGGTTCACGTGAAATGTGGCATTGCACCTGTTATGGTTAAAACGATTTATTCAGAATTGCTTGATATGCATTTTCAATAGATGTTTCCATTTGCCCGAAAACCTCTCTGCTTTTCCAGGCATGGAGGATCAGGGGGGGCTCGATCACTAATGGCCACCTAGGCCGTGAACACGTGCAACCTTCAATGGAATATGGCCAGGAGGCTTTCCTGCACTCGAACTTTGTCCTAATCCTCGGAGAAGTAAACAGCCCTTAAGAAGTAAGGCATCGATATGATGGCATGCATGCCAATGTGCCCAATTCTATCCGGTCGTTTTTTGTATTCTGGTTCTTGTAATCCCCACTCCATTATGCATCCAGGACTACAAGACCCACAATGCAAAGAATAAAAAGCAAAGGACAGCCATCTCCTGAACGTAAGGAGGCAGGTTGGTTTTGTAAATATACATTTCTTAGTCTACAAATGTTGTATTTTACCGACTGTCATAAGGATACATTCACGTTGATCTGCCCTCAGGCTGCGCTTGGTCGTGTTCTCTGGTTCAGCCAAAACGTTTGCAAGGAGCACTATAAAAAGTGGTGGCCAGAATACCAGGGTTCCAAGCATGTACAACAGACCTCTCCAAAAGGACACACATGGATGTGTGAAACCTACATGGTCAGGTGACACCTTGTCAACCGGGTCCCGCTCATCAGAGGTGCAAAGTCTCTTAATAGGGTCCACAGGGTCGGACGCAGTGCCGTCGCTAGGGGGGTCTGGGGGGCCAGTGACCCCCCTCTGAAATCCTGTGCCACCCCCTTGTTCCCCCCACCTAAGGCGGGCAGTGACCATGTTCTCTGTTCATGGTGTTATGTGTGACATTCACTGAGGCAAATGTCTGCATATCACATGGCAATACTTTTGTCACAAAGCAGTGATCGAGCAGCTTGCAGCCCCTCATCAGAATGTAGCAGACGAAATGACTAATGATGGGCCATTAGTCACTGAATGGTTTTGTGCCTGCATTCTGATGGCAGGGGAAGTGCAGTGGGGTGTGGGTAGCTGGTGTGCACAAACAGGGCCGTCACTAGGGGGGGCAGGAGGGGCAAACTGCCCCGGGCCTCGCACTTTGGGGGGGGCCTTGCAGCGCTCTCCCCTGAGGGGACTACCAGGCTGAGCCCTCGGAAGCACACTGTTGCTTTCCTCTGCCCTGCATCGTCTTCGGCGTCCACGGACAGAGGCTTGAAGTCAGCAAGGGGAGTGGAAGGGATTCTAATCTAACAAAAGATGTTGCGCAGCGTCGCCAAGGTATTTAGAGTAGGGTGGCCATATTTAAAAAGTAAAAACCTGGAAAGGGCAACTAGCATAAAGGTAGGACTAACTCTTGAAAGTGACAATCAAGGCACTATACTCCAGTAGCGTTTGGAAGAGAAGGGGGTTTAAGTCTTATGGTTCAAATAAACAAATATAATTCATTTATCACAAATTAACACTAACTTAAGTTGTAAAAGGCAACATTTCTTTTGAGCGAGAATATTAATTCCTGCTGCCAGCTATGAAGACTGACTGAGGCAGCCACGGCAGCTGTGGCTTTACCCATTAGAGGACAGAGTAGTAGTGCTCAGATGTTTGTCTGCGGTTTGGCTGGCGCAGTCCCTCCAAATTCCTTTTGGGAGTGGCAGGTTGGAAGACTGTGGGCAGGAAGGTAAGCGTGAGAACATGTGGGGCTTACGACCTTTGATCTCAGTAGCAAGTTCTGCAGGCTGTTTTCAGGGATGCCATGAATACTTTTACTAATTGCTGTACTTACATAGCTGACAATGGCACTTTCAGGTGTCTATGCACTTTACCATCATTTGACAACACAAGTAATATTGACCAGCAGCCTTGGTTCTCAAGTTAATGGCCATGAAGGGGTGAAAAGCTGATTTGACGATTACCAAAAGCAGTGGTACTCATTTTATCCAGCTGGCGACGACGAAAGTCTGAGGCAGAAACATGTAATCTGAACCTTTGATGTGCAGCTATTGCACACTTTCACACAGTGGGCACCTTACTCTGTGTTAGGCAGAATCCTGTGCATTTCCCTTGGGGAACACTGCAAAATGATTAAGGGCTTCATTACACAAAAGGAGGTAAGGGTTAACGGTCACCGGTAATGGTACCGGTGTCCGTTAACCCTTACCGCCTTATTACGAGGTCCCTTTGCGGGTAGGTACTTTAATGCCTGCTTTTTGCAGGCGTTAAAAACCAACCCGCAAAGGGACCTCAGTGCTAATTACGGCACCGCAAATTTGCGGTACCGTAATTAGCACCTTTCCCATTCCCAGTATGCCCTATGGGGCAAAAATGGGAATGGGGAAGGGCAATGGTGGAAGGGGGAATTACCGCCCCGCCAACCTTGGAATAGGGCGGTAATTCCCCTTTCCACCAAGGCGGTGCCGGTATTTTACCGGCATGAACCATGGCGCTAATAGCGCCATGGTTCACCGCCTACCGTGTAATGAGGCCCTAAGACTACAGGAGTAAGCAGTAAACCCAATTAGTAGCAGCCTGCACCACCCAGATTTACCTGGTCGCTGTGGCTGAGCAGTCTGGCTTCTCTCAAGATGAGTAGGGCAGTATACAGAGGATACACAAAAGGGCCAGAAACACAGTGGAGCAAACAAACACTGACCAGAGCTTGGTATCAAAAGTATATCATTATTTATTTAAAACACACTTTAGGAAATACACTAAGCACTATAGATCAAAGCAAGTTCAAACACAATCAGAAAAAGTATACACACCTCCCTTAATAATTATTAGACAGGTCTAGGTCGAAACACCACTATTTGTAAAACAGATGCGAGCGCTTAACTTAGATGGCACTCCAATAATTAAGTTAGAGGGAGAGAAAAAGACAGGTCATGAAAAAAAAACAGTTCCCAACACTTTTCTAAGACCAGAGCAAGCTAGTGAAGGCAGAGTCTACTGTAGAGCCAAAGCCATAGGCCAAGGCCACTTTACATGGAGCAAGGCGAAATGTGCCAAGCTCACACAGTTTAAAAATGCACTCAAGTCTTTGCAAAATGTTCAAAAGAGGTTGGTTCGATGCAAAAGGTGAAGTTAGAAGGTCTGGGGGCCAACCCAGTTGGAAAGCCAAGGATTTAAGGGTCACCTTTAGCGATCCGTGGAAAGGGAGGCCAGATGGAACAGAGTACCTTTAAAAGTGAGGAAGCTCCAGCAGTGGCAGTTGCTCCTAGCAGTGGCAGTTCGTGGTTTCGACCAGGGAAGGGGAAGATCTCGTTGAGGAGGAAGCTTGGAGTCGTTGCACTGCCCAGGGATGAGACCAGCCGGGGAGTTGCTCGATCGGTTAAAAGGTGCGTTCCTTTTATTTGCGGTCCCAGTGGACTGAAGCTTGGCTATCTGGCTGCCGGGTGCTTGGCACTGGCGATTTGACCAAGGGACATCCCACCAGCTCAGGGGGAGAAGACTCTTGTCGTCTGGGAAGTGGTGAGGTCATTGCAGCAGGGCTCCACCGGTGGTGTCGTCGTTGCAGATGGCTCAGCTTCTCCCCTTTTTGGATTTCTCAGGTCCAGTGGCGACTTCTGAATTTCCAGTCCCAAAAGCCCTGCTTTTATGCCGAAAAACCCCCATTCAACAGCCTAGCTGTCACTCATACATGATAAGTGGTGAGCCGGCTGGCTCACCACTGGGCCAATCAGACCAGAGTGTGACTTGGGTTGCTAAGGCAACGCAGTGCAGGGTGCCAATTCCCCCACCCACACATCCTGTGAATCCCAGACAGAGTGGCACCAGTTGGAGGGTTTAGGTGGAGAAGCCCGCCAAAAATGTGGAACAAAGGGCCAGACCTTGGTTGGAGTTACAGAGACGGACACATACGCCATTTTGTAAAAGAGGTCTGGCACAAAGACCCAACCAGTGATTTTATATTAATTAAATAAACCAGCGGTATCTTTACAATGCACCAAAAAAGTGGTGCGTTTAAAATGAATGGGAAAATCCCATAGGAAATATTCTGGTGAAATATTTTGCTTGGTAACCACTGCCACCATCCAGAAACTCGACAAGGGGGGACTGGACAGTGACCCCTTGGAAACAGACCCAGGGGCAATCTAATTAACCCCTTCCAGTACTTCCACAATATGATGGTTTGTACTGGTTCTGTTCACAATTTTGGACTAATAAAGCCAATGGTGACTTTACATGTCCTGGGAGACAGTAGTCAGTCCCAGGATATGGAGTCTATGTTTGGGGGTCACTATGACACCCCTGTGTTACTGCACGGAGGGTGCTGTGTAACACATATACCAAAACAGATGACACTGTATGGAGTAAAAGACCCCATAGCCCATAAGCACATACCAAATCAAAGACATACCTCAAATCATGCCTAAGAGTGGGAGAAAAAGAGTCTCACTCTTAGCAGGAGAAAGAAACAAACCCCAAAAATCCAGCAAAGCTGCTGGGGGACTCACTAGGTTTGGGAAATTAGCTTTATAAGAGAATTCTCCCTAACACTCGCCCCCCATCCCCCAGACTAAGGGACAGGCGGATTGAATCCACTCCTGGATGAATCCCATACCTCTAGTCGGTTACAAACATCCTAGAGAGACCATCAGCATTTTGGTGGTGACACCCTCACCTGTGCTCAATGGTGAAATCAAACCCCTGGAGGCAGATTGACCATCTCAATCATTTTGGGTTCTCCCCTTTCATTTGCATCAACCAACTCAAGGGTTGGTGGTCAGTCTGAATAACAAAAGTAGAACCATACAAGTATGGCCTAAACTTCTTCAGAGACCACACAATAGCAAAACACTCTCTTTCAATGGTTGCCCACCTTATCTCAGGTTCCTTCAGTTTCCTTCTGATGAAGCAAATGGGGTGCTCCTTACCTTTCTCATCCAGTTGACTAAGGACTGCACCTATACCTACATTTGAAGCATCTGTCTGTACAATGAAAGGTTGGTGGTAGTCAGGAGCTCTTAGTGCTGGAGCTTGACAAAGGGCTTTCTTCAGGTTTTCAAAAGCCTGATTGCACTCCTGATTCCATTTGACCTTTTTAGGGAATTTAGGAGAGGAGATCACTTCAGCGGAGAAGCTATGGTCCCATAGTTCTCTATGAAATTCCTGTAGTACCCAGTGAGACCTAAGAAGGCTCTCACCTGGGTCTGAGTAGTAGGTGTTGTCCAATTTTGCACAGCTTCAATCTTACTGAGCAAAGGCCTTATTTCTCCACCTCCTACCTCATGTCCAAGGTCGACCACTTTACTCTGTCCAATCTGGCATTTACTTGCCTTTATGGTCAGAATGGCCTTCTTAAGTGCCTGCAAAACATATCCTAGGTGGTCAACATGCTCTTCCCAGGAGTGGCTGGACACAGCAATGTCATCCAAGTATGCCATGCAGAAGTCCTCCATCCCATTCAGAACCTGATTTACCATCCTTTGGAATGTAGCAGGTGCATTCTTCAGTCCAAAAGGCATAACCATAAATTGGTATAAACCAACTGGGGTAGAAAATGCAGTTTTCTCCTTGGCATGGTCTGTCAGGGCTATTTGCCAATAGCATGACGTTAGATAAAATGTGCTGAGGTACTTGGCTGAACCAAGTTTATCCACCAGCTCATCTGTTCTTAGCAAAGGATGGGCATCAGTCTTGGTGACTGCATTAAGAGCTCTATAGTCCACACAGAATCTCAACTCCTTGGATCCTGCTTTTGGTACTAACACAACTGGGCTAGACCATGGACTAGTAGAGGACTCTTTTACCCCAAGATCAAGCATCTTGTTGACCTCTCCTTTGATGTGGGTTCTTACATTCTCTGACATTCTGTACCCTCTGCTTTTTACAGGCAGACTGTCACCAGTGAGGATCTCATACTGGCCCCAATGGGTCAAGCCTGGTGAAAATGAGAACAGGGAGGCAGCCTGATTTACCAGCGATTTGCACTCCTCTTGTTGCTCAGGTGTCAGATTTGAAGAGAGATTAACCCCTTCAACTTTTTCATCCAAAGGTAAGCCTCTGAGGAGATCAGGGAGAGGTTCACTCTCTTCTTCCTCTTGTGCGGAAGCTAGAAGCAAAGCTCCTACTTCAGGCCTAGAGACATAAGCCTTCAGTCTGTTGGTGTGGAAGACTCTGGGAGCCTACTTAGGGTTGCCAAGGTCCACCAGATAGTTCACCTCTCCAAGTTTTCCCACAGCCTTGAAGGGTCCCATCAATTTGTCCTGCAAGGCCCTCTGCCTTGTTGGCACCATGACAAGAGCTAGCTGGTCTTGAGCGAACTCAACCTTGTTAGCCTTTTGATCATGCCAATGCTTGACCAAAGCTTGACCAGCCTTCAGGTTATCACTAGCTTGAGCCATCATTTGTGACATTCTCCTCCGGAGTCCTTTCACGTAGTCAGTCACTCTGACTGGCTTGGGGGAAGGAGCACTCTCCAACCCCTCCTTAATCAGGGCCAATGGACCTTTGACTGGATGGCCATAAAGAAGCTCAATGGGACTATAACCTACTCCCTCCTGAGGGACTTCTCTATAAGCAAAAAGAAGGCATGGCAGTAGAAGATCCCACTTTCTTCTAAGGGGTGTTCCTCTAAAGCACCTATCATGCTCTTCATGGTTCTATTAAACCTTTCTACCAATCCATTTGTCTGGGGGTGGTATGCGGTAGAGAACTTGTAGGTATATCCACAGTTTTTCCACATGTCCTTCATGTAGTGGGACATATAATTCGACCCCCTGTCAGAGATTACCTCCTTAGGAAACCCAACCCTGGTAAAAATACCAAGCAGGGCCTTAGCCACAGCCAGAGCTGTAACAGTTCTCATAGGAATTGCTTCAGAATATCTAGTAGCATGGTCTACTACAACAAGTATAAACCTGTTGCCTGAAGAAGTTGGAGGATCAAGGGGACCAACAATGTCAATTTCTACCCTCTAAAATGGTACTTCCACCACAGGGAGAAGCACTAGAGGTGCCACGCTCTTGGATCCACTTTTACCAGACGTTTGGCAAGTGTGGCAACTCTTGCAATACTTATCTCCCTCAGCCCCCATTTTAGGCCAATAAAAGTAGAGAGAGAGCCTTTCCTTGGTCTTCTTGAAGCTCAAGTGACCAGCCAAAGGAATCTCATGGGCTAGTTGCAAGAATTGGAGTCTGTTCTCTTGGGGCACTACAAGTCATTTGTAGTCTCCAGGTGTAGACTCAGTCGGTTCACTGTAGAAGAGGCCATCTTCCCAGTGCAACCTATACTTCCCAGGCTCTTGCCCATCAGCCTGAGAAGCTGCCTGGTGGCGAAGACCTTCCAGAGTTGGACATTCTCTTTGACCTTTACTGAAGTCTGCCCTGTTGGGTCCACCTTCTGCCAGTAAAGACTGCAGCTCGGGATGATCAACAGGATCCAGATCTCCAATAAGTTCTTGGCCTTCTACTAGCTCTTTCTCTTCAGAGTCTAGTTCACCCACACAGGGTTGTACCTCCCTCTCAGCCTCAGCTGGAGGTGGAGTTACAGGTGTAACTTTGGACAACCTAGGGGAAGTCCTAGTTGGAAGCACTGGAGTGCTTGCTGCTGGTTTCCTTCTAGAAGCCTTGGGTTTCTCCTTTGCTTCTGGTTGCTCAGATATATTAGATAGTAGCTCCAGTGGAGTAGGAGTGATTTCTGTTTCCATCATCTCCTTAGGAGAACCTTTCAAGGTTTTCTCCCTTGCAGGTCTGGTTAGCTCCTGTAACCTTGTACTAGGAGGTCTGGGGGTATGTGACACTACTCCAAGAGTTTTTAGGTCATTTCCCAACAGAACTCTTCCTGGCACCTCACATTGTACACTGACAGGTATCTTGACAGTCATATCATTGCACTGGATGAGAACTGGTAACTGGGGAAGCATCTGCACAGGCCCTCCAGCTAACTTGGTGAGGCGTTTGGGTGCCCTAGCAACATCCTCTGCCTTGAAAAAAGATTCGTCCACCACAGTTATGCTGGCCCCAGTGTCCCTAATGGCAGGAGTCTCCTGACCATTCACTTGGACACTGTCCTTATAATAATCTTTAGTATTATCTGGGATAGAATTATAGACATCTAAATTCTGTTATTCCCACAACCCCAGGGACACTAAAGAAACACTAGTTGAGACTCTTATGGGGTCTTCAGCCAGTAGGTGAAAGTTTCCATTTGTCATTGGTACTTCCTGCTCTGGAGTGAAGGCTAAGGAGACAGTGTGGACCCCTGAAGGTTTAACCTTACATCTGGGATCCCCTTTCACATGGTCAGTAAAGTCACAAACATAGCATTTCCCAAATGCCTTTATGAATGGTGGCTTGTTCTGACCTCCTTCTGGTTTGGGACCAGAAGGTACACTAGCCTGATTCGGTTTCCCTTGTGGCGTACCCTTATTGCTCTGTTTGGGGCCCTCTTTGGAATTGGAATTATTGGAATTCTCTTTGGAGTTCTTTTTAGGCTGTTTCCCCTCATCCTTTTTCTGAGTTACCCCAGAATCCTTATGAGTAGCCTTGTTGGCAACCCAGAAGTCAGCAATCTTAGCTGGCTTCTTGGGATCTATTTCCTTAGAATCAGCCAAGTGCTGTCTGAGCTCCGGAGAGCAGACATCAAAAATAGACTCCAACATTACAAGATTTCTCATTCCCTCATAAGTGTTCACTCTGTAACCCTTAATCCATCCCTCTAAGATCTTCAAACGTTCACTCACCCAGGTAGCCCAAGGGGTACCATCATGCTTTTTGAGGGTCCTAAACCTCGTAAGGTACTGGGAAGGGGTCTTCCCAAATCTAGCTATTAAAGCTAGCTTCACACATTCATAGTCCATCCTATCCACCTCCCCCAACTCCATTACCACATCAGATGCAACACGGGGGGAGCCTAGAGAACAACCAAGGAAGCAACTGATTCCCTGTTATGTCCTGGAGCCAATGACTATACTCAAACATAGCCAGCCAATCTAACATATCCAACTTAGGTTCATACATACCCACAATCTCTTTAGACATCCGGGGTCTTTTGGCACTGGAACTCCTAGAGGATCCGGGGAGAGAAGCATTTTCCACGGACAATTTCTTCATCTCTAGCTCATGCTTGAGCTCCATTTCTCTGAGCCTTAGTTCTTGGTGCTTTTGTTCAGATTGGGCACTCATTCATTTGAACTCTAATTCAAGCCTTATGTTTCTAGTTCTATGAATTCAGTACTTA
The DNA here is from genome assembly GCF_040938575.1 of Ambystoma mexicanum. Lineage (NCBI taxonomy): Eukaryota > Metazoa > Chordata > Amphibia > Caudata > Ambystomatidae > Ambystoma > Ambystoma mexicanum. The sequence continues at coordinate 1,106,275,128 of NC_090926.1, forward strand.
GTGTGGGACCTGATAGGGGTCCAGTAGGCAATGTTTGAGGTGGTAGAGCAGGCAGAGGACCAGTGGGGACAGTTACATTAGTCTCACCTTCCTCTTCTGAATCAACAACAATACTATCAACACTTTGATTCATATTAACCTCATTACTGTTGGCTACATTTGCTGGGTAGGTAGGCTCCTCTGAACCACTACCCAGACTTTGGTCCTCTAACAATATTTCAATCAATTCTATTTTCTTTCCTTTTACAGGAAGATTCTTATGTCTACAAAGGGATCTTAAACAATCAGCTGTATTTGCAGAAAGGGACTCCAGGCTGTAACTTTCCATAGTTGACTTGTTAGAAAATTAGCTTTTTAGTGATAAGCTTTGTGGTTAGCTGCACCAAAGTATCAGAAGCACTCTACAATGTATCCTCAATACAAATCCCACCGCTGTACACCAGTTTTAGGCAGAATCCTGTGCAGTTCCCTTGGGGAACTCTGCAAAAAGATTAAGAATACAGGAGTAAGCCGTAAACCCAATTGGTAGAAGCCTGCACTACCCAGATTTACCTGGTAGCTGTGGCAGAGCAGTCAGACTTCTCTCAAGATGAGTAGGGCAGTATACAGAGGATACACAATAGAGCCAGAAACACAGTGGAGCAAACAAACACTGACCAGAGCTTGGTATCAAAAGTATATAATTATTTATTTAAAACACACTTTAGGAAATGCACTAAGCACTATAGATCAAAGCAAGTTCAAACACAATCGGAAAAAGTATACACACCTTGCTTAATAATTATTAGACAGTCTAGGTCAAAACACCACTATTTGTAAAACAGATGCAAGCGCTTAACTTAGATGGCACTCCAATAATTAAGTTAGAGGGAGAGAAAAAGACAGGTCATGAAAATAAAACAGTTCCCAACACTTTTCGAAGACCAGAGCAAGCTAGTGAAGGCAGAGTCTACTGTAGAGCCAAAGTTCATAGGCCAAGGCCACTTTACATGGAGCAAGGCGAAATGTGCCCAAGATCACACAGTTTAAAAATGCACTCAAGTCTTTGCAAAATGTTCAAACGAGGTTGGTTTGATGCAAAAGGTGAAGTTAGAAGATCTGGGGGCCAACCCAGTTGGAAAGCCAAGGATTTAAGGGTCACCTTTAGCGATCCGTGCAAAGGGAGGCCAGGTGGAACAGAGTACCTTTAAAAGTGAGGAAGCTCCAGCGGTGGCAGTTGTTCCTGGCAGCGGGTGCAGTCCGTGGTTTCGACCAGGGAAGGAGAAGATCTCGTCGAGGAGGAAACTTGGAGTCGTTGCACTGCCCAGGGATGAGACCAGCCGCAGAGTTGCTCGATCGGTTAAAAGGTGCGTTCCTTTTATTCGCGGTCCCAGTGGACTGAAGCTTGGCTATCCGGCTGCCGGGTGCTTGGCACTGGCGATTCGACCAAGGAACGTCCTGGAAGGTGAATGTCGAACTGGTTGTTCCCATCAGCTCAGGGGGAGAAGACTCTTGCAGAAGATCTTCTCTTGTCATCGGGGAAGTGGTGAGGTCGTTGCAGCAGGGCTCCACTGGTGGTGTCGTCGTTGCAGATGGCTCAGCTTCTCCCCTCTTTGGATTTCTCAGGTCCAGTGATGACTTCTGAAGTTCCAGTCCCAAAAGCCCTGCTTTTATACCGAAAAACCCCCATTCAACAGCCTAGCTGTCACTCATACATGCTAAGTGGTGAGCCGGCGGCTCACCACTGGGCCAATCAGAACAGAGTGCGACTTGGGTTGCTAAGGCAACGCAGTCCAGGGTGCCAATTCCCCCACCCACACATCCTGTGAATCCCAGACAGAGTGGCACCAGTTGGAGGGCTTCGGTGGAGAAGCCACCAAACAGTGGAACAAAGGGCCCGACCTTGGTTGGAGTTACAAAGACGGACACATATGCCATTTTGTAATAGAGTTCTGGCGAAAAGACCCAACCAGCGATTTAATATTAATTAAATAAACCGGTGGTATCTTTACAATGCACCAAAAAAGTGGTGCGTTTAAAATGAATGGGAAAATTCCATAAGAAATATTCCGGTGGAATATTTCGAGTGGTAACCACTGCCACCAGCCAGAAACTCAACAAGGGGGGACTGGACAGTGCCCCCTTGGAAACAGACCCAGGGGCAATCTAATTAACCCCTTCCAGTACTTCCGCAATATGATGGTTTGCACTGGTTCTGTTCACAATTTTGGACTAATAAGGCCAATGGTGACTTTACATGCCCTGGGAGACAGTAGTCAGTCCCAGGGTATGGAGTCTTTGTGTGGGGGTCACTATGACACCCCTGTGTTACTGCACGGAGGATGCTGTGTAACACATATACCAAAACAGATGACACCCTATGTAGTAAAAGACCCCATAGCCCATAGGCACATACCAAGTCAAAGACATACCTCAAATCATGCCTAAGAGTGGGAGAAAACGACTCTCACTCTTAGCAGGAGAAAGAAACAAACCACAAAAATCCAGCAAAGCTGCTGGGGGACTCACTAGGTTTGGGAAATTAGCCTTATAAGAGAATTCTCCCTAACACTCTGCAAGCTGTGCCCAACATAGCATGCTCTTTTCCATCATTGGCACCCACTAAGCAGACCTGCCCTCACCTGGTGCCACAGACATTTTCATCATACATTTAGCAGTACTTAGGCAAACTATGGGTTTCTGTTACTGCCAAAACTTTCCCTGAGGCAAGCCCTACACATTTTATATTGTCAATTTCCTCTGGCAAGCCATTCAAACCATATACTATTTGTTATCTCTCTGTGTGTGAGATCGAGTGCAATCTATTCGGAAAGTTTATTTAGATCAGTCCTACCTTGAGTACTTGAGTAAAGATATTGTTTTCTGATGCCCCCCACCCATGTGTTGGCCCACCTAGTGGGTCCAAAGGATGTCCAAGGGGAGCCCCAGGCTCTTTAAAATATAAGATTTTCTGCTGCATATATTTTCTATTAACAAACAGTCACCTTAATTCTTTAAAAGTCCACCGCCTGCCGATCCCTTCACTCTCACCCCTGGAATATCCTTCGGGTCCACCAAGGGGTGGACAAACCCCCTGTTTGAAGACTACTGATTTATATGGTAGAGAGTCACGTACTTGTATGGGTGTATCTAATTTATTTGCACATTCAAATGAAACTATTCTGGTGAAGCTTCAATGTTACAAGAAGTTAACTCTCTCCTTCATTTCTGAAATGCCACACTTAGGGACTGCTGTGAGAATGAGCTGTCTCATGTCACCACTTCCCTTCTAATCACTCTCCTGGCATTCAAGTGCTAACCCCAAACCACGATTTCAATTGTGTACAAATGTATGCATATGAACGCAGGTGCTAACAGGGTAATGCTTTGTTAGTAGCTGCTGGGGCCTTTGTTAACAGCGAAGCCCAGGCACCGTTTAACATCTGTGACTTGTTCCATATGACCTCGGCTCTGTAGGTCTGCCATGCGGGAGCAGAGCCAGCCTCAAACCTTTGGTGGGGCTGGATGACAGTTTTGAAAGCAGATAGTGAGTGAGGCCAATGTGGGGCCAATAAACCCATTACGCTGTCAGTCTCCCCACCCAGGGATGCCGTCTGGACCTTTCAGCTTTTACAGCTGCCCCCATGTTGGCAGTCTTATGACACAGAACCTACTGGTAATCTGCATCTTTTAACCACCTAGCTGCATTCATTTGACTTCATTATTGATTTAAGCACTCCACAAGTACCTTGACCTATTTTGCCAAACTGTAAGGCAAGCGGTACCCCCAAACATTACAAATAAATGGGCCCATATCAGCCCTATACGAACATCAGGGTAATGTACAAATAAAACAAGGAAAACTTTCATTCCATAACCGTTAGGTCAAGAAGTGATATCACAATACAAACGGTTCTTAGGAGGAAAAATTGCTACAAACTAGTGCCTAGAAATGCTGGTTAGAACTGGATGCAGGAAGGGGAAGAAGGGAACCAACATTGTGTTGCTATCTCGCCCTTATTAGGAAAGAAAACTGTCCCTACCCAGGGTTGTCTATCCATAGGCAGCGTGTGGTGCAACGGCTATCTGATAGGGATAGGGTAGGAAGAAAACTGTCCCTCAATCTACCAGAAATGTGGACGCCCGGACCTGTATCAGAGAATTCTGGACACAGGATATGACAATGAAGGGCAACCATAAAAAACACCACACCACTCCAGTATATCTTAGTGTGGCAGAGCTGCTAATTAGATCACTGCCCAGAACAGCTAAATAGCTTACATGAGTGTTCCAAAAACCATGGGATTGTCTATGTATGCTTTATTAACCCTAAGGAAATTCTAGTTAAGCCTCATGATCGAGTGGTAAGTGTTATGAGCATCTAAAAGGGCGATTGGTGTTGGTACATCAATGTCTGTAAGTGTAAAACACTTTAAAAGGCTCACAGTATGTGAGTAATGAATGTGGATCATATTATTTGTAAAGTATCGCCCCGATTGTTGGCGATATCTACACAAAGGCCATGGTAGCACCCATGGCCAGAAAGGTCGATCGGTTTCGATGGAGTAGGGTGTTCAGACCATCTTCTTCAGGACAGTTTATTCAAAGAAGCAACAAACTGCGTGTGGATTATGTAGATACTGCAGAAAATGGGGATAACAGCCTTCAGATTGAAGCGCAAGAAGCGAGCCGCACGCTATTTCACCTTCCCTTTGGCCACAAGTCGTACCTTTCACCCCAATTCAGGGGCTCTTTACTTTCATAATGCTATGCTAATCACTGGAGACATGGGTCTTCTAAAATCTGAGCCCAGTAGTTAGGACTTTGGCTTTATTAAAGTGAGTCTGCTGATATCGCGAGTGCTTAAACATAAGCAAATACAAAGCTCTGTCAAAGGCTCTTGATTTTGCCATCAAAGCTATGGGCTGGTGACACATCGAGAAATGCATTCTGCCTCAAAGTTGGAAGGCTTCAGCCCGCTCTAGCCAGGAGCTGGCACCACCCAACAAAGACCAGCATTTCAGGAGAGGACAGGAGCCCGATCTGCTCAATGGTGTTGCGCCACTACCTGGCATTCTTTTTCGTTTGGGTTATTAGGCGGCACTTTTGTGGCAGCAATAAGCCAATAGGATTGCTTTAGAGAACAGACAGTAGTGGAATTTGACTTTTTTTACTTGGGCATTCCACCTAGGGCAGGGAAAGGGGCCAGGTCCAGCGAGGGCTGGATTGGGAGGGTGTAGGGCAGGTATTTTAGTCACCCCCATGAACATTTGCCTCTTCCCCTCAGAGAATTGATCAATTTATGATGTCAGCAAAGTACAAAATCTGCACCCCCTTTGTACCTAAAAAATGCACATACATATTTCCAGTACAGTGCAACATTGACAAGAGATTGCAGCACAGGGCTCCTGCTCAAACCCTCAAGTGGTCCTCTGGGGAAGTGTTTCAAATCGCTGCCCGGCATAGTTTAAAACACAATCACATATAGATTTCCCAGGATTGTGGAGCTGGATCTGAGATCCGGGGAGATATTTTCATAATGACAGCACTCAGTACAGCTAGGCAGAAATGGCATATGGGGAGGGACAAAAAGCTTGCCCGTGTTGTTTAGTTATTTGCCCACCATTGAATTCCCATGGCCATGCTAATTCCTATGGCAATTCCCACCCAGTTCCTGCCTGCCCCCACCCAGAACACCTCCTCATTGGAACTCTTTGAGCAAGCTTTTATCAAACTATGCCCTCAAAGTGTCTGCAAGCGTTTTCTCAAAGGAGTCTTGTTGAGAGTTAATGATTTAATTGCTGTAGTAAACACGCTACTGGTGCAATACACATTTATAGACCAGGTCTGTTTTCAGCCACTTGATTTAAAAGCACCACATGTCTTTCACAGAAGTCCTGTTAAAAACCAGCATTGGTCAAAGCCAAAGGTTTTGGCTTATGCATAAGTAGATGTTCAAGTACTCGCACCATTTTGCACCTGCTGCCATCAATGGCCAGTTAATACCAATGCAGAAGTGCCCAGGGGCGGAGGAGACAAACAATATCTGGGGGGGGCAGGGGACACCTTTGGGACTTTGCTAAAAGCACAACATAACCTAATCCAAACCACCAGAGGGTCGAGTGCCAGTCCTTGAAGCAATTTAAATATATGTGTTCTTTGTTCTTAAAAAAAGATGTTCTTAAAAAAAGAAAAAGAAATAATTACATTTTTAAAAACACAGTCACACTTCAATAAGTTGCAGATTTCTCACCAACAGCACAAAAGCTCATTATAAACACATTTTCAGCAAAACAGTGTTAGAAATAAAGTATTTGTGGACTACATAAACTAACCTTCAAGCATGTGCCATCTTACAGCAGGGATGTTAACTAAGCAAAGTGCTATTCATCTTTTTGAAGCTCTCAGTGTAACTGTTGTAAGGGGGCTTTGATGTTTCTGTTTTTGTTGTTGCGTCCTTTCGATTCCCAAGCAAAGGACTTTGCTATTGCTTGTATTTCTACCAGATGCAGGATATCTTTATGTATTGCAGAAGAATATAATTCAGCATTTTATGAGATGTACTTGAACACAGTCAGGTTTTCAGTCGTCACAAAACACTAACGCTTCTCTCAGCCTGTGCAAAGAAAGCGGTTTGTCTGGGAAGATTCCTTAGAAACATATGTACCTGTTTTGGGACTGAAGAAGAAGTGTGGATGCTTGATAAGATGGTGAATTGTGCAGAGAGAGAGAGGAGGGCATATTTGATTACCGGGTATTTAACTATAATTTCAGTGCTTCTCCCTGGTTAGTGAAAGAGTGGAATGGAAGAGTTCAGAAGGAGAAGTGGGGGAGCTTGAAAGAAGGGAGTAGTGGACAGATGGATAGTTGCTGAGAGTGGTGCAAAAAAGATGATCCGGGAGTAGGAACATTGAAGAGGGAGAGAGCGCTATAGATAATGTCCATAAAAAAGGTTGATAGATGAAATTACTCATTTGGCTATTAGCATGCCTGCTGCAACATTTTAGACACCACTTAGAGCAAGCACTGGCAAAGCAAATAGTGTTGGCCTGTCGTATAAGCATTTGATATGCATTGGTGTTCATCTCCATGTACCCATGCTAATTACCAGCTATTCTATCATAGGCCCATAAAGTGCCACTGTTTGTCATGTATGGGCATGAAGTGCTCTGGTACTCACAACATGCACCATATATTTCTACCCTGTACCAAGTAATGCAATCAAAAGCCGCAGTACTTATAATTGCAATGTTTTCTGATCATAATCCAAGGTACTCATACAATTACTAGGTATTGGAAGAAGGCGCAAGTCATGACAGGGTCATTTCTCACTCTGCCATGATTGTTTGTTTTAAATGTGACAGCCCTGGAAATCCTCAACAAAGGCACGGAGGATCTAGACAAACACAAAGAAACAACCAACCCCAGCAAACTAGTAGATAACCCACGTATCTCACCAACACAAACATCCAGGAAAAGCATCCAACAAAGAGTCATCCAAAGCACACATGCTACACTGCAGCCTGCTTAATGTACGATCTATGGCAAACCACCAAGCAGAAATGTACGACCTCGTTAGCGAAGGCGGCATTGACGCCCTCTTCCTCACAGAAACATGGCTATCAGACAACTATAAAGTAATCGCTCATGGAGCCATACCCAGCAGCTATAAACTAATGCAATCAAACAGAGAGGGCAGATAGGAGGAATTGCCATGGCAAACAAAAACCAAATCAGTTCCACATATTTACCTTCAACAGACATAGAAAACGGAGAATCACTCTTAGTCAAACTCAGCGAACAATCCAACATACTCTTCCCTACTCTTCCTTCTTATCTAGAGATAGCCGAAACCAAAACTAACTCCATCAGCGCACTGCTGGAAATTCTCCATCTCAAACAAATGGTGAACGGACCCACAGAGCTGGACACATCTTTGACGCAATATTCTTCAGGCATGAACTCTTCACTACTGCCCCACTGGTACCAATCATCTGGAGGGAACATCATATGATCCCTTTCACCATTAGAACACCATCCCGTACAATACCCACAAACTTAAAGCAATCAATGACAAACAAAAATAAACTGGAAAAGGCTTGATCTAGAAACACTAACCCAACTACTAGAAACCAACAAACCCGATTCCTCTCAACTACATGAAAAAACACCAGACACTGTTGAAAAGAATCTTCGCACCTGGATAAGAGGTGGAGTAGACCATTGGGCACCCTAAAAAACCTTCAAACCCACACCGAAATAATGTGCTGGTTAGATGGTTCACAGAGGAACTGTGAGAACTCAAGAAAATAACCCGTAAACTAGAAAAGACGTGAAGAAAAACTACAAACAACTATACAAAAATAACTACCAAATACAAATTTATCTAGACAGATTAGCAGTCTTCAAAGCTAAGAATGCACATTGCGCTGCACAAATCCAATCGGAAACAAACCCCCAAATGGAAATGTACAGAATTATCAAGGATATATAAAACCCAACCCCATGCAGTAACAACACTGTACCCTCGCAAATGTTGTGTGAGAGTGTTCCAGACCTCCTTGGAGTAAAAATACGCTCAATCCACTAAGCCATAGAGGCATCCAGGAGGACCACTGACAACACCCTCTCAGAAACCACATCTCCAATAACCAGCACAATATTCACCCAATCACTGACATAGCCGGGGCACCTGCAGCCCCCATGCTGTAGGGGGGCCTCCCACTGCCACGTGTCCTGGGGGTCACTTGGACTTCAAAGAGAAACTATTTATTTATGTAGTTCGATGGCGCCCCCCACCACATGACATGGAAGCCTCTAGGAAGAAATCACCCAATACCAACCCAGAAGATCCTTAAGTTCTAGCAGTGCCCTCCAAAAAGAAACAAAACACAGAGTAACTGTTTTCTCCATTCTCAAAGCCAAACTATGGAACTCGATCCCGAAGGAAATGAGGATGGCGGAAGGGAAATGGCTTAAAACTTAGTTATTCAACTCGCCGAGATAAAAACAGATCAACAACTATACAATGATCATCCACATGGGCAGGCCATTTCCACCTCATAGAATGTCCAAACCATGGTCAGGCTCTTTCAACCCCATAAAATGCCCAAACCACATCCACAAAGGCATTGGAACTCTAGCGTAAAGGGACAGAACCGCAAGGACTCCTGCAACCGAACACTGCTCAATTCTCGGACCAATGTTTCAAGAAACGCACACACACGTTTACATAACGGGTCAGGAGGACCCTAGAAACCAAATATCCCCTCTAGATAATTCCCCACCCCGGTGATATCTAACAGTCCCCTACACAATACTTTCTGCCATATTAATCTATTTCCTTCCCTGTAGTCTTGTCCCACCAATTCAATTCTAACCTCAAGCCAATGCAAAGGTGACTGCCTTGCAAAAGGAAAAAAATAGCATAGCTGCACAATATCCAGATACCACCTAACAATCTACTAACCACTTCCTCTTCTCTACCACCCACCTTCACCACACGCCTACCACCCACGCCCAGATATCTAAGGAACCACCCTGCTAAACACCCAAAACTGCACATCACTCTCAAACCAACTCACAAACCCCAATATTCTCCAACAATCAACAACACAAACACTGGACCCTGCCCATCTGGAAACAATAAGCATGCAGTGTACAAAACAAAACACACCCAGAAAGCACACGCACAGACTCCAGTTACTCCTGGTTCTGCATGCATCAACCCACCCCACATTACCTTACAGATCCATGGGAGCCCATGGAGACCATGGAAATGGCAGGAGTGTGCAGTATAAATAACTTAACATAATATACCATTTCCATCCCCCAAACAGGAATGGAAATGCTTTTTTTTCCCTCTAGGCATTTCGCAGAGATGGGCCCTTTAGTGGCCCGTCTTGGTGAAATGTGCATGCAGCAATCACATGGTTGCCTGGGACCTGTCATACATTAGTGTCTGGAGCACGCATATATATGCAAGGGGGATCAACAAAAATGCTCAGGTCACTTGGTGAATATGGTGATCTGAGAAATTCTGAAAACAGCAAAATGAAATGGAGTTCACTTGCTGCGCTCCTTTCATTTGCGCTGCTCTTTGATAACCTGGCCCAATGTCTGACTATACTATCACAAGAGCAAATAATGATTCCATATTTCTTCTTGTTGGAGAAGGATACCTCGATGGTTACATTATCTGCTAAACTCTTGTTTATTAGAAGGTGACATTTGCATAGAAATATGTAATTACAAAGGCTTTAATAAATTACACAGTTACATACATTGTATTTGGATGATAATACTTGTTTTACTATGAACTATACAAGGTAAATGTTACTTTGTGGACTTAATACTGCTATCTTTTCACTGTCTTTGACAGGGTCATTCTCTTATCATTGGTGTCTGGGATTTGCCCTGCAGCCTCTTACATAAAGGGGGAGGGGTTGTGACAGCTGTGAATCCACTCATCCCCTATTCCACTGATACAATGACCTTACTTTTGCTCCTTAAGTAACCCCCTCTTATAGGAGGAGAAGCCCTGCTAACCCACGTGACCGGACCAACATGACTTCCTGCTCCCTTGTGCAGCCGCCCCTTGCAATATGAGGAGAGGCTCTCCCAGTCTGCATGTACTTGCCAACCTGTCTTAATTGTTGCCTGATGTAGCCCCTTGTATCTAGAGGCGAGGCTTTCCCAGTCGGTATATTCGAGTGTCAATATTGAACTGTACCTATATGTTATTACCGCTCCCAGTCCTGCATTGGGACTGAACAGCATCTATATGTATCTACCTAATGTGACCTATCCAGCACTGCACTGGGACTGACATGCAGCTACCTAATGTGACCTACCCAGCACTGCACTGGGACTGACATGCAGCTACCTAATGTGACCTACCCAGCACTGCACTGGGACTGACATGCAGCTACCTAATGTGACCTACCCAGCACTGCACTGGGACTGACATGGAGCTACCTAATGTGACCTACCCAGCACTGCACTGGGACTGACATGCAGCTACCTAATGTGACCTACCCAGCACTGCACTGGGACTGAACTGTACCTACATGCAACTACCTAATGTGACCTACCCAGCACTGCACTGGGACTGAACTGTACCTACATGCAACTACCTAATGTGACCTACCCAGCACTGCACTGGGACTGAACTGTACCTACATGCAACTACCTAATGTGACCTACCCAGCACTGCACTGGGACTGAACTGTACCTACATGCAACTACCTAATGTGACCTACCCAGCACTGCACTGAGACTGAACTGTACCTACATGCAACTACCTAATGTGACCTACCCAGCACTGCACTGGGACTGAACTGTACCTACATGCAACTACCTAATGTGACCTACCCAGCACTGCACTGGGACTGAACTGTACCTACATGCAACTACCTAATGTGACCTATCCAGCACTGCACTGGGACTTAATTGTACCTACATGCAACTACCTAATGTGACCTACCCAGCACTGCACTGGGACTGAACTGTACCTACATGCAACTACCTAATGTGACCTACCCAGCACTGCACTGGGACTGAACTGTACCTACATGCAACTACCTAATGTGACCTACCCAGCACTGCACTGGGACTGAACTGTACCTACATGCAACTACCTAATGTGACCTACCCAGCACTGCACTGAGACTGAACTGTACCTACATGCAACTACCTAATGTGACCTACCCAGCACTGCACTGGGACTGAACTGTACCTACATGCAACTACCTAATGTGACCTACCCAGCACTGCACTGGGACTGAACTGTACCTACATGCAACTACCTAATGTGACCTATCCAGCACTGCACTGGGACTTAATTGTACCTACATGCAACTACCTAATGTGACCTACCCAGCACTGCACTGGGACTGAACTGTACCTACATGCAACTACCTAATGTGACCTAAGTCCCTACATGCAACTACCTAATGTGACCTACCCAGCACTGCACTGGGACTGAACTGTACCTACATGCAACTACCTAATGTGACCTATCCAGCACTGCACTGGGACTGAACTGTACCTACATGCAACTACCTAATGTGACATACCCAGCTCTGTGTTGGGAATGAACTGAACCTACATGTAACTACCTAATGCGACCCATCCAGCCTTGCACTGTGCCTGAACTGGTTCTGTATACAACTACCTAATGTGACCTACCCAGCACTGCACTGGGACTGAACTGAACCTACATGTAACTACCTAATGTCATCTACCCAGCACTGCACTGGGACTGAACTGTACCTACATGCAACTACTTAATGTGACCTACCCAGCACTGCACTAGGACAGAACTGTACCTACATGCAACTACCTAATGTGACCTACCCAGCACTGCACTGGGACTGAACTGTACCTACATGCAACTACCTAATGTGACCTACCCAGCACTGCACTGGGACTGAACTGTACCTACATGCAACTACCTAATGTGACCTACCCAGCACTGCACTGGGACTGAACTGTACCTACATGCAACTACCTAATGTGACCTATCCAGCACTGCACTGGGACTTAATTGTACCTACATGCAACTACCTAATGTGACCTACCCAGCACTGCACTGGGACTGAACTGTACCTACATGCAACTACCTAATGTGACCTATCCAGCACTGCACTGGGACTGAACTGTACCTACATGCAACTACCTAATGTGACCTACCCAGCACTGCACTGGGACTGAACTGTACCTACATGCAACTACCTAATGTGACCTACCCAGCACTGCACTGGGACTGAACTGTACCTACATGCAACTACCTAATGTGACCTACCCAGCACTGCACTGGGACTGAACTGTACCTACATGCAACTACCTAATGTGACCTACCCAGCACTGCACTGGGACTGAACTGTACCTACATGCAACTACCTAATGTGACCTACCCAGCACTGCACTGGGACTGAACTGTACCTACATGCAACTACCTAATGTGACCTACCCAGCACTGCACTGGGACTGAACTGTACCTACATGCAACTACCTAATGTGACCTACCCAGCACTGCACTGGGACTGAACTGTACCTACATGCAACTACCTAATGTGACCTACCCAGCACTGCACTGGGACTGAACTGTACCTACATGCAACTACCTAATGTGACCTACCCAGCACTGCACTGGGACTGAACTGTACCTACATGCAACTACCTAATGTGACCTATCCAGCACTGCACTGGGACTTAATTGTACCTACATGCAACTACCTAATGTGACCTACCCAGCACTGCACTGGGACTGAACTGTACCTACATGCAACTACCTAATGTGACCTATCCAGCACTGCACTGGGACTGAACTGTACCTACATGCAACTACCTAATGTGACCTACCCAGCACTGCACTGGGACTGAACTGTACCTACATGCAACTACCTAATGTGACCTATCCAGCACTGCACTGGGACTTAATTGTACCTACATGCAACTACCTAATGTGACCTACCCAGCACTGCACTGGGACTGAACTGTACCTACATGCAACTACCTAATGTGACATACCCAGCTCTGTGTTGGGAATGAACTGAACCTACATGTAACTACCTAATGCGACCCATCCAGCCTTGCACTGTGCCTGAACTGGTTCTGTATACAACTACCTAATGTGACCTACCCAGCACTGCACTGGGACTGAACTGAACCTACATGTAACTACCTAATGTCATCTACCCAGCACTGCACTGGGACTGAACTGTACCTACATGCAACTACTTAATGTGACCTACCCAGCACTGCACTAGGACAGAACTGTACCTACATGCAACTACCTAATGTGACCTACCCAGCACTGCACTGGGACTGAACTGTACCTACATGCAACTACCTAATGTGACCTACCCAGCACTGCACTGGGACTGAACTGTACCTACATGCAACTACCTAATGTGACCTACCCAGCACTGCACTGGGACTGAACTGTACCTACATGCAACTACCTAATGTGACCTATCCAGCACTGCACTGGGACTTAATTGTACCTACATGCAACTACCTAATGTGACCTACCCAGCACTGCACTGGGACTGAACTGTACCTACATGCAACTACCTAATGTGACCTATCCAGCACTGCACTGGGACTGAACTGTACCTACATGCAACTACCTAATGTGACCTACCCAGCACTGCACTGGGACTGAACTGTACCTACATGCAACTACCTAATGTGACCTACCCAGCACTGCACTGGGACTGAACTGTACCTACATGCAACTACCTAATGTGACCTACCCAGCACTGCACTGGGACTGAACTGTACCTACATGCAACTACCTAATGTGACCTACCCAGCACTGCACTGGGACTGAACTGTACCTACATGCAACTACCTAATGTGACCTACCCAGCACTGCACTGGGACTGAACTGTACCTACATGCAACTACCTAATGTGACCTACCCAGCACTGCACTGGGACTGAACTGTACCTACATGCAACTACCTAATGTGACCTACCCAGCACTGCACTGGGACTGAACTGTACCTACATGCAACTACCTAATGTGACCTACCCAGCACTGCACTGGGACTGAACTGTACCTACATGCAACTACCTAATGTGACCTACCCAGCACTGCACTGGGACTGAACTGTACCTACATGCAACTACTTAATGTGACCTACCCAGCACTGCACTAGGACAGAACTGTACCTACATGCAACTACCTAATGTGACCTACCCAGCACTGCACTGGGACTGAACTGTACCTACATGCAACTACCTAATGTGACCTACCCAGCACTGCACTGGGACTGAACTGTACCTACATGCAACTACCTAATGTGACCTACCCAGCACTGCACTGGGACTGAACTGTACCTACATGCAACTACCTAATGTGACCTATCCAGCACTGCACTGGGACTTAATTGTACCTACATGCAACTACCTAATGTGACCTACCCAGCACTGCACTGGGACTGAACTGTACCTACATGCAACTACCTAATGTGACCTATCCAGCACTGCACTGGGACTGAACTGTACCTACATGCAACTACCTAATGTGACCTACCCAGCACTGCACTGGGACTGAACTGTACCTACATGCAACTAATTAATGTGACCTACCCAGCACTGCACTAGGACAGAACTGCACCTACATGCAGCTACCTAATGTGACCCATACAGCCTTGCGCTGTGACTGAACTGTACCTACATGCAACTACCTAATGTGACCCGTCCAGCCTTGCGCTGTCCCTGAACTGTACCTACATGCAACTACTTAATGTGGCCTACCCAGCACTGCACTAGGACAGAACTGTACCTACATGCAACTACCTAATGTGACCCATCCAGCCTTGCACTGTGCCTGACCTGTACCTACATGGAACTACCTAATGTGACCTACCCATCACTGCACTGGGACTGAACTGTAGCTACATGCAACTACCTAATGTGACCCCCAGCACTGCACTAGGACTGAACTGTACCTACATGTAACTACCTAATGCAACCCATTCAGCCTTGCGCTGTGCCTGAACTGCCTCTATATAAAACTACCTAATGTGACCCATCCAGCCTTGCACTGCGACTGAACTGCACCTACATGCAACTACCTAATGTGACCCATACAGCCTTGCGCTGTGACTGAACTGTTTCTACATGCAACTACCTAATGTGACCCGCCCAGCACTGCACTGGGACTGAACTGTACCATCATATCGTACATGCAAGTACCTAATGTGGCGTACCCAATGTGACCTACCCAGCAATGCACTGGGACTGAACTGTACCTACATTCAACTACCTAATGTGACCTACCCAGCACTGTACTGGGACTGAACTGTACCTACATGCAACTACCTAATGTGACCTACCCAGCACTGCACTGGGACTGACATGCAACTACCTAATGAGACCTACCCAGCACTGCACTGGGACTGAACTGTACCTACATGCAACTACCTAATGTGACCTATCCAGCACTGCACTGGGACTGAACTGTACCTACATGCAACTACCTAATGTGACCTACCCAGCACTGCACTGGGACTGAACTGTACCTACATGCAACTACCTAATGTGACCTACCCAGCACTGCACTGGGACTGAACTGTACCTACATGTAACTACCTAATGTGACCTACCCAGCACTGCACTGGGACTGAACTGTACCTACATGCAACTACCTAATGTGACCTACCCAGCACTGCACTGGGACTGAACTGTACCTACATGCAACTACCTAATGTGACCTATCCAGCAGTGCACTGGGACTGAACTGTACCTACATGCAACTACCTAATGTGACCTATCCAGCACTGCACTGGGACTGAACTGTACCTACATGCAACTACCTAATGTGACCTACCCAGCACTGCACTGGGACTGAACTGTACCTACATGCAACTACCTAATGTGACCTACCCAGCACTGCAATGGGACTGAACTGTTCCTACATGCAACTACCTAATGAGACCTACCCAGCACTGCACTGGGACTGAACTGTAACTACATGCAACTACCTAATGTGACCTACCCAGCACTGCACACTACCTAATGTGACCTACCCAGCACTGCACTGGGACTGACATGCAACTACCTAATGAGACCTACCCAGCACTGTACTGGCACTGAACTGTACCTACATGCAACTACCTAATGTGACCTACCCAGCACTGCACTGGGACTGAACTGTACCTACATGCAACTACCTAATGTGACCTACCCAGCACTGCACTGGTACTGAACTGTACCTATATGCAACTACCTAATGTGACCTACCCAGCACTGCACTGGGACTGAACTGTACCTACATGCAACTACCTAATGTGACCTACCCAGCACTGCACTGGGACTGAACTGTTCCTACATGCAACTACCTAATGAGACCTACCCAGCACTGCACTGGGACTGAACTGTAACTACATGCAACTACCTAATGTGACCTACCCAGCACTGCACACTACCTAATGTGACCTACCCAGCACTGCACTGGGACTGACATGCAACTACCTAATGAGACCTACCCAGCACTGTACTGGCACTGAACTGTACCTACATGCAACTACCTAATGTGACCTACCCAGCACTGCACTGGGACTGAACTGTACCTACATGCAACTACCTAATGTGACCTACCCAGCACTGCACTGGTACTGAACTGTACCTACATGCAACTACCTAATGTGACCTACCCAGCACTGCACTGGGACTGAACTGTACCTACATGCAACTACCTAATGTGACCTACCCAGCACTGCACTGGTACTGAACTGTACCTATATGTAACTACCTAATTGTGACCCACCCAGCCTAGCGCTGTGATCAAATTGTACCACCTGTAACTTCCAAGGTTGAAAATGCACTTTCTGTATCTAGTGCCTAGATACCTCTGGGCTTTGTGCGCTGAAACAAATGTCAAAAATAAATAAATACTGAGCAGTTAATTGCAAGGTAAGCAGTGTCTGTATATATTTCAAGCATTTGGAGTAAGAAAGGCACATTTCCCAAAAGATGCCCTACACTGCAATTGGAAAAATAAAGAGCCCTTCTTTCCCCTTGCTCCAGATTCTGAGGGGGATAAATCATATGGTATCCCCCCTGCCTAAAAGTGTGGGGGGAATTTATCCCCCCTGCCCCACCCCATTCCCTACGCCCATGGCAGTGCCTTTCCCATGCCTACATGAAAGCCCAAACTGTTAGCATTGCCAATTTGTTTTACTTTGCCCTTGATGCACAGGACCACGCATCAAGGGTAAAGCAAATATACTACTTGTCTTAACTGAACCACATTGAATATAGGCCGGTCTGGTCAGTAATAACGTGTTTGGTGCACAATCAGCCTGGACATACTTTCTGTGGCATGGCATGTTTACTGGCTGGGAGTCCTTGTATGGTAATGCATGGACGTACATGGGAACTACCAGCATGAATATGTTTTTATATTAGCATATGTTGTGGGCAAAGGCGGCATGAAATGTATTGGAAAATATTCCTGTGCACGGTTGGTGACATGCAACTACTGGGTTTTTCCATGTGCTTCCATATAAAACTAATTGTAAACTGTATTGATTTCTACCCAAATTTGTAAATAAAGTGCCATAAAATGCATAATTTTAACCCAATGTTCCAAACATTTTCTTGGGAGTGAGAAACCCCCTCAAGCACCTCTTCTTGCTTTGTTTGGGCTCCCTCACTGTGGTCTGTCCATCCCGCATAATTGGCACAAACATTTAAGCCTCTTCAGTTCTGAAATTCACCAGCCTCCACTGTACATCATCTGTCTGTCACTGTGAATGATGTGTGTTTTAATGCGCACACAGGAGAGGGGCGCAACTTAATGCTGGTGTCACACACCACATGCTGTCATGACATCCTATGTATCTTTATGCACATGATACAAAAGTTATTCTGGCATAAACCTTTCTTCAGTAGAGAAATCTAACTTTGCTGTAGTTGATTTGCAGTTGTAATAATAAACCATATTTGAGTTTGTCCACACAAACGCAAGGGGAGTTTTCTTGTGTCTCCTCTTTGTGGCAGTGGCGCCGCTGGCCCAGTGCAAAAAATGGTAAGGGGGGCCTCACCAAATCTTTGCCCCGGGCCTCACCACACCTTGTGACAGGCCTGTGCACAAAAGCCTATCTGCAGGAGTGCTTGTGACGTCACACATTACCTTTCATAGGCAGCCCTCCTACTTGTGTCTGTGCCCCCCTACTTTTGTCTTTGGCCCCATCTGTGCCCCTCCTAAATTTGATTCCTGGCGACGCCACCGGTCGGACGCAGTGGGTGGCCCGTGGCGGAGAAGCTCGTATAGCAGCAATGCCTTTTGTGTGGTGTCACAGCGCCCTACACAGCTGATCGAGCCCTCTTACTGTGTACACAAACAAAGAGGCCAGTGTGCAACATCTGTTTGTCCCGTTGCGCCTAGAACGTTGAAAACCTTTCTCCCTCTGTACGGTCCAAATGACCATTGATCAACACAAAAGCCTTTCCGCGCCAGTTCTCATTCACCTAAAACTATTTACTGTACGGGCTGCACCAAAGCACAGCGTTTATAGCAATGGAAAAGAATGGACTCAGACACAAACCACAGGAAGGGGCCGGCGTCAGCCTCCATCGCTCGCATTTGTTTATTATTATTATTTTCATATTGTTTTGATTACATTTTAAAATATAACAGTATAACAGAATCATGAACTTAAAACGCCCCTCTCTTTAGCATCCCCCCCCCCCCAACCACCGCACCGGCATAGGATCCGTAATCAAATGGTATGTCTTTGAACTTCCCTCAGGAAAACATGTCCAGGATTCTAATTCTGTGCGGACACCATTGGAGCATTTCTTAACGGTGTGCAAGGGTTTGTTCCTCATGGACAAGGGAGTAGCTCAATGTGCCTGCCGCTCCACTTATTGGCCCTACTTTCTAAAATCCCACCACCCTATGCCACACCAACAGAAAGAATCAGCAGAAAACCTAATTAAAAAAACTCAAAGAAATGAACAGTGCCTGAAATTCTCATATTCCCCAAAAAGCCTCCCCCTCGCCGGGTTCACGGCAAGCTGTGACAGCATTCACAGCTTCACCTCCTTCGCCCTCCCCCTGCCCCACTCCCCAAGGTCTGGATGCACTGTGTACCCGGCTGAAGGCAGCTGAGCAGAGTTCTTTGTTTAGTGTTCACAAAAGAAACTCAAACTCCCCACGCCCCCTTCCTCTGCATTTAAACAAAACAAGACCCTGGAAGCAGAGAGGCAACGGTAGTCATACTCAAGGGAGCCACGTTCATCCCTGAATCTGAGAGTGCTCGATGAGGTGCGTGGGAGAGGTGCGGGGCCGACTGCCCACATCACCCCAACAGAGACATCCCACAGTGGTCGAAGTGAGCGGCAACGGTCGAGAGCGGTGTTCCACTACTTTGTTTTTTACTGTTAACAGTTCCACTACTTTTTGCAAATTATTTTTAAGATTCCGGAACTGTTCTTTGTGAAGGTTAAAGCACACTTCTCCACTTTACTACCAAATGGCAGTTACAGATAAACTAAAATCTGTTTCAACACAATTGTCTGTTAATTAGCATGGTTGCAACGCTTGAAAAATGTGTTGCACGCTGCTATCTTCCTGCCTACTATGTCCCCCACCAGGGTCACATTTCCACTGCTTTTTCTGGTACACTTCTAACACTACACTCCCATTGCGATGGGTGATGGTACAGTGCGCAAGAGCATGACAGCACATGCTCTTAAAGTGACATTCCGTGTTTAAGGAGAGCCACATGTGAGCAATGGGTCATAGAGAGGGTCAACATATCATGTACTCACTTCAGCTCCTTCGTGTGCCAGCAGTATAGACACAGTCATGCACATTTCTGTACTAAAGTCGCAACCCCTCCCCCATACCATCCGTAAATGTGGGGCACCTTCCAAAGTTCATCTTTTTTATTCCAGCGCTGCATCCCCTCCAATCCCTATGTGCTTGAGCACGGCACATGGCAGTGGGATTTCACTGCAAGACCGGGAGTGGGCAGCTACAGTAGCAGCCCAGCCCTGTGAGGCTGAGCACGAGTCCAACAGACATCATGCTCCTGCTACGCAGTAATTGCAACATGCCTGGCTTTTTGCCTTAAAGCACATTTTAGTATATATTCCACAAAGCAAAACCAAAGACAACAAAATTGAATATGCCATACTTTTAATAATGGTGAATTTAATATGATTTTACAATAAACTAGCCCTCATTTCATTGCAAATCAAAACAAGCTCCCAAAATGCAAATTGCTTTGCCTATTTTAAACAATGTATCATTTTATTTGGAAGATGCATGGTATCTTTCCCATTCAAAGATGGCCAGCTTGTTTCCAAAGAACTTCCTTAGAGACAAGATGAAAATCAAAGAGTTCCGAGATGGGCAGGAATGGGTGGGATTAGCCATAGGCATTACATTGGCTAGGGGCAGGGAACAGGAGGGATTACAACTATGTATTCCTCATATGTCGTCTCCATTGGAAAAGCATTACAGACCATCATTCAAAACCCATATTTGAAGCTCTTATGTTAATGCCAATAGTTTTGGCGTTTAGGGTAGCTCTTTCAGCGCCACCTAATAACCCAAACTAAAAAGACTGTCTCTAAACACTCATTGAATGTGCCTCACTGGTCCCTAATCAGCTTATTCTTTAATAGATCGACTCTTTCTCATTAGCGCTCTGTGTCCCTCTCGACATTTGGCCCACTCCAGATCTCTATCATCTCTCTCTCATTCCATTCACTCACTCCTCTCTCGGATCTCAATAATCTTTCTCAGTTCTGTTCTAATTCTCCACTTCTCCCTTTCTTTAATCTCTACTCACAAAAAACACTTCTATATCCTCTCTTTGTCCTCTTCCTCATTTCTATTTTCCTCCCTTTAATTATTTATTTTGATTTATTTATTGCATTTATTGGTAGCCTCCAAGGCCCAGAGGTATCACGGTCTCTTCTTTTCTCATTCTTATTCCTCAATATGTCTCTCTCTTTCTCTTTCTCCCCGTCTCTCTCATTCACTCTTTCAATAAATCTCCCATCTCACAACCACGATTCTCTTACACTCAGTGCTGGAAATGGAAGAAAATGTACTGGGCAAACTGCCACCTCTTTGGGGGGGGCAGAGCTGTGGGAAGGAGGGGGCAGGTCCAAGGGGGGTTGCCCCTGGTATGGTCGCACAACACAGAGGGGGTCATTATGAGGTTGGAGGTAGCCATGGCGCTATTAGCACCATGGCTACCCCCATACCGCATACCGGGTCCGGGTTCCCTGAATGGGGAATTACCTGGCCATTCTAACCTTGGAGGACCCGGTATTTCCCCATTCAGGGAACCCATCCCCATTACCATTCGAGCCCCCATAGGGCTCCATGTGAATGGGGACCATTCTAACAACGGGCCAGTTAATAACGGGCCCGTTGTTAGCATGCTGGTCCTTTAGCGGCTCCCACTAAGGGCGCCTGGTAAAACCAGCCACCCTTAGCGGGACCCGCTAAAGGACCTCGTAATGCGGCGGTAAGTGGTTAACGACACCGGCACCATTACCAGCGCCGTTAACCCCTTACCGCCAACGTCGTAATGACCCCTAGTATCTCTTCTTAGAACCCAATTCTGGCAATTTGAATAAAAGCAAAGAGCATCATGGGAACATCATAGTCTCACAACTTTAAATGTTAAACATGTCTTTTCGTGATTCAGTAAAAAAAATCTTTTAATTGGTCACAATATTCACCCTAATAAAGAGATGTCTGTAAATTGCAGGACATATATTTCAGTTTTTGAGGCTTTGGCAGTTTCTGTATGCAGTGCCCAGTGCCAAGGTTTCTGAAAGCTTGAAGAGCGAGTGGTTACTCAGTGCATGCAGGTTACTGTTACTCGTTCGTGCAATAATGCAGCTTTAGAGCTGGTTGGTAAATTTCTTTGCTAACCGTGCAAATCCCTGCGCTCTGTGGCACACCTGAGCAACCGGCGCTTCGATGAACAGACTGCTTCCTAAACACTCTTCTGAAAGCAGTCTGCTCACTGAGGCGCAGGATCTGGGAGAGCCATGTGCTAATCCCCTGGATCTGGGGAACGGATTGGCGCTCCGGCAGGATGTTTTTTACTGGAGCACCGCTCTGTCTTGTTCGGGCCCATTCCCTGCACTGCTTACACTTATCTCTCTTTCCTTGCCTTGTTCACGATTTCAACCCCCATCGATCACCTTCCTTCTCCTCTCATACCATCATCAGTCGTTGACACTCCTCTCTCCCACCATCCTCTTTCTATTACACTGTTTCCTGCAACATCCTCTGTCACCCCCTTCCCCAATGCAATCCTCTCTCTAAACACATTCTTTTCTTACCGACTTTGCCCCTACACATATTCTACTCTCGTCCTAACTCTCTTGTATCCTTCTTTCTTTCTCACACATGGCTCTTTGTCACAAACCCCCTCTGACTTACCCTGTTTTCTTTCACATTGCTCTCTCATACACCCTTTTCTCATTACAGCACCTCGTGTTCTCACACTTCCAGCTTTCAAACTCTGTTCCCCTCAACCTTTTCCTCTTTAAGCCTCCTCTCTTATGCTGACGTCTGTCTCTTGAACATCCTCCTCCATCCCACCGCTTCTTCTCTTATTCTCCCTCCTTTTTCTGACCCTCATCCAGGGCTTTAAGTGGGCTGTGGCTAGGCAGGGCTCAGCCCCGGCAGTCTCTAAATATTGCCCTTCAGTCGGGGCTCTGCAGGGCTGTCCTAACTGACTTTCTGGGATAGATATCTTCCTTGCAGTAGTGTACAAAGCTGTGTGACAATACTGCTTTTCGCCAGTAGGTGCCACTATCGGTCATGTTTATAACTAGTTAAATACATTTTGAATTGGGTTGTTTTTAAACAGGTTTGATTATTGCAACACTTTATATTAAATTGTTGGCATTACAATGGTGTTAATTAGTACATAAGGATTTCTTTCAAAGGATCTATGGGATTTCAAGACACAATGACCTATTTTGATTTGAAGTTCTATTTTATATATGAATGCATTTATTTTGGTCAATATTTACAGCACTTTTATATTATTTAATATATATTTCAAAGTAGAATTTACTCCCTTTCATTGTACATATGAAAACTGTCTATTCGGTCACTCTTAATTACGTGGGCGCATAGGCTCTTTTAAGGGCTTTGGCATTGTAGGAAGGGCCAGAGCTTTTCTAGGCCCCATCCCCAATAATTTGCATCATGACGCGCTAAAGAACCCCTTAATTTCTTATCCCACTTAAAGCACTGCCCTCATCTGTAACACTCCCCCTCTAAAACAGGTTGCTCTCTCTCTCTCTCTCTTGCATTGAGTCCTGGGTCTCCTTCTATCTCCTCCACATCTGTCTCACACCTGAAAGGTTTGCGGTCGGGTCAGACAGGTAAGTTCAGTACTTTATTAGGAGCCTGTGGAGTACAACTGCTCCAGTAATCAAAGTGCTCTAAGTGCTCTGGAACGCTGCACTCAAAGCTAAACACAGCAATGGGACATTGAACATCGTACATCATTGTAGGCACTGAGCATCATAAAGCACTTGCAGGATATGAATGCACCATGCCTTGAAGATCGTCTATCTGTTTGTCCCTTGTCTACCCTCCTGGCATGGTGGCGCCTCAATGCACTTGGAAAAATTGCAGAACCGTTGTCAGACCTATTTGCTGCTAATTGTATTATATGCACTTGTTCCATGCAGCCACTCTGCCCGTGTAGACTTGTATTGTTCAGAAATTCAAGGTCTCTGAATGACTGTTGTTTTTCCCCTTGTTCCCTCCCTCCTTGACCGCTTTGAAACACTTGCTTTGTGTATACGTGCTTTACAAATAAATACCATACCATACCATCTCCCTCCTTATAAACACACAAAGGAAAAAGGAAATGGGAACAAAGCAAATGCACTGGTATGAAAGCGAGAACATGCCCAAAACATGTGTCGAGGTGCAAAAAGAACAAACACCATACAAAAGAAGGGTGTCCCAACTAAAGGAATATTTTCCTAACCAAAGTTAAAGAAAAACTAGTAATAGTAGAATTTAACTTGAAAAAGAATAACAAACACTGAAGTCCTTGTGATATACTGCCGACCCTGAAACACCGAATCCGTCACTGGGACATTACAAGTACTGGTGGCGCAGGAAGTAAGGCGAGGGATTTGGTAACTCACCATCCCCGTGGATTCCCATCAGACTCCATGGGAGTGTGGCGGCGGAGGCACCAGCACCCTTGCTAACGCTGCGTGTTCCAGTGCTTCTGTGACGACACTACCTACCAGGGCCGAAACACCTGGCAGGGTCAGACCTGCCGGGTGCTACGGCCCCTGCAGGCAGACTTGTAGTGTGGCAGTCCGGAAACAAGGGTGCCGGTAAGCTTACGGAAGCAAGGGTGCCGGTAAGCTTACCAGCACCCTTGTTTCTGGACTACCACACTCGGAATGAGGCCCATAGTCTTTACACCACACATGAGATTCTCCTTGTCCTTACCCAAGAACTGACGATCAGCTCACTACCACTCAATCAGACTCCCTGTCAACATCCAACCCTTCCCACTCTCAGTAGGGCGCTAGTCTTCCCTTAGGCCACACTACTACACCTTCAACACTGACTACCCCATTCTTCACTGCCGTTATTTTTTTGGGGCCCAGAAACTTGCTCTCTCAACATTTAAGTCCCAATCTGAGATTAAGAATCATGAGCAGATCCCCCACCTTCCACTCCAGGCTGTTCGTCCTTTTGTCCTCATCGGAAATCCTCCTATACTACTCCTGCCCCTCTTTAATCACTTTCATGATCTCCTTACAATCAACCAAAATAGAGGTGGCCATAACAAGCCAACTGGGACACAACCTGGTGCCGGGCTCTCACCCCTTAAGCGACACAAAGGGCGACATCTTGTTTTATGTTGATGTTTATGTCTTATATGGTGCTTATTAGAATGTTGCAGTAACTGAAAGAAATCGCTACACAGCAACCCTGTTCTATAGCTGCTGAACATGTCTTTCCCGTCAGCTGACTTACTTTCAACTACAGTCCCCAGACTGCTAAGTGTTCTCGCACCATAGAAATTTGCAAATCAGGCGCAAGAGCGCTAGTGCAAGAACCCAAGCAGTCTGTGGCGGTCCGTGGAAGGTTAGTGGAGGTGTGGAATTCTTGCTCTTTATTCACTGTTATCGCCTCTGAGGTTTTCAAAGCTTATCAGCTGATTATGGGAATTCAGGAGGTTTTACGTGCCATTGAGCTCATCAGGTCGAAGCTCGATGCTAACATTTACCTTCCCGTGCGCAGCAGGAACACTTTGCTGTCGGATCAGCAACCTAGCGCAATAACCCCACAAGAGTTAGAGTTGCAGAAGGAGAGCCCCGCTACCACACAATGTAGTATGGAGATTTCACCCATAGATTCTACTATTAGATCATGTGTACCCGTAGAGGACTGTTGCCTAGAACAAGGGGGGAGAGAAGGGTTTGAGACAGATGGGAGGGTGTTGGGCATGCACACGTTGTGATGCTGTAAATGCATCGGAGGGACAGGGCCTCCTTATCCTTGTCCTTTACTGCTTTTTATCGTGTGTTCTGTCGTGTTTTCTGTGCAGGAGTCCATGTGAGACTCCTGGCGGTGCAGCTCTCTCTCTTTTGGTTTGGTGAACGGACCCAAGGGATACCCTTATGGCACCCATGGGTGGGGGTACAACCCTGTGCCCCTAGTGTATGTTTTTGGGCACCTGTGGGTGGCCCGCAGAGCAGGGTATGGGCTGATGGCAGTTCCATGCTGAATTTGACAGGTGTGCGGAGTATCCTCCATTTTGGGATACCCCAGCCCTGCCATTGGGATCAGTTGATTCCGGATGGAAAACAAAATGGCCCCTGCGGCCTCTTGCTTTCTATTACCCATTACCTTGTTTTCCCAAAGTCCAGGGAAGCCCTGACTCTGTCCCTTCCCCCTGACTGGCTGTTGGGTGGAAGTGCCATATATGGTGTTGTTGTGAAGGCCCGGCCAGGCTAGCTGGAGCCTTCCCAGTGATGTATGTTGTGGGTACCTCCTGTGGGTGGGACCTGGGTGAATAGAGTGTGTGACGAATATGCATTCTGTGTTGTGGATGTCTAGTATCTGGTGGTTGACACAATGACTGAGACAGCCCTGCCCGAAACCGGTATGAATGCAGTTGGGAGTGTTGAATGGCTCGGTACTTGTCCCAATACACATAACTTCTTGTGAGTGTCTGGCGAGAAGTGAATGGCCTGAATACCTCGTGTGTCTGATTGGCTGCCTGCCTGCATGAATGCCCTTAGTCGTGATTGGATGCTTGAGTGTGACCCAGCGGAATGAATGGGAGATCAACAGTATATCTGGGGACCTCTCACTGCTACCAATCGTGTTCAGAAGCTGAAGTCCACTACGACGAGTAACTGGAGTAACTGAAGCTTGACCTTGAAGCCCCGCTGGACGAGAAGAAGTGCTGTTGCTCTCCTTCACAATCTGAAAGCTGCTGTGTCTCCAAGGACTGACCCAGAGAGGACCTGGTAAGGCACCCTCTTCCCGAGCTACGAGGGACCATCGTGCACAGCTGATCTTTGCCAAAGCTCCCTGGTAGACAGACCTATGACAGGCTGCCGACCCGAGACGGGGACTGCCGCGGAATCCCAAAGAGAAGCACCCGGACTGTTGTCCATCACTGTCCCCGACTGCCGTCGCCGACCGGAGCCGCCATGCTCCCGTTTGCCTAAGAACTTCCTTTGAGCATCGGACGCTCTCGTCTGCATCGTCGCCCGCTTTATCCCACTGGAGGAGGCCCGACCGTCGACGAGCATCCGCCGGTGGGTTTTCCGTCACCTAAAGCCCACAGAGACGCCGACGACTCGACCCCCTTGCTGTGCCACAGTTCTTCATCATCTCTTTGCAATCCAGAACTATCGTCACCGAGGTGCCCCGCACGCCTCTTCCTTGCAGGACACCAACGCTCTGTCGTCGACGAGCACCGCTAGGAACGAAGCTGCCACTTCACCGCCGTAGTTCAACCTGTTCTCCGTCGGACGTTCGAAGACCTGTGACTCCTGCCTTAAATGGAGGGCACTCAAGAAGGGCCATCGATTCCCCGACACCGAATGACGAGTTCCTCAACGCCTCTCGACGATCCGTGGCTCATGCTTTAAAGGGAGTCACTCAAAAAGGATCGGTCGACACATCTTCGGAGAACTCTACTCCACCAGGTACATTGGGGGAGTAAAACCTTAATAGGAGGAAAGAAGTCTATTGAACAATATATGGACTGGGCTTGTGCAATATATCTTTATTTTACAGGTTGCCCAGGTGGGGGGATCTCAACACAGAACTGTGCCTAGCGGTAGGGGTCAGCATTCTGCCTATTGTTTCAACCATCTTGCGTTCCTTCCTATCTCTATTGCTGGTTTCCTCATTATTGATCTGTGTGACATTTTAACTGTACAGTTGATGCCCTTTAATGAGATTTGATAACATTGGTGGTACCACTTTAGAATTGTATATATTTATCATTGTTGATTTCCGAGTACAAAGTGCGTTATTGTGATTGTGTACATACCTTTGAATATTAATTATATAAAGACTGTGTTTTCAGTAATACAGTGTGTGGACATTCCTTTGTGGGGGTTCGGAGACTACACTGTACTTAAGAACCAGCCCGCATCACCTCCTGAGAAGCTAGGCCTTGATTGCTCGTCCATTGCTACCTTATAGAGAATCTTGGCTGGGGTCTTCTGTGCCTCTCCTCTACCATATAGAGAGCAGAAGTAAAGACACCCCCTACTAGTCTTTACACACGTGTTTGGAACAAAACGACGCAGAGAGCAATAGCTCGACTGAGTTAATATACCCTGATACTAAGGTCCCCTCTGATAACCTGAACCTGATTGGTCCAGATTCTCCGGGACCTAAGGTGAATGGATAGTGTATCAATGGAAAGACTATCGGGGGGATTCTTAAAATGTTTCCTGTTGAACACTAGATCTCTTACTAGACATGCCTCTGAGGTGGCCACTTGGGCAAAATAACATTGACATATGTGCACTGACAGACCCTTGAGGAAATAGCGCTGCAGGCCCACTGTTGGGGCTGCCAATCCCTGAGGGTTATGGCTGGGGTCTTCTGTGCCTCTCCTCTACCATATAGAGAGCAGAAGTACAGACACCCCCTACCAGTCTTTACACTGGTGGCAGCGGTGGGATGCTTATGGTTTTAAGAATCAGTGAATAACCGTGCCACTTACTAAATATCTGCACTTTATTAAATTAAGGTTTGGTTGTGTACAATATAACTGCATTACAAGCAATGGAGTCTATTGCAAATGGTAAATTGACTCGGATGAGCTTAGAGGCTCTCCAGAGTGCTTGTGAAGCCAGGGAGTTAGACTTTGTGGATAAGTGAAGGGCTGGTGGACTACCAGACCGATGGTGAAACTCTTGATGAGGGGGGGAATGCAACCAGTGAGGACTCTGCCCGTGGGGTTTCTACTGCATCTGTTTCTGGGAATGCCACCATTCCTGCTGCCTCTGTTCCGAACCCCAGCAATTCCTTGGAGCTTGAGTTATTAAGGATGAAATTGGCCTTTGAATATCGCAAGTTGGAAAGAGATGCTGAGCTTAAGAAGGAGGAGTTGGCTCAACAAGTTGAACTCAAGAATAGGGATCTTGAACTCAAAGACAAGGACACTGAATGTCAGAGAATTCAGCTAGAGAAAGCTAGAGTGGAGACTTCAGCGAAACCCAGTGAGAGTGTCAGGTCCCCAGCAACTAAATGTATGAAAGATTTGGTTGGTGTGTTTGTGGAGGGTTCTGATATCCTCCAATGGATTGAAGCGTTTGAAATGGCTTGTGCCATTAATGGTGTTGACAAAAGAGATTGGGCTAAGTGTGTGTTAAGCAGAGTGCCTCAGACTGGGTATGACTGTATTCTGAAGCTGAGTGTGGAAGAAAGGGGTCAGTATGAGTGTATGAACTCTGCTCTGATTGCCAAGTTTGGCAAGACACCTACCCAATACCTTAAAAGGTTCAGGGATTTTAAGAAAAGAGAGAATGTGTCTTGGGTTGACTGGGTGAGTGCTGCGCACATGAATATGATGGGGTGGATTGATGGTTACAAGGTGAAAACTTTTGTTGAATTGTCCCACCTGTTGTTTTTTGAGCATTTATCTGAAGCCTGTTCACCGGAGCTGCGTCAGTATTTTGCTGACCAGAACATTTTGGATCCCTTTAAGCTGGCTAGGCTGGCTGACAAGTGGGTCTCCCACCGGGTGTCCCCTAAGGACTCCAGTGGGAAGGACAAGTACAAAGAAAAGGGGGCCTCAAAGAAAGCTGAGGAGTCCCAAGAGCAGTCACAGTCGGGTAAACCTAAACCCACCTCTCTGAAGACCCAAAAGTCTAGTGGGGATAAGTCATCTGTGGGTGGGAATAAGAGTAGTGGTCCACCTGCTGCAAAGCAGGCTCTCGGTGGTTCCAGTACCGTACCCCGCACTTCCGACACTTGTTGGGACTGTGGGGCTCTGGACCACAAGAGGGGTGACTCCAAGTGTAAAGGTAAGGCACTTGGGGTACAGGCTGTCAGCCTGACCTACCCTTACCCCATGTCTGAGGTGGAGGCCACTGTCCTCCCCTCTTCTACAGGAATCACATGTGGTGCTCCTGTAGAGATTTCCTTAGTGTCCCTTGGGGCCTGGGACCAGTACGCAGAAGTACTGGTGACTATCCCACAGAACACCCGTAGATTTTTTAGAAGTGTCCTCCTGAATGGCCAGCCTTCTACTGGTTTGAGAGACACTGGGGAAAGCATGATAGTGGTGGACAGGACCCTTCTCAAGCCAGAGGACTATGTAGGTGCTCCTCTGAGAACCACCAGGTTAGCTGGTGGGCCTCCCAAATTATCGCCTGTAGCCCGAGTCACACTCGTAATTGGAGACAAGACAGCAAAGTTTCCTGTCCTGGTTCAGGACAATGTCCCTGCTAACATTCTGTTAGGTAATGCTCTAGTGGAGTTGGGATTGATCGCGGATGGTCTTCCCATGACTGCTGCTGCGGTCACTAGGTCACAGGTGACACCGGGTCTGGCTTTGAGTCAGGTACCTGAGCCAACGGCGCGGCCTAAGGCACGACGAAGGAAGAGCAGGAAGGCCACCACTGTGGAGGGAGCTCCTTCTCTTCATGCTGTTCCTTCAGCACCCATTGGGATCCATGCTCCGGATGGGCTGGGTCCAGTGGTAAACCCCGTCTCAACTCCTGTGGGAGAAGAGCCAGAAGACTCTCCTGTGGGAGAGGTTCTCAACCCGGAGGATCATCCCGACCTACAATGCTTGTTAGCTGAAGGGGGACCCTTCCGGCAGACTTCTGTAAAGGACAGAGAGAGTGTCACTCTCTCGAGGGTCTGAGGAAACAGGCCCTGTCCCAGGCACAAGGAGAAGTGCCTAGGACATTCCAGATTTATTGGGAGGGTGAGCTCCTTGTTAGTGAGCCCACTAAGCCTGAACCTGGTGCCCTCAACTAGGTTGGTGGTACCCCAGGTTTACAGGCCCTTTCTACTGCAGTTGGCGCATGAGGTGCCCTTGGCTGGTCATCTTGGTACCAAGAATACTAAGCAGAGGCTCTCTGCCCATTTCTACTGGCCTCGGATGGGAGTAGAAGTGGAGTCCCACTGCAGGACCTGCCCAACTTGTCAGTTGTCTAGCAAGACTGGAGGCAGTGTCATTACCCCACTGCAGCCATTGCCAGTAGTTGGCACACCATTTGAGAGGGTGGGCATCGACATTGTCAGTCCCCTTGACCCTCCCACATCAGGTGGACATAGGTTCATCCTGGTTTTGGTAGATCATGCCACCAGGTACCCTGAGGCTATACCCCTTCGGACTGTTACTGCCAAGGTGGTTGCCAGGGCTCCCCTGGGCATTTTCACCTGTGTTGGATTCCCCAAGGAGGTTGTCTCTGACAGAGGATCCAACTTCATGTCTAGTTACATGAAAACCATGTGGAAAGAGTGCAGGGTAACCTACAAGTTCTCCACCTCTTACCACCCCCAGACCAATGGTCTGGTTGAGAGATTTAATAAAACTCTCAAAGGCATGCTAGGTGCTTTGGAAGAGCCCCTAAGGAGGAAATGGGATCTCCTCCTGCCATGCCTGCTGTTTGCTTACAGAGAGGTACCTCAAGAGCGTGTTGGTTTCAGCCCCTTTGAGTTACTCTTCGGGCATCCCGTGAGGGGCCCCCTTGCCTTGATCAGAGAAGGTTTGGAAGCCAACCATCCCGGTTCCGCCAAGCAAGTGGGGTTCTATGTGTTAGGCCTCAGACGGAGGATGACACAGATGATGGGTCAGGCAACAGCGAATCTCAAGGCCAGCCAGGAATTGAACAAATACTGGCATGACCTTAAAGCATCACAAGTGGATTGGACTCTGGGACAGGAGGTCCTCGTGATGGAGCCTACCAAGCCTCGAGCATTGGCAGATAAATGGACTGGACCCTTCAGGATTATCTCCAAGATGGGCGAGGTCAATTTTCTGGTTGACATGGGAATCCCAGGGGTAGCCCCTCAGGTATTCCATGTTAATAGGCTCAAGCCTTTCCACAGGCGAGCCGAAGTCTCTTGTCTCTTGCTGGCTTCAGAGCAAGAAGAGGATGAGAGTGAGCCCCTTCCTGATTTGCTGCATAGCAACCCTCAGGATGGCTCAGTGGAAGGAGTGCATCTCTCTCCAGATTTGACAACCGAGCAGGAGAGGGCCTGCAGGACTTTGCTCCTGCAGTATGCCTCTCTGTTTTCGCTGATGCCAGGCCTTACACCGTGGTGTAAGCACGAGATTGACACTGGTGACAGCGTGCCTGTCAAGAGCAGGAGCTACCGAATGTCAGATACGGTTAAGAACCACATCCAGGCTGAGGTCGCCAAGATGTTGGATCTGGGAGTTATTGAACCCTCAACCAGTCCCTGGTCCAGTCCTGTGGTCCTTGTCCCCAAGGCAAGTTCCCAGGCAGGTACCAAGGATTGGAGGTTCTGTGTGGACTACCGAGGAGTCAATGCCGTCACCAAAACTGACGCGCACCCATTGCCCAGGGCTGATGAGCTCTTGGACACCATAGGTGCTGCCAAATCTGTGAGCACCTTTGATCTCACCTCAGGCTATAGGCAAATAGCTCTGAAGTACCATGCCAAGGAAAAGACGGCGGTCTCAACACCAGAGGGACTCTATCAGTTTAGGGTCATGCCTTTTGGGTTGAAGAATGCCCTTGCCACCTTCCAGAGATTGGTCAATCATGCTCTCAGTGGGCTAGAAGCCTTTTGTGTGGCATATTTAGACGGCATTGCCGTCTACAGTTCCACTTGGGAAGAGCAGTTGACACATCTGAGTAGGGTGTTGCAGGCCTTGAAAAGGGCTAACCTCACTATCAAGGCCACCAAGTGCCAGATAGCTCAGGGGAAAGTCACGTATCTTGGTCATGAGGTAGGAGGGGGTCAAATCCAACCTCTCCCCAGTAAGGTACAGGATGTACATGACTGGGAGACTCCCACTACTCAAACCCAGGTGAGAGCCTTTTTGGGCCTCACTGTGTAGTATCGCAGTTTCATGGCGGACTATGGAACCATAGCTGCACCACTGACAGCTCTGACTTCACCCAAACAGCCTAGGAAGGTTAATTGGACTGAAGACTGTCAGAGGGCCTTTGATGGCTTGAAAGAAAGTCTGTGTTAGGCACCCGTGTTGTGTGCGCCTGACTACAGCCGACCCTTTATCATCAAGACGGATGCCTGCGACACCGGAATTGGAGCTGTCTTGTCCCAGTTAGATGACAAAGGGAGAGAACATCCTATCATATTCATCAGTAGACAACTCAAGGGTAGAGAACTTAGGTGGGCTACTGTTGAAAAGGAATGTTTTAGTATAGTTTGGCGCCTTAGGCATTTTAGGCCCTACCTTACGGGGTCTACCTTCAAGGTCCAAACAGATCATAAGCCCCTGAAGTGGCTTATGCAGATGAAGGGTGAGAACCCGAAACTGCTCAGGTGGTCCATTAGCCTGCAAGGGCTAGACTTCACCATAGAGCACAGACCAGGGAAGAGTCACGATAATGCAGATGGCCTTTCCAGAAGGTATGTTGACCGTCTGGATGAGGGTGTCTATCCCGTGGGAGATTAGGCACCCTCCACCTCAGTCTGGGGGGGGCGACTGTGATGCTGGAAATGTATCGGAGGGACAGGGCCTCCGTATCCTTGTCCTTTACTGCTTTTTATCGTGTGTTCTGTTGTGTTTTCCGCGCAGGAGTCCATGTGAGACTCCTGGCGGTGCAGCTCTCTCTCTTTTGGTTTGGTGAACGGACCCGTGGGATACCCTTATGGCACCCATGGGTGGGGGTACAACCATGTGCCCCTAGTGTATGTTTTTGGGCACCTGTGGGTTGCCCGCAGAGCAGGGTATGGGCTGGTGGCAGCTCCATGCTGAATTTGACAGGTGTGCGGAGTATCCTCCATTTTGGGATACCCCGGCCCTGCCATTGGGATCAGTTGATTCCGGATGTAAAACAAAATGGCCCCTGCGGCCTCTTGCTTTCTATTACCCATTACCTTGTTTTCCCAAAGTCCTGGGAAGCCCTGACTCTGTCCCTTCCCCCTGACTTGCTGTTGGGTGGAAGTGCCATATATGGTGTTGTTGTGAAGACCCGGCCAGACTAGCTGGAGCCTTCCCAGTGATGTATGTTGTGGGTACCTCCTGTGGGTGGGACCTGGGAGAATAGAGTGTGTGACGAATATGCATTCTGTGTTGTGGATGTCTAGTATCTGGTGGTTGACACAATGACTGAGACAGCCCTGCCCGAAACCGGTATGAATGCAGTTGGGAGTGTTGAATGGCTCGGTACTTGTCCCAATACACATAACTTCTTGTGAGTGTCTGGAGAGAAGTTAATGGCCTGATTACCTCGTGTGCCTGATTGGCTGCCTGCCTGCATGAATGCCCTTAGTCGTGATTGGATGCTTGAGTGTGACCCAGCGGAATGAATGGGAGATCAACAGTATATCTGGGGACCTCTCACTGCTACCAATCGTGTTCAGAAGCTGAAGTCCACTATGACGAGTAACTGGAGTAACTGAAGCTTGACCTTGAAGCCCCGCTGGACGAGAAGAAGTGCTGTTGCTCTCCTTCACAATCTGAAAGCTGCTGTGTCTCCAAGGACTGACCCAGAGAGGACCTGGTAAGGCACCCTCTTCCCGAGCTACGAGGGACCATCGTGCACAGCTGATCTTTGCCAAAGCTCCCTGGTAGACAGACCTACGACAGGCTGCCGACCCGAGACGGGGACTGCCGTGGAATCCCAAAGAGAAGCACCCGGACTGTTGTCCGTCACTGTCCCCGACTGCCGTCGCCGACCGGAGCCGCCATGCTCCCGTTTGTCTAAGAACTTCCTTTGAGCATCGGACGCTCTCGTCTGCATCGTTGCCCGCTTTATCCCGCTGGAGGAGGCCCGACCGTCGACGCGCCGAGGAGCATCCGCCGGTGGGTTTTCCGTCACCTAAAGCCCACAGAGACGCCGACGACTCGACGCCCTTGCTGGGCCACAGTTCTTCATCATCTCTTTGCAATCCAGAACTATCGTCACCGAGGTGCCCCGCACGCCTCTTCCTTGCAGGACACCAACGCTCTGTCGTCGACGAGCACCGCTAGGAAAGAAGCTGCCACTTCACCGCCGTAGTTGAACCTGTTCACCGTCGGACGTTCGACGACCCGTGACTCCTGCCTTAAAGGGAGGGCACTCAAGAAGGGCCGTCGATTCCCCGACACCGAATGCCGAGTTGCTCAATGCCTCTCGACGATCCGTGGCTCATGCTTTAAAGGGAGTCACTCAAAAAGGATTGGTCGACGCATCTTCGGAGAACTCTACTCCACCAGGTAGATTGGAGGGGTAAAACCTTAATAGGAGGAAATAAGACTATTCAACAATATATGGACTGGGCTTGTGCTATATATCTTTATTTTACAGGTTGCCCAGGTGGGGGGATCTCCACACAGAACTGTGCCTAGCGGTAGGGGTCAGCATTCTGCCTATTGTTTCAACCATCTTGCGTTCCTTCCTATCTCTATTGCTGGTTTCCTCATTATTGATCTGTGTGACATTTTAACCGTACAGTTGATGCCCTTTAATGAGATTTGATAACATTGGTGGTACCACTTTAGAATTGTATATATTTATCATTGTTGATTTCCGAGTACAAAGTGCGTTATTGTGATCGTGTACATACCTTTGAATATTAATTATATAAAGACTGTGTTTTCAGTAATACAGTGTGTGGACATTCCTTTGTGGGGGTTCGGGGACTACACTGTACTTAAGAACCAGCCCGCATCACCTCCTGAGAAGCTAGGCCTTGATTGCTCGTCCATTGCTACCTTATAGAGAATCTTGGCTGGGGTCTTCTGTGCCTCTCCTCTACCATATAGAGAGCAGAAGTACAGACTCCCCCTACTAGTCTTTACACACGTGTTTGGAACAAAACGATGCAGAGAGCAATAGCTCGACTGAGTTAATATACCCTGATACTAAGGTCCCCTCTGATGACCTGAACCTGATTGGTCCAGATTCTCCGGGACCTAAGGCGAAGGGATACTGTATCAATGGAAAGACTATCGAGGGGGATTCTTAAAATGTTTCCTGTTGAACACTAGATCTCTTACTAGACATGCCTCTGAGGTGGCCACTTACATTGGGGAAAATAACATTGACATATGTGCACTGACAGAGACTTGAGGAAATAGCGCTGCAGGCCCACTGTGGGGGCTGCCAATCCCTGAGGGTTATGGAATTATATGTCAGGACAGAGCAGAAGGCAGAGGAGGTGGCAATGCACTTATTTTTAAACTTGAGCTCAACATTTGGGAGGAAAAGACCGCAGACCTTCCTGATACCGAACTATTATTGGTTAAAATAGGTATTAATGCAGATTCTACCTTGAATGTACTTGTGCTCTACAGAGCTCCAGGGGCGCGGAAGGATTTTCTGACTCTGCTTAGCAATCTCCTACTCCCAATCCTCAAACCTAACTCTAAATTTATATTGATGGGCGATTTTAATATTTGGTTGGGTTCGGATGAGGATTGTATTGCAGCTGCCTTGGAAGATGCTTTGGGTCTTCTTGGCTTTCAGCAACAGGTCAGAGAGCCCACAGATGATAAGGGCCATACCTTATATTGGTATGCCACCCATGTGTTAGGTGTTTTTTGATCTTGGTATTCTTCCCTACCCGTGGTCAGATTATTCTTGTATTCATTTTCAAATCTATAACGCTTCTATCTTTAGGAAACCGAGCAAAAGTAGGGACTCTATTGTGGTAAGAAACTGGAAATAAAATCACATCAGATTCGCGAATGCCCTTACTTTTGGCTGCAGTACCGAAAATCATGTTATCTGTCGAACTGCAAGACATAACCAACCAACTCCTTAGTACATTTCAGGAGACGTTGGATACACTGGCTCCTCTTCAGAAAATACTTGATACACATTCTCATAAAGATATGATATGATAGGTTACTTAAAATGCACTTAATAGCCAGAGGTTTCTAAGCACGGTCCCAGGGATCAAACCTGTGTTTCCATTTCATTTTGTTTCCAGGGCGAGCACGTTGCTGCTGAGAAATCCTCCCGAGACAAGGTAACAAATGGTTCAACATAGATCTCCACAAGCTGAAAGCAGCTAAATTGAAACTGTTTTACAATTGGAGAAAAAAACAGGTTGGTCCTACTTTGACTAGATATAGATCACCAGCCAACGATCGTAAACTGCTCTGATCTCTGCTAAAGAGGAAATGTTTAATGAACACATTTCTAATACCTGCTCAGAGAGTAAGGAACTATTTAAAATCCTGAGAGAACAAGAAATACCTAAAGGGCCAGAGAACAAAACTATTTGCAAAGATGAATCCTGGTGTAATAACATACAGGATGACAGTTACTGAAAATTAAACAAGGAATCGAGGATCAGAAAGTCACATGCAATTTTTTATCTGACCTTCCTGCAAGGCCGAT
Organism: Ambystoma mexicanum; assembly: GCF_040938575.1. Lineage (NCBI taxonomy): Eukaryota > Metazoa > Chordata > Amphibia > Caudata > Ambystomatidae > Ambystoma > Ambystoma mexicanum. The sequence continues at coordinate 1,106,312,636 of NC_090926.1, forward strand.
ACTGCACAGTTCAGGCTCCCAACCAAAGTTTAGCTTCTCCCCTATCTTAGAATTAGATTTACTGAAGGTCATGACTAAGCTAAAAAGCTCCAGATGCAGCGCAGACCCTGGATCGTCTATGATCATCAATACCTGCCCCATGCCACGTTTACCAGCTATTTGTAAATTTGTAAACGCCTCTTTCACAGAAAATCATGTTCCTGACACTCTTAAAAAAGGCATGGATTCTACCACTCATAAAGAAACCTGGTCCATGCCCCCTGACTGCAAGTAACTACAGACCCATCACCAACACGCCATTTCTGTTAATGATCCTGGATAGGGTCACGTATGAGCAAATATCTGAATATCTCAATCAACATCATATTTTAAACAATCTACAATCCGGTTTCAGACAGCATCACAGGATAGAAACTGCCCTTCTTGATTTCAAGGCTAAACTACCGGACACTATGAATAAGGGACAAGCTTTCCTCCTCATGATTTTAAATCTCGTTGCTGCCTTCGACCTGGTGGATCATTCATTATTGTCCACCAGGCTGAGGGAAGTAGCCAATTTCTCATGTGATGCAGCACTATGAATAGGCTCTTTCCTAAGCAATAGGCAATGAAGAGTTGTGAGAGGAGAAACAGAGGTTAAACCTTTTCCTTTATTATATGATGTACCGGAAGGAGCCTGTGTTTCCCTTTCGTTGTATAATTTGTTCATGGTCCCTTTTTTTGACATCTTGGCAAGTTATGGTATCACTTTTATGAATTACACGGTGACATGCAATGTGTCATCCCGCTCACTGGAAGATACGAGGAGGATGAGCGTAAATTTAACATGGTCTATGACATCATCCAGTTATGGATGATTCAAAATGGGTTGGCTCTCAACAAAGAGAAAACAGAGCTCATGGCGGTTTGCTCATCGAAGAAAATCCACAATCTAGGACCACTCTAGAAAAGCTTCTCCATCACAGACTTTAAAATTGAGGTACCGAGGAAAGTTAAAACTCTGGGCATAATTCCTGACCAGAACCTCAATGTGAGGACACAGATTAGCTGTCTGGTCTCTTCTTCCTCCTATTACATCAAACCTTTGGCATCATTTCGACCGTTCATGGCACAGGGGAATGAAGAGACAATTGTGTGTGCAATTATCGGCCCCAATCTCGAATATTGCTGCAGCCTGATCCTTGGAGCTCGCAAGCAGACTGTGATCATCTCCAAGTGATACAGAACATTGCAGTGAGGGTAGTCACTGGTCTTAATTGGAGAAATCTTCTTTCGCACGCTAGGAGACATTTGCACTGGCTTCCGGTGAAGGCTAGAATTCAGTTCTGGCTACTCCTGATCACCCAAAAATGTAATTTGGAACTTAAGCCCTAGTACTCAATAGAATGACTGGCCACGGTACATAATGTGAAATCCTTAAGATCTAACAATTCTAATCAACTAAAGATCCCACGGTGTAAAACTACCAAATCTCTCACGGGATCCTTTGCTAATGCCGCTCCAAGGGCTTGGAATAAAGTTGCACTCAAGTTTATATAATCTGTCTTGGCGGCATTAGATTTATTTCCTAAACTTGTTTTTTTAATTGTTGGCACTCGTAAGCCCTCGGGTCATTGAAGCGCGTTACAAATACATGCACATAAAACATAGATAGGTGTCATCCTTATTTTGAAATTTCCTGAGAGAGTGGGCTTTTACTATGTCTGATTTGATACCCTCCAATGCACGTCCATACTTCTCAGACCATTCATATCTCATACCTTTCTTCAACAATGATCTAAGTGGAGTCGAAACCACTTCAAGATTTGGGACACATTTGTGGTAGTACTTGGCTAACCCTAGAAAATATCTCGACTGGCTTTTGTCCTTAGGATCTGGGGCCCTGTTAATCGCCTCCATCAGACTGATCTTGGGACTGATTCCCTCCCTTGACCCAGACATTCTACACACTTTGCACCGATCCTACACTTACTCCACTGAACATTGAGGCCTGGAATTAGCGTACAACAACACGTCGTCCTGGAATAAAACTACATTGGGGACATTCTCGAACACCTTTTCAATGATATGTTGAAATACCACTGCAGCTGAAGCCAGCCTAAATGGGATTCTGCAGTATTTGAATGTCCCTTCCATAGTGATGAAAGCTGTGACACGTTGACAACTTTCCACCAGTGGCACTTGGTGATAGGCTGCTGTAGAGGTACAGTCAGACATCCTCGCACCAAGCTCTGCCTCTGTCATGCCTTTATGTTGGGAACCAGAGATGACGACATGTGCAGTTCCAGTCAGTGATCCTTCGAGACAAGATATCCATTAAGGAAACCCTATCTAAATGGACGGAGACATAGCACTCTTTTGGATGAAGTGCCGGAAGAAATGTGTATTTGAACGCAGAAAGGAGCCTGATGACATCACATGAAAGGGAGTTGATGTATCTGAAAGCTGGATGGACAGAAGAAACATAACAAGTATTCTCTAAAGACTTAAAGAATAGACGGTACATGGGAGCAACATTTTGGGCTCGAGATGAAGATGCTCAGTCTGCAGCCTGCAGGAACACTGGGGAATACGTAAATCAGTTTACACGTGTACAGTTGCTGGAAACGCAAGTAGGGAAAAGTATTCTCAAAGCTGGCTACGTAGTGAAGTAGATTGCGGTGATGCACTAATGTATATATATATATATATATATATAGGAATGTATACAACCTGGATGTTCCACACGCACATTAGCAGGCCTGAAAATCTGTGAACAAGAAAAAGACATTCAAATGAGTGGCGCAGTTGGAAATTACTGATGGCATGGAAAGTTTCGGAGACGATGGGGCTGGCTCAGAACCAACGGAAAAGACCACAGTGTAACTGATTCCTCTAAAGAAAGATACAACGAATGTGAGAAAGGAACACGCTCTTGTTTGAAGCAGTATGAAAAAACAGTAAAGGTTTCTACAGGTCATCCTTTAAAGGGATTATATACTGCAAAAGACTCAAAAAGAGTGGTCTTCAAGTCACATGGGTGAAATCAGAATAGCCTAGGTCAGGCTGTACCAAAACTAAAAGACACAGTGAAGCTATCCTCCCTTTATTTCCCAGACGAAGTCCACAGCTACAAGGCCAAGTTCAAACTGAAGGAGTGTTGACAGAGAGTGGGTTAGTTGGAGGGGAGGTATGATCACGCCGAGCTTCCATGCGCCTGGGATGGTAGCCTGTGTGCTGCTAGCGTGAGGAATATTCCAGAAGGGAACAAGGGTGCCAAACCAATCATAGTGGGCTGTATAATGAAGAGCCCTATAGTATGAAGACCCAATGAATCGTTGTGTATTTAGTGACGACAATAGTGACCAGTTATTGAAGGTGGGTTCCGATGCCCACCTGTCTTAAGTACCCAATCATAACCAGTGGCTAAATTGAATGTATATTTAGATGTTCACGGTGAGCCAACCATCGGTGCCCATAAGTTTTGTAGTTTGCCACGTAATATGACATCAGCAGTGATGAATTTCTGTTATAAAATAACTGGTTTTTGTTAAAAGCTTTGAGATTGAGCTGTGCGGCGTTGGATGATGCCCGTTGTACTCCCTGTTTTAGATAATTGATATTAAAATAGAAACGCCCTTTGCCGACTCCCTGATGCTTGGTTCATTATTGATGCTTGAGTAACTTCTGCATCCCCATCCACCAGCCGAGTATTGCTACCTCGTCTTAAAGGGCTCTTGGGAATAATAGAATAAGAATTCACTGCCAAGAGATCAATTACAGTAAACAATTTAGCTTCTCCTAGTGTCACGACAACTACCAATATAATTGGTAATGGGTTCCGATCTATCAAAGTTTTTCTATTTAGATCTATAAGATCTACAAACAGCCTCAAGTTCCCATTACTTTTGGTCACCAGAACTACAGGGGACAACCAGTATGTGCCTTCTACCCTCTCGATGATCCACTTATGGAGCAATGAGTCTAACTAATTTCTAAGCTTCTCCTTCAGATGATACAATACTGGCCTCACTTTATGAACCACTGGAACCGTTCCATCCTTAACCATGATACAGTGTTCAAAGTCCTTCAATTTCACCAGTTCATCTTTCGAACACTTCAGTAAATTCCTTAGTCCACTTGTCTTGAACCTCCTCCACCAGGCTCACTCGAATTAGCTTGTATTCGAATGCCCAATTCGTCTTGTTCATCCCAGTGATGGAACTTCCCGGGATACATATACCTCAGCCGAAAGCCTCCTGCCTTTGTATTCAGTTAACAATGGGAATTTACCCAGCATCTCGATTTCATCCCCCTCCCCCATTGGTATGTGCTTCAATATTATGCTCCATCAACTCTTGCAATGACCCAGCCAGTATTCCTGTGTAAGTTCCAGTGGATACTATTGTCCACAGCGATCCACTGTCAACCTTCATTGGTAAAGTCTTGCCATTCAATATGAAACCATCAATCAGGCCTTTCTTTCTCTCGTAATGGCAGTGATCTCGAATACATGGCTGTTGGACTGAGTTGGATTCTTGCTGTTGCAGACGTTAGGTTGCTGGCTCCACTGCATTAGTTATGCCATCCTTGCAGACACAAAGGAAATGCCCCCCTCCTCTTGCACTTGATACAATTCACATTCCTGGTTGGTCATAACACACTGTTCGATATGTGTCTCCCACTCTCACACTTCAAACACCTTACGTCCTTGTTCACGTTACTTACTTTCCTTGAAGCCTTAACTGCACAACATTCTTGGCCTTGTTTCTCCATTTTCATGTACCTCATGTAATGTGCTGTCTGCTCCATACTTCTGGGAGTTTGGACTGCATCCCAAGGGTCAAATCCTTGGCCAGCAGTTTTACCTACACTCTTGTGTTGTTGGTACAACGCACTGGTTGGTCTCTTAACAGGGAACTGGTTAGCAGCCCAAATTCACATGAGTGGCTCAATGTCCTTAACGCAGTCACATAGGCCTCTACTGGTTCTTGAGCATCTTGCACTCTTAAAAAATGTATGCCTCTCAAATGAGACATTTGTCTTAGGCTCAAAAAGATCTTGAAGTGTTTTCAGTGCAAAGTTGAAGTCATCTAGTTCCCCCTTGACCCCCTTCCGTGGATCCTGGGAGTCCATCATACACATTGTGCCCTTCTGCACCCAAATTGTGTAGAAGTCCTTGTTTTTCCTGGCGAGAGAAAACTTGCCCCCAAACCCCATTGCTACCAGAAATGTGCTCAGCTTCCACCCTTTAGGCCTGTAGGTACTGTGAAGAGAAAGCACGGATCGAGTTAGGAAGATATGCGTTCAATACTGAGATGAGGAAGAGCGGCAGGAGTGCGGATGAGGAAGAGCAGCAGGAGTGCAGAGATCTCTGAGAGCTGAAACGCCCTATCAATCCTGTAGATCTCCACTTCACAAGATGGCTGCACACTGCGACGTCCAGGGTCCTTTCCTCTAGCGCTGCCGCTTGGGATTCTGTGCACGCGCCACACTATGGACTCACCGGACGATGGGCCAACGGTTGCGTCGTGCAGGCTTTCCTGGCTGGATCCCAAGTGTGCGCCGGGACCACAGCACGGACCCTGTCCATGCCCGGGACATGCAGTGGTCGCCACAGCTGGAACCACAGCACAGCGATCGGCCTGCCCTCAGAGTTTGCAGCTACCCACGCTCCGGTGCTCCGCAGTCTCCAGACCCTGCCTGCCAGCTCCCAGCACGTCGCTCCTCGCCAATGAAAGGAATGAGATTGGACCAGGCAGGTTAGTTAAGTACGTTATTAGGAGCCTGCAGAGTACGACTTCTCCAGTAAGCAGCCAGCTCTCTAACTGCTCTGGAATGCTGCACTCAAACCTAAAGACAGCAACAGAACATTCAACATCGCGCATCTTAATAGGCACTCAGCACACATCATAAGAACACCCTACTCTCCTCCCTCTTTCTCTGACAACCTGCTTTCTAACACATACTGTTCGAACCCTCCTTTCTCTAATGCAGCTCTCTCTCTGTCAGGATTCATCAAATGACAATTGCTGTCTACACTGTTAAGAGCTTCCCTAACACAGCCATACAACAGAGCGAGCCTCTCTCTTAGATGCTTAATAGGGCAGTTGGGTGCGGTTTTAGAGAAAGACCGCATGATGGTCCTGCCCACATCTGTGCCTGTTCTGCAGTTCTGCACTCTGGTTACAGCGTGGAGCCAGAGCACGAAGGCATCATGAGCACGTTGCTTCCCGTTGCGTCCAAGAAACGGAGCGTATCAACATTACGGAGTATAGCAATGCAGTAATATTAGTTTTATTAGTAATTGGCTTCTCCAGTAGGTGCTCTCGTTGGAGTATTGAACACTGCAATGATATCCGCCATCAGGTCTGAACGCCTTGCTGCTTTGCAACCCACCACTAGGCAGGTTTGCTTTTGTTGGCCAGCTCCCCAGTGCTCCGAATCCGGTCATCTGTGGCCCTGAGCTGGGTCCACCATCGGATTCTTACCCTGATCCCGTCATTCTGACACGTTCAGTGGGCTTTTGGAGTAGACACTTCCGCAACCCGTGGTAGCCGAGCATTATCTTTTAGGATTGACATAGACAGAAGACAGAAATTCATTATTTTTTACTACAACTCCCAACATCTCTAGCCAGCATAGATAATGGGGAGGGATCATGGGTGTCGTGGTCCAAAGCAGTTTGCGAGATGCAGGTTGCAGATCCCTGGTAGAGGCACATCTGCCACGGATGTGGCCTCATAGGGCTGTTGGTCTGTCAGGATAGCCGTGGTCCTAAGCCTATCCATGTCATGCGGTTCAGACCGGGCCCCATATGTAAGGGCCTGAGGGTTGCTCCGATTGAAGCACTACGTTCTTGTCACCGCATCCCTAGCTGAGAACGATGTTGGCCACAGGCCAGAGGCGTGGACTCATTCAGCCAGACAGATCCTACTGGGGATGCTTCAGTGCAAGGCACGGGGCAGAGGTTGGTGCACTAAAGCCTTAGAGAATGTTGTGTATAATGGCCAGATCTACTCCCACCCTGGTGCTGCAAACATTCTGCTGATGCTCATGCATGCACTACCTGCAGACTGAAGCCCTCTCTGACTCTCGGCATGCATGCATTTTGTCGGCTGATAGAAATTGCAGTAGTTGCGTATTCACTATACAGGTTGTATAGGCAGCTACGTTGGCTGATGGCAGTGATGGCATACTGTTGGTGATGCGCTAGCCCACATATAGAGGGTGGTCAGGTGGAAGCTGGCTGCTGGAGACCAAAGATGGCTACTCTTGGCATGACAGTGCCTTATACATCTGTCAGTACCACCTACCTGTACTTAGAAATGTCCAATGTTGGTTGTCCTTCATCTATGTATGTCCATCCATGTATTATCGCTGTTTTCTGTTTCATTTACTCCTCTCAACAACCAGGTCAGAATGTCCCTCAAACTCACCCCATTGTAAGAATCTCACTGCTTCCTGTCAAATCTGATTTCTTATCTATTGTACAATCTTTTGTGATCAAAAGAGCATTGTTCCTCCTTTATATGCATAAGTAAATAAATAAAATGCAGCCTCCAGGCATGGCCTCATATACAGCTACAAGTCTCCAACTTTAGAAGCAGATACGGGTGCAGGGCTAGGGGGCTAGTATCTGCCTATTAGCAAGCATGCCATCCAATCACCCTTATTTGAAGCCAGGACTGCACCTCATATTTTCCTTTGGTGCTTAGGGAAGGTTATATGCGATTTTACCGACCACAATTACAGAGTGGTACATTTTATCGTGGAAAAATAATTTGGGTGGGTCGCCACCAATCACCCCATTTTTTTACCTTTATAACACCACCCCAACCCCATCCCGACCCATTTTAACCCCTTTACCCCACTGTCCTTTGTTTATTTAATTAACGTTTGCAGTGTTGTTCAGTATTATGGTCCACTCGGAAATGTAATGTTTTAGATATATTTACTGTATACCCTTATGGACGTCTTCTTTGTGGAGCCATTAGTAGTTGTCCCCTTTCAGTCTGGTGTCAGTGGCAGCTGGTGACTTTTGAAAGGGGCGGGGTGTAAAATGTTGTTCCAGTGAGGTAGGTGCAAGCCCGTGAATTTCTTTTAAATGGTGAGTGGAAATGGGGCCTTTTCCAGCAAAATCTCTAAGAAATATTGCCAAATAAAAGCCATAGGATTTACAAGGAGTTCTCTAAGTGGAACCAATTAAATATTCAGCTAATAGAGATGTCAGGTCACCCACAGGATACACACAGGAACATTCTGCAGCAACAAACCATATATGTGCCCATCAGAACAATGGTTAACCATCACCTTTTAGAGGGATGCATGTTTGAGCCATATGACAGAGGTATGGGTTGATTCAATGTGGCAATACCACCCCTGAAAAAATGCAACTTGTACATAACATACCAGTAGGAATTACATATCTTAAATATTGAGACCAAAGAGGATTAATGAATATCCCTTGTTTTCGACTTCTAAGTCACATGTGAAGAGACAACAAATTTGTTAATTTCGACCACTTTTTTTTTTACTGCTATTTAATTTAATTACACAAAGTGTCATTATTCTTCTTGGTCTCTAAAGACTTTCTCACTCCATCTTGTATAGACTTTATACACTTTTAATTGTCCAATACATGGCTCGTCCCAATGTCCATGGCTTATCTTTCAGCCTCCCTTTGTGCTTTGCAACTATTTATTTAACATAGCATCTTTGTTCCCAAACCAACATAGGCTCCTCTTTGTTTCGCACACAAAGTTGTTCTTCCATCGTCTCCTGACTCTTCAACCCTGATCTGTTTCAGAGGTAGCTGAATTGAATCTTGACAGGAGCCGGCATCAATTTTCCATTTATGGCAGGCCTACCACGTTGTATATTCCTCTATAGCAAGCTTCTATATGTCTTTTCTACCTTGCGTTACTGCGTATTTACACTTATTGGTCAGCAGGTAACTTTGGGCCTGATCACGAGTTGTGTGGTAGCCCTTAAATGCAGCGGTAATGGTGTTACCACTGCATTTACCACTTCGCCCAATCTCGAGTCTGTGTAACGCTCACCTTGTATCCACAGGGACACCACTCGACTGGTCAAGGATGCTTCTGAGAACACTGCACCTTCTCCGGGGTTCGTGCTGCCAGGGGTCAGTTCTTGGTTTTCGTTAAGATGCGCTCTCCGTCCTGCAGTGCTGGGCAGGGGCGTGTTGCTGCTGGGCACCGTTCCACCGAGTTACTTCACTGGCGTGGGCCTGGAGTCCAGACCGGCTGTGACTCCACTTTTCAGGTAAGTCTTTTGTATATGAATAAATATCTGTAATTGTAGATGTTCTGAATAACCTTCTCATTCTTTCTTGTAGATGCTGCAGGATTGATAGTGAAAACGAGCTGATACTGAAGGCGCGAGAAGGTAAGGATGCGCAAAGCGCAGCGCTGAGAGTGTCCTTGAAAGTTGGCTAACCTGTGCTGTTGTTTCTTGCAGGTTGCGGGAGGAAATCCTGGAAGAGGTGATCGAACGGGACCAGTCGCCGATGGAAGATGTTCGAGAGGCGATGGCCTTCCAGGAGGGTTGGGTCAGTAAGCTACTAAATTTCTTATTCTCGTCCTTCTTTCCAGGAATGTTGCTGGAGGAGATTTTGATGTTCAAGAAGGCTCCGGATGATGGAGGAGCTGAAGCTGGGCAGGTAAGGATGGCTGGGGTTCTTTGTCTTTTTTCGCCCGTGCAGGCCAAGATGCTGAGCAGTTCCCAGTGAACGTCACGCTGCTCGAGTCGGGCGTGGTTTAAATACCTAGCAGGTATCCCAGGTGCATTCGGGGGGCACCCCGCCCTGGAAGCTAGACTGCTAGTTGCAGTTCCCCATTGGTCCTTGTGGGGGCAGCCATGTTAGTCCATTGCCCATTGAAAACCACACCTGCCATGTGAGCCTGATGCCAACAGCGCCAGGGCTGACTCCAAGGGACCCAAGAGGGGCAGAACAGTGTGTTGGTAGCCAGTTTTGGGCTGCTGTCTTGTATCAGTAGCGCAGTACTGTCAGTTGAGTTTTGTGAGTCAGTCTGGGCATCCATAGGAATTAGTTCTTGATCAGATATTGTTGAAGGTATTGTTGAGGCTTTGGAAGAATTGGAGAATTGTGGGAGCATTCCGAGCCAATACAGGGTTCAAGTTCTAGAGGGTGGGTGAGTGAGTGACAAATGATGGATACTTTGCAGGTCCTCTCTTTGTGAACAGGTTTTGATTCCAGCTGGTTGGTTGATTTGCTGCATGGGGGCATGTGCCACCATATATGTGGGGCGTAGATATCAAATATACTCACACTGTGCTTTTGCCCACACAATGCATATATACTCAGATCCTGTCCATGCACACACACATACTGACTATGGACCCCCCACCTGCTCATGCACACACTCACACTCTGCATTTATCTGCACGTATACAAACACACACATTTTGCATTTTGCATACATAAGGCATACTCCCACTACACTCCAAATGCTTGCATGCACTCACACTCAAACTACATATACACACGCACAATGCATTTGATGTCAATCACTGGTGCTGGGATAAGTACAAGGGCTTCAGTGAAAATGTTCAGCAGTGTTGTGGGCACATTAGCATTAGAAGTCACTCTATGCCAACCTATCAGGTAACTGGACATTTCATGGGAATACCTAGTTGTACATGACTTATGCAAGAGCCAAAACAATGAGTGGTTCTTCTGGCTTCCACTTCTGCTTTCCTTGCATAACTGGCACCTGCCGCTGCCTTGCTGCCCTTTGCCCATGGTCCACAGTTGGTATTGGTTCTAACGCAGTTGACGGAAAGGGGAACACAGCCATTTTTTTGTGGTGGCATTTGGTTTTTGAAATACTTTATTTATTGATTTTGCATGAGATAAAAGAACAAAAGAAAGAATAGCAGGCATCAAATCTGCAGAGTAGAACAGTAGAGATACAGAGGTGTTCAGGCTCTGTAAATTGACAAAAACAGGAATACATTCAATGTCCAGTCATTATTTCCTTTCTTTTCTACCTGCCTTTACGCTATTTAGAGCCCACCATCTGCGAAGTTCCAAATCAAAGGAAAATGCTGTAACATTCGCGGTTTGATTGAATGTGCCGGGTACCTCTCACAGAATTCACGTAGAGGAAGCCATGTGGCAGTATGTTCGGTGAGTCTGCCCTGGCTCATCGCCCCCGTTTCTTCGGCCGTCACAAGACCCCGCATCTTATACCAACAGACGTTTATCCGTTTACTTTTCCAGTTCTTGGCCAGAGCTATCCGGGCCGCCACCAGCAACTGGGAGATCAGAGCCGCTCTGCATCCGCTCATAGGATGTATGGATTCCACTGGTTCAACCAGTAGGACGACCCCTGGTACCAGCGGTAGCCATGCCTCTGTTATTTCTTCAATGATATCCACTACCTCCCGCCAGAAGGCCTGTGCCTTCTCACACAACCACCACACGTGGTGGAGGAAGTATCCTGTCTATCCATATTCCCTCCAGCTGCGTGGAGAGATCCCAGCGTTTATCTTATGTAGGCTGTGGGGAACATATACCATAGATAAAGAACTTTGTAGAAGCTTTCTTTGTTGATGACGCATTTTGATGCAGTCACTGTTCTCTGCCATATCCAACCCCAATTCTCCTCAGCGATCGGGCACCCTAAATCCCACTCCCAGTGATCCATATATGCAATTCTAACTCTGGTTCTGGGACCTCTAATAGCTTGTAGAGCTTAGAAATGTTCTTAGTTGGGCATCCCTCCTGTAGGTTAAGCTCCAGTGCTAGCAGGGTCCTAGTCCGCAACCTCCTTATCTCAAGATTAGAGATCCAGTGTCGGAGATGACAGTATTAAAATCATTCAGCCTCAGGTAGCTGAAATTCAGAAATGTGGTCTTCGAACGTCAAAGGGGCTCCTTCTCAGTAAAGGAATCCATGATCTGAGCTTAATAGAACATATGGAATCGTTACCTGTTGACTTACCCAAAAGTTCTGGTGGAACAATAGTAAATCAAACTTGCGATCCATAAATCCAAGGTTCTCCCTCAGACCATATTAATTTAATGGAAAACGGGGACCAACTGACTGCAAATGGTCAAGAACAACAGATTGCAGAAACAGAAGAATTAACCAACATGCATCACATTCTCAGAGAAGTGGATGAACGAATACGACTGATGTCACCGACCCTGTCTGCTTTAAACATGGTACAGAGTTCATTTGTTACCCTCTACTATAGCTGATGCAATCTGGTTAAACCTCCCCTCTGCCAATCTGCGAACGTCCCGCAGCTGGAACCTGGACCAAATTGCAGGTTACCCAGTAGTTGGGAAAGAAGACCCAAACCACTCCATTCCCCTTGCCGCTTAATCGCTCTGTCCCAGTATATGAGAGAGGTTATATTAACAGGCAGGGTGGGGCACCCTGCCATTCTGTCCATCGACAACATGCATTGGAGATCCCGTAAGGAGAGTCTAGTGGTTGATTGCTCATTCCTGCCCATAGACCCCTCCGCCTCCTCCTGCCCCATGTAAAGATCTGTGAAATGTTGTCAGCGGCCACATAATTCCAGAGAATGGGAAGCCACAGGCCCCTGCAGCATTTGCTTGCATGCATGACCTTCCCACCAACCCTAGGTCGCTGACATCCCCATATAAAACTCATCGCTTTCCTTTGTAATGTCTGTAAAGGTGGCCCAGGTATAGGGACGGGGAGAGCCAAAGTGCAGAAAAGCAATCTGGGGGCAATGTTTATCACTGTTCCACTTCCAAGTCAGGAGATCTTCTGGGAGGCCCACCATGCTAGATCCCCTGCCATGTCCCTAAACAGAGGCAAAAAGCTAGCCTTGTATAGTCCAGCAAACGATGGGGTCAATTTTATTCCCAGGTAATCGCATTCGTTCTTGACCCACTGGAATTGGACATCCCGTTAAATGAGAACCATATTATCCCCAGACTCAGAAATATTCAACCCTTTGAACCCATGATTGCTCTGAGCATTTCACGCGTGTTTGTCGTGATCAGCAGAATGTCATCTGTATACAAAGCAGTCTTATGTTGTCACATTTCTATGTGGAGAAAAGCCCTAATAGTCCCTTCTACCACCACTGACCCGTGCCCTCAAAATCCCCTTGCAACTATTCCACGATGCTGCATCTTTGCTAAAAATAAAGCAAAGAAATGTGGTGAAATGTCTTCTCACTGAGTCCGGTAAAAAGAATGCAGTGTGAGGGGTCAGAAATGTCAGGCGGACAACTTGGTAATGTATTTTCATAAGATGCCATTTTATTAACTCAAAAGGCTTTGACAAATGCCTCACTATCCCTACCCTAATGAGGATTTTCCTGGCTAGGCTATGTTATGTTATTAGTTTCTTATAAAGCGCAGCATGCCCGTAATTCTCAATGTGCTAAAGGGAAAAACATTTAATGGAATCAGAATATCAAAATAAACTAAAGGAAACTCCAACAAAAGGAATCTGTCCCTCACACCTATACATACAACAACTTAACAAGGTAATGTATGGCAATTCAAATATAACAGAACTAACAGTTATGTTAAAACCCTGATAACTGTTTCTCTTTGTAAACTGGGTGAGTTCCCCTTATCCCAAATTCAAGCAGGCTATTCAATCAACAGTTCAATATATGAAAGGTAAGTCTTGCAACAATGTTCTAATAATGTTCTTCTTGCTTGGACTTGACCAACAGTTCAAAATGTTCAACAAGTCTTTTTTTTATTTTTATTTTTTTTATTTTTGTTTTATTTGGTTTAGTTGAATTTAACTTTTTCAATTCCATGGTTACATAGTCACAGTTTCCACCTGAACGAACAGCGTTCTTTTGAATGAGCATGATTCATTTACTTACAACCATTTACATGTCATTGTTACTTGATTATTTTGAAAGCATTGGTAATGAATTGACAGTTGATCATTCATGATCTAGCTGAGATATTGCTATCAAACCGTTCTTTTTAAATGAGCACAATTCATTTACTTACAACCATTGCCAAATCCAGCACAAAGGAAATCTTCACCATTTTTAGGGAGCTGGAAACCCCTTCCACCCCGCCACCCACGCTCCTAAAGGATGAGAAATGGTGCAACGACATCCAATCGGCCATGCTCAACAAACTAAACACCCTACAAACAAAAATCCAAGCTCACCAAAAGGCCCTTACCCTACTAATTGCCACTCAGAATAGCAAACAGAATAAAGAGACCAAAATCAAACCCTCCCCTGTATTCTACTTCAAGGACGTGACGGAATCTGAAGTCATTTCCCTCCTAAAAACCATTAAACCATCTAACTGTAAGGGCGACGCCTGCCCCTCTCAGCTCATTAAGGACTGCGGCGAGACACTTGCACCCTTCCTGACAGCATTCATCAATGCCTCCTTCCAGTCTGGCCATGTCCCATCTGACCTCAAGGAGGCCTGGGTACGACCGCTCCTCAAGAAGCCCTCCCTTGACCCCGCGGCACCAGGGAACTACAGGCCCATTACCACCGTCCCCTTCCTGCTTAAAATTCTGGACAAAGCAGCCTACCTGCAAGTCCAGAAATTCCTCGAGGATCACCACCTTCTGGGCCTTCGGCAGTCTGGCTTCAGGCCACGACACGGCACCGAAACTGCCCTCCTCGATTTAAAAAATCAAATGGACGACATCAGAGACGCTGGTAAACCAGCGCTCCTTCTGCTCCTTGATTTATCGGCCGCGTTTGACCTCGTGGACCACAATACTCTTTGCCATCACCTCTTCATCGCAGCAAACTTCTCCCCTAAAGCATGTGCATGGATCACCTCCTTTCTACAGGAAAGGGCCATGAAAGTCTTCTCAGACTCAGCATGCTCTTCCCCTAGTCAGATCAAATGTGGGTTGCCTCAGGGCTCCTGCATTGCGCCCACACTCTACAACCTATTTACTAGGCCCCTTTTCAACCTTCTTGACACCATGGGTATCTCATATACCAACTACGCTGATGACACCCAGGTGCTCATCCCCCTCACAGGTGACTATGAGGCAGATAGGATCACCCTCAACTCCATCTACTGTACCATCCAAGCCTGGATGGCTGAAAATTGGCTATGCCTAAATAGTGACAAAACCGAGCTTCTGCTCATTGGGTCACCTACCATCCTGGGCAACCTCAACAAGAAATATCGCTCCTTCACCATCGATAATATACCCATCACTGTGTCCCATACAGTAAAAACTCTGGGTGTCTACCTAGACTCTAATCTCACCATGAATAGACAGGTTAACGCCATTGCTGCCTCTTCAGCATACTACTCAAAACTGCTTAACGCAGTAAGACCCTTCCTAACGACACAGAACTGCCTTACTATCGCTAGAGCCACTATCGGCTCAAGACTGGACTACTGTAATGCTCTCCTCGGAGGCACCTCCAGCAAAAACATTGCCAAACTCCAACTTGTCCAGAACAATGCCCTTAGGGCTGCCACTGGATTCCCAAAAAAAGACCACATATCGGACCTAAGGAGACAGGTTCACTGGCTTCCTGTCAAACAGAGAATCATCTTTAAAATCCTCTCCATCACTCACAAATGCCTCCATGATCTGGCACCCCCCTACCTCGCCCAGCGCATCGCCTTCCCCACTTCCACAAAGCCATCTAGGCTAGCCTACACCAACTTGATCACCAAGCCCAAAACTTGCAGAGTGCGTGCAGGGGGCTCCAGCTTCCCAGCCATCGCTGCCACCCACTGGAACGCACTACCTTCACACATTAGGGTAATCGACTCTCACCTAGCCTTCTGCAAGGCCATCAAAACCAGCCTGTTTGTCTGAAATGTCAGGCGCCGTATGCCCATCTGTACTCTGTAACCTAGCACATATGATGTAACCAAGCAACCGCATGTCCTAATGTACTCATGCCTGCGTACACTTTCATGTAAACAGCGCCTCAATGCCTTGGGGCTGTAGTGCGCTTTACAAATGTAAAAATAAATAAATAAATAAATAAATAAATAAATAAATAAATTTGAATATCATCATTACTTGATTGATTCCAGGGCATTAGTATTACGTTAATAGTTGATCATTAGAGTGCTATCTGAGATATTGATATCTTTATCTATCAGGTTTTAGGTGATTCTTTATATTGCTTAGGTTCCTAGTTACCAGTACCTCATTAGTATGGTTATCTAAAATAGTCGTATCATAAAATGGGTAGTTAAGACGCGTGATCAAATTAACTGATAGTGTATCTCCGTTTAACCATGATAAAGGCTTAAAAGCTTTGGTTGGTTCTTTGAGCATGTGTAGGTAAAACTAAATTAATTTCAAATAACACAACATTATAAATGTACTTTACAGATATTTAAAAAAATTATCTCTTGTATGAATTTTATTATAAGGATCGATCTTCAGTCCATAGAGTCTAGATCCTTCAACTATGTTAAGCGCAAGCATAAGCTACTAGCAACTTGCTTTAGGATGGGCCATGAGTTTCGGTTTTCATGACGTTCATTTATGTATGACTCATTGTAAGATTGAGTGATAGAAGGAACTGAACCGTGTCAATGTTTTGGGAGATTTGTGTCACGTTAAAAACAGCCTCCCAGAGTTGTTCCTTAGTTTCTGGTAGGGTGCTCTTGAATTGGTTACATAAAAATTGTTGTCTAGTGTCTTTAAGAGCAGTGCATTCGGTCATCAAATGTCAAAGAGTCTATGGTTGATCTTGTAATTTGCAGAAACGACATGTGGTGTCTTATATTGCGCACTTATTGTAGGTCGCTAGTTTGGCTTTTGTGGGCCATAAGTAAAATCTCATACAAAGGATCGAGCTTGCATATATGGGATTTGGAAATTTGGTTAAGTAAGGTGGTAATTCATTCATAGAAGTGTGCTTAAAAGCCCCTGCTTTGAACACTATGTGTGTGTTACATTTTTCCCAGGTGTTGATCCAGACTTGTCTGTATAATTTTGACTTTGCTTTTTCAGTGTTTTGTAGGAGTAATTCGACTGTTATATCGGCGATCTCTAGTATCTTCAAACAGTCAGTCTTCCATAATTGAAGAGGGCCAGAGAATGGTGCTTCTAACAAAATGTTTATGGCAGGAAATCAGTTATGCAAATCATTTGCAGGAAGTGCATATTTTCTGTAGGCTGCTATAGTTTGCCAGGCTCTGATTGCGAATAAGGAGGTGAGGCCTAGCTCAAATCTAATTATACCAATTGGTGTACTGGGTGAACGAGTTAGTATTTATTTCCAGAAAATGCCTTCGAGAATATCCCATCTTGGAGGGACAGTTCATCATTTGGTTTGGGCACCATAGCTGATAATGGGGACCACTTTTTGTTTATGGAATATCAGCACTGTTCTAATGCAAAACTGTCCATATTTTCTCTGGAGGGCTTTTCATTGAGTGGCCAAAAGTCTCATTTGGTTTTTTAACTCCATTTTATAGGGTTGATCACTTGGGTGGATGTTGAGATTGACACCCAAGGATTTGTACTGCAAAGTTAATGATACGGGCACTTTAGAGAGAAACCATTTGAATTTGAACTCTGATTTGGGTAGATGATGATGGAAAATGAGCACATTGGACTTGAGAGTATTAATCATCAGTTGGTTTGCTTTGGCATACGAGCCAAGTGCGGTCAGTTTCCTTTGTAGTCCAATAGGTGTCTTATCAAAGATAACCAAATCATCTGCGTAGAGGAGGTATGGAATTTCAGCTAATCCTAGTTTTTGTGAAAATGCTCGAATGGATTTAAAGATTGCATATATGTCACTTATGTAGAAATTGAACAATATTGAGGCTAAGGCGTATCCTTGTTTTAAACCCCACTTGTTGATTTCACTTTGGTTAGTAGACCTTTTGTAGTCTGATTTACCTTTATGGTAAGCAAGTCTTTATCTCTCCACATGTGGAAGAGAGCTCAACACAACTTTGTCTTAGAAAGAAAGTGTACTTCCACAGTTCGTCTATATCAACAAAAGTGTTCTTGTCAGGATGGTTTCACAACAGTTCACAAAATACTTGCATCAGCAAAAATGATTGGTCAGGATGATTCCACAAAAATCCAAAATATACTTTAGCGGTCTTGCCCCTTCTTTTTCTTCACAGTCTTTAACCACAAAACATTACTTCAATGACTTTTACCATGTCCACTCACCTGCCAGGTCACCTACTACAAAGTTCCTTCCCCTGGTATACTCGCCTGCCAGGACTCAATGAAACTCCTAACTACTAGAAGTACTTATGTGGTAAAGTTTTACTTCAAACAATTTAGCAAAGTCTCTTGACTTTCCACAACATCCGTTTTGACTAATTCTTCTGGGAAGACATGAAACACATTGGTGCTGTTTGTTCCACACTTGTGATTGCCACATGCAATGCAGGTTATGCTCCTCTCCTCCTGAATACATTCTATCAGGAGGGCAGCTTTCCCGCCACTCTTGTCTTCCTCCTCTTATTTTAACCAACTGCTGAAAATGGCCGTTTCTTATACTTGCTCTTCCTTGGTTTAGAAAATTATTATTTAATTCCGTTCCAACTATTGGTTGTTTAATACACTGGCAATAGGGTTTATAAACAACTTGCTTCATAATTGTCCTCTCTTTTGGCAATGCTGGTTCTTATTGACTTGCTTTGATGTTGCCCTCTCTTGACTTTGGCAATTTTTCTGACCTTGGTAAGTACACAGATATCCTTCTTATCTGTCCCCAAAGTTCATATTATTCTGCCCCCTTTGCTGCTTAGCATCAGTTCAATATTCAAATTGATTCTTATTCTGCCACTTTACTTTCATTACATCAGTTGGATATTCAAAATGACTAGACCGGGACAGCGGGCGATCACAGCGCTTTCTGGGGTCAGACAACACTAGTGAACTCACTGGGTACCGCATACGCTCTGCTGCCTCCTGGTCTTCTGCTTTCTCTGCTTCGCTCGTTTGGGTAAACTGCTTCGTTCTGCTTTCCGCTTCACACGCCAATCGGAAAAGGAGCTCTCTTCGCTCCAAGGACACTCCGGCACCATCCTGCCGCCGAAGCCCAACTTAGAATAGGGGAAGCTTCGTAAACTTAACGCTTCGCGCAGTGCGTTCTCTGCATGCAGGGTCATCAGGGGGAAAGCTTTCAAACACAGCACTTCCCACTGTGCAACCTCTGCATTCAAGGTCTTTGAAGGTAGAAACACTCTCAGAATCGGCATCCGCTCGACAAACAATAGTGGCTCCGGCATCTCTACACTCCTTCAACTTCTGCTGCAACTGCAACATGGAGAAACTGCAATCACTCCACCTCCCACTACTGCTCTCTATGGCCTGCACCTGAGGGTGCCTTGTATACCTCCCAGTCTCCCTCAGGTGTGGGTCATTAGCACTATTGGGCTGCAACTTGCAGTCCAGTGCCTCCGCATCCGTCTTCTTCGTCCCTGTATTTTGGGCAATGTGGGACTTGAAGTACCCAATGTTCAAATTACTTCTTTCAATGGGAATGTTACTTTTAAATTTACCAGCTTCATTACTATCCTTAATGACATCTTCTAAAGGAGGATTATAAGGACTTAATGAGTGGTTCTGCTTTACAGGAGATTGAGGGTCTTCAAAATCTGAGATGTTAATGTTTTGAGAATTGCCTTTTTACATTCCCCTATGGATCAAAGGAGCCTTCCTCATCATAATCTTGGGTGACTTTGTTGAGGGGGTTTTACTCACAATAAATTATTGATTATGACAGTTTTCACCACCATCAGCATGGTTAGTTTTGGAAAAGAAAACCTCCCTCCGCCAGTAAGCCATTCTGGCGTCACAAAATTATTTCCTCTGGGGAAGACACATACTGCATCCCTCCAAACGGAGTCTTCCAGTTGCCATGGCACCCTTTTCCTCCCAGGTGATCCTCCCAGTTAATACCAACCCCAGGGCCAGGATCAGGTAGCGGCTGCCTTCTTCTGGCCACATGGGAGGAGACTTTAGGTAGGTTCTTTGTGAGGACTCCGTAGGAATCATCACAGCGACCAGATGGGCCAATAGCGCTCTTTCTGGATCTGCCCGATGTGTGATTGGCGCTTGCCCCGACCTTCTAGACTTTCAGAGATGAGCCACTGCCTGCCAGGTGACTGAGGCTTCTCCTGCCCAACAGACTTTTCAGGGAAAAGCATGATGACATGTGACTGATTTTCTCAAGCCTCTATGACCTCAGATGCCAGAGCGAATTATGATGCACTGCTTAAGGAGTTCTCAATCACAATGCGGCCAACTTGGAATATATTTGTATTTTACCATCGGGGGCCAGATATGCATCTGACTTGCTCCGAAAAGCACTAGTTGGGATCTGTCTTTCCTTGGCACGAAAGTAATGTGCATCATATAGACCCCTTTTCTGGGATCTATGATGTTTCCCCACAGGCCGTTTTCACTGACGCCCGGTTGGCCGAGCCCAGTTTAGGTGTGTTAGGTTTTGGGATCATATGGAATAAATGCAGGGAGTCTATTAGCTTGGGTTCAAATGTTTACTAGGTTAACACAGAAGGTAAGTACACAAGTTATAGTTAAGTTAAGTATATAGCAGGGAGAGACACCCACCGGCCCCCTCATCATCTAAGCTCAGGCCCCAACTGACATTGTGGAACACACAAACACAGTTCATCCATAACATTCCACACTAACATTCCATCAGGGGCTCATACATACATAACAGGGAAAGACCAGAGTAAGTAAAACCCAACACATCTCCCCCCTTACATAACAATGAAACGATGGGAAGACAGGGGGATGGTGAAACTATGCAATTTGGATTTAAACACTTAGAGAAAACAATCACTAACATCCTCCTAAAATGTGCCCATCCAAACAATCAAGCTATTTCCTTACAGAGACTCTTGCAGTAGCTACATGAAGCCACACCACTCCTGAACTATCACCAGTACCATAACAGGCCTTTTATGGAACTAACACTCGGGGACCAGCCCACCTTCTAACGCAATTCTTACTC
Source organism: Ambystoma mexicanum (assembly GCF_040938575.1). NCBI lineage: Eukaryota > Metazoa > Chordata > Amphibia > Caudata > Ambystomatidae > Ambystoma > Ambystoma mexicanum. The sequence continues at coordinate 1,106,333,590 of NC_090926.1, forward strand.
CAATTTTACATCAATACTGTACCCTACTTCATCATCCACCAACAACTGGTTGTGCCAATACACAAACAAACAGGGTTCTACCCCACTGACCGCCTAAAGCAACACTTACAAATCACTTTGTGGCACCAAATAATAATATCGGCACCACCTACCACTGCGTATGGCACCAACCAAAAGTCGGTACAATACTGGAGCAACCAAATGCTCTATCGGTTTTAACCCACACTACAAAAGGTACCAAAAACTGAGCAACCATCTGCTCATTCAGGTATTCAAACCCACACCACAATGGGTGCCACAACTGAGCAACCATATGCTCATTCAGGTATTCAAACCTACACCACCATAGGTGCCAAAACTGAGCAACCATCTCCTCACTCAGGTATTCAAACCTACACCACAATAGGTGCCACAACTGAGCAACCATATGCTCATTCAGGTATTCAAACCTACACCACCATAGGTGCCAAAACTGAGCAATCATCTGCTCACTCAGGTATTCAAACCTACACCACAATAGGTGCCACAACTGAGCAACCATATGCTCATTCAGGTATTCAAACCTACACCACAATAGGTGCCAAAAATGTTAGTTACAACCACCACAAACACTTCCTCATCACACGTCTCTTACAAAACAAGCAAAGATAAATTGAGAGTACAAGAATGGTAAGCGAGAGTTCAACACTACTATCGAGTCCATAATCTTTACCCTACAAAGTCCTTTGTATTTGATGAAGCTGTGAATGAAAAATGTGGTTAGCCAAATTAACATACATTACATTTGTGTGTACCTGTGGAAAAAAATATTTGAACATGTAATACATCCGATGTAACAAAATTGCATTTACTTTGCTTTGAGTAATAGCAGTTCTTTTGTTCAACACCCCACATTTTTAACTTTGTTCTGTGCAACTAAACATTTCACCTAGCCACGTAACCATAATGGCATCTAGTTTGCCCAAATAACTACTAACCAATGACAACTTACATACACCTCTAATGCCCATCCTATGCCAGTCCAAAGACATAAATTGTACAATTCAAATATGCTACTCCTCCAAACAGTGGCGTAATGTGCACTTATACACCAAACCAAAAGCATCTAATATGCAAAATGTGTAGTTACTATGCTAAAAAATAGCATCACCAAAGCAAACTGTGGCAGAACTAATGCCGAACAAATGGCACCTCTTGTGCACTAAGACACAGCCTATGTCAAACCATTAGCATCTGATATGCTAACAATGGCACAACCTATGCCAAACCAAAAGGCCCCTACTGTGCCACACTACTGGCCCAGTGCAATCATGTATACAGCTGCATCATTTTGACGTTACTGTCATACTAACTTGCCAAACAACAGTGCGACCCCCATAGATAACTCCCAATAGTTAAGTACAAAATGCAGTTCCTCCAACAGTTTGTGTACTTCACTGCATGTCCGGGTTCGCCACTTTACTTCCATACTTGACGTTGTTTTCGGCGAAACTTCCCCACAACTCTACAACGTGTCCTTGAGTTGATCCCTGCACCGACACGAGTGTTACAAAAAATGTCCTTTCTTCTTTTTCACATTTTTTTTTTTTTTTTTTTTTAGCAAGATCCACAGAAGAAAAATAAATTAAAACAACATCCTGCGCCTCACTAAATGGCCTGGAAACTCCGGTGGCAAAATTCCTCATGGATGCAGTACATTAACCAAACATGCAGCCAGTGGCTGGCAGAGCGTTCAATTTCTAACGTTCACTTCCGTGTGAAACCCGGAACCAGAGCACGCTGCGCCCACGTTGGAAGGTCCTCTTTTCTAACTCTCAATGCCTCTTGCCTTGCACGATCACTGCGCTGCCGGTCTTGGAATGCCGGGGGAAACATTCCACTTGAGGCACAATCGCCAACTCCCCCAGCATCCAGCTGACGTCACCATTATGGTGGCGAGGGCGGCCACGGAAGGAGTGCTCCGCTCCAACCGTCGTCCCGAACCGCCGCAGTGGAACCAGTCTCCAAGACTCACCCGGCCCTGCGCAGGCCATCCCAAGAACGCAGCCACCCGGACCGCACTCACCATGGCCCAGAAGAAGCGCAGCCAGCAATGAGGAGGTAAGTGCCCGCATGATACAGTCTATGCTCCCATTAGGATAGCACCAGCTGCGCCGGACCTCTACGCAAGCTGGCCTGTGGGACCTCCTTCAACTATGCTCCACTGTCTGTCGGCACTCACAGATGGTCCCCAGGGGTTCTTGCAGTCATATTATGAGCCATTCCTCCAGCCAGCTTACATATGTCGTGAGTAACTCTTGATGGGAAAACATCCACACCATAAAAGCGTCCAACGGGGCTGATCAGTATGACTGTATGGGTCCTTGCATGTAAAATGCCCCCCTTAGGTGTAAACGCCGGCCCCCCTTTTTATTTAACTGGGCGCAGTCTATCGCCAGATCTGGCAAACGGGGCACGCTCACCTTAAGGCCAGGGGTGGCCGGTGGATGTCTCCTTCTTCTCTTCTACTTTCTGTCCCTTTTTCTGCTCCGTTTTCCTTTTTTTCTGTTGCGTGTTACTCCTTCCTTTGATGTAGTTTCCCAAGATCCTCGTCGCCAATGTTAGGTTTTGGGATCATATGGAATAAATGCAGGGAGTCTATTAACTTGGGTTCAAATGTTTACTAGGTTAACACAGAAGGTAAGTACACAAGTTATAGTTAAGTTAAGTATATAGCAGGGAGAGACACCCACCGGCCCCCTCATCATCTAAGCTCAGGCCCCAACTGACATTGTGGAACACACAAACACAGTTCATCCATAACATTCCACACTAACATTCCATCAGGGGCTCATACATACATAACAGGGAAAGACCAGAGTAAGTAAAACCCAACAAGGTGCTGTGAGGAAACATCATTCCCGTTGAGCACCTCTTTCTCATGCCCTCTCTTAATGTGGGGAACACCCATGCAACCCCTGCTCCCTCTCAAACCCGCCTATCCCCTCGGCCTGGCGTTTGTTCATCAGGTCCTGCAGACTTCTAACCCGCCCCGCTCTCCCTTTCCCAACTCGACAAACATGCAAACACACACATGCACCCCACACACATGCATACAGACAAACACACATTTCACCCTTCCCAATCCCCTCATATCTTGTGCACCCCCGACAGGCCACCAAGCATACTTTCAAGGAGCCAGTCAGGGAAATCCATGCGATGAAAGAGACCACTTCGTTTTACTGGCTGCGCTCATAGACATGGTGGGGGGGCAAACCTTCTTTGGGATATTGTCAGTAGCATGGTGTTTCGGAAATCCTGGATATTATTCCGATTGTGTTGCTATCCATGTTTTAATGGTAGATTGATAAGACAAGACCATGCAATGTGACTGGCCACATGCTCTTGCTTTATCCCCATTATACATTGAAAATGTTTTTAAACGAGTGGATAAATACACTGGTAAAACTTTGGTTTCTGACATGTGATCAACTAGCACTTTGCAAGTCTGAATTCCGAGGCAGGGCCTACTTAGCCTTTTGTTCTTGGAGGGCCGATCAATCAAATACCATTAGCCCCCAGCAGTGCTAAAGCCAATCAGGTTTCTCAGATCTTCGGCTGAATCCCACAATCCCAGGTCGCTGTAGGCTTCTTGCACCCACCCAGTTTTCCCATCCCCCTCGCTTCCCATGTCCTCCTACCTTCCCCACCACCACTCACCTGCTCTGTTGCATCAGTGGCGCCACCAAGCCGCTCCTCAATCCAGGCAGGCCATGGAAATCGAGGATGGGCTCCACATGGAGTCTGACATTCCATTTACATGGTGGCCATCTTGGATGAGTGTTTGATTGAATCAAGGGACATTAACCCAGGGTGCTAAAAGCAATAATAACCGGGTCTTCGGTCTGTGCCAGGTGGTAACATCCTGGGGTTCCTCGTTAAAGGCACTTGCTATACGAACCAGTATGTCACATTCCAAGACTACATCAGGGTGGAGCGTAGGCACAGACAACTTTCTGTGACCGCCTAGGCAGATTTATATAATACACTTCAGCAAACCTATCTATACTTCATACTATCAAGTGCAACATGGCTTAAAATAGTTTTATAGACCTCCCACCTAGGGGACATACCAGCCATTATATCCATGTAAACCTTAGCTCTGACATGAGGACCCATAACAACTAATACAGTCATTGGACTGGGGCTATAAAGCTTAATTTGCACCCTGCGGTTGGGGGGCACAGCCTGTAATCTCAGCCCACGTTCCAAGGAACCCACAGGCTGCCTGTCACTCTGCGGGCTGCCATCTTTCCCCCACCCACCCTCCTGTAACTATTTATTTTTTAAATCCCAACTCCCCTGACGCTTACCTGACACTTGCAGCGGTGGCGCCACTCTCTGCCACCACTGAAGCAGCAGCAACTTCCCTTTTCCGGCCGCCATGGTCATAGAAGAGGGGCACAGCATTAAGCCCCACCTTCTAAAAGCATGGTGGCCATCTTGGTAAAGTATTTCCTTCATTCAATTGGACGTGCGCAGCATCGTGTTGAATGAAGGAAAATACCTTTTTTCTTTTTTTTTCCTTTAGCACTCTGGTTACCCCTTGGTAACCCAAGGTGCTAATAGCGTTAATCCCCCCCTTCCAAGGGCTGGAACGGGGGGAGGGTAATGGCCTGGTGCACTCGTTATAGTCCCTCGCTTCGCTTGGGCCGATAACTTGATCTCCCGGGCCAATACTGCCCCACCCCCATTCCAGCCCTCGGAACTGGGGATTAAGAGCATATTACAACATTGAATTTTGGTGAGCCATTCTACACAATGGCTCAGCAGGGGGCCTTAGCCACTGTTACGAAGCTTGATGTTTCTATCCAAACATTCCACCTCAATGATTAGTGTTCTCCCACAACAACAATCCTTACTCAAAGTTCTGAGCACCCTCTCCAACTGTTGTCTTTACTTTCTAAGTTTTGTTAGCCCATGTTTGTGATTTTGTAATATCATGGCATTATGCCTTCCCCTGCTTGGCTGTAATGCCTCATTAAAATGTGGCAATAATAACACCTGTTGTCACACTGGTTAGAGGCAGTAGCAGTCTAGCATTAAGCGCTATATATAAACATAAAAGGCAATGGGGGGATTCATGTGAGCATGGAGAACGTTTCTTTTCTACCAAACAGCTTTACAGATCCTTCGAAAGTAACAAAGAATTATTACTAAACGTGTCAAGACAGTGTTGGGAAATGTGCCCAACTGCATGAATAGCAAGGTCCATTTGCATATTGTCTTTACCCTTCTGTAATGGCTTGGCAGGCTTAAAGACAATGGTCTGGAGGGTTGCACAGAGCACTGGCTGTGGTTTTTGATTTATTCTGAGCATTCCAGTCATCTTTCTTGTTTGTTTGTTTGTTTACTTATAGTATAAGTATAAATATTCAGTGTAAGTATTACTATTATTAGATATCTTTATGTGGCAACCTAGCTTGGGAGTGTGAGGAATTGCCATCTGTCAAGGGCTTTTTTATTTTTATTAGTAGCTAAAATTATGCGGGTGATTCCTTCTCCAAATGGATCATCTGCTAATCAGATCCCCCTTTGTAACAACTCAATGCCAAAAGCAAGGTGCACTTGTGCCTTGCTGCATCAGTAGCCTGACCAGTAGTGCCCTCTCTGCTCATGGTGCAGAGCAGTTTTCAGAGGTCACGAGATGCCCATGTAACCGCTGCAGTGACAGCAAAGTCACTGCAGCACAGGGGTGACATTTAAGATATGTCCCCTGCATCCAAACTACGATGATCATGAGTACCCCACGCTGGCGGCAGGGTAACCTCTAAGAATAACCTGTGACTGAGTTTAGGCATAGGTCATGGTGTTACTTATGATCATGGCCGCCACATCCCAACTGATATTGCACAAGTGTCAGCTCCTGTGAGTCAGCTCTGCTGTGGGAGGGGATGCGTATTGGGGTTGGACGTGCTGATTCTGCCACACAGCAGGACAGAAAGCCAGAGGATCCAGCCTGTCTTGGATTCTCTTTGTGAGAGCCGGTAACTCCCTCCTCCAGGGACAGCCTCAAAACAGGCAGCTTTTAGGGGCCCAGGTATCAAATGATCACACCCATTCAGGAGGAGTAGCCTTACACTAGAGTACTGCATATTTAAAGGTTTTGGTTGAAAATAGTAGGGAAGGGGGCAGGAGCAGGATAGGCAGGATTGCTCTGGACACTGAAGGAAGGCTTCCACCATCTTGTTTCCCGCTGTCTTTCCCTTTCCTGTCTCTTCCACGTCTTCTGGAGCAAAGCACTTTGGGTGTGACACCAACAGGGCAAAGGCCGCTCCAGCAGGAGCAGGTATTGGTCCACTAAAGCAGACTAGCTCTAGACCAATCAATGGGGGAATTGTGCCTTTAAAAGAAGGGGTTTCATATGCCTTTCAGCAGAATTCCTTATTTCCTCAAGGATCCTTTCAGACCAAAGAGATGTACTGAACAGTCTTACCTGGAATTCCTTGGGGACAGTTACACTGTCCAAAGTCCCACACCTGAGGTGAGGAAGGAGCCATCCAAGATAGAAGGAAGATCTGTCTGCTAACCACTCCCAGGGAACATCGGGAGTGACCAGTGCTGTGGCCCAAGACCAACCACTCTGCAACAGATCTTCTGTGTCAGAAGAGCAGACCCTGAACTGGAGCATCCTGTCCTCGGGTCCTCTGTGAAGGCCTCACAGCAGCCGGCGGGCCAGACCAGCCAAAGCTCCCTGTTCTATCGCCCCAAACCGGTCTCTCCATTTTCCCCGCATCTTGAACAATAAGAAAGGTGCTTGTGCTGGTTTCTGCATTCCTGCAACCAGCAGAACGATTACACTGTATCTAAACTAGCTTGACAATGTATTGTGTCCTAGCAAAGCACATTCCTGCTAGGCCCAAAGTGAGTGCTCAATGCGGCAACCCGAACCGAATTACTGATGTGTCACTCGCCGACTCTAACCGGAGGTCATAAGCATGGTTTCGCCCAACTAGCCTGGGAACTGCCGCCGCATTGACTGCACATCGACGCACCCTCATTGACCATTTTCGACAACCATCATCTGCCGACTCGAACCGCTGGAGCGTCACTCGCCGACCTCTCCAAGTGGCTAAAGCCTAACTTTGCCTGGCCAACTGTGAAGCATTCTTGGGACCGCCCTGACCACCATCACTGAACCGCCACCTTTCGACCGCACAGAGCACCCGCTTTCGCCCCTACTCGACTGCCTCTTGGTGCAAGGGTCTCCATGATCCCACGTGCCCCAACTGAACCTGATCAGTTAGCATCATCTTTCGAACTTGGGTCTGATGCATCAGCCCACCAAGAAATGAATTTAGGTACTGTTGACACTGAACTGCCCCACGGTCCACTTGGACTCTATAGATTGGTGGTTAGGTTACGATCTCTCCTGTTTTCAACCAAATATCCTTTTAATGGTAGTACCATACCTACCATCCCTGTAACTACACGCTACTTTCTCCAGTCTGTTGCATCTTCTCTGTTCTTTGCTTTGGGGTGGGTTTTTGTATACTCATCTCTTTTCGCTCTATGTGCAGATGGTGTGTTCAATTAAAGTGTTTATATTTGTATAGAACCTTGCTTGAGCATTCCCTTTATTTTGGACTATGATACTATGTTGTTTGGGTCACTACTGGTTCACCTTCACTCCCCTCTTGGGAGAATAGCCCAAAAGGCAAAGGAGGTATATCTCTTTATTGTCCCTGTTTGACGTTTCTGGTTGCATTGTGTTTTGGTTTGTGTGAAGGCTGAGTGTGCCATTTTACCACTACACACCCTTGTACTCCTGCAAAGTGGAATCCAATTTGTCACAGGGAGAAACGGAGGGCTGAACACATCCCGGAGTACAACAACCGTAGCAAACATTTTACAAATCATCAAGTAAACATTAGTACCCATCATCATGTACAATACACGGATGGCGGCGTGAAGAAGATAGCCTGAATCTAGGTTACGCCGAGGTGTTCTGGGAAGAGCCCGGTCTTCCGTTCTTCCTTTACCGGGAGAAGATTTAGAGCAGTACCGATTGCCGGGGGGCAGAGGGTTGAGTTCCAGAGGATCGCAGCCTAGCATGAGAAGAAATGTTTCTTAGTTCTCGTCTTGGGAGGCAGGAGTGTTGACGCTTCATGAATACAGCACATAGGATGTGCACACTACTCAGTAATCTAACTGGGTAAAGAAAGCATCTCATCTCATCTGTATTATTGAGACTACTGTTACGAATACTGCCTTCACATTCCAGGCATGCTGTGCAAAACATCCTACAGCAGAAATACCCTTGATTTCTTAGAGATGTTAAGTTACATTCCAACCTTTCCTTGAGCCACACACTGCCAATGTAATCATTCAAGTCGCGTGTGCCTCTAGAACAGACATTACAAAGGGCCCGGTAATGTTATCACATATCACAATGGCACTCGTCTGAACAACCTTAGGGGTGGTCACATGTATAGAGAACCAGCTCCGATAATAGACTATTCCTTTTTATCAGCATGCATCTCATGAGGATAGCTCAGCGGCAACGTGCTCGCCGTGGAAGCAAAATGACTAGAAGCCACACAGGTTCGATCCCGGGTCAGCGCTTAGAAGCCTCTTGGTATTAAGGCGTTATGAGTAACCTATCAAATCATGTACTCATTCGGGAAAGGCTCCGAAAATTAGATGTGTCCACCATCCTGGCAGTGCCTCTTTGCAGTTCCAAAGATAGGCCTGGCCAAGTAATTCGACATTCACTTTTAACACCTTGCCATGTCGGGTAATGTCATCTATATCTGGTTGAATTAACTCTTTTGATGAGTTATTTGCCGTCTTGCCAATAGGCATCTTCATGAAATGTTGATGAGAAGGAGCGTAAAGCTGGGTATCGAGCATCGTCCAGAAATTAGCGGCTGCTTCCGGGTCAAAGTGTCAGTGGAGGGAATCCATTCCCAACTGTCGCCTCGACTGGAGAAACAGGTCATGTGGATGTGCAAGGTTTACGTCTTACTATGCACGGGATCACACCACAAAGAGAATGCAAAAATGTCGAATCCCAAAATATCGAAATTTGGGACCTTCTTTTTACCACATATATATGTGGGGGAGGGCGGTTACGTGAATACAGAAGGTGGAGGGGTTTTAGGGGGGTCTCCCCGGCATGTATATGGTGTAAAAAAGGGGGGGGCTGGTATTTCGGGCTTCGAAATTCATTTCTCGCAGTATTGTGGAGATCCACACAAAATCCGTGTCTGATCCGTCCTTGCTTCTGGAGATTGGGAACTCGATAGGTGGAAACCACGGCAGCTCTTGGAACGGGGGACGCGAGGTCATGTGTCTGAACTGTCCTCTCTGCTGCAGAGAAAATGTCATCTCCGAAGGCTTTGGTGCGGACAGCCTTCCATTACGGAATCTCGCATTATAATAACCCGTGCAGCCGTCCATTTTGGACCCATTACATAGCCATAACACATTCCTCTTTTACCCCCCAAGAAATGTGTAGAATGAGTCTTGCTTTGTTTTTTGGCATAAAAAGGCCGCAGATTTATTTTCCACAATAACATAAAACCACACTGTACACATTAGTGGCACTAACTCAGAAGATGCGGCGACCGCTCCGTGTCCAATAACCTGCTTCCCCCTTTCTTTCCCAAAGTCCATTATAGGCCCAACTCTCCCAACCCTTTGGGCCTGAGCTTCGCCTGCCCCTGCAGGTGTTCCTGGGCGGGGAGAGTGCCGTTTCCTTGGGGGAAGCTGAGCCCTTGTTGTTCCCCCCAGACGCCCCTGCCGTTCAGGCTCCCAAGGGGCGCTGGTCTGAGAAGGGCGAAGACCCTTCCAGCTTTCTCCTGGCTCGTCCGGAGTCTGTCTCTTGTGTTTGGTTGCCCAAACACCGCCACACCGCCTGCCGTCCTGCGACGTCGACGATCAGGCCTCCTTGCTTGTCCTGTTTGTAGGGTGGGTGGGTGGGAAAACGAAGTCCTCTGCTGGTTTGTGGGCATCCCACTGCTAAGGCTCGATCCTGCCTGCAGTGGGAAGCCCGTTTGTTATAAAGGGGGGGGTAGCCCCTCCCCCTCCCTTGTTGCCCTTCGCGGGCTTTTCTCCGATTTGCCGCGCGGTTTCCTTTCGCGGGCTTTCCCTTTGACTTGCCGCGCTTCCTGCGGGCACCTCCCCCTCATCCTGGGGAGGGGGAGGATAGGAGGAGGACACCGCCCGGGTTATCGGGGTGCCTCCTCCATTTTGGGATTTCGTCGTCGACACTGTCATGGCCAGAAACTGCATTGCATTAAAATGGAGTATTGCGACATGAGAGAGTGAATGGAAGGCAGCAGCACTCAGCAAATTGAATCATGCGCCCCCACTCTACCACTGAACGGTGGTAATTATATTAAAGCGTGCTAGGGGCCTCGTAAGCCGGGAGCACAGAGGTTAAATGCTCTTTATTACCCAACGGTTCCCGCGCGAGCCGAGGACTTGACAGTTATGTGAGAAGACAGACAGTTTGGCGCATCCTAGCCTGGCAGCGGTGGCACTGCAATAGTCCATCCCAGAGAGAATGGAGAATGGAAACAGCAGGGTAAGCTTCCCACACAGCGAGAACATCCCCAGCCTGCACAGAGCAGTGCAAGCTTCAGACCTAGAGCTGGGGGAGCCGAGCCCGGGCGTAAGGCTCAGCTCCAGGAGCCAAACCACAGGCCGAGCCCATGAAACCCCTGGCTCCCCCAGAAAAAGGAAAACAATGTAACGCGGTCCTGGCGAGCCACCACCAGGCAAGAGTTTATTTGTTTTCAGATATGGGTATTTTTTTCATTTTGCCCACGCGTCCAAGGTAAAATGGAGAGAAATGGTCAAATGTGAAAAAAAATCAAATGGGCATTTCTTTCCATTTTGCCCAGCAGGCCCATGGCATCCGGGGGTACCGGCCCAAAAGGAGATTCCAGTTGGTACCCCCGTTGGAGCCCGGGCTGGCCCAGCCTTGCTAGGCTCGCCCACCTCTATTCAGAACATGCAAAGCGTGGACAAGCACGAAGACCAAGCAGCCGCAGCAGAACAAGCTCGGTATGGTGACCTAGGAGGCAGTAGTCACCGGTATGGTGACCTAGGAAGTAGGGGTCACCAGTATGGCGACCTGGGAAGCAGTGGGCACCTGGGAAGCATGGGTCACCAGTAGTCACCGGTATGGTGACCTAGGAAGTAGGGGTCACCAGTATGGCGACCTGGGAAGCAGTGGGCACCTGGGAAGCATGGGTCACCAGTAGTCACAGGTATGGCGACCTGGTAGGCAGTAGTCACCGGTATGGTGACCTAGGAAGTAGGGGTCACCAGTATGGCGACCTGGGAAGCAGTGGGCACCTGGGAAGCATGGGTCACCAGTAGTCATCGGTATGGCGACCTGGTAGGCAGTAGTCACCGGTATGGTGACCTGGGAAGCAGGGATCACTAGTATGGAGACCTGGGAAGCAGTGGGCACCTGGGAAGCATGGGTCACCAGTAGTCACCGGTATGGCGACCTGGTAGGCAGTAGTCACCGGTATGGTGACCTGGGAAGTAGGGGTCACCAGTATGGCGACCTGGGAAGCAGTGGGCACCTGGGAAGCATGGGTCACCAGTAGTCACCGGTATGGCGACCTGGGAGGCAGTAGTCACCGGTATGGTGACCTGGGAAGCAGGGGTCACCAGTATGGCGGCCTGGGAGGAAGGGGAAACGAGGCCAAAAGGGGCTTGTGGACAGGAAGGGGAGGAAGACCACACCTGTGTAATCCTCTGATTGGAGGGCAAAGGTATCTGCGCACCTCCAACAGGTGACATCATAGGCTCCTTTGGGGCCTCCACATAGTGGATGGACAGGGGGCAGGGGTCTCCTTCTCTGCTTTACCCACTGCTGTGCTGCAAGTTGAACTTTGTGTCGCATCAAGGGACAGCAGGCTGCTGAATCACGGTAGCCTTTGATGCGGTCTGGTGTCGCAGGGTAACCAGCTAATGGGCAGGTGATCGCTAGGGCCAGGGGAGCTTCAGGCAGGCGGATGGCCCGCAAAAGACAGCAGCAGCGGGCAAGGAGTTCCTGCAACTTCAATGGCTTCAGGGCCCACCCGGCCGGGGTGGCAGAAAGAAAGTAGACCACTCGGAACGTTGATGCTGCATGGACTTACCTGGTGATGGCCTCCAGTGCAGCAGCACTCCAGTTTCCACAGGTAAGTGCAGAGACAGGCGGGAGAGCGGCCCGTGAGCACGGCAGCGTGGGGGAAGACTCCTTGAAACCCCCATGGCCCCAGGGGCCATCCGGGCTAGAGGGCTGAATTAAGAGTAAAGGACTAGTGGTCCTCCTGAGAAATATACAAAAATGTCACCCTCAGTACTGCACCCCTGCAGTTATATGATATGATAGGTTATAAATAACGCACTTAATACCCAGAGCTTTCTAAGCGTGGACCAGGGGATCAAACCTGTGTTGCTCTGTGTCGTCTTGCTTCCAAGGTGAGCCCATTGCCCCTGAGCTATCCTCCCGAGAGTTTCTGCAACTTTGGGGGCGCACAAAATACTGAATCCCATTACTGCACCCAAGCAGAGCGGGGGTTGCAGCGGTGTCCCCCTCTCTACTAGAGCGCAGTAACAAGAGTTGGTGGTTGTGGGGGTGTCCCCCGCTTACCATTGTGGTAAGCGGGGGACAAGAAAGTATAAAAAATAAAAAAGCACCCTGCAGCGTCATCCCCGACCAACAAAAGTGGGAGGAATCGAAGCCACAGGGATAGCTGAAGTCGGCGGTGCACACAGAAGTGGGGTGGGGGGTCAAGTAAGGGAATGCAGGCCAGGGGATGGGGGTAAAGTGATCTAGTTGATCACTGCACCGCACCACAATTGGCATCAACATTTTCGTCTGCACAGTTAAGGACCATGCAGTCATCACATAGGATTGTCCTCTTGCAGGGGAGCGCATGCAAACACAAGAGCAAAAGTCTGTGGGTTGGAAAAAAGGACCTGGCAGTGTGCCAGAGCGTGGCAGCCATTTTGGGCTGCTACAGCAACCCGTAAACAATAGAACAACGTATGCGAGGCCTTCATCACCGTGTTTTATTTAAACAAAAAAACTGAAATAAAAGCAAGGAGCATATCTTCAGTGTTTGTTTGACATAACAATGGAAGGGATGGCGTGATGCTGGAAAGAACATTAATGGAGAAGCTCAGCAACCAGAAATAAGCAATAAAAGAGGGGAACACAAATTGAATCATGCGCCCCCACTCTACCACTGAACGGTGGTAATTATATTAAAGCGTGCTAGGGCCTCGTAAGCCGGGAGCACAGAGGTTAAATGCTCTTTATTACCCAACGGTTCCCGCGCGAGCCGAGGACTTGACAGTTATGTGAGAAGACAGACAGTTTGGCGCATCCTAGCCTGGCAGCGGTGGCACTGCAATAGTCCATCCCAGAGAGAACAGGTATAGAATGGACTCAGAGGGGCAAGCTTCCCACACAGCGAGAACATCCCCAGCCTGCACAGAGCAGTGCAAGCTTCAGACCTAGAGCTGGGGGAGCCGAGCCTGGGCGTAAGACTCAGCTCCAGGAGCCAAACACCCGGCCGAGCCCATGAAACCCCTGGCTCCCCCAGAAAAAGGAAAACAATGTAACGCGGTCCTGGCGAGCCACCACCAGGCAAGAGTTTATTTGTTTTCAGATATGGGCATTTTTTTCATTTTGCCCACGCGGCGAAGGTAAAATGGAGAGAAATGGTCAAATGTGAAAAAATATGAAATGGGCATTTCTTTCCATTTTGCCCAGCAGGCCCATGGCATCCGGGGGTACCGGCCCAAAAGGAGATTCCAGTTGGTGCCCCCGTTGGAGCCCGGGGTGGCCCAGCCTTGCTAGGCTCGCCCACCTCTATTCAGAACATGCAAAGCGTGGACAAGCACAAAGGCCAAGCAGCCGCAGCAGAACAAGCTCGGTATGGCGACCTGGGAGGCAGTAGTCACCAGTATGGCGACCTGGTAGGCAGTAGTCACCGGTATGGTGACCTGGGAAGCATGAGTCACCGGTATGGTGACCTGGAAAGCAGGGGTCACCAGTAGTCACCGGTATGGCGACCTGGTAGGCAGTAGTCACCGGTATGGTGACCTGGGAAGCATGAGTCACCGGTATGGTGACCTGGGAAGCAGGGGTCACCAGTAGTCACCGGTATGGCGACCTGGTAGGCAGTAGTCACCGGTATGGTGACCTGGGAAGCATGAGTCACCGGTATGGTGACCTAGGAGGCAGTAGTCACCGGTATGGCGACCTGGTAGGCAGTAGTCACCGCTATGGTGACCTGGGAAGCATGAGTCACCGGTATGGTGACCTGGGAAGCAGGGGTCACCAGTAGTCACCGGTATGGCGACCTGGTAGGCAGTAGGCACCGGTATGGTGACCTGGGAAGCAGGGGTCACCAGTAGTCACCGGTATGGCGACCTGGTAGGCAGTAGTCACCGGTATGGTGACCTGGGAAGCTGGGGTCACCGCTATGGCGACCTGGGAGGCAGTAGTCACCGGTATGGTGACCTGGGAAGCAGGGGTCACCAGTAGTCACCGGTATGGCGACCTGGTAGGCAGTAGTCACCGGTATGGTGACCTGGGAAGCTGGGGTCACCGCTATGTCGACCTGGGAGGCAGTAGTCACCGGTATGGTGACCTGGGAAGCAGGGATCACCAGTAGTCACTGGTATGGCGACCTGGGAAGCATGGGTCACCAGTAGTCACCGGTATGGCGACCTGGGAAGCATGGGTCACCAGTAGTCACCGGTATGGCGACCTGGGAAGCATGGGTCACCGGTATGATGACCTGGGAAGCAGGGATCACCAGTAGTCACCGGTATGGCGACCTGGTAGGCATTAGTCACCGGTATGGTGTCCTCGGAAGCATGGGTCACCAGTAGTCACCGGTATGGCGACCTGGGAGGCAGTAGTCACCGGTATGGTGACCTGGGAAGCTGGGGTCACCAGTATGGCGGCCTGGGAGGAAGGGGAAACGAGGCCAAAAGGGGCTTGTGGACAGGAAGGGGAGGAAGACCTGTGTAATCCCCTGATTGGAGGGCAAAGGTATCTGCGCACCTCCAACAGGTGACATCATAGGCACCTTTGGGGCCTCCACATAGTGGATGGACGGGGGCAGGGTTCTCCTTCTCTGCTTTACCCCCTGCTGTGCTGCAAGTTGAACTTTGTGTCGCATCAAGGGACCGCAGGCTGCTGAATCCCGGTAGCCTTTGATGCGGTCTGGTGTCGCAGGGTAACCAGCTAATGGGCAGGTGATCGCTAGGGCCAGGGGAGCTTCAGGCAGGCGGATGGCCCGCAAAAGACAGCAGCAGCGGGCAAGGAGTTCCTGCAACTTCAATGGCTTCAGGGCCCACCCGGCCGGGGTGGCAGAAAGAAAGCAGACCACTCGGAACGTTGATGCTGCATGGACTTACCTGGTGATGGCCTCCAGTGCAGCAGCACTCCAGTTTCCACAGGTAAGTGGAGAGGCAGGCGGGAGAGCGGCCCGTGAGCACGGCAGCGTGGGGGAAGACTCCTTGAAACCCCCATGGCCCCAGGGGCCATCCGGGCTAGAGGGCTGAATTAAGAGTAAAGGACTAGTGGTCCTCTTGAGAAATATACAAAAATGTCACCCTCAGTACTGCACCCCTGCAGTTATATGATATGATAGGTTATAAATAACGCGCTTAATACCCAGAGCTTTCTAAGCGTGGACCAGGGGATCAAACCTGTGTTGCTCTGTGTCGTCTTGCTTCCAAGGTGAGCCCATTGCCCCTGAGCTATCCTCTCGAGAGTTTCTGCAACTTTGGGGGCGCACAAAATACTGAATCCCATTACTGCACCCAAGCAGAGCGGGGGTTGCAGCGGTGTCCCCCTCTCTACTAGGGCGCAGTAACAAGAGTTGGAGGTTGTGGGGGTGTCCCCCGCTTACCATTGTGGTAAGCGGGGGACAAGAAAGTATAAAAAATAAAAAAGCACCCTGCAGCGCCATCCCCGACCAACAAAAGTGGGAGGAATCGAAGCCACAGGGATAGCGGGAAGTCGGCGGTGCACACAGAAGTGGGGTGGGGGGTCAAGTAAGGGAATGCAGGCCAGGGGATGGGAGTAAAGTGATCTAGTTGATCACTGCACCGCACCACAATTGGCATCAACATTTTCGTCTGCACAGTTAAGGACCATGCAGTCATCACATAGGATTGTCCTCTTGCAGGGGAGCGCATGCAAACACAAGAGCAAAAGTCTGTGGGTTGGAAAAAAGGACCTGGCAGTGTGCCAGAGCGTGGCAGCCATTTTGGGCTGCTACAGCAACCCGTAAACAATAGAACAACGTCTGCGAGGCCTTCATCACCGTGTTTTATTTAAACAAAAAAACTGAAATAAAAGCAAGGAGCATATCTTCAGTGTTTGTTTGACATAACAATGGAAGGGATGGCGTGATGCTGGAAAGAACATTAATGGAGAAGCTCAGCAACCAGAAATAAGCAATAAAAGAGGGGAACACAACTTATACAAGAAGAAAGAGGCAAGAATGGTCAAATTGTGCAAGTGGCCCAGGAAGATCCCTGCGGAAACGAAGATGGGGAATGCGGAAAAAATGGCAGACGTATTGTGCAGGATTAGAGCGGTCCCTAAGGAACAGGGCTGGACTGGCACATAGCCCAAGCCACAGTCAAAGAAGAGAAGGGAAAACTTGCATCCCAGATACACAGCCACAGCAAGCAGAGAAAGAGGAAGTGAACCCATCGACAAGTAGGTGGTCGCAGCCGAAGGACACGGAGGAGTATTCAGAGGCGTCTTACAAATTAGAGGCAGCTCTTAAATGTACCCACCCCAACCATGCTGTGGAACTATTCTTGAGCTGCCTGAAGCCTGCCTGAGTCCCACCACATTTCTAACCATAACACTGTAGCCCTCAGGCAGTGTTTGGCACACTACTGGAAAGAGTACTGCACTGGGGGTCGCCTCGCAATATATAACGTCCATATACAACAAGACATAAATAAGGTTACACATCGACCACCCCTTCAACATTGTGACACAACCTACCCCAAACTCCCCCCGGGACAGCCCTAGCTACCAACCACCCCAATCCATGTAGTAGCGCCAGCGCCTACCATGCCTTCCACACTAACACTCCCACTCTCCCACATCGTACCCCCCACACCCTTCCTACCAGCACTACACATAGCCACTCCTACACTAAAACATATTCCTGCACACCGTACCCCCAAGCAGACCCACAATATCACAGCACCTAGTCCTCATTACTGCTCACTAGTTAACTCGCATCCCATGGAGCTTCACATGAGAAATCGAAGACTAGGCTCCAGATTGACCCATTGCTCAACCACCTCCAAAGCATACCCTATAAAACAACCCCACCACCCACCACTACCGACAGCCGCCCCCATGCCCAGCACCGCCAAAATGTGCACTCTCACTAGCATCCCCACTAAAACTAAACCACAAAAGGCCACCCTATTCCAATGTGCTCTTATCAACACACGTTCCCTACCAGCACATGCCACAGAGATCCACGACCCCATTACCGACTTAGATCTAGACATCCTAGCCATCACTGAGACCTGGCTACACAAGGCCTCTGGTCCGGCCATCTGCCAAACCCTACCACCAGGAAACCTCATCTTGCGCCAAGACAGAACCTCCAGCAAAGGTGGAGGGGTAGCACTAATCCTCAGGGAATCTATTAACGCCAGGCAACAAAAAACCACTGAGACAGACAACTTTGACCTGCTTTCAGTAAAAATATCACCCTCGCCAAATGATACCATAACACTCCACATTGCTTATCGTCCACCAGGACCAACCGACAACTTCCAAGCCAAAATCACCCACATCCTAGGAAACAACCTAAAAACAAATACAAGAGCTATTCTCTTAGGTGACCTTAACTTAGGATTCCAAGACCCCAACGACAAGAAAGGCAAAGCCCTCGCTAAAGCTCTCGTAGACCTAGGCTTCACTCAACTAATCAACAACCCGACCCACACCAAAGGTCACACACTTGATTGGATCGCGGACCACAATTGTGCCGTCGACCTCAGCTCCAACACCCCTCTCCCATGGACGGACCACCACCTATTACTCTTCTTCATACCATCTAAGCCAACAGTAAAGCCAAAACCACCTGCATCAGCCACACTGGTCAGATCCAAGAAATCACTCACCACAGAAAGAATCCTCCCCTTCATTGAAAACTCTGCGCTCGCCCACCCTAATTCCAGTGA
The DNA here is from genome assembly GCF_040938575.1 of Ambystoma mexicanum. Lineage (NCBI taxonomy): Eukaryota > Metazoa > Chordata > Amphibia > Caudata > Ambystomatidae > Ambystoma > Ambystoma mexicanum. The sequence goes on from NC_090926.1 coordinate 1,106,351,830, forward strand.
TCCCACGTAACTAGTCAACATTTATAACACCACGCTCAAAGAGCTACTAGACACCATCGCTCCATTGGAAAAGAAAAAAGCCAAGCACACTCTCCATGCTAACTCATGGTTCACTCAAGAACTAAGAGTAGCTCTAACCTCCTGGTAGAATAACCCTACCACCACTACCAGTGACTCTTACCACACAGCCGCCAGACTCTACAAGCATGCCATCTCCAAAGCCAAAGCAGACACGTACAACTCGAGAATTGAGAAATAAAATTCCGAATCCAAAGAATTATTCGCAATCTATAACGAGCTGACCATCCCCCTACCGACGTACAACCCACTGAGAAAAACGAAACCTGGTGTAACAATATCCAACACGCCATGCTAAACAAAATGAAAACACTCCAGAACAAAATTAAGACCCAATCTGACAACCTGCCCAAAGTTACTCTATCCACCCATAAACCATCCCAACCCACCAGCTACAGACCGTCAACAGGGAACTAACAAACCCACACCATTTTCATTCAGGCAAGTAACCATCCCAGAAGTCCTACTAATAATGAAGCGCATCAAGCCGTCGCTATGTAAAGGGGACACCTGCCCAGCTAACATCGTCAAAGACTGCGCCACAGCCTTAGCCCCATTCATCACCACCTTTATCAACGCCTCCTTCACCAACAGTACCGTCCCACTCAACCTTAAGGAAGCATGGGTGCGCCCACTACTAAAGAAACCCACCCTTGACCCAGACTCCCCCACCAACTACCGTCCAATTCCTGTTGAAAATCCTGGAAAAGGCTGCATACCTACAGATTCAGTCTTACCTAGAAACCCACAATATCCTAGGAAAAAGACAATCCGGCTTTCGCCCTCGTCATGGCACAGAATCAGCCCTCTTGGACCTCAAGAATCAATTACTTGAAGCCATGGAAAAGGCAAATCCTCACTCCTCTTACTCTTGGATCTCTCTGCGGCCTTTGATTTACTTGACCATAAGATCCTGTGTAAACATCTCAAGTACACCGCCCACTTCTCCCATGAAGCCACCGCCTGGATAACCTCCTTCCTGGAAGGCCGAGCGATGAGGGTCTTCTCCGATCATGCCTCAGCCACCCCTTCACCCATTGAGTGTGGAGTGCCACATGGATCCTGTACCTCCCCCACTCTATACAATCTCTTCACCCTCCCACTGTTCAGTGACCTAGAAGAATTTGGCATAGCCTTTACCAACTATGCCGACGACACACAAATTCTTCTGCCCCTTCCTGGGAACTATGAACAAGACCTTAACACACTCCAAAAGACTTACACACGCATCCAGGCCTGGATGGCAGCCAAAGGCTAAAAGGGGAAAAAAACAAAATCCTACTGATAGACCCCAAAGAGTCCCTAAAAATACTCAATGACAAGTATAATTCCTTCAATATTGAGAATACAGTTATCACAGCTTCCACTGCAGTGAAACCTCTTGGGGTATACCTTGACGCCACCCTATCAATGGACAGGCAAGTCAGCGCCATCTCATCCTCAGCTGCACTCACTACAAAAATCATAAACTCAGTAAAATCACACCTATCACCAACCAACTGCCTCAACATTGCCAGAGCCACCATTGGCACAAAACTTGACTACTGCAACATCCTGCTCCTAGGCACCTCCACCAAAAACATTAACAAACTGAAAACGGCACAAAACAACGCCCTCAGAGTGGCCCTCAGCATACCTAGGAGAGAACACATCTCACAGGCAAGAAAATATGCCCACTGGCTACCCATCAAAGAACGCATAACATTTAAAGCCCTCACGATCATTCACAAATGCATTGCCAAGACAGCCCCTGCATACCTGTCTGAAAGAATACACCTTGCTCCAGCCCACAGACCAAGGCGGGACCAATACTCCCAGCTATTATCAGTTCCAGTCTTCAATAGAGCCAAAGCGGGCGGTACGAGCTTTGACGTATTAGCCCCTAAAGCTTGGAACGCACTCCCGCCCAACCTACGCCATGAAAAATCTCTCACAGTCTTCAGAAAGGTGTGAAAAACGAATGTACTCAACTAACTCTCCCTACAATGCCTGACCTGCCTACGTAAAGACTTTTTTATTTTTTTCCCAAATCTCTACAACTGCTATGTAATGTACCTGTACTAAGTGAATAGGCTGTAACAGCGCCACGATGCCTACGGGCCGCTGGGTGCTTTATACATTCAAATAAATAAATAACAAGCATCAGAGAAGAAGACCCTACAGCATCAAAAACTATTCAGAGAGTGAGGAAGTCGTCGGCGAAGGCGGCAGAAGCGAATGGTGAGTGGGAAATGCCAAAGCAGAGGCAGCAGACGAGCGCTAGAGGAAGAAAGTCGCTAGGTGTCTCAACCGCAGCGCCTGAGACTGATGGATTAGGTGAGAGAATAACTAAATTGGTTGAATTGCAGGTTGAAGAGCCCTGCAAGGTTTAAATGATAAGTTGCGTGTTGATGACAGCACAGAGTGGAAAAGGGGTTGTCTCAAAAGCAAACAATGCTGAAAGAGCACATGCAAGGTGCATGCAAGGACAGCGATGAAGGCTGCAAGCAGTCTGCAGAAAGATCAAAATGCAGCTCCTGCAGCAAGCAGTCTAAACCAGGAAAGAAGCGAAGCATCTGTCCCATTACAGTTAGGTTTCCCAGGGGAGGCTTGGGAACCCGTCAGCAAAGGCACTCGGGTGGCAGACGGGCAAGGGGACAAGATGGCTTCAGCAGTAGGGGTCAGCATGAACCCAGCATTTACACCTACGGCCATGACTAGTATGACACATACCAGTAGAGATCACAGAGAAGATGTGGAGTAAAGTCTTCACTGATATTCACCCTGCTAGAGCTGGATCCGATTGGGTTAGATTCATTAGTACCTGGCACGCGCGGCTGAACAGGAATACTGTGTGGTGATTGACTCATCTGCGAGCCATACCACACGGTATTCCCCTCCACGCCGTGCGTGCCGGCTACTCTGTTCCCAGCGAGGGGCGTGGCAGCCACTCAGCCAAAGAGGAGGCTCGAAATGGGGCAATCCCCGCTCCGAGCCTCCCCATGGCTGGAGGCTTCCTTCGTCCCCCGCCGGGGACTCAGGTAAGATTTTTTTTTCCCCAAGCCTTTCCTCCCTCCTCCCTTCTCCTTCCTCCCGCCCCACCCCACTTACCTTCTATCCCGCGGTCTCCGGCGGGGGACGATGGAAACCTCCAGCCGTGTGGAGACTAGGAGCAGGGCCATCCCCGCTGCAAGCCTCCACACGACTGGAGGCTTGCATCATCCCCCGCCGGAGACCGCGGTACGTTTTCTTTTTTTATTTCTTTTTCTTCCTCCCCATCCCCTCCCTTCCGACCTCCCGACCCCACTTACCTTCTTTTTTCTTCTGGTCTTGGAAGCGAACGCGCTGGGAACAATTCTGTTCCCAGCTCATCCGCTCCCGATGGCTGCCATGGAAAGGGAAAATGGACTACCCTTTGCATGGCGGCGGCCATTGTTTTGTTGTTTTGCCTTTTTTTTTGTTTTTTTTTCTGTTTCGTGAACGTGAACGTGTTTGGGAACAGAAAAAAATGCCATTAGCACCCCGATCCAACGGGCCAGGGTACTAATGGTGATAAGACCCTCGGCGGCGGGCCAATACTGCCGCAGGTAATGCCCGAGGGCTTCGTTAAGGTAACTACGGTATTGGCCGGCCGCCTCGGGTCTTATTGCCACAGTAAAAGAAGCTAAGAAGGATGACGATAGGCAGGAAGGCAAGAGGAGAGTAAGGAAACAGGGGAATATAATGAATTGGTTATATGCATTCAGGAGGTATACTTCTATCACGGTGCAAAATTTCAAGTTGTAGGCCACCAGTTACAAGCAAAAGTTACTCGTCCCCTTTTAAGAAAGAAGTGTGTTGGATGACGCGCCACCTTTCAATAGTGTACGTTTTGTGTTCTGATAACTTCAAATTTACATATCTGCAGCTCTGAGCGCAACAGTAACTACAACCAAGTAATGGTACCACATTGCTTATTGTGCGGGGTGTCAAAGTCTCAGCGCAGCGTTGTTCAACACTGTAGCTTTTTACAGCTCACATTACTTTTCCTGTAATTACTGGAAAAATGCCCTTGGTTTACGTGCTTCATTAAAGGTTTGTATATTATTTTTGCTTTAGTATATGTGAATTGTCCACTTTCCAAGCCATCCCTGTAAAACTGTATTTTTTAGCACTTCAAAATCCAAACATAAATGCATACTTGCACCAACCAGTGCTGAGAATATGTGTCAAGTTGCCAAATCACATACAGGGTTCAAACCCTAGCTTCAAAATTCAACAAAAGCGATGTTCCTGGGTAACTCATTCTATCTGACCAAGCCTTATCTGCCAAACTAGGTGTGATCCTGGGCAACTCATTCTATCTGACCGAGCCTTATCCTCCAAACTAGGTGTGATCCTAGGCAACTCATTCTATCTGACCATGCCTTCTCTGCCAAACTAGGTGTGATCCTGGGCAACTCATTCTATCTGACCATGCCTTCTCTGCCAAACTAGGTGTGATCCTAGGCAACTCATTCTATCTGACCATGCCTTATCTGCCAAACTAGGTGTGATCCTGGGCAATTCATTCTATCTGACCGAGCCTTATCCTCCAAACTAGGTGTGATCCTGGGCAACTCATTCTATCTGACCGAGCCTTATCCTCCAAACTAGGTGTGATCCTAGGCAACTCATTCTATCTGACCATTCCTTCTCTGCCAAACTAGGTGTGATCCTAGGCAACTCATTCTATCTGACGATGCCTTCTCTGCCAAACTAGGTGTGATCCTGGGCAACTCATTCTATCTGACCATGCCTTCTCTGCCAAACTAGGTGTGATCCTAGGCAACTCATTCTATCTGACCATGCCTTCTCTGCCAAACTAGTTGTGATCCTGGGCAACTCATTCTATCTGACCATGCCTTATCTGCCAAACTAGTTGTGATCCTGGGCAACTCATTCTATCTGACCGAGCCTTATCCTCCAAACTAGGTGTGATCCTGGGCAACTCATTCTATCTGACCGAGCCTTATCCTCCAAACTAGGTGTGATCCTAGGCAACTCATTCTATCTGACCATTCCTTCTCTGCCAAACTAGGTGTGATCCTAGGCAACTCATTCTATCTGACGATGCCTTCTCTGCCAAACTAGGTGTGATCCTGGGCAACTCATTCTATCTGACCATGCCTTCTTTGCCAAACTAGGTGTGATCCTAGGCAACTCATTCTATCTGACCATGCCTTCTCTGCCAAACTAGTTGTGATCCTGGGCAACTCATTCTATCTGACCATGCCTTATCTGCCAAACTAGGTGTGATCCTAGGCAACTCATTCTATCTGACCATGCCTTCTCTGCCAAACTAGTTGTGATCCTGGGCAACTCATTCTATCTGACCATGCCTTCTCTGCCAAACTAGTTGTGATCCTGGGCAACTCATTCTATCTGACCATGCCTTATCTGCCAAACCAGGGAGGCCCTAAAAGTGAATCATGTTCACACTATGAAAAAAAACATAATCATGGTAACTAGAATATACTGTGACTGAGCATAAGAATTGCAGTGATTATTCCTATATTAAACTTCAAAGGTATGTGTATCTTGGCTTAATCCTGGCTACTTCTTGTAGTTTAACTTCCCATGATGCCTTCCGTATAAAAGACTGATATCACTATCTGTGAGGTCGCGTCTACCGATGTCAGGACATGTGCAAATTAGAGGTGCCCCGCACACCTTTTGCTGTACAGGGCCATAGCAATCACACAAGCGGCCCTGACTAAACGCACTAAAACCCTTCTATCACGGCCCTCCTTTGAACTCAGAGCAGGTTATTTGGGGAAATGCAGAAATGTCTAAGATCCATGCACGTCAACACAACCTGATGTTTCTCTAAATACTCAACATTATACCCATCACTGATGGGCCCTGAACATGCTCTCGCTCATACATGTCCAATGGGCTTTCATGTCCTTGCTGGTGTTAACACTTGGAGCCTTTTATATAATGCCGCGAATGCACCAAACAATAGCACTTCCATGTCGGGTGCAACTTTCAGCAATGTGTCCCCACATACCATGCACCAGCCTTCATTATTGGAATTCCGAGTGTTGCTGACCTGCCAACCTTTATTGCACTTTATCTTTGGTAAAATGCATAGTGAGGGGGGGGGAAAGTATCCTTTGCTTTATCTAATTAACCTGGAAGAGGGGCACTGTAAACCTCTTGAGGGCCGGTTACACAGAGCTGCAACTTCTAGATCACGTTCCATGTCGCTCCACGGTCACCTGGTGGAATGTATGGATAACTGCAGAACAGCTACAAACCATTAGGAAAAACCTACCAGGCTACTCAGCCTAGTCCAATTTTCATTCGCCATTTGCGAGTGCACATTTTGCGCCCTGCTTCCATAATGGTGGAAAAATATCCAGGGGACGCCGCTGCGCTAATTACATGCGAGCAGCGCATCCATGAAACTTAAGAAGAGTATGGGGGAGATGCATGGTTTAAATATGATAAAGGATTTAGGCCAAGGATGCAAATGTATTCCAGCATGAATTGGGATAACTAAGACGTGTCAGGGTACATACATAAAATGATATCCATGAATGGGCATAAGGACAGGGCAGGGGCAACAGCCAGTTCGGAGACAGTAGCACCACACACCGTGGGTAATAATAAGCAGCGCTCAGATACCTGAGGGTTTGTAGCGCTATATAAATGCCAAATTATTATTATTATTATTATTAGTACTCAAGGTGGAGGTATAGGAGTTGCTATAACAGCAATACAGGAAGGTGGCCCTTTCAATGGGGGGGTGGAGGCTGGTCCAGAAGTTATGAATCAGGCACTACCTGCTGGAAATTTGAGAAAGGGGACTGCACTTGGGGAGCCAATTGCAAGTTCAAGCATGCTTGCCGCAAATGCGGTGGAGACCATATGGCCTCCCGTTGTGATGACAAAGAGAAGCAGGTCCCAAAGTAGAGAAAACAAGCAAAACAGAAAGGTGGAGTAAACTAAGACATTTAAAATAAAAAACAAGCCATAAACATTGCACCCTCTTCTTAATGCATGTCATGACAAAACAGAAGCTGAGACACTCTTAAAAGGCTTCTCTGTAGGGTTTAAGATACCGTGCCACAATGTTTTTAGCCGGTCAGTTCCCAAGAATTTGAAGTCAGCAATCAACAAACCAGATATAGTGGAACAAAAGATTCAAAAATAGAAAAGGCGAGGCAAGATAGAGGGGCCATTTGAAGCAGCACCATTTGAGGAATGTGTGGTTTCTCCCCTGGGGGTGGTCCCAAAAGGAAGAAGGAGGTACATTTAAGCTGTATTCTGACAAGTTCATGCCTAAGGGCTGTGCAGTCTCTTGCCACTACTTTGAGCTATTCAGCCCCTTCATACAGTGGGAAGTAAGGAAATGATATCAAGCGGCGAAAGTGGCACACTACCTAGATTACTTTATTATTGTAGGAAAGGAAGGAGACGAAGGATGTGAGTCAGCATTATGTGCATTCGAGAGACTGGCAAATCAGCTGGGTGTCCCACTTGCTCAGGAAAAAACTGTTAGCCCAACAACAAAATGAACATTCCTAGGAATCAAAATGGACTTAATTCCAGGTTACTGCTGGCTCCCCGCAGAAAAGGTGGAGCAATTCAAGAAGGCAGTTCAAGAAATGAGAATAAAAGAGAAAGCAACATAGCAGAGCTGTAGACATTTGTGGGGCAACTTAACTTCGCAGGGAGAGTCATCCCAGCTGGTAAAGTATCTGCTAGAAGGCTTGCCCAGAAGACTGTGGAGCTGACGCAGGGACATCACCATGTCCAGTTCGGGACAGGAGTGTAAAATATGCCGGTCTGTGAAACCTTCCTGGAATCCTTCAATGGGGTTTTAATATGGAGGGAACCATGGCAGTCTGGCAAAGAGATAGAGCTGTTCACAGATTCCTCAGGAGGTTTGGGATTTGTAGTTCACAGATGCCTCAGGAGGTTTGGGATTTGTAGTTCACAGATGCCTCAGGAGGTTTGGGATTTGGAGCCTTTTTGGCAGGAAGCGGGTGTGCTAGCTTATGGCCAGTGGCTTGGAAAGGACAGAACCTAACAGATAACATTCCTAGCACTGTTTCCTATTGCAGTTAGATTTTACATCTGGCGAGAGTGGTTGGCCAACTAAAAGATCACACATTGGTGCGATAGCCAAGCAATGGTGCAGCGAATTACCCGGTGGGGCTTTCCTTGCTACGATTCTTGACGCTCACCTGGCTGAGGCTGAACACAGAAGTTAGGGCCAGCCCTATACCAGGTGTACATAACAGCATAGCTGATGCATTGTTTCATTTGCAGTGGCAGAGATTCAGGCAGCTTGCACCGGGGGCGCAGGAGATGAGAGTGATGCCGGAGTGACTCTGGGGGATAGCATAGATGTTCTAGGGGCGTGGTGAACTCATTGTCCCCAGGTATGTTGTAACGTTACACGGCTCACTATGACAACTTCATGACAATAATGAAGCCCGGCGGAGCAATTCAAGAACAGGATATTATAGAATTCATAAAAAAGGCCTACACAGCCAAGAAGAGAAGGGTATGGGCAGCAACCTGTTTGCCAGTAGTAGCATTTTTCAGCAGGACCACAGGAGACAAGGAGCACACAAAAGCAAAGTTATAAGAGCAGCCATGAAAGGCTGCAGAAGGCTAGAAAACAGAGAGACAGGCACAGGCGCCCACTTACATTCAAAGACCCAACAGAAAGGATGAGCAAGATTGCCCATGTATGCGCAGACGAATACAAGATGAAACTCATCAAAACAGTGTTCATATTAACATTCTTTGGGGCCTTCAGAGTAAGTGAAATCCCTTCAGCAAACAAGGCAGGTGATGGCCAAGAGACCCTGAGGGAGGCTGACATGGTGATACAAGAATAGGAGGTTAGGCTATTACTGAGAAGGCCAAAGATGAATCTGGTAGGTAAAGGGCAAATGGCCAGGCTGCACTGCAAATAAGATGGTAGCTGCTGCCCAGTTTGAGGATTCTTATGGCCGTCCCCCTGAATGATGCACAAAACCTGTTGATCCACAAACACCTGTTACCGTCAACGGTTTTCCAGTTCTGGGCAGTGATGGGCATACTGTTGGAAAGGCAGGGTAGGGTCCCAAAACACTACAGCACCCACTCATTCAGAGCAGGAGCAGTCACCACGGCAGCAGGGATAGGGGCAAGCATTCAAGGTTATCGGGTGGTGGAAATCGGGTGCCTACAAGAAGAATATTTATTTATTGGATATTTGTAAGACAACAAGTGGTGTTTCAAGGCGCCACAAGGAAAAAGGGGGGTGGGAGGTAATGGAGAAAGGTACAATGACAGTCCTACTAGGCCTTGTGACATTCAGCGCAAGTGCAGAACAAAAAGTGCGAGGGAAAAGGGGGAGTGAGGGGAAGTGCAGCTCAGTGACCAATGAAGTACTATGGAGGGAAGGAAAAGGTGAAGGGGATTAAAAGGATGTAGGGCACATCAATGATGGTTATATATTGTTCCCCCCTTTGATAGAGGACGCCACGAGTAACAGGACAATTGCATGGGTGATTGGTCACTCATTCGTAGCGATAGCAGCATTTGGGTAGACTTCAGGAAGAATAAATAAAGAGGGCCTTTGGGAAGACTGACATTCAATGGTTTAGTAAGTGAGAGATGAGATTGGACGAACTTAAGAGCATGATGAAGAGGTTGACTGAGAAAAAGCCCCTCCTGACGTGGTGGTTATGCATCTAGGTGGGAACGATCTGGCTCAGATGGGTAGGGGGCAACTTCTGAAGGAAATGTGCCTCAAGTGTTGGTCCTTGAGCAAGGACCAGGGGGCTTGCAAATTGATCTGGTCTGAGATGATATCTAGGTTCTCTTGGAGAGGGACAACATTGCCTACAGCATTGGAAAAGTCAAGGAGGAATTGAACATGGCCACGGCAAAATGTTGAAGGGGGGCTGGCTTTTCAATGATTAGGCACGGGCTGATAAACCTAGGAGTGCCTGCTTACTATGGGAAAGATGGGGTTCACCTCTCAGAAATTGGTTTGGACCTCTTTTTATTGAATTTAGAAGATGCCCTAGGAGCGCGAGGTTGTGAATAGAAAAATTAAAAACATTACACTGGTGGGGCCAGCAAAGGGGAAGAAAACCTTGTGGAAGCCAAAAGGAAGTGTATCCAACTCGCAAATCAAGCCCTGATACTTAACAAGAAGTTTGGCAAATTCTCACTACGTCCGGTCATAGCCTTTTACCAACAGAAGGTGATACCAGTGGTGTCTTATGGTGCTGAAAATGCGTTGGGATGCCCTTACGAGTCTTGGGCCAACCTTGAAAACTGTTTTTGGTCGAGAGTACTAGCACTCCCTAGGGGCGTGAAAACAGCCTGCATAAGATATGAACTGGCGCAAATATCTTTACACGCAAGAATCTGTTGGAGCTTGCTGAGTCTGTATCGAAAAACCCGCAGTCAAGCGCAGATCCCACAGCTTGAGATTCTTCATAATATCCAACCTGGAAACTCCAAAATTATCCAGATGTGGGTGAAAAGATGCGAGGCAATTCTGAAAAAATATGACATAACGGTCGATCTGCTTCAGGAGAACCCGGACGCAGCTAAATTAAAGATCTGGCGAACCGACTGGGACGAGACTTGCGCTGAAAGAGCTGCCGCGAGAAGTTCGAGCTATGCTCCATTGGAAGCTCGTGCCTTTAACAGCTTTCAGATGTATGTGGCTCTATTCCCAAACGCTCAGGCACGCAGACTGTTTATGTTGTTTAGATTAAACATGTTTAAAACGAAAGACCGGCTCCGACTATGGAGAAGCTTTGCCCACCTAAGCCCGGAATGTAGGTTATGTGCAAACGGTCCTGAATCATTAAAACATCTAGTCTTATTTTGCACCAAACTGAGATCTGAGAGGACCAGACACTTGGGTCCATGGAGCTCAGCCCACCCATCATTGTGTGCGGATGAGTGGTGGAGCTCAATGTACCAAGGAACCGACCTAAAATTAATTCTGCCTCTAATAAGACTACTGGAAATTATAGAAGCACGTTTATTGTTATTAGGGGAAGGCATTTCGGGAAATGGAGCCCGTGGCTGAAAGAACAAAAGTGAAAAGAGAGGAGGGGAAGGAACTTGAATGGGGCAATGGATATTTGGAAAAGATGTGTGAATGTTTTGTGTCAGTTTTGTTTTTTAAAGGTTTGAAAAAAACCAATAAAAATAAAAAAAAAAAAAAAAAAAAAAAAAAAAGAAAACCCCTTTTTGCTGTGGCACTTACTCAGGTGACCAAGTAGTGCCAAAACTAGCGAGGAGTAAGTAGTTTAGTTTAGTTTAGTTTAGTTTATTCATTTGTATTGCGCACCAGACCCGAGGGTATGAGGGCGCATGAGCAGCAAGGTGATTCAAAGCTTGGTTACAGGATGCTTATACTTTACATTACATAATTATACATTACATTACATAATTACAGTGTGACGATGAAGGAACATGTGTACAGTTTGGCAGGAGAGAATGCAGTAGATGTATTTAAAGAATTACAAATATATACAAGTTTAGTATTACAAATTTACAGATTCTCTTAAAGCATGCAACGCGGAGAGCAGCCGTGTGGTGTTAGAGGTGTTAGTGGTTCGTGATCTTTAACCAATGGATGTAGTTGCGTCTAAAAAGTGAGTAAGGTTGGGGAGTTCTGAGCGATGGTGGTAGGGAGTTCCAGTGTTGGGGTGCTTTCACCTGGAAGCTGTTGCCACCCATTTTAGTGCGTTTAAACCTGGGGACGGTGAGCAGATTAGCATTGGAGGTTCTGGTGGGTCTGATGGGGCTGTGTTTGCATATTCTGTCTGCCAGATAGCGTGGGGCAGCATTATTCAGGCATTTGTGGGTGAGCGATGCTACTTTAAGCAGGATTTTGTCTGTTGTGCTGAGCCAGTTATGGGATTTCCTGATATTGGAAATGTGTTCCCTCCTGGGAATATTGAGTGCTGCCCTAAGGGCGTTGTTTTGTAGCGTCTGAATTTTGTTGGTGATTTGTTTGGTGGCTCCTATGTAGAGGGCGTTACAATAGTCCAGTTTGGATAATACCAATGCTCTGGCAAGTGTAGTGCAGCTGTGGGTGGAGAGGAAGGGTTTGGCTGCTCTTATGAGCTTACATGTGTAGGCCGTAGAGGATGCCATCGAGCTAACCTGTTTGTGGAAGGTTAGGGAGGAGTCGAGGTATATTCCTAGGGTTTTTACTTCTTTCGAAACCTTGATTAGGTTCCCATCTATGATGAAGTTGGCATAATTGTGGTCGAGTTTGGTTAGGTTGGACGTAGAACCAAGGATGATGAGTTCAGTTTTGTCATCATTCAGGCATAGACTGTGCGAAGCCATCCATGCCTGGATGATGAGATACACCCTGTTCACCAAAGCCAAATCCTGGTTGTAATCTCCCGTCAACGGGATGAGGATCTGTGTATCATCGGCGTAGTTAGTGTAGGTGATACCCAGGCCGTCTAGATCATCAAACAGGGGCTTTGTGAACACGTTGTACAGAGTGGGGGAGACGCACGAGCCTTGTGGGACTCCACATGTAATGGGGATGGGTTCGGCGGCGGCAGAGGAGGAGAAGACTCGCATGGATCTGTTGTTGAGGAATGACTCAATCCAACTGATGGCTTCTTGTGAAAAGTGGGCAGCTGAGTCTAAATGATTACATAGGATTTTATGGTCAACTAGGTCAAACGCCGCAGAGAGGTCTAGCAGGAGTAGTAATGCAGTTTTCCCGTTATCTCTAAGGTCGTCTATTTGGGCTTTCAGATCTATCAGGGCTGTTTCAGTTCCATGTTGGGGTCTGAAGCCGGATTGTCTTATTCCTAGAAGGTGGTTTGTTTCAAGATACTTTTGAATTTGTAGGTATGCTGTCTTGTCTAGTATCTTGAGCAGGAATGGGACGGTGGTAATCGGTCTGTAGTTGGTTGGGATGGACGGGTCAAGGGAGGGTTTTTTGAGGAGAGGGAGGACCCAGGACTCTTTAAGGTTACTGGGGACTGTTCCTGAGGAGAAAGAGGCATTGATGAGTCTGGTGATGAATGGGGAAAGGTCTCGTGCCGCGTCTTTAATGATTTGTGGGGGGCAGAGGTCACCTTTGCAGTTGGAGGGTTTAAGGCCAAGAATTATTTTTTCTACTTCGAGAGAAGAGACTTTGGAAAAGCTGAAGCGAGCAGAGTTAGGTGTGTGGTGTGAGGGTGGAGGGATCGAGTGGGTGTTGATGGGGTTGGTAAGATTGGTGAGGGAGTCTTTCTTATTTTTAATTTTTGTTTGAAGGCCAGTGACTTTGTTGTTTAGTGCATTTTGGACACTGGTGCACCATTGTTTGTTTTTAACGCAAGTATCTGGGATTGTTACCGGGGTTTCCAATTCTTTCAGGATAGTAAATAATTCTCTGGAGCTGGAGTTGGATTGGGAGATTCTCAGGTTATAGGATTCTTGTTTGGCCGCTATGATTTCTTTTTTATAGTTGGCCGTTATTTTGTTGAGCAATAGTTTGTTGTGGTCAGTCGGAGATTGTCTCCAGACTTGTTCCAGTTTACTCTTTTCCAATCTAAGGGTTTTAAGATGGCTGGAGAACCATTGGTTGAGGTGCTTTTTTGGTTTGGATTTTCTAAGTTTCAATGGTGCAATGGCGTCTAAGGCTATGCGCATGGTGTTGTTATAGCCTTCTACGAGGTCATAGGGATTAGAGTCTTGGAGTTGGCTTAGTGTAGGAAGAATGAGTGGGATCAGTTTTTCTACTGTGATATTTTTTTTGCTTCTCGTGTGGATGGCTGGGGCTAGTGCCATGTTGGTTGTAGGGCTTGAGGCCTCAAGTGAGAAGGAGAGGAGGTGGTGGTCGGTCCAGGATTGGGGAGTGTTGTTAGTGATCGATACGGCACAGTTATAGTCTGCTATCCAATCAAGGGTTCTCCCTTTGTTATGGGTGGGGCTGGTTACTTTTTGTGTGAAGCCTAGTTCAGACAGGGTGTTGCTGATGAGAGTGGCTTGATTGTCTTTGGGGTCTTTGTAGCCTAAATTGAAGTCTCCTAAGAGAAGGCATTGTGAGGAGTTTTTTAGGTTGTCGGTAAGGATGGCATTGAGGTCTTCCTCGAAAGATCCCGGGGGTCCGGGAGGTCTGTATAGTAAGTGAATGGATATTGTTTGGGAGTTAGCGATGGGTAGTTTGGCTGTAAGTGATTCACATGATGGGTGGTGTGTGGCGGAGTTGAGTCTGATGTTAAGGTGGGTCTTGGCAATGATGGCCAAACCACCGCCTTTAGCTTCAGTTCTGTCCGCTCGGATGATGGTGTAGTCAGTGGGGATGGCTAGCGAAAGGGCTGGGCCTGCGGCTGCATGAAGCCAGGACTCTGTTATGGCTAGGAAGTCTAGATCTTCAGCTAAAATGAGATCAGCGATGTCCGTGGCATGGGCAATCATGGAGCGTGCGTTGATGAGGGCACCTTTTATAGGTAGGGTTTTGGCTTTGGCAGGGGTGGGGGTGGTAGCTGTGATGAGCGCTCTATTGTTGGTTGTAGTGGAGTTGACGGGTTTAGGTTCGGGTTTTTTTAGCGTAAGGTTAGCGCAGGAGCTGATGGAGGTTCGGTGTGTGAGTATGGATTGTGAGGAGTCCCTGGCTCTAGGCTCGTGTATTTTTGGAAGTCTGGATCGTAATCTGGTCAGCCTGTCCGAAAGGCATGGGGGAGCGAGTAGGCTAAGCATGATTGTGGAGCTGGGCTCTGTGAGGGTGGGTGATGCGGTGCCTAGGCTGGTCAAGTTAAGGGGTGAGCTGGGCAGGCATGCGGAATTGGTGATGTGGAGAATGGTTCTCAGTAGTATAGAGTAAAGGCCCGGGAGGAACATTGTGTGAGGGGGGTAAGGTGCAGTGTGTGTCCTGTCTAGGGTTGAAATCTAGCAGTGGACAGTGCGGCCTGCTTGGAGTAGCCGAATACTACCTAATCCATGTAGTGCAAGGTTGCAGATTGGCATCTGACTCAGGTACAGGTAAGCAAAGTGGTCATAGTAAGCGTTTGTCAATTAGCACAGCATTAGGTTTAGAATTGTGCCAGTGTACCAATTAACATCTTGGATCAGAGTATCATGTATTCAGAATAGCGGCTGGAATGGGAATAGCACCTAGGTTCAGAGTAACACTTATTTCAAGATAACACCTAGAATCAGAATAACCCCTAACTTCAGAATAGCACATAGAGCAGATTAAGCACAACATTGAGTTTAGTGGCTATAAAAGTATGTTGAGCGGGGGCACATTGGGCTGCAGGTCAACAGATCTAGAGGCAGTTGGTGAGCAGATCAGCAGAACAGGGCAGATGGTCACAATGTGGTTAAAAATGGCAGCTAGAATTGCATAGGGTAGCCGAGCAGTAGTGAGGCACAGTGCAGTTATATGTGACAGGGATGATTAGCGACACAGTAGTCTAAATACGAATGAGCACCTATGTACTGGAAATGGCAGCAACTTTGGGCACAGATACAGCATGCAGTAAGGCCTGAGTGCACGAGAGTGGCCCCCTGTTAGCCTGACACATCCGGAAAGAAGTGCACCCACCATTTGGTCGTCAGCTTCCAGCCTTGGCTGGTGGACGGAAAAGCATAACAGCGCTGCCTGCCGCCCAACAGCGGCAGCTGTCAAGGTGATTAGCCCTGGGCGATAGGCTCAAAGAGATTGGGTGGGGGGTGAGACCTAAGCATGCTAAGTAAAGAGTTGATCATGAGAAAAATAGCGGCTGACTGGAGAGGAATAAAAAGAGATCAAAGGTTAAAGGGGGCGCTGAGGAAGACTAAACAAAAGGTGCTGCCGTTCGTCTGTGTTATTAAAAATGTATGTGTATTTTTAAGTTTATGGTTGTTAATATGTCATTATACACTGCAGCCTTGTTTTGCCAACATAAGAAGAGCTTGGTCTGACCCCAGTTATTCGCACAAAGTAAACTACAGAGTAATTGTGGGACTTGTTGGGGCGGGGGGGGGGGGGTCGAACAGTACACGACTGCTTATGTTAGCCAAAAAAGGGGCTATGGGTGCCAGGTCTTAATATGGCAGAGCGGCCAAGCCCCTCACCCCCCTCCACGCAGGGGTCACCAGTATGGGAGGAAGGGGAAGTAGAGTCCAAAAGGGGCATGGGGACAGGAAGGGGAGAAAGCCCCCTCCCCTGTGTAATCCGCTGATTGGAGGGCAAAGTTATCTTCGCACCTCCAACAGTTGGCATCAGAGGGACCTCTATATAATGGATGTACAGGGTAGGTCACTCTCTTTCTCCACTTTCCTCCCCTACTGTAAGTTGGACTTTGTCCCGCCCACCAATTCCTAACATAGATCTAAGTTATAATACCGAAAAGAAAACAATGAGGCTGAAAATACCAAATTTATTTTATCGAATTTCAAAAATGCGTTTTATTTTTTTTCACTTTTTTTCGAATTTAACTCTGGGGGGACTCCTCACAGCTCCCCCACCCACATCCTCCATCTTAATATATTACCTATCCCAACCCCCAACTCCAACTATTTTTTAGAAAAAAAGTGGGAACATTCTGTAAACATTCAATTAAAAATATTCAGCGTTTTCTGCCTCGTTATTTTTTAATTCTTTTTTTGCAGTGATAAGCGTAACACGACTACTATTTCAGGTTTCCTAATGTGTTTTTCTGTATTGTCTCAGGCGGTTACTCAGGCGATCGAGCAGTGCCAAAACTAACCTCCTGCTGGAGGACAAGAATGACCAGGAGTAAGTAGCCCCTGCTAGCCTAACACGGCCGGGGGTGCCAAGGTCAGATAAAGAAGTGCACCCCCCGTTTGGGCATCAGCTTCCTGAGCAACTGGTGAAAAGAAAAGCATAACAGCGCTCCCTGCAGCCCAACAGTGGAAGATGTCAAGGTGATTCGCTCTGAGCAAGAGCCTCAGGGTTGGGGGAGTGCGACCTAAGTATGCTAAGAAAAAAAGAGTGTTCATAGTGAGAAATAGAGAGCTGACTGGAGATGAATAAAAAAGATCAAAGGATGAAGAGGAAGACTAAACAAAAGGTTCTGTGGATCATCTGTGTTATTAAAATTGAATGTGTGTTTTTGAGGTTTATGGTTGTAAATATATAATAATAAACTGGGGCCTTGTTTTGCCACAATAAGAAGAGCTTGGTCTGGCCCCAGTTATTTGTCCAAAGTAAGCATGGTGAAGAAGGATGGCTCCAGGCAGAGGCGTTGCTAGGGGGGGGCTAAGGGGGCTATAGCCCCTGATCTTTTGGTTGTAGCCCCGCATAGAAACTCAGAAGCTACAGCCAAAAGGCTAGCCAGCCCACAGTCCCGACAGTTCCAACATTAGCGTAGCCCCGGGTCTTTTCTAGACCTAGCAACACCCCTGGCTCCAGGGCAATACGTTTGTCATGGCAGCAAAACAACACGGCGCAACACAGGTTGGAATCCCGATCCCGTGCTTAGAAACCACTCTCTGTTATTAAGCATGTTATAAGTGAACAATAAAATAGAAAATAAGCTACAGAGTAATTGTGGGATATTGTTGGCTATAGTTAGGAAGGTTTGTGAGTGGGAGCTATTAGAGAAGATGTTCAAGGGGGAATGATATTCAAAATCCTTAAACATGGTGGGATGGTGTATTTTTGACTCAGATGCTGCACCTAGCGGCAATCTCTGCTGGCTTGCAGATCCTGGATAACCCCCAACCTACAGAGACTCTAGGAGCCGTGGTGTGAGACTCGCTCGCGAGGATGGGATGAGTCTTGCTGCAAGAGCCCTGAACTTTCACCACGATGCCCATTCTCAGCCTAATTTCATCATCCAGGTTGATGGTGCATCATTTGACTTGAGTGACCCTCTCACTCAGTATGACTTACTGGTAATCTTCATTACTCATAGTCCTGCTGTTCCTCATCCCTGAACCTATGTGGGTAGTACCTGTCTCCGGCAGGAACCCCTCCTTTATTTCCCATGCCCCTTCCCCATTCCTGGGAGTATAACACCCCCTTATCCCAGCATGCACTAGTTTCTTTATACCAACTAAGATAGTGAGAACCATGCCATCCTATACGGATGGGAGCGACGTGTCATAAGTACTGTAATGTGGAAGAGCAGGACTAAGAGTAATGAAGATAACCAGTAAGTAATTGGATCATTACCTCCACATTCCTCTTCCTCTTCCAGTACTTACTCATGAGCATACCAAAGTTGAGAAATCAGACTCTGACCAGACGGATGCTGTTGGCATGCCCGGTCACCAATTTATTAAAGGGTTAGTTAAAAATATGTTTACAAAGTACCAGCACACAGAACGACTCTACCAAATGAGCCCCCCGCTTCAGTGTGCACATTTAGACAATAAAGTCTTGTGAAGGTGTTGGGATCTGCACAGGTAGCAACCCTACAGATTTCTTGCAATTCCACATCCTGAGCGCCAAGATGCTGACATTCCCCTTTTGGAATTATCCCTAGAGCCAGGCCTGACCCCTCATTAGCCGACTCAGTCAAATCTCCTTTACCAGAGACTGATGGAAGGAAAAGCAATCTTCCTACCTGGATTCACACCCAAAAGGTAATGAATAAACTATCCGATCTTCGCATCCAAGCAGTCTTGTCCAGATGAGAGCGGCTCGCCTCACGGTTTAGACCATGCCACGATACTTCCTCCAAATAGACATGGTCCTTGAAGAAGGATGAAAGGACAATTTCTTGTGCTAAATGAAATGTGGAGACTACCTCTGGCCATAAAGCTGGGTCACTGGCAAACTGCCCCTACCTCCAATGTGGGGGCTTGCTGAAAAGGATCCCAACTTCTCCCAACCTCCTAACCGAGGTGACAGCCACTAGGAACACGGCCATAGGTGTTGAAAACTTCAGATCAAAAATCCTGACTGGCTCAAAGGGTGCCTCCTGCAAGGCCTTCAATACCAATGGAAAGTCCCATTTTTGAAGTCCTGACACTTGACTAGGTCTGAGAATTTGTGAAACCCTTAAACAACCTATTCACTAGCTTCTGATTCTCGACTTACAGCCCCCAAGCTCGCACTGCCCACATTGTCACCCATTGGGTTGTGAAGGTTGAAATGACCAAGCCCATATCAAACCCCTCACTCAAAAACTGCATGATGGCTGTAGTAGGACATTTCAGGGCTAGCAACCCCACGTTAGAGAACCATTTTGGGAAATTCCCCCAGTGCCTGCCATACACTTTTAAGGTCGCTGGTCTTCTTGCTCACTGGACCCTCTGTGCCAAGAGCGGGTCAGCCTCCCCTTTCAGCTTCCATGCCCCCAGTGTGGGAGTTTGAACATTATCTCTTCTGAGCTACTAATCAATGGACAGAACACAATGGGAGCAGAAACACTGAGCACCCGCCAGCTCCATAACCAATGGGAACTAAAATCTCCTCAACCAAAAGGGTACCAGGAGAATAACCTGTACAGCTGAATCTTTTCTTTTCACCACAACCTTCACAGGTAATGGGACTATGATTGGAATGCATACTTATCACAGACCTTCTGGCCAAGGAATATTCAAGGCATCTATCGCTGATACGCCGTCCCCCCTCCCCCACAAGAGACCCTGGTACAGAACCTCTTTACCTTCGTATTGACAGGAGAAGCAAGCAAGTCCACAACCAGGGTTCCAAACTGAAGCCAAATTAACTGAAACATTTCCTGCTTCAGTTTCCACATTGCAGATGGGAAAACCCTGCTCAACTGGTCCACTACCAAATTCTCCTCCCGCTTGCATTGACCGCTTTCAATGACAATAGTGTTTCCGCCCATTTCTCCAGGAAATGTTCCAGCCTTTCTAACCCTCTCAACCTGGACCTCCCCAGTCTGTTCATGTATGCCATTGTCGATGCATTGCCCCGAGTACTACAGCCATCCCCTGGCAAACAGCCCCAAACATATGCAGGCACCTGCATGACGCTGCCAACGTCCTCCAATTGGAGGAGTGGTCTACCTCCTGGAAACCACACTTTTCCTAGTGTGGAAGGTCTCTACCGTAGCCCCCTACTCCAGCTTGCTGGCATTGGTAGTTACTGTGATCAGACAAAGCTGACAAAGAGGAAAACCCTAGAGGGGATTTCTAGGTTGTAATCAACACAGCAGCTGACCCTACAGGTCCTCTGGGACCAGGATCAATTGCTCAAACTCCTGTGACAACCGAGTGTCTGCGCAGATGAGATAGCAGGGGCCACATGTGAAACCTGTCCCAAGTGGTCAGGAATACATAGGAGGGCATGTGATTCTGGATCTGAAAAATGAATCAGAGCCTACTGGAGGTCCATCAATGATCGGATGAAACTCTTCTCTCTCTCTGTCTCTCTGTCTCTCTCTCCCTCTCTCTCTCTCTCTCTCTCTCTCTCTCTCTCTCTCTTTCTCTCTCTTTCCCTCTCTCTCTCTTTCTCTCCTCTCTCTCTCCAAATGAACCATGCACTTGGCTGTCCAGAACCTAGGCTCTATAAAATTGAAGGATGCAGGTGGGACTTTACCTTGTTCAGGATGAACCCCACCCTCTCCAATGTCCTGCAAGAAATGGTCACATGCTGCATTAGATCCTACTGGGATGAGGCCATGATGAGCCAGTCATCCAGATAGGGCAAAGACGGTTGTAGGTCATATGGTCGAAAACAAAAGGATCGAATGCCTTTTGATCGACAGTAAAATGTTCGAAAAAAAGAGTCGATTTTTTTAATTTTTTTATTTTTTATGGGGGGGTTCCCCCCTGTTTTCTTTATTGAAAACATTTTTCTACCAACCCAAACTAAAAAATATATATAAATAAATAAAAAAAATGCAACCTTTTTTTCCGACCATTTGACTGTCGATCAAATGGTCATTCGATCCTTTGTTTTCGACCATTTGACTGGACACCGGCAAAGACTATCACATGTGCATATAGCACCACCACCACTGGTCCCAAGACGTTTGATAATACTTTCACGGCCATCTTGAGCCCAAACAGGAGAGCATGCCATTGATACTGTCGACTGCCCACTGCAAACCTCAGAAACCTTTGAAGAGTCTTCCAAATCAACACATGATAGGAGACATCCTGTAAATTCAGGGGCACTATCAGGGGCACCGTTCCAGATATTTGGGATGAACCTGTGTACACTCTCCATTTTGAATGTCTGATTGGATACCTGCAGATGCAGTCTTTTTAGGTCCAGGATTAATCTGAATTTCCCTAACAGTCTTGGTACGAGAAACGCAATGGAGTAATACCTTATGCCATTCCTCCCCTTTGGAATCCTCAGGATTACCTTCGTGTTCAGCGATTCCTGTTGTCCATCATACCCTCTCTTCTGGACCTGCCCCTGGGGAATTGGGTGTACATCATTTCCCACCTGGTAGAAGGGGACATACATTCTTTTCTGTATTCATTCTTCACTAACCGGTTCACCCAGGTGTCCGAGGAAATGGCCTACAGGCTTCAGCGATGCATTGGAGTCTTGCCCCTACCGGCCTTGTAATAAACTCTGAAGCAACCGATGATCGGCTAGAATAAAATCATAACAGAAAGCTTCCATGCAGAGCAAAAGAGGCATCACTGAAAGGAGTTTGCTTTGCATTGGATTGCACATTTTTCTCACTGTCATGTTTATTAGAGATTGCCTTGAAAAGGATGAACAAATGCGTGCGCTGTGAGTCAGGCATGCTATCAGAAGATAGACACAGACACAAAGATGCAAGTATAAAACAACCTTTAGTTAGGAACATGGGGTTTGGAGACTGCCTAACTTGCCCTATTTTTATAACGGAAGTAGTCTCGACCATTAAACTAAAGTCAAAGGTAGTCAAATATCTGTAGTCAAAATAATAAAGATGTCCGTGATAAACTTATGCGTGCCCTCACTTTCTCTAGAACAATAATGTGTAAGGGAATGGATCAAAGTAAAAGTGTAAGTCAAAATAATATCAGGATGGCACTGGAGCTTTTCCACAGCTCCCTTCCCCAAGCTTGAGCTACTCTGGATTTCACAAAGTTCCATAGACTTAAACAGTTCACAAAGTTCTTTAGGCTTACTCCACCTTACAACAAATACACAGTTAAATCTTGCCATTTTACTTTGTCACACAGTTCTGCACATGCTTCTCTCGGCGGGCCTCGAGCCTGTCTCTCCTTCGTGGGGGTTCCCTTCCCCACGTTTTATCTGAGGAATCTGTTCACTGTTGAAGACTTTCGAAACTGCAAGGAATGTACATAGACCCCTGCATGACCACTTCGACCTCTCTTTCAACAATGCTTCAATTCACAAATCTTCTCTTGCAGCACCAATGCCCCTTGGTACTTGTAGTTCTTATTCTCTTTAGCCTGCCTTCTTGGCCTGCTCCAAATTTCTTATATTTTACATTCCTCTTATTCAACTTTCTTTCCTTATTGCAGTTACTTTCTTTACTTTGATCTCAGCTGTAATATCTTTCAGAATTCATAACATTTCACACAGACTTTCAAATGTGCAACTTCCCCTCGCAGGACCACTCTGTTACTTTGTATCTTTTGTTTTCAACAATTTTCTTAAATGTTTTCTTGATTGGTCTTTTCAGAACTAATACCATAATACCTTTCACTTTCATTAAGCTTTCTCCTTTTCTTGTTGCTTTACAATACAGTTCAGTCTTCCTCATACTTGGCCTCTTGTCTGCTTCTCTTTCTGGCTTTTATTTCAGAGGCCTTCGGGCGAGTGGCGCAATATACATTCTTTTTAGATAGATCAATTTAATAAATTTTGACATTTTGCTCCCAGTTCACTACCTCCCATCAGAAGCATCCTTTCCTTTACTTTCAGAGATCTTGGGAGATTTTAACTTGCTATAACGTTTCCTTTTCTCTTACATCAAAATTCTGCTTTCACTTCACACGCACACCAGGATTCAATTTGAAATCATGAAACTCACTGGCTGCCTTGTTTGGGTTCTGCTTGACACAGCGTTGGGTCGGGGTTTCTTCCATTGGCACCTCTGATACCTGGGCTCCATCAATACACCCAGGAAAACAAGCACATGGCTGGACACGGCCAGCAGGTTGCAGTCTGACGTTCTCTGGCTCTTTGGAGATGCTGCTGCCCCTCCAGGACACCAGGCCAGCAATTCGCCACTCTGCTCTCCGCCCGACTCTCCAGGCACCTTTCTCTGCAGCTCCCTGCTCCTTGGCTCACCTGTTCCAGTCTGCATCCCCAGCTTGCTCAACTCTCTGCGTAAGACCACACCTTTTATACCTTGCTGTGTGGTCAAGTGAAGTCAAGTGTGCATGGTTGTGATTGATGCCTGACGTGTATTGTCGACACGATCATTTGTCATAATGCTCCATGACTTGCAATTGTTACCCTTATTTGATCCGTATCGCTGACCACAATTTGAACTATTTTGTTCTGCCTTCATGATGCCATTTTATCTGATATTTTGGTATTCAAACCATTCATTGTCCATATGATTTTTGTGGTATTATTAATGCTTATGAGTGTAGAAACTTTGATTAGGCGAGGAAATTAGGCACTAATGAAGGTCTTTGGCAGTCCAAAATGATTGACAATTTCTTGCATCTTAATTGAAATAGATATGAATAAAAACAGTAAAACTTTATAATCAACATGAATTACTGATTTTTTTAAAAACTCTATATATATATCTTATTGTAAGATTCCTTTTACTTTTGATAACTCTGAGCAAACCCCCTGTGGGTGATAGCGTGTGCAGCCCACACTGAAGGCTAATTAGCCTAGGTCTCCTTTTCTCTGCGTTATCTCGAGTGCCTAGCACGGTGGTACCAATCAGTGGGCTGCACTCCACACGCCAATCAACTTGCAAAGATCAAGTTTGCACGTTAAAAATATCAATAAGAACAGAAACAAGCTGTGCCTACTCACAACGCATGATTGCCTGACCCTGCCTAGCCTTATTTGAGGAACAGCCTATTGGTGGTTGGCAGCAGTCTTATTAGTGTGTTTCTCAGGGGCAATGTTCACTACTCTCAGTCACCTCTTCTTCTTCCCAGTGTTTGTTGGAAATGGGGAGGGGTAATGGGTTAGGACTCATAGTAGCCCAGGAAGGTAGAGGAAATGTCAGGCAGGAAGGTATCGTAAAGGGGGGAGTACCATGTCTCCCCCCCCAGGGTTGGGATCCAATAATGATGGCCCTTCCCTGGCCACCAGAATAAGAGATCTCCAGGGGCCGGGCAGTGAAACACCCTCAGGTTTTTCACATACCTTTCCCTTATGCGGTTCGGACTTGAATGCTTTCTAGATTTTACCTGAAAAGGAGGAGGATTGCAAGTCCGAAACCCACAGCATAACTCCAAGGTTTGATTAGATTTTCAAGTTGTTTTCATCTAGGCATGAGTCAGATGGTTCTTTTTGATAGCGAGGTTCACCTTTACTGGGTTTAAGATTAATATGAGCTACTCGTGTGACCCATTGATCAAACTGGGGCAGGTTAGTTTCTATGACCAATTGAGCGGGCATATTGGGAGCTATGGTTACTAACAGATGTAGTATATCCGCAACGATGGGGATAGGGAGTTGAGTTTGTGAATATTTCTTGATGTGGCCATGGGCACAGCCTACCCTTTCTTCTCACATCCTTTACCACCCGTAGGGAAGCATATCTGCTCGTATGGTACATTCTTTGCTTCCACTGTCCAGTTGGGCCCAAAGGTTTCTCCCTTCTAAAATGAAAGGGACTCTTATAAATTGTTTAACCCAGGTATATAAAAAGGCATGAGATTTTCTTTAGTTCTTCTTTTTACTGTTTAAATGGGGTTTAACGCTAGGGCTCTCTTTCTTTTTAACTTGTGTGGTATTGGTGGTGGAATATCTCTTTCTTCAGTTTCAGCTTCTGGTAATATACATCTATAGGACATGGTCCATTGAGATGTTCAAATTTCCCACCGGTGTAACAGAAGTACTGTACTTCAAAGTAACAATTGACTGTTTCCATGCTCCTATCATCACTTGAGGGTAAGGATGGCCCTAGATTTTCTCTCTCAGTTTCCCTGAGGTTCACACTTGGTTCACCACTCTCATAACTATCATTGATCTGTATTACTAGCAAGCCCTGAGGAGATTTCCTGGGGAAGAGGGTATTTGTTCTTCTATCTCAAGGGCCGTCTCTTTCTTAAAGGGTGGTGAGTTTCTTAACAAGATCTTTTCTCTAGGTTCTATTAGATGGTTGTTAGTTATCTCGTCAGTGGGGTCATAGAGCTTTTCATCAGAGAAAGATATTATCTCTGTTCCTATCTCGTCATCTTGACTCATCAGACTTTGACCTTGCGATATGTCCAGGAGGACTTCCTCTATAGATGGTCTATAATTTTGGAAAAAGAAATGTCTTTTTCATCCAAGATGGCTCTGCCTCAGGATCACTATCTGGTCCAGGATTTATACTATTATCCCTCTCCCTGCAGGGACCTTCATACACCGGGTGTTCATAGGCTCTAAATGGGGATGGTCTTAAGGTGACTGCCATTTTAGGGTCATTACACTCTTCAGGTTTCAAGGGAAGAGGGATTTCATTGAATGCAAGTCTATCTGAGATTTACCCTTTTTGTCCTAACTCGGTTATATAGTATCTAGAGACAGAGTTTTTCTTTGTCTCTAGTTGTGAGTTATAACATATTTCTGTGACGCTTTTCCGGTCTGTTCTGGACAGGACAAGGGGTTTCATAAAGTAAGAGTCCCACCAGTTCACCTCTATCAATCTGTATTGAGTCATAAGTCAGATTGAACAGGGCCAGATTTATTTCTTCTCCATTTGCCAAGAGGGTCAACACCCTTAACCTCGTCTTCCACCTTTTTTCACCTAGAGGTATAAGGTACATGACAGAATGGGTTGGTACTTCTGCCTTGACCTCTATGGAAACAATTATTTTATCCCCACCAGTTATCTGACAAGCAGAAGGGAAAAGAACCTGATAGGTATTGCTTTCCCCATGTCTCCTTATGGGAAGGATGGATTGTTTGGTTAAGGGAAAAAATTGAATTCCTACTGTTTGGCCTGCGGTGGTTGTGTAGAGGGTTCTCGAAACCTTTTATTAAGGGTCACACCATTGATGGAAGAAGGGGTTGAAGTAGATTGTTTGTCATAGTCAACTGGGTGGTGTTCATCATTAAGAGAGCTGTCATTCATTTGCTCTCTTTCAAAGACATTGGGATTCTAGGACTCCCTCTCTTCCTAAGAATGGGGTCCCCAACTTTTATCATTTCAATCACATCCCATTCTTAACACCATTTACGAGACAGGCATGGTATCAGAAGATAGACACTGTCAACTGGGTGGTGTTCATCATTAAGAGAGCTGTCATTCATTTGCTCTCTTTCTAAGACATTAGAATTTTAGGACAATCACTCTTCATAAGAATGGGGTCCCCAGCTTTTATCATTTGAGTCGTATCCCACCATTGACACCAGGCATGGTATCAGAAGATAGATACAAACACAAATGTCGGGCAGGGGGATATCAGAAAGGGGGAATACCATGTCTCACCCCCAGGGTTGGGATCCAATAACAATGACCCTTCCCTAGTTAGAATAAGGGATCCCGGGGGACAGGGCAGTGAAACACCCTCAGGTTTTTCACAACGCCCACCAACATTGTAAATATTGTGAAAGTAACTTTTGGATTACAATAATTTCTGAGGCCTGATTTAACCTGTTTAGTCAATGGACTAGATTAAATATTTTCTTTTGGCCACTGTTTGACAGTTCAGATGAACAAGGCTTAGAACCAAATGAGAGTGATGCCCCATCTGAAAGATAGGCCCAACACATTTGAGTGCATTTACTTCCAAGGATTATCGCAGGTCGTGGAATGTGTTTTGAAATAATATGAGTGGTATGCTTTAAGGTACATGTGCTTAGCATTTGTTATTCACATAATACAACAGCCTGGGTCATCACAACACTAATTCTCACACCTCTGAATCTTAAAGAGAACTGGATTTCTTAACATGTCCTTTAAATACTATGGCCCCCATTACGAGGTATGCCAGTAAGGGAATAATGATGCCGGTATGCTAATACCGGCATCGTTCACCGTTCCGTAGCATCCCGACCTAGAACCCCGGTATTAGCAGCATACTAAACAACGGTGCCATTAACAGCGGCATAGGCGCGTACACGCGCCCCTTCAGGGAGCAAATACCGGCATGCCGGTAATAGGGGGTAATTCCAACCCACGCATACATGCAAATACCGGCATCACGAAGCTGGTAATAACGGCCAGCACGATGCCGGTAATAACGGCCAGCACGATGCCGCCAAAACAGGCATTGCGGACCACCCGCAAACAGCAAGCAAGATACAAGGCAGCTGCCACAGGTGCACACAATGCCCACAGGTGGAGTCAAAGGAGGCTGTGCCAGTATAAACTGAGCACACCCACACACCACAACCTCCTCCCCACAGGTGTAGGCAATGTAGAGTTGCCCAGTACAAAAGGAGCACAACTAAACACCACACCCCTTCATACACCAAAATGCTACCACTAGCATTTGCAATCATGGCGCAAGAGGACATGGCCATACTGATACAACTACAGCAACAACTGCAACAACAACAACAACTACAGCAGCAAGAACAGGCAGCACAGAGGAGACACAGGAGGAGAAGGAGGGTGAGAGAGGCCCAGCCATTACCACCAGCGCAGCAACCAGAGCCTCGTAGGCAGCCAGCAATCCCTCGCACCAGACCAAGCCCATTCAACCTAACCCCAGAGCAGATCCACACCCTGTACCGGTTGGACTGTGACACCATCACCACCATAGTGGACATGATACAGAACGACTTTGCCAGCCACATACAAATACGCACTGCCATCCCCCCGCTACTAAAGGTGGTGTCTGTGATACACTTCCTGGCCACAGGCATGTACCAACACACAGTGGGCCAGCTGCATGGCATTTCACAACCACTATTCTCACGCATGCTGAACCAAGTGCTGGAAGCCCTCCTGAAGCACGCAAGCACCCATATATCCCTACCACAGACTGGCCAGGAGATAGCCGAATCCAAAGTAGGCTTCCAAGCACTGGCAGGCATACCCAATTGTGTCAGTGCCATCGACTGCGACCATGTGGAATTGGTAGTCCCCGATGCCATAGAGGCGGTGAAAAGCAATCGCAAGCAATACCACTCCATCAATGTGCAAATGGTATGTGACTCCATCAAGATCATCAACCATTGCTGCGCCCAATATCCCAGATCCACACATGATGCCATGCCACTGCGCAACTGCACGCTACCCCATCACATGGAGCAACATGTTGGACCACATGCCTGGCTGCTTGGTGAGTTGTAGAACAGGGCCATGGCCATGCTGTGGGCTACTGATGTGTGCAGATGCAGAAGCGGGGGGACTACTGCACCAGGGTGTAAAAGGTGGGGTAGGGGGAAGGTCACCTGGGTGGCAATAGCCAGTGAGTGGAGAATGCATGCAGAGCTAAACACTCCTCACCTGAACCAGCAAAACGGAACAAGAGACTTCACTGGGCCACATATCACAAACATTGCATATGGATGACAACAAGTAACATGCACAACCAGGGCACCATGGTGATGGCAGGCAACGCATGACTGAATCGTATAGCAACTGTGGCAATGCGGCAAGTGTGGCCATGCATACCAATCAATATACAGCAAGAATTTGAGACTAAACATTGTCGCACTACCACAGCACATCTGCCTCAGCATGCAGGATTACACCCTGCATTATCTAGTCAACCCTATCTTGTGTACCATACCTCTGTACAGTATACATTGCATATAGGTGACTATTTTGGACACGTACAGGGACATGTGCATGCCCACGCCAAATAGCTGCTGCCATAACCGTGCTCCCTAAATGTGGCAGTTCAGAGTGACACACACCTATTTGAATCTTCTTGCAGGTGATGGAGGATATCCCTTGAGGCCGTGGCTACTTACCCCTGTGCGGAACCTGCAGAACAGCCATGAAGAGGAGTACAATCGTGTGCACATTCGTACCTGTGTTGTGATTGAGCAGACCTTTGGCCTGTTGAAGGCACGGTTCCGCTGCCTAAGCAGGTCTGGTGGGGCCCTCCTATATTGGCCCGAGAAGGTGGCAAAGATCACCATGGCCAGTGTCATGCTGCACAACATGTGCGTCCGAGGGAATGTACCACTGCCACCTGACATTGACATGCATGGGCTGGGTGAGGATGAAGGGGATGGAGACGGAGGTGAAGGAGCCCCCCTGCCATTACGTGATGCACGGGATGGCTATGCTGTACGCCAAGCACTAATTGATGAATACTTTTGAAACGCAGGGACAATATAAGTAATGTGTCTGCAACACACTGGCTGAATCTGGACATGCACACTGTTTTTGTTAGAATTGGCCCACTGTACACCATCACACAATAAATGTACATGTACAAAAAGAACGATGTCCAGCCAATGATTTGCTTGCACACAACAGTGTATTTTCAGCAGACATGATATGGTGAACATAATCCCCTCACAACCCCCAGTAAACTCCCACTCCCACCGCAAAAACCCCAATAATACCCCAATAAAGTCCCACTCCCACCCCACAAACCCCAAAAATACCCCAGTAAACTCCCACTCCCACCGCACAGAACCCAAATGTCCCCATATGTCCAACAAACAGTGGTCCCTTGACCAATGTACATTTTCAAAATGTCATTGCCTGTCCTGTTATTTCTTGGCAATTTTTGGATCCGGGGGTGCCATGGTCAAGCGCCGTGCACTCCTCCGTGTGAACCGCACAGGGCTCGATTGGGCCGAGGTGGAAGGGGTTGTTGCAGTGGAGGTGTCAATGGTCAGTCCCATGGCTGGCCCAAGGTGTGGGCACTGCATTTGCAGCAGATTTGCAAGAAGGGCCTGTGTACGTGACCCCATACACTCCCTAAAGGCACATGTCGATACCTCCACAGCAGCAGTATTGGCTGCAATGGCCGTGGCAATGGCCCTCATGGCCTCATTCCCAGTGGTCACTTGTTGCCCCATGAGTTCCGGCATGGACTCTAGTCGGGCCTCAACCCTTGCCAGACGAGCCTCGAAAGAGTTGTCGGCTGCAGGAGTACTGGTGGCCAGGGTGGCGGTAGAAAGGGTGGTGGCTGGCAGGGTGGTGGCTGGCAGGGTGGTGGATGGCACCTGCGTGGGGCCCACGTCCAGGGCACTGTCCTCCTCAAAGATGCCAATGTCAGAGTCTCCTAGGTCCGAGTCATGGAGGCACGGATCGTCCATGCTCTCAGACTCTGGAGGGGGGGGGCTGCTGATGGGGCTTGGGGTGGGTGTGCCGGACATGATCTCTGCCTCATTATCCACCTCTGTAGACACAACATCCGTGGTGGCTGGCAGAGCATCAATGGAAACGCCTCCCACTGTTGTGGGTGGCTGCTGCTGTTCTGTGGCTGCAGGTGTCCCTTGCAGGGTTACTGCCTTGCGTGGTACACTGGCTGTTGCTCTAGGCAGTTTCTTGGGCTGGGGGGTGGCGGTGGCCCTGGTCCCTTGGCGTGCAGTGGATGAACTTGCACCCCTGTCCTGCATTCCCTCTTCCTCATCGGTGCCTGGGGGATAGAAGAGATGCAGGTCATCAATGATGGTGTCAAATGGCAGCTATGATGTATTGCGGTGTGATATGTTCATACATTCAGGCATCATTTCATTTCTGGGGTGTGGCATTTGGTGTTCTGAGGGGGCATGTGGGCTATCAATGCATGGCTGGTGGCATGGCATTGGTTTGGTGTCTGTGTGATGAGTTCCATGGGCATGGTTGGGTCATGTTGCTCCTCTGTTGGGATTGGGATCGGCACTCAGCATGCGTGTGGTGCAGGGTGTGGCACACATTCTTGAATGAATATGTTGATGTAGCCTTGGGACATGCATTACCTTGCCTAGTCTCACTTCCACATCACTTGTGCCACATCATGGTTTAGTCTACATGGATGTGATGGTTCATTCACCTTCCTCTGCGGATGATGAGGCGCCAACCTCCTGGTCTCCAATTCCCTCAATTGATTCAGGGTTGATGAAGGAACTTGCGGTCTCCTCCCATGCCGTCAACTTCACAGGGGAGTGTGGGCCCCGCTGTCGCCATTGCGGCCCTCCTGTTCTCCGCAAGGATCTTCCTCACCCGGAGGCGGAGGTCGTCACACCGCTTCCGGCAGTCACGCACACTCCTTGGGGTGCTCCCCACTGCCGACACCCTCTGTGCGACCTCCTGCCATACTTCTTTTTTTTTTGTTTGGGCCGCATGCTTCGGGTCAGTGCTCCTGATCGTATCTGCATGCTGTGCAAGGGTGTTGGCAAGCATGGTGAGTTCTGCGTCTGAAAAACGCTGCTTTCTCTTCCTTTGGGTCGACTTCTTGGGTAGCCTTAGACATCCTGCTTCTGTTGTGGCACACAACAACACGAAAGAAGTGGTGGTTATGGAGGATGGCAATGGATTGTGTTTTTAAAGATGGCCACCCGCCCATTTCCCGTTCCTGCGCGATGACGTAATTTCTGGGTCCTTTTTTGCGAACACGGTAATACCGTGCCGGTATTACTGTGCCGGTATTTAGGGGTTGTTATGAGGCGGTAATGCTATGGGTGGGCCCCGCAATGCCGGTATAGGGGGGTTGGTGGCCCTTTACCGGCATGGCGGTATTGCCACTACCGGCATGGGGGAACACGTGTGCTCACGCACTCATAATTACCCGCTTTTAGCGGTTCATACGAGCACGGACCCGCTCATTCCGGCATGCCGGTAATGTACCCGCTTTTACCGGGAAACTCGTAATGAGGCCCTATGTGTTTTGAATAAATGTAAAGCCTATTGCAGCCTTATGCAAAGTCACTGCATATAATTTCAGGGATTTGATTGAAATATGTTTCATTTTCTCCAAAATAAGGTGAGATGTAAAGTCATACAGGAAACAGCATTTAAAGTTCTGCTTTGTTCGACCATACATATAGTTCACTCTGAATCATTGCATTTGAAATTCAAAGTGACCTACCCAAGTCTCATGACTGAAGGGGAGTTTGAAACAGTCAAAAGGAGGAACTATATATTCAAATTCAAATTCCCAGGCCTAACCCAGCTCAGGAATTCACAATAACAAAACATAAAGAGCATGCACCAAGGCCCTTGGTCAAGTACAAGCCAGTTCCAATCAAAGGCCAGCTTGGGAAGAACAGCAGTTGGCTGATCTTAGGCTCTTGGCTTCAAAGGTCTTGTTATAATTCATCAAACTCCAGGCCTCCCATAAAGACTACATTAGCCCAGGTCAAGGGAATGGTTATTGAATTCTATACACAGCAAAAATGAATATATAGGGGATGCACAGACAGTGCCACCTGCAGGAAAAAGTCTGAAACTGCACACTAGCAGCATGAACAGAAAGTAACATGAGGAAAATCTAAAATCAAATGTTTAATCATTAAAATAATCGCTATGTCGTGATGCAAACTCGGATAAACATGAACATTTTACATTCTGTAGCTAGGAGCAATATCTAGCAAATTATGTACATAATATATATAGGTGAAAACATTTCTAAAACACATAACTTTCCCAAATTGGATCACAGCATGATCATTTAGGTGTCTGGTTGTATGCACTGGCATCTAGATTACAGTAATATAGATATTATTAAGTTAGCATATTTGAATGGAAAATAAGGGTCAACAAATGTAATTAGCATTCCTTCAAAGGAGTTGTTTGGACTCCCTACTTTGCTGAATCATGGGACATGGAAATCACACTGCTGACAACATCTGGGAGTAGTTAGAGAATATACATTTGCCTGCTTATAGGATTGTTACGATTATGAAATATGAAGCAATGAACATGGAGGATGTTTGGGAACAAAAGGGAGATAGAGAGCAGAGCTGACTTCATATGAATAACTGACCCATAACAGATTGGAGGCATAGTCCATTGAGAGAAGGATGACCAGTCTATGTTTACCCCTAGTTTAGTCTCCAAAATACGAAGCTACATTCAAAAGGTAAATTAAACCCCAATAAACCCCACACTGTCTATATAGATTGATCAAGATATATCTCGGAATATGAAGGGCAGGGATAATCCAGGGGAATGCAATTTGAAAACAAGAACACAGGTGCTGACAAATAAATGCTCAATGCCTGAATGCATTTTGGTGCCATTTTAATGCAGAAAAATAATGTACCACTTAAAATAGAATATAGGGCTGAAGCCAGGGTAGAGTCGTGTTGGGCCATAGTGTAAGTCATGACACACTATATTCAGAGAGATATCATGCATTCATGCACCCGGGGAGGTCCATTCATAGATTCAGTGTTTGTGCAGTAGAAATGAGCATAGGGAATTAATTCTGTTGAAAATGAATTGTGCAAGGTCCAGTACCTTATATTTGACTGCACAAAGGTTCCATTGGTAATGTTAAAGGGCAATGGCCCACCACCTAAATTAAGGGCCAAGCACAGGGTGGGCCCACCACTGAGGAGCATATCACCATTAGTACCCCTGTAGTTGTCTACGTGATTCCTTTCAAACAGGACTGCACAGCCTTGGGCTGAACTTCTAAAGTAAGTTTTGTTTTTTTAAAAAGACACTATTAGCACCCACATAGGAAACTACACAGGTGCTAAAATATAAAGTCGGAGGGGGAGCGGGGAAGGAAAGAGGGCACAGGCTGCACTGGCAGCTCAGAACGTGGGCTTGTACCATACAGTACAACCCGTGTTCTGACCTTCCTGATTGGCTCACGCCCCCCCTTGAGGGGGCTAATGAGGAATAAAATATCACCAAGACAAAAACACATGGAGGCTGAAAAGTATACAGAAGCCCATTAAAAGCAGGTCATGCATACATAGATTGATAGCTACACATGTAAGTAGACTAAAAGCAGTGTACACACACACAAGTGCATTTAAAGCTGCATACATAACTCTACTCAAAGCCACACACACATATAGATGGCAAGTAGAATATTCATGTTTAGTGAAGATCGCACACACACACACATGGTCATAGCAAGCTGCATCCAAAGTTTCTGATAACATAGCACATATTTGGGATCAGAGGAGGGGTCACAGATCTTTGAGAGCATTACATCGAATTGAGACCTGTAGGAGCCAAACTAAGTTGACCATTGTCTACATACTACCTCACACCTGCACAGGGGAGTCAGTTGATGGTAAATGTTCTCCGATACCATACGTGTCTCGATGCTAGAGAAAATTCAATGTTTTAAACACACTTGACTCATCTTGAAATGTTGTCATTGAGTTAAACTATGTTGTCTAGAGAAGCCAATGTAGAATAGAAATATGTAAAATGCATAGTGCCTTTTAGAGTACAAAATATATATATATTTAGAACTAGCGGTACCACGCGGCATTGCCCGGGTAGGCACGTGAAGGTCTGCTATAGCCTTGTGTATTTTTTATTGTCTCGTAACGTACAGGGGGCAGAGAGGTGGGTTTGTGGGACAAGGGGCCTGTCCCATGGGATATTATCAAGGACCCCCACCATCTGGAAATGAACAACAATTTGGTCACCCTTATCCGGGCAGTGCTTATGGATTACCAATGTGTAGTCATGGACAACAAGAACAATATTATGATAACTATAAGCAAGGAACACACCAAATTCAACAGAGACCACAAGCACCGCAACAGGGCATGCAACCACAAGTAGCACGCCAAAACGCTATGGGGAACGTCCATACAAATATTTTTGCTACCTCCGCTAATGGCGCATCTGCACTGTTCCACGGAACAGCAGTGATCGGAGAGAGGGTTTTTTGTGTCCCAGGAACAAATACTTACCCAGATTAGGACAGCCCACAGAGAACACTTGCGTGACCAGTTGTATCGACTACCCTACGTCCAGACGAGGAACCACTGGTGGGGACGGAGATAGGAAATAAGCAGTTTATCTTCATGGTGGACTCAGGGGCGGAAAAACCGTTCCTCATGGAAGGCCGGGTTCTGCTCTCAGGCCGAAATTTGGAAACACAGGGATTTTCTGGGTCAGTTTTAAAGGTTCCCTACACAAAAGATTTAGATATAACGGTGGGAGGAAAAACGGTGCGGGCACCCCTGTTATACCACGAAGA
The DNA here is from genome assembly GCF_040938575.1 of Ambystoma mexicanum. Taxonomy (NCBI): domain Eukaryota; kingdom Metazoa; phylum Chordata; class Amphibia; order Caudata; family Ambystomatidae; genus Ambystoma; species Ambystoma mexicanum. The sequence continues at coordinate 1,106,386,945 of NC_090926.1, forward strand.
CTCGCCCATAAATTTGCTGGGGAGGGACCTCCTTAGTAAGCTTAATATGACCATTTCCTTTACAGAATGAGGGGTAGTGTGCCCACTAAGAGCAATGCTAATGATCAGTACCATGGCAAATGAGATAGCAGTACGGGGAGTGCCCACAGATGTTGACATGTTCATTTATGGGATACAGGTATTAGCTAGAGGTGCGCCTGAAATAACATCACAGGAATGGAGAGTACCATCTGATTTTGTTTTCCGCCCAGTGGTAAGCCCAGAAATTGAGTCTGGTACCGTCCGCTTGATTGACCTACAGGGGGTGCAAGTGTCAGCAAAACGTATTGTGGCAATAGGACTGGACACGCTTGGATGTGAGTGGAGAACAGTGTTGTGTATTGACCCAAACATAGCGCTACGTGATCTTACTGATGAAGAACTGTTCACTGACAGTAACACTGATCGGGAGATAATAATGGAAATCTGTGTGTCCTATGATATAATGATTCAACATAGGGAAGTAAATAACCCCCTCATGGCCAGTGTCAGTGTACTCCCTTTGATTTTTGATGAGGATCTGAAACAAGTACTACCAAATTTATGGACAACAGGAACCCATGTTGTAGGGCTCTTACAAGAAGTAACGCCCATAAAAATAAAACTGAAACCAGGTGCAGTACCACCCAGAGTGAAACAGTACCCACCATCCAGAGAAGCAGAGAAAGGGATAAAAGGAACAATAGACGCATTATTACAACAGGGCATTATTGTGCCATCAAACTCATCATGCAACACTGCGATTTAACCTATAAAAAAGGCAAAGAGTGGGGTTTGGAGGATGATCCAGGTTCTCCGCCCACTTAATTATGTCATACAGAAGGAGTTCCCCTAGTGCCAAACCCTGCATCCATCTTGTGTAGTGTCTCAAAAGAAGCCACGTGCTTCACAGTAGTGGATCTGAAGAATGCTTTTTTCTCAGTACCACTCAACCCCAGTTGCCAATACCTAACAGCATTTACCCTGGGGGGAAAAAGATATGAGCATTGCCGACTCCCCCAATGTTATTACAAAAGTCCCAGCATCTTTAACAGAATTCTGCACAAAGACCTTGGCAATATCGATGTAAAAAGCACCATAATTCAGAATGTAGATGACCTTCTAATTTGCAGTGAAAGTGAAGAGCAATGTAGAGCAGATTCAATAACTAGATTGAATTTACTAGCAACAAAAGGGTAAAAAGTGGAAAAGGGAAAACTGCAATACTGCTTAGCAGAAGTGTTGTATTGGGGCAGTTAATATCAAAAGATAGTAAGAGAATAGTACCAGACAGAGCAGCAGGAATACGTCACACTCTAATACCCAAAAATGTAAAGGACATGCAAAAATTCCTTGGCATATGCATTTATTGCTGTGCATGGATACTAGATTATGCTGCATACACACGCCCTCTTCTCCAGGCACTGAAAGAAGCTCAGAAGAACAGCGCTCCCATAAAATGGACACAGGAAATGATCACACAGTTTCTCAAATTGCAAGATCTCATCACAAAAGCACCCGTTTAGCAACACCAGATTATGATCGGGATTTTATTCTCCCACTGCAATGGCACACTAATGACAGCCGTACTAACGCAAAAAACATCATTGGGCCACAAGCCAGTGGCCTATTACAGCGGCACATTGGACATAGTAATGCAAGGCCACTTCACGTGTGAACAAGCCCTTGCTGCAGTAGCCTTCGCAATAGAGAAAAGCAGCACCATAGTAATGGGATGTTCCGTGACCCTATTTGTTGAACACTCTTTATTTGCCATACTCACAAGGTTAAAATCTACACTCACCACACAGAGAGCAACTGCATACGAAATCATCATCTCGAGCCCAAACATACACGTTGTACGCTGTAAGACTGTAAACCCAGCCACCTTCATCACAGAACCCTGCACAGTAGAAGACATGCAAGCTCACGACTGCACCACATATGAGGGGGAAGGTGACGATATTCCCAAAGCCAGTGAAAATGCCCTGCAGGGAGGTGAGGTGAACTTCGTGGAGGGATCAGCGTCCATTGACTGTGAGACAGGAGATAAACATGCAGGAGCAGCAGTAGTAAGAATAGAAGGTGAAGAATATGAAGTGATAGTGCAAAAACACCTCCCCTCACATTTCTCAGCAGAGGCAGCAGAACTCATAGCATTAATTGAAGCATTGCATACTGCTAAAGGATGCGCAGTGTCAATTTACTCAGACTCGGCATACGTGACAACGATGGTGCATTCCGGCTTCTCACGATGGCGACGAAGAGGGTTCAGGAGAGCCTGCTCTCCTGTACAAGACACACAATAGTTGAATGGCCTTATTGAAGCATTAGCAGTGTCATCAGTAGTAGCTTTGATGAAGTGCCAGGCCCACACAAATAATACAGATGCGATCTCACTCGGGAACACAGCGGTGGACGCTGCTGCGATAGAAGCTGCATACTTTGACGTTCCCCAATCAGTTGAATGTGTAGAAAGAACAAACACACAAGACGACAAGGAAGAAGCGTACAGTTCCACACCCATAATTCAAATAATAGGCCTGCAGAAATGCGCCCCATCAGAGGAACAGGAAATGTGGATAAAGAGAGGGTGCAAACAGTCACCCACAGACCTCCTCTGGTGCCAGGAAATGACAGGGAAAGTAGTAATGCCAATAGAATTATTACAAGTAGCATTCCAACAGTTTCATTTGCCAGCACATGTTACCAAACAGGACATAGCAGCAGATATCCAAGAGGACTGGTTTGTTCCCAACCTGCAAGAGCACCTCGCAAAATTAATAATAGAAGGCACAACATGCCAGACACAAAGTTCAGGTATGACCCTTACGATGCTGAGAGGAACACTGCCGCATCCATCAGGACCATTCCAAGAATTACACATTGACTATGCCGATATGGGAGAAAGGTGCAACGGAGCCAGATATCCCCTAGTGGTGGGGTGCCCCTTTTCACGCTGGATAGACGCAGGACCGTGTGCACACCTAGACGCCAAATGCACAGCAAAGTTCCTGGTGAGGGAGGTGTTCCCTAGGTGGGGGATTTGTGATGTGATCCATTCAGATAACGGCACTCACTTTGTAAATGACCTCTTCAAAGAAGTGACCACATTGCTGAGTGTGAAACACAAACTTTGCTCAATTTATCACCCACAAGCAAACGGAATGGTAGAAAAGATAAATGGCCTCCTCAAGAGTAGACTATCTAAATTATGGCACACCCTAAAAAAGAACTGGGTATATTTCTTGCATCTAGCACTGTTTCAGCTCAGAACACAGCCAAGTAAGGACCATCATCTGTCCCCGCACGAAATAGTGACGGGGAGGAGCATTCAAACGCCACTATCTCCAGTGAGAAGAGCATCAGACACTCACCGAGTTGCCCCAGTGCTAAAGAATGAGTTTAAGGAATATCTCACCCAACTGACAAGAGCTGTGCGAAGTATAGCCAAACAAATAGCACCTCCATTTACACTAGAAAATTAAACTGACCCAACCACTCCAGCAGCAGACAGCTCAGCGTTACAGTTAATGCCTGGTGAAAGCGTATACGTGCGTCATTTCGTGTGGAGATGGAACTCCCCACAATTCCATGGCCCCTATGAGGCAGTTTACTGCATGCCCTCGGCTGTAAAAGTTAAGGGCTTAAAGTATTGGATCCATCTCACAGTGCCATGACATCAAAGGGCACTAATAAACTGTTGGGTAAAGAAAATGAAATATAGAAACGTGAGTGCAAAAAATTTGTAACAATGTACAGTATTAGTAAGAGTATGTAAATGCTGAAATAATTGGTTTACAAATGCAAATGTCTACCTCTATAACTCTCTCTCTCTGCTTTATTTCTCTCACTGTTTATTTCTCTGTCTCTGTCCTTCTCTCTCACTATCAAGCTCTCTAAAATGAATAAGGTAAAATTGCCTATTGAGGTGTAAGAAAATAATATTTTATTTATTTGTGTGTACTTAACCCATATATATCGCCCCTTCAGGTGGAAATATGGCAGAAAGGAGGGCCCTCACTAACAACACCACAAATGTAGATAGCAGTAGGGAAGAAGTTAGTGCTACTGGTGCTTACAATTATAACTGTGGATTATACTTTGTAGCTATTGTTTTTTCTGTAATGTTATTTTGCCTTGGGGCTGTACTGGAGTATAACTTTTATATTAGGTGATATAAAAGAGGGGGGCAGGGTACAATGAATATAAGAAGGGTCAAGCCTCATTTGGAACAGGTTCAAAGTAATATGGGCCCACCATGCCTCCTTAGATCTTTACCTTACCACTCTACACAAAAACCAAACTGTCAAAACCCCCATTTCTACATATGCTGCTATGGGTTATGATGTTGATAATGTATCCAATGACTATAATGTTGACTCTCCTGTGTTTGATGTTGACGGATCGCCATATGTATATATGCACACAACTGAAGAACCTACCTCAGATGGTGATAATATGCACTTTAAGCCCTATGTCCAAACCACACAAACATACCCAGTCTCACCGTCCTGGCAGAGTGGTAATGAGCAAAATGATGAAACATGGACAGTTATTTTTCCTGTACGATACCAAAAGGTGAAAAAAATGCATTATGGTCTAGGGGGGAATAAGAGACAGAAAAGGGGGGTGGAACGAAAGAGGTATGATGAATACAATTGCCTGGGATTAGACACTGTAGAAGACCCTGCCACCCTGACCAATCCAATAAATGGTATTCAGATATGAGTGCCACAGCTAAACAGGCAACCAACGAAAGATGAATGTCTGCTCTTTGATACCCCATGCCTCTGGCACACCCAAAGTTCTCATACCCAAAGAAACAACTTTGTCGGATGCCCAGTGTCTTGTTCATCTAGCCCTCTGTAGGATTCGGAGTACCTTCCAGGCACACACAGTAACTATACAAATGCTTCAGAATGAGAAAACATGTGCCAGTAAACCTCAAGGAGTAATCTGCGTGAAAGAAAATGTTTATCATCAAAGGGACAATGTTCACGGAAAACAAACGGCACAAAGAGACAATCACATGCAAAGCTGAAGCACTGCGAGAAATGTCAGAAGAAAACTTTCAATGGGTCAAACGAACATGCACTCCAACATGGTCTCAACACATCACCAAACTAACGTGGGAGACAGCCCTTGAAAAGCCGATCAAAATACAAAAAGAAATACAGCACAAACTCTGTTTCCACGGTGAATGGAGGATGCCCATGGGCTCAAATAAACATTGCAATAAAACGATCATCCTCCCAGATATGAAAAAAGGCACAACAGCATTAATGGACACTTAATGGGTGTGTGGCAAACAAGCATACCTTCACCTCCCATCATCATGGAGAGGTACTTGCACCATGGCCACGTTGCATTCAGCCTTGATGGTGATCTCGGGAAGTCATGTCCAGGGGGGAAGAGTGCCAACTGAAATGCAGGCGGCGTTCCTGCCAGCAACTGAAGAGCCCTCCACACATGATATCCTATCAGAAGATGAACTGCAGGAAAGAGTGTCTTGCAAGAGGAGGTAGTCAAACTACATCTCTAGCAAATCTTCAGACCTACTGGCTGAGGTTCCTGACCAATACAAACTCTTCTATTCCGCAGAAACCTTCTTTACCTCCCTAATCGTGCCAGGCATCCAGGCGCGCACCAACACCAAATGGCTTCAAATTGTGTGTTGGGAACTGATCCAGCTGGTCAACAACACAGAAGAAGGATTCAATGTGATCAAAGTAGAACTTCGAGACCTGCGTGTCAGAAATCCACGGCAAATACTTGACCACGTAGTGTAGCCGGAGATTTCTTCCCAACAATGCTACTGACTGGCCGCCTAATAACAGACAGTCTGTGGCATTCTTTGAAAGATGGAAATCCACAAACCACGAGGGGGATCCCAGAAGACGCCCAGTGGATCAATCACAAGGTGATGCCAGCAACTCCAGGACCCTCTAATGGTAGGAAGACAGGAGCCGGTAAGAAGTGCAGGGAAAACTATCCTCCTTAATTCATGGACCCAAGGAATGTCAGCATGGAAGAACAAGGAGTAAATGCCGTATCCAGGTAGCAACAGCCCAAGTGGGCCCGACGACACGAGGACGCCTTTGTAGAGTCTCTAGTTCCAAAATGGGAGGACCCGACGAAACGAGGACGAGCAGGAGCACACCAAGCAGGCAGTCTCTAGTCCAAGGTGTACGACTGAAGGGAAACAGAATAAGGGCTGATGTTACACTGGGATACAAGCACTTAAATTGGAAGGTCGTAGTGAAGGATAAGTCACACCGGTCCGGTACACCGTGGTTCGTGGGAAGCACCAGAGACGCTGCATAGAAACGAACAGCACACGAAGCAGACAATGGAGCAGCAAGACAATCCAAAGGCAACGTTCCAGGGTCGAAATACCAAAGTTCCAATAATATCCAGGCAAACAAAGCAGACAAGGAGTGGGCAGGATGCTGATCCAAAAACGAAGTCCGAGGTCGAGGCAGCAGAAATCCAGAAAGTTCAAAAAACAGGAAGCAAAGCACACTTCCGCGTAATCAAAAACGCGGAACCCATGGGAATCGAGCACTAAGTAATGCAAAGTCACATGACATGGATGCAAACGTGATGACGAAACAATCACGGGCGCCATAGTTTCCATGCCAACCGCTAGGAACGACCGTAACGTCCAGTAGGCTGAGCCCTCTGGGAAATGTAGTGCAAATCATGACTTGGTGTAAAACGGCGAAGGTTCTTATGCAGAACGAGTCGCTTAGCCGTCAACTGAGGTCTGGGTGAGATGAGTGTGTGTTTACTCATAGTTCGTGGAAGTATCATGTAAACTAGCAGAGCCCGTGAGACCTTGTGTAGACTGGAGTCTAGTGGTAGGTGGATACCTAACACTGCGGTTGATGACCATGCAGAACCGGTACGTCCTAGATCTACTCACAGCAAGGGACGGCGGCGTTCGCCGAAAAATCGGGAGTGCATGCTGTACATTTGTACCTTCTGCCGACGCTGACAATGGGACCCTATCACACACGATATCGGCAGTACACAACCTAGGCGAAAGAATGAAGAAAGAAGGGGGGAACCGGCCCAGCAATTGGTTCGATGACATTTTTGACTGGATACCTTCCTGGTTTGGAACTATAATCCAATGTTTTGTCCCACTCATCGTTTTCATGTTGCTGATTTTTTGTGCATGCAAGGTAGGGGTTCGGTGTTGTGCAAAATCATCATTACCCAGGAGACAGAGTGGACAATTTGTATGACACCACAATTAAGGAACCCCGAGAATTAGAATGGTACAAGGAAGTATGGGTAGATCTAGATGGGGATGGGGGAATATACATGACATGCACCACTGATGAATATGCTAGAAGGGGTCAGAGCTTAGGAGGTGTATGTAAAGCATGGATGCCAATAAAAGGGACACAAGCTTGGGACGAGGCAGTGTTGGAGGCGGATCAGTAGAGGAATGCAAATAATACTAAACAGTAGTTCGTTACTTTAGATGTAATGAAAGGGGGGAATGTAAGGAAGGAGGGGGACCGTTTAGCCCCCCATACATTCTACGCAAAAGGGACCACTTGCTCTTGCACTAGTGAAGGGAACGCCTTCCTTGCCCTATTGCGGCCTCAGGGGACAAGGCTCTGGCATAAGCAGAGGTGCGGCTATTGCAATTCACACATGGACTCCATTTTGCGACCCTCGACTCCATCTTTGGACTGGGCCACATTCTGGTATTGCAAAGTCTCCTCTTCCATGAGCAGTGCCGCGCACAGCGAGCACTGACAGCCCCCATCTTTTTCCTCCTGCACCTTTGCCTCCCAAGTCCCTTTCTCACGGATGCCTTGAGACAAGATGTTGCAAACAAACAACGTATTCATTTAATTCTTCCTCTGAGATCACTGTCATGTGTGTGACCGGGCCGAACCATGACTTGTAGTTCATCCATCTCAACAAACCTGCTCCTGCACCTCTCACCCCCACCATTGTAAAATGACTGCTTGTTCAACCCTGTGCCCCTCCAAAGCTATTTGTTTGATGTAACAGAAGTGTGACCTTTCCTTGCTGACCACCCTAGAGTGCCCCCAATAAAACTAGACTCCTGTCACAGTATATTCTGTCCTAAACTAACATGTGTCACTCCCCCCTCCCGCTCTGATGTGCCAGACCTGACAGCTATCAATCCCGCCCCCCACAGGTTACCTGAGGGGCAAGACCCCCACGCCCTTCGCCTCGCCAGTGACACAAAGTGAGATAATGCAAACACACGTGTACAATTTATAGGCCTCTCATAAAAACTTTAAAGGTGTAGTAATGATAATTATTTACTATATGTCTAGGATAAGTGTGTAGATTAGTTAGCCAGAACCAGACGCCTTTCCGGACCTGACCCAATCTTCACCTCGCATGGACCAGCCCAGATGAACCACGTGATGTCCAACCTTACGCCAATTCATCAGCCAATCCTGTGGAGCCGACCCTTACAGCACTATACTCACACCCCTTCCCTAACCAATGAAAATGTAACGTGTCGACTGTATAGAAGTCATCACTGATGACACTGTAACCCTTTAAAATGTATTGTTTCTGTATTGTTTGCCAGAGCTCTCTTAAAGCAGCAGAGTTCTCTGGATGCTGAATCTTATATAAACCTTTGCTGACTCTCAAAGCCAATCTCTTGGTCTCATTCCCTACTGTGATGTGTCCTTCATTCTGAGTTTTATTGGTGATGTGGGGAGTGAGTGCCTTCACTATGAAAAACCTAATGCCTGCCCTATCTCTTGTACAAAAAGTGTATAAAGGAGAAATGTATGTAAAGGAAAAAGCAGTGTTCAAAAGAATAAATGTGGCTGAATCAGCTCTCCTCCCCACTTTAGACCACACAGAGTAAGGCGGTCCCTGTAGGCAGGATGACACACTCTGGCTCAGGTTTCTAACACAATAAACAGTTCCAAAACGTGGATCGAGGCATGCCTGGCCTTCCATGTTAAAGTTCTCTTTCCAGGCTTCCAAATAATGTTCCACCAAAAAGTTCACATAGGGCCCTCTCTGTCGGACTCAGACCTCTTCAAAACAAAGTTCACATAGGTCCCCCTCTGCCATGACCCTTGCCCCTGGCCCTCACTGGCAAGTCAGCCTTCCAGTTAGGGACAGGTCAAAGGCCTTAAAACCTCATCCAAGACTCTCTTGGAGTCAGTCCTGGTGGCGCCAGGCTCATAACCATCATGAAGACCAACATTAGAATGGGACTATTTACTTGGGACTATTTAACTTGGAGGGGGGGTTCAGCCAACATGGCGGCACACACATAGCTCGGTTACAAGGAACTGAGCTATGCGGTCTAGATTTTTGGGTGTGGCAGGCCTGGGACTACTTTACCTGGACTACTTTGGGTGTGGCAGGCCTGGGACTATTTTACCTGGACTACTTTACCTGAGACTATTTAAACCACACCCAAACAGCAGAACATGCTTTGCGTTATTCTGCTATGGGCAGCGTAACGCTCACCGTGTCCAGTTCTTTGATGCCAGCTTACCTGAAGCCAAGGACCTGCAGAGAGAGAAAGAACACTACAAAACTTACCTGGTACGGTATCCTGTCTTCAATCCACCGCTGACTTCAGTTCCACTCACCTGAAGGTAGGAACTCCATCATCCGGCACCGCATGTATCCTGGATTACCATAACCTGGAAAGAAGAGAAAGAAAGACAGTATTAGTAAGTGTTTACTCACGTTTACTCCCGAATTAAGAAAGCCACACAATTATTACCTGGGTAGTCATCTCCTGGTCAGTATCATTGCTGGAACATTACGGCGCTCAGCGAGGAACATCGCAACCTGCAAGGAGAGAAAAGACACAGGTTAGCAATATAAAAGGTGAAACAGCGCCGCGCATCGTGCATTACTCACCGGACACCACTGCACACCCCGCGCTTTCGCCTATCGCCCATGCTCATCTTCAAACTGCATGACAACACCAAAATACCTTTCCATACCTAAAAGGAAAGAAGCAAGATATTATTATTCGAACTAAGAGGAACATAAGAACTGCATATAAATACAGTAAAGCAGCAAACCTATGGAGTCGCAGCAGGCCTGGATTCCCACAGGGGGCTTACACCAGTGAAGTAACTTGGTCGCTGCTCGCCCCCCCACCTCTACGCGCCCCTGCCATGAGGAGCAGGATGGAGAATCCACCTCTTACAATATTAAGGTGAAGAGAAGGCCCAAGGGGGAGGAAGGAGTTGAGGCCAAGGGAGGTGGGAAAACAGAAAGATAATCTGGTATTGAATCCAGCTCTCCTATATTGTAGACCCATCTTTAACCAGGGGCCTTACCAAGGGACTGGGAGAGAGTTTGAGGATTCAAATCATCCAACCAGGGCTGGGTGGCGTCCCCATGGATACCAGGTGAGCGTAACACCCTCTGTCTGGCTCAGACCTCTTCAGAACAACAAAACTTTTAAAGGGCTCCCTTCCCCAAGCTTATTGCAATTCGGGTCTCATCCAGTTGGGCTCAGACTGCTTTCTGATGTCGAAGACTTTCGAATGTGCGTGGCTTTCTTTACAGACCTCCACAAGACCACTTCGACTAAGAGTTCCTTTATTCAACGTTCACTCTCCCCTTCTGTAGGAGTTAATTTTGCTTACTGCGCTTTTGCAGTTCATTCACTTTATCGTCACAAACAATGCACCTTTCACTGAAAGTTTTGAGTGGGCTACTTCCTTTTGCCTTTTACAGCTGTCGTTACTTCAAAGTTCATTCACAGTTTGCCTTTCTTCACGTCTCATCCACATGCATGCAGCCTTCACTTGCAATATAATGTTGCCACTTCCAACTTTCTTTAACACAGACCAGTCTCTCGGGTCGCTTGCCAACTCACCAGCGGTGTGCATTTCTTTCTTGGATTTACGATTTCCAATTCACGAGTCAAGTATAATGGGATGGTTGCTGGCTTCCTTGAAATACAATGCAGCCTTTGGATGTGGGATCTGGTCTTTTACACATGTCTTGCACGGCCTGGTGGACTAAACAACCTCCAGTACGGAACTCTTGCAGTTTTTGACTCGCTGCTCTTGTACCTTTGTCCATCGCTCCGCTACAGTAGGTTTACCTTTGCCCCAGAAGTTCTGCTCGTACTTGTGTTCCGCCTTGCTCAGAGTGTGTCTCTAGGTTCTGCCTTTTATTTGTGTGACGAGAGCTAATGGGTATCAGGTGAATGCACTAAAAGTCAAGTGCCTGACTTTGCCTCACCCGATTAGCGGGACATGTCCGGTACGATTTGTGAATGTTTGTGTTGTTACTCTCAGTCACCCTCTGTCATTCAAAGGAGTACCCTCCTGAGCCTCCTCCTCACCTTGCTCCTCGGAGAAGCTGTCCCTTGAGTCAGTAGTCTTCTTCCTGCTTGGTCTTCTTGGACGGGGTTCCTCTTCTTCTTTAGACTTCCGCTCCTTTTTCTCGTGTAAATAGGGTCTAGCTTCCTTATAGGCCACCTTGACCGGATTGGGAAAATGGTCATGGGGAACTCCAGGGAGACGATCCTCGAACCACGGGAAAAAGCCAAAGGCACCAAAAAACCCTGGTAGATGGTAGAGTTTGTAGCAGCAGATCGGTGAGGAGTAGATGCTGGCAAGTCTTGCACCAATCCCAGATGAACTGTACACAAGTCCGCAGCCTCATTTGCAAACCCAGGAAGGTAGTTAGTCAGCTCAAGGGGCAGGTCTTCTTCATACGTGAAGTCAGGAGGATATGACAATGTCCCAGAAAAGTGTTCCAGCGTAGGAGGAAGGTTTAAGAAGGATGCAAACAAGATTAGAACAGGAGGAAGGTAGCAGAAAAGGGAAACAGAAGGAAGGAAGAAGCTTGAGGTACGGATCGCGTAAGTGAGCCGTAACAGAAAGTCGATCCAGAGTTTGACCACAGTAAGGAGCACAAGATGCTCCGAGAATAGTAGAGACGCAGGGGGACCAGGCTAAATATGTACAGGCCACATACTTAGTAGAAATGAAAGGCGCAAGGACCTCAGAACAAAGGGTGGAGAGAGGAGCGCAAGAGCGCTGAGCAAGTAGTGAGAGGAGAAGAAGCACGGAAGGCTAAGGATGAGAAACTGAAAGTAAAGTAGAAAGATAGGAAATAGAAAGCTTACAGAAATAACAGAAGAAGTGCCGAGGAGGACTTGCGGAGAGAAGCAGCTAAAGGCAACAGAGGCTGAGGTAAAGCCAGAAACACCAAAAGGGCAGAAACGGGAGAATCACAGAGACATGGAGCAGCAAGTAATACTGTAAAAATACAGCACAAAGTCCAGGAAGTGACAGATACAACGCACCGTTCCTACGTAATGGTGCGTTGATAAACAGTGGTGGCCATCTTACTTGAGGACTAGACCGCGCTGTTTAAGACGTCCTGACTGCAATCTCCACCGATGCCACATCTTCCAAGGGCAGCGCCTGACACCCTCTCCCTCGGTCCAGTGTTCGTGTAAAAAGGGAGGGGAGAATTTGGGACCTCGGAGAATCCTCAAAAATCAGACTGGTTAGATGAACAAAAAATGGGGGAATACTGCGTCTCACCATAAGCTGCCTCACCCCTACTCCCGAAGACCCCTCACCCAGGTGATCCTCACACACTGCTCCACCACCAGGAACTGGATCAAAAAGTGATGGCCATGTCCTGGCCACCTAGATGACAAGTCCCTGAGGACTAGCGGGTGAGACACACTTTGGTTTCTCACACTGTGTACATGGTAAAGATTACATATGTCCCATTCTCCAATTAGTTCTGCTGTCTTCTCACCCATCTTCCCAACACGTGGGTAACGTCCTTGTCCATCTTGAAACACTGCAAAGTTATTGGTTAAATTAAACTAGCACCACCCTACCTTTAATCCTAACCACTTGATGTACACCTGGTTATCACCATTAACTCAGCAGTCCCTTTCGAGGTCAGTCTGGTCCTTGCAAACAAAGAAGCCCCTTTCTCATCCCAGGAACATGGGCACCCCATCATTCCCTCCCCACTGTATGGGCATCACTCTTGGCTCTCCCTGACACAGATCATGTTGTTCTCTGCTTTCCCCATTATCAGTTTCCCACCCAAGAGTAAACCTAGTGTCCCACTAATCGATCCAGTTCACAAAGGATTTAGGATCCATTTTCCTACACATCTGGTAGTTCAAATAGAATGACCATCATTCTGGGGGGCGCCAGTGTCTTAAATCTTAGTTCATGTTTGGCAACCCAATACCTCTTCCTTGCTTCCCTAGAGTATGTACTTCGTGGTAGGTCACAGTCCTTCGCCTGTTCAGCTACACACATTCCTGCCTAATTATTCAAAGTTCGAGCTGATGTGGGTGCACGTGTGTGTTTCTCAGTGAAAAAATGTTACGCTAATAAAAACCTATCAAATTCATTTAAAAAAACATTGTTAAAGGGCCGGTATGGTTAATTTGCGCTAATAAAAACCTTTAAAATTCAGTGAAAAACTTTGTTAAAGGGACATTATGGTTCAGTTACTCTAATAAAAACCCATCAAATTCAGTGCAAAAACTTTGTTAAAGGGATGTTATAGTTTCTTTAATAAAAACCTATCCATAGTACGGTTACAAGTGAAACCGAAAAAAAACCCGGAAATTCGCCAGTTATGGTAAGCTAAGCAACCATAACTTGTGCCACCACCGTGCCAGTGCTAAGACTAACACCCAAGACATCAAAGACGACATCACAAATGTCCTTGATGAATGGCTGCAAAGCTATTTGGATATTGCTAAAAAAAAAAAAGGTGATTGCCAGCAACAGTAAGATGGATGCCATCGCTGCAGAAAATGTTAGTGCTACAGAACGTAATGTTTAAATTGTGAAAGGAAGACATACCAACATCTTGCAAAAATGTGCAAACAGCCTTGTTGACATTGCACCTGGCTTTTGCAATTTGCGGACCAAATAATGAAGAGCTCAGCCACATCTGTCTCTGGGCCATGCGCGAAAAAATTACGTGAGAGTTTGGAAACATGTCCATGACTTTCCCAGGTGCCTCCTTCATCGCAAACTGCAGAGATTCCAGTAACGTGGCCTAAACTGTTCCGTCCACAATGAACAATAATAATGGCTGGATGATGATGTGTTACCAAAGTGGCACAAAGGGGAAGCAAATCCAGCAACTTCATGCCACACACTCCATACCAGTGCACATCCACATGAGTGAAGCCAAGATTTGCAGCCACTCCACAGTGCTCTGCATACACCTGCAACCAATGTATCCAAGAGTCCCTCAAAATCCAACCACTCCACCTTCTGAAACATACAGCCATAGCCACATCCATCTGCAGTCCTCTCAGCAAACAGAGCCTCTCCCACACTATCTCCTTGTACACCACACCCAGGGAACCTTATTGACGAATCCCTTGGCCTCCACAGTCCCATTTCCATACCTGCCATCCTTAAAAGTCCCGGATGTGGCATGTGCGATTCGGGTACTACCGCATAGTACACAGATAATTCAGCCAACAATTCAGGAGGGTTGGGAGAGAAACTTAACCCAGAGTAGGAGATTTCCTCTATTGTGGTGGCTCTGAAAAGAGCCTTTTTTTATTTCGTTTTTTAGGTGCTACTGAACAAATACCTTTTGTTTTCTATTTTTGGGGGGATTTTTTTCTCTGCCTTACATCAGCCTCTGCAAAGCATCCCTTAGATTGCAAAAAATACAAACTTTTCCAAGAATGGACAACGAAATGCTGTCTGTAGTAAAATAGTGCACACTAAGGGAGTCAATGTTATAATTGGAGAAAACAGGCTTCTCAGCACTTCGCAAAACTATACCCATGCCTCTATTAACAAGGCATCTTCTAACATTTCTCTGGGGATTAAAGACATCAGGGTTGTTCCATTGTGCTATTGGATGTGTTTCAGAGAAAACCACCTTTGCATTAGGGAAAAGAAGCATTAGTTCTTCCACCAAATACAGGAACAAAATTTTGAGAACTGATGCAGCACAACTACTCTCCTCCACAGTGCACCACCAAAACATCAGGATTACCAAAAGTAGCCATATTTCTGCAAAGAGGAAGCAGTGCCTGCAGATTGCGGCCAGGCACACTGCACCATAAAGCCTCTAAACCTGGAAAACCAAGATCAGCAGAAACGCCTATAGCCTTTGCATACCTCTCCAGACCACCTACAAAGGAATCTCCCACTATCCATAAAATAAATCCAGCCAACTTCACTAGACACAAAACACAGCAATGAAAATAATGAATACCCTCCCTTCCTGTAAAGAACATCCTTAACACCTGAATGGCTAAACCCCACAGTCCCATTTCCATGCCAAGCATGCTCAGAAGCCCCGGATGTAGCGTGTTTGAGCCATGAACTACCGCAACGTTCGCGAATCCCGTAACACAGGGCTGGCCCTTCTTCCCTTTCCACTTCACACTCTTAGCACTCTCTCATTGGCTACTGGCAAGCAGTCCCACAACCATCACATCCAAGATCTCTACATCTAACTCTATCAACTCAGTACAACACTGCTGATGTACTGTTCAACATTCAGAGCACACATCTCCTATGTTTCCCAAGCACCTGCATCCAAAAGTACTGTAAAACTCTCCAGGATGTCTACTTCCACATTCCAGATTCATCCACATCTACATCCATCAACACAAACTGCAGGTATGCATATGTTTTGTAATGCACACAGAAAATGAAAACTGCTTGTATATTTCCAAATCATAGCAAGTACATAAATTGCATGCATATGAACAGGGTGCATGCCACTTGGCCAGCATAACCTACTCAATAATCATACTCTAATTTGTCCCATCTCCTCACATCAACTGACAGTTACTTACAATGCTGCATGCTTTCAAAGTTTTCTTTTACTTCCCACTAGCATAACAGCTGCAAACCACATATTTCAATTTCAGCACCACTGCCTGTGATTTATTTTAATAAAAAACCACATTGTGAACATTTGCACAACACATTCAAGTGCCAGATTCTATGTGAAATGACCAGAATGCACACAAAAAAGGCAAACTACATGTATGTTAGGAAAGCAAGGCAAGTACATATATTGCACAATTGACTAAATGCACCATTGGGAGGAAAGCAAAGAAATGCATGTGTACATTTGAAGCAGTGCTATCTGTAAATTTGGATAAATAAATGAAACTACAGAAAAGGATTTCTGGACTCATGTAGTAAGCATCTATGTGTGAGAAAGTTAACACAATTCCACACATGGTAACATTCTCCTTTCCAATCTGTACATCTTTCTGCCCTTTTTCTCACTGTACTATGACTTGCGCTACTCCGTTTCCAAAGCAAGTAGTGCAACAACATCTCACACAGTTCAAAAGTGCAGCTCCATAGGGCACAGTTATCACTGCAGCACTGGCCTCCATACCAAGAATGCTGATACTCCCAGGTCCCCACTCATATGCAGTGCTGTACAATTGAACACACACACTATCTCTTCCTGCCAACAAATCATCCTACAATCTAAAATAATGTGTTCTCCTACTGCTATTACTGTACAATTAACACACATACCCACTAACTTCCTTCTTTTACAATTGCAGTGAAGAACCGCCACCTAAAAGCCAGTGATGTCTCTGCTGGAAGATAAAGTCCAGAAGAAACCTACTCACATCCAACAAAGTAAGTGCAGTACTGTTGTAGTGTTCTGCCTGTTACACAAACAGTGCAGTGATGTTGTATTGTAGCCTAGACAATTGTATCCAACCTCATATCACTCACTTCACCTTTAATCATTGCACCCTGCCAGGTCCACTGCTTCTATTGTCATCTGAACATTAGTATAAAGATACCCACTATTTTTATATAAACATTGTAATGTCCTTAATTCTTCAAGCACATTACACTGGCATACACACTGAAGCGAACCATTCCAACAAGAATACACACACATACCAGTACAACCTTCACAACCAAAATAACAGCCCTTTGCACAATCACACTCCTCTATGTATACCTACCCTCATATTCAGACACTCATGCACAGTACACACAAATACATTGCACACATTCCAAACCCACACTTTCCTTTTTTTCTCCAACAGACACAAGACAATGCCTTCCAAAAAGCAACTCCTTAGAAAACAACTCAGAAATAGAGCAGATACAATTCAAACCATGCAAAATAGCTATCCACCTCTGGCAGACTTTGTACAAAAAGTTCAAACAAAACAGATAATACAGTCACTGAGCAAAACGGAACCAGGTAGCAGGAAAAAAAGTGTGACTTCTCTTCCAACATGTAAAACTAAAAGTAAATGTATTAAAAATAATGCAACTACCAGTAGTGCTAACACTACATCTACCAACATTAACATAGCCACAAGTAAGAATTCCCAAAAATTAATTTTACTAAACATTTTCCACCATAGAATCCTTCAGAACCTTAGAAAAACAGGAGAGAAATCATGCTCAACCCTTAAAACTTACCGCAGACAACTTATCTTGAAAGCTCTCATAGACAGTGCAATGCGCCTCAAAAGGAAATTATTTATATTAATTTTAAACAGAATTAAACCACTAACAACATTAATTAGTAAACTACAAAAAGTACTTTGCAACATACGCAATATCAACATAGATACCTTTGCAAAAGTCTGTGCAGGTGAATGGATTCACACAACCAGCACAGAGCCATATATCAATGAAGAGCCATACAAAAAAAAGCAAACAAACCCAATTGCCATACATAGCAGTGGCCGAGGGTATGAAATCGTAGTGTCGGGGGGAAATTCTGCCAGGGTCGGCCGGGCCGTCCGCAGACCTCCAGGCAGGGAGGCCCCAACTCCTCCCGTGTATCCCAAATGAGATAGAGTATGAGACGCACACAAGGAGCAAGGTGACTCTGCTGTTTATTAGACAAAACGGCAGGGATGGGTCAAGGAGCGTACGCGTCCGTCCTGACACACACACAATCGTGGGGCTCGCAGGCCCTTTTTACTGTATTATGACGCGCTACTTGCGTCACTTCAGAAAGTTAACAAAAAACCTATCGCCACTCTTAATTGGTTGCTCGAGTGGTAGGGTTAGTATAGCACACATATAGAGAACGATGTTAGTGGACAAAGGGTAGTCAGGTGGTATATCTGGGTTGTCCCTACAATTAGATACATGAGAATTGTTACATGAAGACTCCTGGGGATTGGTTAACATTAATGGCGTCAGTGATAGGAGCCCCATGTTCTGATTGGTGCGCCCGTGAGCTTCCCAGCCTGGGACCACCGCTGTTCCCAGCTCTCGGTGTACCTGCAAGTTGCAACAATGTTTCACTACGGGTACGTGCAGACAATGTGAGGTTTTATTCATAGCTGGAAGGCTGACCGCTCCCACTGTCGCAGATGTCCATTGAGCCTTTCATGTGTATCTGCCTGTGTCCCGTAGCGAGAGATCCAGACGCCTCTTCTCTCCTAGGTTTGGCATCTCGTCAGGTTCGGCTCGGTCACGTGGGGAGGGACCGTGAAAGAGGCAGAATTCTTCACAATTAATATTGTTTTTCCACTGCGCGTCTGGTTTAATTTGCCGGTGTGACTTTAACGTTGGTGCGCGGAGGGCGAGGTTGTAACATCGTGCCTTTGATGATTTGTTCTTGGAATGTGGGTTTGCAACATTGTGACCTTGGCTGGTTGCTCCACCGGGCTCTTTCTGAAGGATCAGCAACCTGACTCTTGCTTTGTTAATGTCCACGGGAGCTCTTGTTTGAGGCCTACTCGGGCCTGGTGCATAAGTAGTCCGTTTGGTGCATAGGTTTTTTAGGTTATAGTAGCATATAGTTCCATGACCAGTATCGTGTCTTCATTATACCTCTCATGATGGCAACGGGTTTCAAGAGAAGCGTGAGCAAGCTTTATAGATGAGTTCATGACGCGTCTTGCGTTTCTGCATTTCTGAAAGCCTATGTAAAAATAATAAAGATGCACGTCCGTGAATATGCCTGTCGCCTACGTCATAGCACTGAGTATATTCTTCGTGTAGGTTGGTGTGGGAATGTCCAGTGTGTATATTTGTACAGATGTGCTTCCCGTTGTCTAGGTCGTCATGGCATCTCTAACGACGTGTAGATTTTAGTCTAGTTGATCCGTGCCGCAGGTGTCGGCATGGCCAGTGCGGGCTGCTGGGCAGGCAGATGGACACATCCGTATGTTCCTGTACCAGGGTATCTGGTCGTCTGGTAAATGGACAAATTCTTCTCGTGGCGGGTGTCTGGGTCGTGACCCTCTAGGCCAAGCGCGAGAGGCGAAGGACGGGAGCCTGGTCTTCCATTCTCCCACTTCAGTCCCCCCTCTGGTCGACTTGTCGACCACAAACATATCCTTCTCGTTATCTCCTCTTACTCGCCATATCTTAGTTATCCCTCCGAGATGTCCATAATGGTTTACATGATCTTCAAATGACCAATACATATATTCACAGGTTCCTCCAGGAGTACCGTATACCCATCTTCCTATGTAGCTCCTGGGGTTTCTTGGGTTCTCGACCTTCACTGATGGTGGGTCTAGATGGTTGGTGATGATTTGGGTGCGCAACTTCTCCCTCTCCTGTATTATCACACCTGTATGCTGGCCGTCATCTGCTGGCATCAAGGGGTGCATTCCCACCATTTCCAGCAACTCGTCAGTAGTGCGTGCCTTCCGGGCCTTCCAAAATCTAATTATGATCAGAGTGGCTCCAGCCAAAATAGTACAGCCCACTATTATTTTCAGTCCATCTGACAGCCAGGATGGCATCCATGACCATAATAGTGAAAACCAGCTCTTATCCTTGTTTACACCGTTACTTTCATCCATCATTTTGGAGTGCATCTGGGCCAATTGTGAAACTGCTTCTGTCAGTGTACCATTGTCAGCATCGTTGGCAGGTATGAACGTGCAGCATGATTGTCCTATCTTTGCACAAACTCCTCCTTCCATTGCTGTGAGAAGGTCCAATACATATCTGTTCTGGAGTGCTACCATCCTTACAGCTCGCAGCTCCTCTTTTATGGCGTTAAACCCATTTACTGTAGAATTGATGGTCATCATTAGTTCCCATCTAGTTATTTGGAGCCATTTTGCGTTTGCGTAAGCCTGCAGTCCCGGGTGTATTATTGAGGAGAAGAACATTGCTGCTCTGCTGAATAGTCTGTGTTCCGGCGGTATTGATGTTAGTGCCGTTTCCGACCTTCCCCACAGGTAATTTCCAGTCAGTGGCTCTCCTTGTCTTTTTCTTCTATTTAGGACAGTACCATTGCTGTTGGTCCTGTTCCCTTGCTCCTCCTGAAGTGGTGCAGATCTCTTTCTTCTCTTATCCCCTTCATCCATTTTAGGAAATTTCGCCACATTGACGTGCTTCTTAGGTACCACTAGTGATGGTACATTGACGTGTACCATTGTGCACACACCATTCCACAGAGGAGGCAGTGTATGGTATGCCTTTTCTCCACAGGCCCAATAATGGTCCATTATTACTGCTGTTCCCGCTCCCCCCTCAGGTAACTCCATCACACTTGCACAATTGGTGTTATATCCTACGTCCACCTCTCCTTTATGCTGGTAGCATACCTTGGGCGCAGTCAACGGTAGTATTGTTATTGGGTCTTCATCTTCTTCTACCCACGTGAGCATTGGTACATACTTGATCCACGTCGTCCAACATCGGTGATTGTGTGTCTCGATGGTTGAGATAGTTTCTTTTGTTACCATGTTGCTGCCAATCACTCCTATTTCCCAGCTGTTGTCCAGATACACCTTTCCTGTTATCGTCACCAGCGGCCTCTCCCAGCATCCTTGTTTACCCGGAACTTCAGTGGCGTACCAATCACATGGTAGATACTGCAGCGTTACTTTCTTTGTTTCTCCTTTTGCAGGGCCACTTGTTATGTATTTGAATGCTTCAGCATGTAAACTGGTCTTGTGATAACTCAAATAGGTCTTGAGGAAGTTGTTTTCATATGGGTATGAGTCTCGTGTTTTCCATGTCATGTGCACTACTGTTCCTTGGAATCTTCCTTTCGTTTGGAACAGTGCCAAGTATATTATGCACTGTGCTGTCTTTTCATCTATTTCTGTGGCAACAAATGTTCGTGAAGCACTCATGGCGTATGGTATTAATGAGCAAACGTAGCAGCTATCCTCAGTTGTCTGCTTACCAATGCGGGTCATGTGTTGGTACCATATGTTGTTTGTGACGTGTGCTGAATCTTGTATATAATTATCAATACCTTTATTGTCTGAGTATGTGCTGCGTTTAACTCTATTTTGCTTGTGTGCAATGTTACTATTACCACCTGACGTAACACCTGTTGCAGCAGGGAACGGGGGTATATTAGGTTTGGGTGCAGCAATAAAATTGATAGCATAGCTGTACTGCCAGACAGAGGCAGCCAAGAACCCGGTGATCATAAAAATCCCTATTATTTTTATTACATATGCTAATCTCACCGGCATTTTGCTCTTACCTTGCTGCAGTCCTGGCAGCGTATTCTTGCGACGTTAAAGTTGCCCGCCTAAAAATTCTCAAAATGCTTGTTATTAAATGTTAGTTTTGTTTCCTTTAAGCTCTCCCTATCAAATAGTCATTCAGTGCCCAGGCGAAGAGCTGCTCCCACGCTACTCTAAGTGATCGGTCTCTTAGGACCGGCAAGTATGGGCGGAGGTGGGGCATGGAATATTCTATGACCAGGAGGAAGGCTGTGTAGTAGACACGTACCCTTCTCCTTTTTAGGTATGTTGGCCTTTTTATTTCGTATACAAATTGGTGTGACAATTCTTCTGGGTAGTTATCGTCTGGGAGTACCATCTACGCCTGGACAGTGAACTTGTTAGTTAGCCTTTTCTTGACAATACAATATTATGCAGTTCCTGTATGTGCGAGAGAAAAAAAAAGAGAACATTCACGTGTTTACATGTGTATTTGTGCAGGCAATGTCTTTCAGTTTAAGTTATAACTGTACTTGGGAGTCAATGGGCGGGGGGTTTGGGCTCAGATGGCGGAAGTATTTTTACTCTTTGAACGTGTGACCATGGGGTGGGCAGTATGGGGATCACCCCTTTCTTCGTCAGTTATTGTCTCCGGGGTAGCTGGGTAGTGGCACGGTAAGGGAACAATTGGGTCGTTGTCTGTGGTGGAACGTCCTTCCGCTGTCGGGGGTGTTGTTGCTGTTCTTCCAATGGACCTGTCGTTGGCGCTGGGGCGGGTCTGCAGTTTGTAGATCTTTACATCATGTAGGTAGTTCCAGGCACGCTTGTCCTTTAGTTTTACTGCTCTTGTTGATACGTCCTCTACCAGATGGGGGCCAGTGAACCTCTTATCGTTCCATTTTCTATTGAAATTGCGAAGTAGCACGTGGTCACCTTTGGCAAGTTTGCACAAGTTCTCCTTTTCCAATTCTGTACTTGCGCCTTCCTCTTGATTGCTGGTAGACCCGCCCCGTGTGCGCTCGAGCTGTTGAGACACAAACACAAAACTAGTAATCAAAGAAGACACATATTGATACATTTCATCACCTAACACACTCGCTGAACTTTCGTGGTCAGTGAATGCCCTTGACGTTGGCGTTAGGGGAAGGCGCATTTGACGTCCAGTAACCACCTCGTGAGGGGTGAAGTGGTGGTCGGACCCTGGCCTATTCCTTAATTCAAATAGGGCTAACGGGAGGCAATACAACCAACTTTTCTTTGTTGTTTGTTGTATCTTTGCAATTGCTTCCTTCAATAAGCCATTCAGGCGTTCACATACACCGTTAGCCTGTGGGTGGTATGCACATGCAAATTTGTGTTTTATGCTCAGTAGGGATGTGATATGCTGGAACATTTTGTTTGCGAAATGCGGGCCATTGTCTGATCTTAACACCTCGCACACTCCCCACCTGGGGAAGACCTCCCTTACTATGAATTTGGCTGCTCTAAATGCATCTGGGTGTGAACAGGGCCCTGCTTCAATCCACCTAGAAAATGGGCATACTACTACAATCATATACCTATTACCTTGACATATGTTGATCATATCAACATAGTCAATGTGAAGGTGCCGAAAAGGTCCTTCTGGCCGGGGTATGGTACCTCTTATCACTTTTAGGGTATGACCGGCCGTAAACTGTTGACATGTGAGACAATTGCTGATAAAATATGACACATGACAATTTAACTCAGGACAGAACCAATCTTCTCTAATTCGTGCTGCAATTATTTCCTTGCCTGTATGGGCTGGGTGATGTAATTGGCTCAGGGTGGTATTTAAAAGTGCCAACGGTGTTACAATTTTCCCAGTGCCACCCTGGCGCCATAGTGCGTCGGTTGGTGACATTGTACATCCTCTTTTTACCCATATTTCTTTTTCGGCCATTGGTGCAGCCGCTTGTAGCTCCATAATCTGTGTGGTTGGGAGATGGGTGTACCCTTCTCTTATTAACATCTCCCTAGCCATTCCCCTCCCTCTCCCTCTCTGTGAGTCTGTGGGGTTCCATATCTCACCACAGTATGCAGCATATTTCGCATGTGCATCTGCTGCTGCAATCCCTTTTGAGACGTGGTCTTCACCATTGGTGTGTGCGGTGCATTTGACTAGGGCTAGTTCTTGGGGGTCGTTTATTACTTCAATTAGTTCAGCCAACAAGAGGGCATGTTGCACTGGAGTGCCATCAGCTCTCCTAAACCCTCTTCTTCTCCATTTTGATAGCCCTGAGTGGACAGTGGATGTAACATATGCACTGTCGGAATATATGGTCACTCGTTTGTCAAAACTTTCCTTCAATGCCAATATTAGTGCAACCAGTTCCGCGGCTTGAGCAGAGTAATGTCGTGGTAATTGTACACACTTCATAGCCACACACACCGGCGCCTCCATCATTTTTACTACTGCTGCCCCAGTCCTCCGTATCCCATCTCCTTGATCAATAGTTGATGACCCATCAATAAACAAAAGCTCACCTCCCTCTAGTGCGTTTTCTTCAACTTTTCTAGTACACGAGTACATTTCAGTTATTTGGGTGCAGTCGTGGGCGTAATCTCCCTCCTCAATTACTTCTGCTAGGAACCTTGCAGGGTTAACTGTACTACATCTAACAATTGCTAGTTCAGCTCTAGACAAAATGATCTCATACCCTGATGCCCTCTGTGTCGTTAGTGTGGACTTGGGTTTATTCAATATTGCAAATAGTGCATGTTCCACAAACAGTGTAGTTGGACACCCCATGGTTATTGCTGATGCTTTTTCCACTGCAAAAGCAGCAGCAGCGAGACCTTGTTCGCAAGGGAAGTGGCCTAACATCACAGGGTCTAAGTGACCGCTGTAAAATGCTACTGGTTTATAGCCCATGCTCGTTTTCTGGGCCAATACTGCTTTCATCACTGCTGAGTCGCAATGTGAAAATATAAAAAAGCGTCGCTCATAGTCTGGGGATGCCAGTACTGGAGCAGTTGATATCGCGTCTTTCAATTCGTCAAAGGCCTCCCTCATTTCCATAGTCCACCCCAACTTTTTCTCCCCTTTATTGGCTTCCCTCAAACCCTCAAGCAGGGGTCCTATGTATGAACTGTAATCAAATACCCATGCTCTACAGTAGTTGCACAACCCCAGAAATTGCTGTAGTTCTCTCACAGTCTGTGGCACGGGAGTACTTGAAATGGCCTGTGCTCTTTGTGGTGCAATCTTTCTTCCATGTTGGGATATCAGTTGGCCAATGTAAAGTACCTGTTCCTGACAGTATTGTATCTTTTCCATGTCTACCTTGTACCCCTTTTCAGCCAATATTGTCAACATTTTTAAGGAGTCCTCTCTACATTTACTTTCGTTTTTACTGCAAATTATTATGTCATCCACATGTTGTAACACTGTGCTTTCCACCTCAACGTTACCCAAATCCATTTGTATTACTCTATTGAAAATCGAGGGTGATTCACAATATCCCTGTGGTAATCTGGTATGTTTCCACTTTGTATTTCGGTAAGTGAAGCTTGTCAAATCTTGTGAATCCGGGTGTAATGGTATTGAGAAAAAAGCATTTTTAAGGTCAATCACTGTAAATCGTGATGCTTCTGCTGGAATGCCACACAATATTGTGGCCGGGTTTGCTGTTACTGGATACTCTGCTTCTACTATGTTGTTCAAGGGCCTGAGGTCCTGTATGAAGCGCCAAGACCCCCCTTTAGCCTTGCGCACCGGGTACACAGCCGTGTTACATGGTGATTCTGAGGGGACCAATATGCCATTGTTTATAAGGGCCGTTATGGTTTCATATATGCCCTCATCTGCCTCTTTTGACAATGGGTACTGTTTCACTCTTGGTAGTATGGCACCTTTTTTCAATTTTATCCTTACACCCCCTATGCTTTTTATGCATCCCACGTCATAAGGGCTAATAGTCCATAATGATTTGGGCACCTTTGACATATCCTCCTTAAAGAATGGGACTGGGGTGGATGTAGGTGCCTCAAGTGCCATTGCAATTTTCTGTGCTACTTGTTTATGAGCCACTCTTAGCCATATTTCTACACTCATCATGAACACCATTTCGCCTTCCTCCTTTTCTTCTGAGAACAGCTCCTCATCTGACACCTGGGTCAACCTACATCCTTCTGCTAGTGCTATCACTGCCCTCCATGCTCTCCCTTCTTTATCTTGGGCGTGCACAGCAACATAATCAGCTGTTGCAATAATGCTCTCGATGTCCATTACAAACACCTTTCCTTCTGGTTCATTTACGGGTGTTTCTGGTCGGAACAGATAGGCTGCTGGCCTCCTCCATATTTTCCCTTCTATCCCTGGCATCCATGCAAATGCCATGTCTGTTCCATACTGGAATAGCTCGCCATCTACTGGCTCCGCCCTAATCGCTGTCTGGCCACAGTATGCTTGCATAATCTGTCGTACTGCGAGCATGGTAATCCCTGGAGTAGAGCAAATTATGCCATCCTCTGTAAAGGAGATCATCATATTCAACCTGTTCATTATGTCCCTTCCCAGTATATTTACTGGTGAGGCACTATAATACAAAAGTGGAACCGACAGATCATAATCTCCAATAGATAAGGGAACGTTATCAGTAAATGGAACCAACCCTTTAGCCCCAGAAAATCCTTGGGTGTTCATGGCTTCGCCTGACATCTTAAATTTACCTTCCCTTATGCAAGACCGGGTTGCCCCGGTGTCAACAAGGAATGATAATTTTTTGTCACCTATCGTTACCTCTATGCGTGGCTCCTCCGCACTATTAGGTGTTACTGACAGGATGGGACACACCAAGGCCGTCTGTGGGCTGTCCTATTGAGGGTACAATGATTGGCCATTCCCTGTGTAAGGGTTGTTTCCCAACACCGTCACCCTACCCAATTGCGTTTGTTGAGTTTGGGGTGGTTGTATTAGCGCTACTTGTTGTTGTGGCAGTGGCTGTTGTTGTGTTATTTGTTGTTGTGGTAGTGAATATGTTTGTGGCTGCTGTTGTGTTGTTTGTTGTTGTTGGTCACTTCCTTGTTGTAACATCTGCTGTTGTTGTATGCCCTGCTGTTCTTGTGAGGTCCTAGGTTGTGCTTGTTCATTCCATGCTGGTGTTCCTGGCCTGACCCTACATGTACGTGACATGTGTCCTAATAGTCCGCAACTCCAACACACGGGTGGTTCCCTGCTTTGCCATGGGAAGCTCCCTGTGTTGTCCTGATATACCGGTTGCCCTGTGGGGTAGGAATTTCTAAGTCCCCCCGCCTGCTGTTGGGTATTATATCCGTATCCTCTCCCTCTCATAAATCCTCCTCTCCCCCTGTTATAACTATAATACCCAGCTCCTTGCATTGGGTACCCTCCTCCCATGTTTGGTGCGTGTAATTGCAGAGGCGGTACTTGCTGTATTATACTTTGTGGAGGTGCTATTTGAGCGGGATCTTGTGCAGCCACTACTTGTGTGGGGCTTTGGGTCATTGGTGTGGGCGTAGTTATTAGTGCCCCTTCCATTGTGTATTTAGTAAGTTTTTTCTGTACTAGTTTGGCCTCTTCTGTTTTCCTGTCCTCTTCTTTTTGTTTCATTTTTCCTTGCCATGTCCTGCAGTGATGTACTATAGTCAGTTGTATTTCTGGCCATGGTTTTGCTTCCATTCCCACTACTTTCTTTAGTTGTTTGTGAACTCCTTCTGGGAGCCCTTGTACTAGTATATGATAAAATATGGCTGGTGTTTTGTCCCATTGTTCTCTAGTTTCCATGCGCCACTTCTCTTGAATATCCTGGATATAATCAACAGGATCCTCATTCTCACGCATCTTACGGGAAGTAATTGCTCCTATGTCTGATGTGTCTGGGTACTGCACTCTCAGTGCCTGCCATAGTGCATGTCTGCAGTTTGCAAATGGTGCCCCATCATGCGATGTGTTCGTTATTGTTACCCCATGGAATCCCGCTCTCTTCCAAATGTCATCCGCTCTATCCCCTAATATTGATATTAACAGGCCCTTCACATCTCCTACTGCTAGTTTCTGTCCTGCGGTGTGTTTCTCCATTTCATATATCCACTTACCCGCACCTCCGCTTAGTGATGGGAGCCTACATTTTATATTTTCTTTATCCGTATGCTTCCAAGGTACATACTGTGGTCTAACCCCTCCTCTCTCCAACAGTGGCATTAAATTGTGTCTTGTGTCCCCCTTTACGTTCCATAATATCGAGTCCTCACACCCCTCCTCTTCTCCCGTTTCCTTTACCTCTTCAAGTTCATCCTTATTACCCCTGCTCCCAACTCCTTCTCCGTCCTTTCCCCTTTTTTCGTCATTTCCTGTGTTTAATGTGGGCATGTTTATTTGTCTGTCTTGCCTGCGACTAGGGAGGTCTCTAAGCCGACATGCATAGGGAGTTAGTTCGTCCATAAAGGGCGCGAGCTTTATTGTGCGCAGCGAGCGTGCGGCGGTTGAGCATGTAGGGTGCGATGGGGGAGGGCGTGATGGAGATGGGGATGGTGTGGCTTCATGGGTTTGTTTTTCCACTAATTCTTTCACCCCCTCCTCACTTCTCTCCAGCTCCTCCCTTCTCCTACTGATCCATGGCGAGTCTATGTTTGTTCGAGTGAAGTATAGCTTATCTAAGCTTTCCCTTTCACTCTTTCTTCCTCCCCTCTCTACTCCTTCTTCCTCCTCACTGCAAAAATCAGTCATAAATGGTATCCCCCACTCTGCCTTTTTCCCTTTTACTGTTACTGTTTCTAAGTCTATTAGGTCCATTTCTCCTCTCCCTCTGTTACCAACTGCTCCCCCTAGTGCTGATGTTGTTGCTACTTCTCTACTTCTATATACATCCCCCCATTTTTCACTCTCCCTACTCCTCCCTTCTCTTTCCCCTTCACTCCTCTCCTCCATCTCCCTACTATTTTCCTCCCTTTTCCTTTTTAATTCCTCCATCACTTCGTTGCTCATCTGTTCCAATATTCTTTCATCCTCTTTCTTCCTTTCCCATTTCACCCTTTCTCTTTCTATTATTTTCCCCTCTTCATATTTCTTAGCTGTCTCTGATAGTACCCTCTTCCTCCATATTGCCATTTCCTTTTCCTTTTCTTCTTCCTCCTTCTTCTTTTCTCTCAGCACTACTCTTGACACCCTGTCTGCTGCTGCTTTTACCCTTTCAGCTTCTCTCCTTTGCTCCTCATTTCGTTCCCTTAATTTTTCCAATTCGTCCTTACCTTCTTTCCTTTTCCTCACTCTCTCTCTTTCCTCCCTCTCAAGCTGTTTGATCAATTCATTCTGCTCATCCCTTAGCTTCGCTAATCTTTCCTCCAAAATCTCTTCCTTTTGTCGTAATAGCTCCTCTCCCCTTATCTCACTCTCTCTTGTACTATCCTCGTCTGTTCTCTTTACTACCTCCCTCTCTTCTCCAGTTAGTGAACCTCGTAATTTTAATAATATCTGTGCAGCTACCCACTCATCATTTCCTATCTCTACAGTCTGCTCTTCTCCAATCCTCCCCTCCCTCATTGTCATCTTCCTATGAGCCACATATGGTGGAGGGCTGTATGCCGGGTTCGAGTATCCTTCAGCCGCCCTTAACTGTCCTTCTATTTCTCCTAATTCTCTTAAAGGGTACAACCCTCCTCCCTCTGTTTTCACTCCCGGTGTTATGGGTATCTCATTGCTTGGTTCCTTTTTTATGTCGTCTTATTTATCAATCTTTTCTCCTCCCTGTCCTCCGTTCCCCGTATTCTTTGTGCTTTCACACCCCTTTTCCCCATCCGTTCCTTCTTTCTTAATCTCCTTTTCTTCCGGTGTTTCCCCAATAGTGAACATTCCATTTGGTCCTGGTCGGGACCCCTGGAATATCCTCCATAAGTTAAACACCTCCACATGGCTTGCCAACTTCTTCCCCTTGTATGTATTGTGCAGATGGTTTAGCAGTTAATGTTGGGCATATGGATCAAAACTACCATTAGGCGGCCATGGTGTCAACATTTTGTTATCCGTCCCCTGTGTCCACTCTATGCTGTACTTAATTAATTTCTCCCTATGGGGTGGCAGTGTGGTGCATATGTGTTGTAGTGGGGTAGTGAGGGTGTTCCCCCACCCTCCCGACCCTGCCCCGTATGACATAGTGGTGCTCCGCTTGTTACCCTTCCCTTCACTAGCAGTTTATAATATACAACCTTATATTGTTTACCTGGCCCCGTAAGTGTGGGGACTTACGACAATCCTTTGACAAATTATGCAATAATAATAAAAAAAAATAATAATAAAAACAAATATATATGTATATATGTATGATGTTATATTGTATATTCCTTCCCCTACGGCCCCCTGCGGCCGAAGCGCACGCAGCCCCTTGCGGCTGCGTACCCCTTACGACGATCTTATACAGTTGTCCTGTTTCCCCGTTCTCCTCCCCCTTTTACACTTGCCGTGGCCGGCGTTCTCCGTGCGCAGCCACGCCCCTTTCCCCTTCTCCTCTTTCGATCCACTCGTTTATCGTTTATCTCCGTATCCGCTCCTCTATCATGTTTCTCTTCCCCACCACTCTCAAACCCAAAGTTCCTTGTGCTCGCGATATCCTATTAAATCCCTACTGGTGACGTCACCGATTTCTTCGAGCTACTGGTACATTCTTATTATGTTCTTTAAGTTCAAAATACACTTGCAATCTACCCCGCTAACCCTACAGCTGTCTTCCTGTCTCTCCTGGAACAAGGTAATCAAATCAATAATATAATCGGACTGCGCACACTGCGTCGCCTCGCGTGTGATACGCCCCTCAACAGGAGGGCTTAACCAGCCAATTATCTTCTGTATTGGGCAACTAGGCAACTAGCTACCGTCTACAGGGAAACGTCATCTACCTATCGAGTTTCTTGCTCGAACAATAGGGATCCTCATCTACTCATTGATCAATAAATGCCAAATCGTAGGAAACCACACACACCCACCCTCACACATAGTCGCGACTTAGGCCAATCAGTGTCTTACGAGCGGCCGCACGTGATGTTTTCGTGCTCCGCCCCCCTCTTTCCCGTGACGTAGCCGATTGCTCTCGCACTCGTTTCGCTACCATTTATTCCATTAGCAACACTAAGTTGTTAGACCTTCGCCGCGCATCTGTACAACACCTCCCTCCTCCCTTATTTACTTCCTCCCCCTCCCTCACAATTTCGCATTGCTCGTTGTGCGTGTCATGCTCACCAAGTTCTCTCGATGCAGGGCCGCTCGACTGCGTGCACGCCTCCAAGCGGCTCGCCACCTCCCCTCGTCTGGACCACGTCTGGACACTCGCCAACCGCGGGCGGGATACTTCTCAACCGGCTCCCGAGGGCCAATATCCGGATTGCGCTGTCCGGTCTTCTCGCAGCTCCGCGATGGTCCTGTAGTCCTCAGAAGGGGGCAACGGCAGAGGGGGCCGCGCCGCCGGGCCTCCTCGCAACGGGAGTGCCTGGAAAAAGTAAAAATAAAAAGACGATCTTCAGCAGTGCCTCCAACTTGTCGCGGGGAAATTCTGCCAGGGTCGGCCGGGCCGTCCGCAGACCTCCAGGCAGGGAGGCCCCAACTCCTCCCGTGTATCCCAAATGAGATAGAGTATGAGACGCACACAAGGAGCAAGGTGACTCTGCTGTTTATTAGACAAAACGGCAGGGATGGGTCAAGGAGCGTACGCGTCCGTCCTGACACACACACAATCGTGGGGCTCGCAGGCCCTTTTTACTGTATTATGACGCGCTACTTGCGTCACTTCAGAAAGTTAACAAAAAACCTATCGCCACTCTTAATTGGTTGCTTGAGTGGTAGGGTTAGTATAGCACACATATAGAGAACGATGTTAGTGGACAAAGGGTAGTCAGGTGGTATATCTGGGTTGTCCCTACAATTAGATACATGAGAATTGTTACATGAAGACTCCTGGGGATTGGTTAACATTAATGGCGTCAGTGATAGGAGCCCCATGTTCTGATTGGTGCGCCCGTGAGCTTCCCAGCCTGGGACCACCGCTGTTCCCAGCTCTCGGTGTACCTGCAAGTTGCAACAATGTTTCACTACGGGTACGTGCAGACAATGTGAGGTTTTATTCATAGCTGGAAGGCTGACCGCTCCCACTGTCGCAGATGTCCATTGAGCCTTTCATGTGTATCTGCCTGTGTCCCGTAGCGAGAGATCCAGACGCCTCTTCTCTCCTAGGTTTGGCATCTCGTCAGGTTCGGCTCGGTCACGTGGGGAGGGACCGTGAAAGAGGCAGAATTCTTCACAATTAATATTGTTTTTCCACTGCGCGTCTGGTTTAATTTGCCGGTGTGACTTTAACGTTGGTGCGCGGAGGGCGAGGTTGTAACATCGTGCCTTTGATGATTTGTTCTTGGAATGTGGGTTTGCAACATTGTGACCTTGGCTGGTTGCTCCACCGGGCTCTTTCTGCAGGATCAGCAACCTGACTCTTGCTTTGTTAATGTCCACGGGAGCTCTTGTTTGAGGCCTACTCGGGCCTGGTGCATAAGTAGTCCGTTTGGTGCATAGGTTTTTTAGGTTATAGTAGCATATAGTTCCATGACCAGTATCGTGTCTTCATTATACCTCTCATGATGGCAACGGGTTTCAAGAGAAGCGTGAGCAAGCTTTATAGATGAGTTCATGACGCGTCTTGCGTTTCTGCATTTCTGAAAGCCTATGTAAAAATAATAAAGATGCACGTCCGTGAATATGCCTGTCGCCTACGTCATAGCACTGAGTATATTCTTTGTGTAGGTTGGTGTGGGAATGTCCAGTGTGTATATTTGTACAGATGTGCTTCCCGTTGTCTAGGTCGTCATGGCATCTCTAACGACGTGTAGATTTTAGTCTAGTTGATCCGTGCCGCAGGTGTCGGCATGGCCAGTGCGGGCTGCTGGGCAGGCAGATGGACACATCCGTATGTTCCTGTACCAGGGTATCTGGTCGTCTGGTAAATGGACAAATTCTTCTCGTGGCGGGTGTCTGGGTCGTGACCCTCTAGGCCAAGCGCGAGAGGCGAAGGACGGGAGCCTGGTCTTCCATTCTCCCACTTCAGTAGACAGTACCATTATGGCAGAAGAAATGCTGATTGCAAGAATATCCCCAACAAACTTACAATCAACTCTACATTGCATCGAACCAATCCGTCCCATCTACAAATGGCTGTGCACCTCAATGTGTAAAGTGTGAAAACAATCCTTCAAATCTTTGCGTCAGTTCCTCAATCAGTATGTGTAAGCCAAAGACAAATTAAAAATGAAAATATTACAAACCATGGACTCCAGTCCAGTGCGCAAATACAGAGGACAAGGAGGACATTTGTTAGCCTGTATTACCGGGCCTGCTTGCAAAAGCACCCTCCACCACATCAAAATGTTAGCAACACACCATTCGACTATACAAAATCTCGTTCATAAACTGTACTATGCAAAAAGTCCTGCTTTAGCACTGGAGCATTTAAACCACATTCTCCTACATGGCAGAGCCAAAGAACTGCGTTCTGGAAGAAATAAACCACATCCAAAGCAAATATCTTGGATGTGAAAAGCACTTAGAAAATCCAGTACCTTTAGAAGAGATTAGCGACAACCTTGCAGATGCCAAACCTCTATTACACACGTACAAAAAAGAAATAGCAAAGTTTAAAAGCGCATGTGCTGAATTACCAAACCAAGTATGTCTGTGTTGTCGCTGAACGTTTTATACAAAGAGCACCAAATCTGTAGATATAACGTACAAAATAGAAGACAATGTGGAATCCCAATGGTTCCAATTAGCTCTGTACCTTATAGCAGAAAACAAATACGAAATGACTAACCTCTCAATACTTTGCTCATACTGTACTGACAATAACCAAATGCCTTCACGGGCTATGACTAATAACTTGGAAATATTCCCACTTCCAAAACCAATCCAACAGCTTAATTTGTATGAGAGCATTGTAATCCAAATAGTGCACCCATTTCGAGCCATAATACACCTTCAACTGAAAACAGCCAAGTTGTCGCCTTCTGAATTACTTAAAGGCATTTGTGGCAAAGTAGTTTAAGTGCCATTAGATCTTAAAGAAAATGTAGACACTGTGGGAGTGCAACGGCCAATAGATCAATCTTTGATTATCCTAGTGAATGGTGTACCCACAAAAGACAAAAAAAGTGACAGAAACTAGTAGACATAAACAAAGTTGGCGAAGTCCTGCAATATCACAAAGAGAACAATGAATACTACTAAGAAATAAACATTGAAGAAAACCTGAGAGAAACCACTGAAATAATTCAGGATTGCTCATCAACTGGCCAATTTGAACTTCTAGATCCTACTACAGCCTCCAATATTTTAGACCAGTATACAATTCACCCACTGCCCTCCAAAGACACCATAGACAATACACTAGAAACCTATCAAATGCGGTAAGCAAAAGGACCTCCAATCAGTTTATGGGAAAGAAAAGTGTCGAAGCACGAGCCTTTCCTCTACTCTTTCCTTCTGGAAAAGGTGGAAGGTATGATGAAAGATGCACAAAAATAACAGCATCAGAATACTGCTCTTCACAAATGTATTCTGAAAAACCCAGATTCAGGCAAAATCTTGAATACATATTGCACATCCTCTTTGAAAGTGAACTAGCAACTCTATGTTACGGAGTTGCACACACATTGAAAACAGATTCCAATTTTTTAAACATGTCCGCTACGCAGCTCCTTCAAAGGGTGCAAGAGAAAGATGAAGTTTTACAGTCAAGTATTCCAAATCTCTTGGCAAACATGCGTGGTGCAAAAGAATACTAGTTCCAACATCACTCAGATGTACGATGTATGCTACGCAACCTCGGCCCACCCACATGGTTTGTCACATTAAGTTGTGCAGAGTATGCATGGAAAGACTTGCACAATTTCGTACGCATAGCAAATGAAAGAAAAAGCAGGGATAGGCATGAAAACACCAGACAAACTCTGCTCTCTTGACCCTGTAAATATGTCAAGGTACTTCCATCACCGCTTTATTGCCATGCTGCAATTCATCTGTAATAAAGTTATTCCTCCCCTCTGAGAAGTGCAAAACATGCTTTTGTGAATTAATGATGCTCCTAAATTTGGTCAGGACAGTGATGCCACTGGTTTGGAGTTCATTCACAAATATGTCACTTGCGAAATCCCTTCAGAAAGCGCAGTTTCACAGACACAAATGTGGCAAGTACTGCCAGCCCAGATATAAAAACAAAGGCAAATACTACACCAAACGCTGCTTTGCTTTCTCTAAAAAATGTTGGCCTATCCTGAACACGGGCTCTAGCTCCTTGCCCCAACCATGTTTTGCCATCAAAAGACGCCGAAACCTAGGAGACGGCCTCGTACATACCCTGAAGGAACAAGATTACCATCAAGAAGAAAATATGATCTGGGAAGCAGCTACACCTACAGTACACATGCCGTGCGGATCATGTTCCATGTGCGCCCAAACCTCGAGGAGTAAGAACATTGAAATAGATTGGCACACACCATGGGAACAAAGACACCTGACCAATTGCAAAACCAAAGGTGTCATATACCTCATCACATGCCCTTGTAATCTAAGGTATGTAAGTATGACGAGGGAAGTCAAGAAGAGACTTATTGAACACAAATCCTGCATCCGCACAAAAAAACTGACTGCCCCCCTAGTCAGCCATTTTGTACAAAAAGGACATACACAGGATAACTTCAGTTGGACCATCCTAGAAAAACTGAGACCACCAAGAAGGGGTGGGGACTTTTGGTCAAATAAGAACAACTCTGGCTCTTCAGACTTGATACAGTTAAGAACGGCCTGAATGAAGAAATACTATGGCACAACCTAGCACTAATGAAGTAAATACCCCTAAAAACAGATGATACGACAGAAAGAACATGGCCATGCAGTTCTGCCCACATTGCAAAAAGCAGAATGTGGTGCAGATGAAGTGATCAGCAAAACAAAACAAAAGCCACAAGAAAAAAGATTAGCCATGAAGAATGTAAAAAGAAGGAAGTCATATCACTGAGTACATCCACAATCAAGCAAAAAAAACAAGAGAATGAGGGGCCCAAAAGAGGAAAGGCCCCCAGAAGATCAAAGGATAGCGGCAAAAACATCTACACATGGTTATGACATGGTGCCACTGTTCCCCTTATGCTTCCTTTACCGCGGTGCATTGACACTTCCTTGCACAACCATTAATGACCTTGGGACCGTGGTGCCCACTGAACCCCCAACCCTCCTCGTTTTGGCTAAGTACACCTGCAATAACCCGCCACCCACTTTTGCGGACCCCCCTTTACAACCGCCCGCACCAGAAAATGTAACACAAGGGGGAACAGGAGTAGCAAAAACTGAGCATCTTTAATGTGCATAAGATGTAATAACTCTTTTTGACTATAAGAAAGAAAAAAAGAAGGGTAATGAACATGCACTGACCGTGATCTTAATGTAAAACCACAATGCTAAAAATGCAATAGAAAAAACCCTAGAGTAGTCCACCTTACTGCCAAACATTCATGCAATATATTCTAACCAGAAACCTCTACGCATTCAAACATGTCCGCCAGCATTTCGCCGGAACATCAACATCAATGATGAACTGCTTACAAACCAACAATGGTTGCTGAGCAACTGATTGTTTGGAAGGACCACGCAGAACGAAAGGCCAGCCATCCGGAGGTTGCCATGGAAGCGGGACCAGAGCCACTACACCGTGAAGAGCAAGAAGACAATAAGCCCAGAGGCAGACGCCGCTCCTCATTTGGTAGCATTACGTGCTGCAGTACCTCGCGATCGCAACGATCGAAAAGCCACTCAGCCAACACCCGATCGGAGTGCTTTTAAAAAGCATGTTTTCCGATCCTCACAAATGCCCCAACAGTATTTAAGCAGCACTTCACCCGAGTACAGCATATTAGCATATTAGGGCAGAGATAGACATTTTATCAACCGCGCAAAGCAGTGCGTTCAGCACACGAACACTGCTCAATCAAACCTGTGTTTCATAACGTATAGATATGGGAAAGAATATTCAGGAGTGCCTCCACAGCATATTAGCGCAGAGATAGACGCTTTATCACCCGCGCATAGCAGTGCGTCCAGCACACGAACACTGCTCAACCATACCTGTGTTTCATTATGCATGCATATGGGAAAGAATATTCAGGAGTGCCTCCTCCACACGGACATAGGCACGCATGAATAACGGAACAAGTGCCATTTAAAATAAGACACCACCGGGGATATATATAAAAAATTGCTGCTCTATTAAGAACAAATTGGTGGGGCAAAATATATAATAATTTAAAAAAAAACTTTGACAATGTTTCCCTGACACAATCCACTATTGCGTCTTTCAGGAAACCCAGATGAATCCTTCAAGCCAACAAGACCATCCATGGCATCCAGCCTCTAACAAGTAGAGCTGTGCAGAAGGTAATGATAACATCCATGTGTAGAATTGAGGAGCCCTTCTGGCGAGTGGTTATCTAAGACTGTCTATACTCACAAGGTGTTGGTGTTTTTATTAAAAAAAAGTAGATGTATGAACTACTACAATACACATTATGCACTAATGAAAATAACTGACCTCAAAAATCAAAAAACATTTTTGGTTTTCTCTTTCCTTAGGCAGATGGGATGACGGCTTCTCCGATCTCACTGTCATCCTGATCCTAGTGCGACAGGCCCACGTACACAGTCCTGAAGAATATGACAAATAAGTCTCATCAAAACCGGTCAACCAGCCTTGTTTCGTCCGAGATATCCCAATAAACCAGATGGGATACCTCTAAACAAGTGAATGTTACCTATGGAGGAAGGACCCTCCTAAAATTCTGAGGCTCTGTGGACTTCACAATTTGATTCGAATAAAAGTGACATCTATCCAACAAACTAGACCATCAAAAAGACACCGGACACCCTATCTGGATCAATTAAAATAACCAAGAGGAGTCTAAAACAACAAATTTGATTTTTTTAACCC
The DNA here is from genome assembly GCF_040938575.1 of Ambystoma mexicanum. Classification (NCBI taxonomy): domain Eukaryota; kingdom Metazoa; phylum Chordata; class Amphibia; order Caudata; family Ambystomatidae; genus Ambystoma; species Ambystoma mexicanum. The sequence goes on from NC_090926.1 coordinate 1,106,424,367, forward strand.
TCTTTTTTAACAAGCAAGTGATCTAAGAGCTGGGGACCACACACTTCCTGTGAAGGTCAATAAAAGAACAAGGGTCCCGTGACCCATGGAAATAGTTCCTCCTAGAAATGTGGCCCCAACGTCCTCTGAGACATTAAAAAAACTCATCATCAAGCAGCAGGTGGTCAACAGCTAATTCATTTTAACATTAGGGACAGGATCCCTACCAGCCCTAAACACAACTTCTAGACGGACAGAAGACCCACCAGCCCACACCCAAGGATAGAAGCCCGTACATGCTATGAGGGCTACCACAGAAGAAATAATCATTGAGGCCACCAACTAAATGGCAAAAGAATGAAACAATCTCCACACTAAATAGTGGACCCCACGAAGTGTTGTTGTGTGTGAAAACGATGTTCTAATTACCACTTCAGGGCGAAATACAAAACATAATTCAGCTCTCCCTGAGTGTGATCTTGGCTTCTCTAGACCAGTTTCAGCGAAAGGACAATTAAATAGCTTCATGTTTTCTGTTAGACACCATGTGAAAGGCAAATCACCTAAGAACACATACTGCATTAAAAGAAGTGAAGCATCAAAGTACATCAATGATTACAATGCAATCATTGCCCTCCTGTGGAATGCAAACATATATGTGCAGTACATTGCAGACAATTCCACTGCAGTTGTATGATATGTCACAGCCTACATAACCAAAGCTGAGAAAACAGAGCTAAAAGACCTCTGGGATGACATACCATATGACAAAACACTCCCACAAAAAGTATACAGCTTTGGCATAAAAATGCTCTGCCATAGAGAATGTGGCTGCTACAAAGCCCCAGACTGTTTAACCGGCACAGCCTTGTATGGGAAATCTGAAAACATAGTCTGTCTAAGCCTTGGTCATGCTGCATCTAGAAAAAGAGTTCTCAAATCATACCAAGACATAGAAACAATAGCTAAAAACGATCCCAACATCCAGGACATTTTGAAAAACAATTTATTGGAAACATACTACCCAAACAGTACTGCTTTGGAAACCATGTGTCTGTACCACATAGCCCAAAACTACTCATACAAAAATAATATTAAACCCGATGAGAAAAAAGGTAAATACATAGTAAAAAGTTGTGAGGTCAGCCTGGTGAAGCTTACCAAACACAGCCACATTAATCTGTGAAAGCAAAAAGAAGATATCGAGGCTGTGTACCCCAAAAGGAAATACACCAAACACGGGTTCAAAAGATGCACAGATCTTTATTCTACAACTGAACAGTTTCAAAGTACAAAGCAACAGATAGCTATCAGGCCCTCAGTACAACACAGTGAATACCAGCCCTGTTCGGTGTGTTCAGTGAGTGGGACTGTACATCAGAATAGTCACACCTTTCATACAATCCAAAACATGATGTCCAACCCACTTGTAAGTTAATGAATCTCGGATCTAGGGTTAGTGTCGAGTTCACTTGTAATTTATGCATCTATACATTTACAGATTATCCTTAATACATTCTCCAACAAGTTACAATAGCAACAGTGTGTCTTTGGATTTCACATTGAGTGTTCGCACATATCTTGTACAATATAGTCAAACAAGTGTTCACATTAGATGCTCGAACAGTATTGTGCACAATATATGTTCATGGATTAGTATCATTGGCACAGGTAATCCTCTATACACAGGTCAACGAAGGACAAGGTCTCAGTACATGACCCTAACATTTGGCCTGCGGGCAGTTTACACATTAACTTGTACACAGAGGTCAAGGCGGCCATGTTTACATTCAAAACGACACTGTCCACCATCTTAGAACACAGGGTGACATTAGAGTAAGAATCTAAAATGGCGGATGAACCCAAAATGGCGGCTAACACAGATCTAAGGTCAGGACCTTGCAACGCAGATTTCTTCGCAGAGCGACTGGGCTTAGGCCAATATATACAATAGAAGAGGCATGATATGATTTCCCGTTCGACAAACCCTTCTTTTGGCCTAATCCAAGCGCTAAACTACTTCTAGTCACTTTACGAATAACTCCACGTCTCAACGTCCATACACCCTGAATCACCATCGGAGATATCTATTGCCATCAGATCGGTCACTGGAATTTCTTTCAGCACATATTCATTGGAATTCTTGTCTGTGGCGTATACCTTGCGTCCTAATGTACCCATCGCCTGTGCGCAAAATCCTCCTAACATCAAACATATACCAGGAAGGCATTGTATACAGCAACAAAGAAACAGCGAAATTCCTAAAATAATCAGCAAGACCGAAAGTAGCTTCCAACTCCAAGATCGCAAGAATTCCCAGAACCAAGCGCTAAGATCCCAGTTTCCCTCGGGAACATGCACTTCTGAACTTAGGACATGCAGATTCTGTATTGCCTTGAAGATAGTTGGGGAGGAATCTGGCACAAAAACACATCAAGCGGCCCCCACTAATTTACATACCCCTCCACATTCAGCCAGGATGACATCTAATGCCATCCGGTTCTGAAGTGCTACTAACCTTATTGCTTTCTGTTCTAGAGCCATATTATAGAGTATGTCAGTGGTCCGGTTGATGGTTCTCTCCAGCACTCTCGCTAGTCCCCTGATATCTTCAGAGTTAATTATGTGTCCCCAAAATGGCACAAAGGATTTAGCTACATTGCCCAGAATTTGAGCTGAAGTGTCACCATCCTCGTCCCGCCGTGGACGAGCTTTTGAAACCTCTATGGTACTGGCTATGAATACCCCGGGTAACAGGATCCGTAAATAACAAGTTCCCTGCCAATCCCTGGGTAACCATGGAAATGCTACATTACCGCAAACAAAGTAGACAGGTTCGCCTACACACAAAGCTCTGTCTTCCCCAGTCAAACTCGCAATGTTGGCGCAACCTTTGAAATCACCCATTGACTGAGTACCATTCCTCTGTATGCAGAAAAAAACTGAATCGGGGCTATGATTGACAGTGTAGGAAGGAGGCGTGGCATCCTTATTGCCTATAGGAGCCATTTTAAAAGAAATCAAAGATTGAAAGGACGAGACAGTCTATCAGAAGGCCTAATAGAAGCAACGTTAGGCTTACTCCTATTTGCAAAGAGCAAGCATCCCAAGGGAGTCAAAACACGTTTTTCAAACTGATTCAAATTAGTCCCATCAAAATTCCCTGAGATGCTATCGTTCCAGCGACCAAAGAATAGTACTCTAAGAGAAGCATAGCATGCAGTTGTCAAAAGTAAAGGATGAATATACCAACCTAGCCCCTTATCCCCATGTTGCGGTAAATGTGAGCAGACCCACCAGTTGGACTTATTAAAGATGGCATTTGTAGCATTCATGATAAGTAATAGCGTATTGTTATGATATCTCTGTCTATGCTGAGAGTCCCTAGGAGATTGAGTGTGTAGATGCACGAAAGGAGCAGAAATAGTAGGTACATTTTCGGTCGGCAACAAATTCTCAAGTGGATGTACTTCTTCTAGGTACCAGAAGCCTAAAACAATGACTATTATAAAACCAATTAACATTATCACAAAGCAGAAATACATTTTTGGGGCCCACATAGTTAAATGTTAGTTCCCGTAGCTGGTCCCACAGTTTTTTCCCTTTTCCATACGAGCGGAAGCGGTTGCAGGCATTGTGGTCTTCAAACGAAAAACACCAATGTTTTTAGCTGGCGACCTCCAGGCCGAGCGTCTTCTTAGTCCTTCCACAAACCCTAGCCAATAGAATCCCTTTTTTTTTTCAAACAATTAATCGGGCCAAAAAGCAAGCCCTTGATGACTTTCTTCTTTTCCAAGCACACTGCCGAACCGTGCCGTAAGTCTATTTCCTTGGACACAGATCGTACCTTGTGATCCCTGGTACTGATTGATCCGTGAACAAAGTGTCGTCACTTCCCACTGGAAGCGGCGAATGAACGGAAGTAAGGTTAGAGGCACAATTGGGGGTCGCCTCTGGAAACAAAATGGTTGGAGAGTATGGGGGTGGAATGGCTGTTTCCCCAGACCTCACAGGATCAGGGAGAATCCACGACACACTTTTGATGCTAGTTACTGCTTTGGGACCGTTGGTTGCAGTACTGATGAGGGGTTCTGCTTCTTCTGTATCGTATGGCACTGGGTGTGGAATTTTCTTGGTGTGTGTCGCATGGATCCTATTTTTTCGGCCTGACACTCGCACCGCTGTCTGTGTGACCAGTAGGACTTGGAAGGGGTCCCGCCAACGAGGTGCAAGGCAAGACGATTGTTCGGTAGGACTTTACAAGGACCCACTCCCCAGGTCGTATGCTGTGACCGGGGCCCTCGTATCGTACAGGTAAAGCCGCTCGCACCTGGTGATAAATCAAATACAAGTTTTTAGTCAACTGGCTAGAGTAATCTGAAAGAAGTACATTTTCGATATTTCTCAAAGAACGACATTTTGGAATGTTCCGGATATTAGCAGGCCTCCCCATAACCACCTCAAAGGGAGAGAGCCCAGTCTTAGTTTGAGGGGTTGTACGCATTGATAACAACACGATCGGTAAGGCGTCTGGCCATTTTAGTTTGGTGCCGGCACAAGACTTAGCGAGCTTGTTCTTGATGATGCCGTTGTGTCTTTCCACTAGTCTGGCACTCTGCGCGTGTCTGGCCAAATGGAACCGTTTATCGATCTGTAATCCCGTGCATATCTGCAGAATTACAGCAGCGATAAAAGGTGGACCATTGTCCGACCAGATGACTCTTGGTAGCCCGAGCCTTGGGACCTACTCTTTTAACATAGTCTTTGCAGTAGTCATGTCTGTAGCGTCTTCCCATTTGCTGAAAGCACAGATAACGATTAACACATACTTCAGATTATTACACCGTTCCATCTCAATAAAATCAAAGTGTATAACCTCGAAGGGGACAGAAGTGGACCAAAACTTCCCGTAGGAGTTGACGTGCCCTTTCCCACATTATGCTCTAGACAGATCATACTTCCTGAACAAAGCGTTCAGCTACCTTAGAGATTTTGTCATTTACCCATACTTTTTCCAACATTTTTGTGATTTTACGGGCACATATGTGTGTGGGACCATGAGCCATAACAACCATCATAATAATGTACGCATCAGGAAGTAGCCATTTCTCTTCAACTCCATCCACCCAACACCCATCGTCATCGAGTTTCCCCAAACCATCAGCCCATTTCTTAGACTCTTCTAATGTGGCATCGGCTTGGATATCCCTTACGGAATCAATACCCTCATCCATTGTACAGGCATTTGTGGCTTCCCTTGAAGTATACATGTCTGACGAGAGATCAGCGGCAGTCTGTTTAGCTATCTGATCAGCAAAAGCGTTCCCTTTTCCTACATCATCTACAATCTTTTGATGCGCTGCACATTTTACGATAGCCAGCTGAGTAGGGAGTGCAAGCGCTAAGAGTAGCCGTACTATCAGGGAGCCATGCTGGATCTTTGTACCATGTGAAGTTAAGAACCCTCTTTCCGACCAAAGTCTCCCAAAGTTGTGAACCACCCCAAAGGCATACTGACTGTCAGTGTATATATTCATCACGATAAGCCCTTCGTAAAGTTTGCAAGCTCGGGTCAATGCTATAATCTCTGCGGCCTGCGTGGAGGTATGCGTGATTCTCTTGGTTTCCACGATCCTGCTCAATGTAGTGATTGCATAAGCAGCTGTGGATGTACCATCTGGAAGTTTGAAGCAGGAGCCATCGCAAAACAGCTCCCCATGTGGACTGTTCAAAGGAGTATCATTTAGATCAATTCTACCCTTTGTCTCTTGTTCGATAGTGTAAAGGCAGTAATGTGACTCTTCTTCACTGCAAGCAGTACCTTGCGGGAAGGGTAAGAGTTCAGCCGGATTAAGAACACAACACCTCTTAATTTGAATGTGTGGTGCAAACAAGATCAATTCATATCTCGTCAACCGTGAGGAAGTGAGGTGTTGCGTTTGAGTTCTGTTCAGTAGAACATCTACAGAGTGAGGTACCATCAGGGTTAAAGCATGGCCTAGGACCATTCCCTCACTCTGTTTTACAGACGCAGCAGCAGCAACAGCTCACAAACATCTTGGCAAAGTGCATGCTACAGGATCAAGGGCGGAAGAAAAGTAACCTTGCGGCCTATTCTTCCCTCCATGTTCCTGCGTTAATACAGCCAAAGCACATCCATCACATTCATGCACAAACAACACAAAGGCCTTTTCATAATTTGGTGTGCCCAAAACCGGTGCCGAGCACAGTGCAGTCTTGAGCAAATCAAATGCAGGCTGGTGCTCCATGTTCCACGGCAATGGTGAAGAAATGCCCTTCTTCGTCAGAGCCAACATCGGCTTAATTACTAGTGAAAAGTTGGGGATCCACTGCCTACAGTAAGAAGCCATTCCTATCAAGGCTCTAACTTCTCTCTATGTATTTGGCACAGACATGCTAGAAATGAGTTTTATCCGTTCAGGCGTCAATCTTCTTCACTCCTTTGACAAGAGATAGCCTAAATAGGCAACCTCCTGGCAACAATATTGAATTTTTTTAAGCAAAGCTTTATGTCCGTGTTTAGCCAGGTGAATAAGCAACAACAAAGTGCCCTCTTTACAAGCGCTCTCTGAGTCGGCAGCTAAAAGCAAGTCATCAACATATTGAAGCAGTGTACAAGTAGAGGGCAACTCAAGGGTATCGAGTTGTTCTTTCAAAGCCCTACTGTAAATGCTAGGACTTTCCGTGTAACCTTGTGGTGCACGGGTAAATGTGAAGGAGCGTCCCCCTAAGGTGAACGCGAACAAGTATCTACTGTCCTTGTGTATAGGAATACTAAAGAAATCATTCTTTAGATCTACAACACTAAAGTGAGTAGCTGAAGCCGGGATCATAGTTAATATCGTCATCACATCAGGCACAATTGGAAATTGTGGAGCGACGATCTTATTGTTGGCATGCAAATCAATTATGAAATGAAAAGTAATTGCATTATCACCTTTTTTGTACACGGGCAAAATTGGACAATTGCACAAACTACCTGCAATTTCCTCAATCACCCCTCGATGCACAAAATTGGAGATGATGCATTTCAAAGCTTGCTCACCATCGATCGAGATCTTTTACTGTGGAATACGTGGCAGCTTTACTCTATGTTTCAAGACGATCTTAACAGGCTCAATTTGCAAAACACCGATATCATTATCGTCAATTGCCCACAAACACTCCGGAACATAACTAAATTCCGGCGGCAAAGGTCTAGTCAAGAATTGAGAGACAGAACGTTGCTGTGGTGAAATCGTCAAACGCACTCCATCAGAAGAACAATGAATTACCGCATTTAATTCCTTCAACAGATTCAACCCCAGCAAATTCTCTCCACAATTCGAAGTCAAAAGGAATGGACAGTGGTCCATAAAAGGACCCAAAGAAAGAGGCACCGACGAAGAAACCGGGCAGACAACTGGTGTGCCAGAAAACCCTACAAAAACATTAGTTTGCCCTAACAGTGGAATGTTTGGAACCCGAGAATGATCAATGGAACACTTTTGTGCCCCTGTATCTATCAAGAATAGATGTTTGCTATTTTCCATTAGCATTTCAACGTAGGGACCTTTCTGATTAACGGGAATAGGCGTCGGTTCCAAACCCTGCTTCGGGCAATCCTAATGAAACAGAATGTCGTCAAAAGGAAGTTCTTCAGAGAGGTAAGTGGCAGAAAGATGGTCAAAAATGTTTCTAGTATCCACACTTGGTGCCTGATTATCCTGTGAAAAAGGTTGCTGTGAATCTTGTGCAAACTGACCTCTACCATGGCCCCCTACACCTGGGCAACCTCTGGATCGTCTACCCATATTCCCAAATGTGTTATTTTACCTCTGTCGGAGGATCGGGCATTGTGAACGCCAATGACCCTATTGCCTACAATAGGCACACTGGTTAATGTTTACAGGACCCAAGGGCACACTTCCTTTTGGAACATACAGACCTCTAATTTGTGAATTACCCCCTCCAGGGCCTCTGACAATTTGCTGTAACAATACTTTTGTCTTCAAATCACCTTTTCTCTTTTCGACTCTTTCCTTTTCATTATTGACATGATTCTCATAGTACTGAGCCATGTGCAGTACTTCTGATTGAGACTTTGCTTGCCAAGTGCTCTCCGAAGACTTGATTTGCGACTGGATGTCAGGCAGCAATCCACGCACAAATTTGTCTACGAATAATCTTTTCCCAGACTGTGTGCCTAAGTCTTGTTCACTGAAATCCGAGAATACCTGTTCGAACCGAATAAAGAACTCGGTAGCACCCTCAGACTTCCCTTGGACACAGGCAGTAAGTTTGTCCCAAATAATTCTCTTTTCAGGAATTATAGTTTTCAATTTCGCAACTATTCTGTCAGGCAAAGTTAGTATCACCTGAGGCGGTCTTTCGCCAGCTGGCCTTTCTCCGTCGAGTCTAATTATGTTAGCCCATGTATCTCCTAACACTGCTACATCATCTATAGTTCTAACCTGTTTCCACATATCTATGGGCAGGAGTACGGAAATAACAAATCAATATCACTTAAAGTGAATACTGAGGATTGCAAAACAGACTCTATTTCTTTATAGAACCCTGTCAGATTTTTCCTAATGTCGAGAATAGATTGTCTAATGGTGTTCACTTCCTTTCTTGAGAACGGGACGTGAACAAACTGAGACACACAGGGATTTCCTGAGCAACTGTACCCACTGCAACATTAGCGGGGATCTCAACTTTTAGGAAGAATGTCGGAGGAACCTCTCTCATAGGCAACTGAGAAGTAGGCAACTCTGAACGCTTACTAAGCAACAGAGCTAAATCGAGTGCTAGAGCAGCCAAAGAAGTGTCAAATGAAAAAGCTCTCTTGTAAATACTCAATAACTCTGCGGGACAACAAATCTTTCTTTTTACACACTCATCCTCTAGGTATTCTACCATTACCTGTATCACTTTCCTCTGAATTTCTGGTGTATACTGACTATATGTGTCATATACTTCAATAGGAGTTATCGATGTGTCTGAGATCCATCTAATCGCATCTTTTCTGCAAATTCGCATTTCCTCAGATATCGATTTTCGACAAGGAATGAACCGTTTCTGCACATACATAATGTCCAAACTATCTCCATCTTCATCCTCATTCTGTAACCTTTCCAACTCCTTTCTATACTCAAATACCCTCTCAACATGCTCTTGTACTTTCTCCGCAGTGTCTCTAGAGAATGCTAAAGTGTTCAGATCCCTCAATCCTTGCAGGATATCTGTATTGTTTAACCTGTCCCACATTACACACAAATGAATCCCTAATCCCTCAATAAAAACATTTTTCTCAGGAAAATTGTCCATATTAGAAAGTGTGGCAAAAACATTAGCTTGATCACCCTTCTCCATACAATGCTTAGCCCACGCAATCAACTCAGGTTTCTTCTCTGGAGGTACAATATTACGAGTGACAACCCTTGATCCCGCTCCCTGATCTACTACAAGCGGTATAGAACCACTTGGAAGAGGGAGAGTAGGCATGTTCAACGGAGGTGCTATCACTGGTACAACAGGCAAAAGTGGAGGAGCAGGTGGAGGAGCAGTGACAAAAGGAGGACCAACAACAACAGGAGGAGGAGGAACAGTAGGAGGTGCAACAGGAGCAGAAGGAGGCAAAGCAGCAGGAAGAGGGACATACGGAGGTGGCGCGGTGGCACCAGGCCTTCGTTCATTCAACAATTTATTGATAAGTTCATCGGAAACATGAAAGTCTTTAGAAGGATAGATTTTCTGGATACCAAGTGAGAAAGCCCTATCCATATTCCTAGCTGACTCAGACTGTTTGTCTTGGTCATATAACAACGCTTTTTCGGCGTTCGTTTTATGACAGCGTGCATGTTTTTCTCTACTCTTAAGCTGCTGTAAAGCTTCTTTCTTCCATTTCTGTAACACGTCAAATGCTGCAGGTCTAGCCTTTTTCTTTAATAAAATTGATTCTAAGTATTCAATACGAGGAATTTCAAAACTACCATTGATTGGCTACTGAAGTTCGGAAGCATGTCTAGTTTGTCTGTGCCAAATATCATTAAACACTATACTACCAATGCCATGCATAAAGTACATAGTACAAGCCGGCGACCCGTCCTGTGGCACCGGACGGCTAAATTCCAAAGATTGTCTGTCACTGCGGAATAATGCCCTGAAGCAGGCAGACAATTTCCCAGGCATATCAGAATACTGGTGTTACCTGGTCAATAAATGTACTTGCAAGAACAATGCCCCAAAACAAATTATCAGGATACTTAAGAATCGGGTCACAACTCACCTGATCAAGCCTAAGGAGGTCCGATGGGATTTCAAAGTTTTTCTAACAAAGTTTACCTCGTGTTTGGTGATTTTGGCAAATCTGCCCGCCTCGATAAGTGGACCCTCGTCAAGATGCCGACTCGGACTGCGTGCTCACCGTCCAGGGTTCAGGCCATGCAGCGCTGCTGAGGTGTCGCTTCTCATTCAGGAAAGGGGCCCCTTTTACACCGTCCGATCCCGGTCCAATAGCCGCGTCAACCTTCAACGAGCTGGCATCAATCTTGAGGGTCCCTATTCGGGTGCCATCTGTGAAAGCAAAAAGAAGATATCGAGGCTGAGTACCCCAAAAGGAAATACTCCAAACGCAGGTTCAAAAGATTCACAAATCTTTAGTCTACAATTGAACAGTTTTAAAGGACAAAGCAACAGATAGCTATCAGGCCCTGAGTACAACACAGTGAATACCAGCCCTGTTTGGTGTGTTCAGTGAGTGGGACTGTACATCAGAATAGTAGCACCTTTCATACAATCCAAAACATGATGTCCAACCCACTTGTAAGTTAATGAATCTCAGATCTAGGGTTCGTGCCGAGTTCACTTCTAATGTATGCATCTATACATTTATGGATTATCCTTAATACATTCTCCAACAAGTTACAATAGCAACAGTTTGTCTTTGGATTTCACATTGAGCATTTGCACATATTGTGTACAAAATAGTCAAACAAGTGTTCACATTAGATGCTCGAACAGTATTGTGCACAATATATGTTCATGGATTAGTATTGTTGGCACAGGTAATCCTCTATACACAGGTCAACAAAGGACAAGGTCTCAGTACATGACCCTAACATTTGGCCTGCGGGCAGTTTACACATTGACGTGTACACAGAGGTCAAGGCGGCCATGTTATATTCAAAATGACACTGTCCACCATCTTAGAACACAGGGTGACATTAGAGTAAGAATCTAAAATGGGGGATGAACCCAAAATGGCGGCTAACACAGATCTAAGGTCAGGACCTTGCAACGCGGATTTCTTCGCAGAGCGACTGGGCTTAGGCCAATATATACAATAGAGGAGGCATGATATGATTTCCCGTTCGACAACTCATATGAAGCTATCAATAAAAGCTCCTCAACATAGAGAACTTTACTACATGTCCCTACTCCAACCTTTTAAACGATGGAGAAGATTTATTGGACACCTGAGTCTAGTAGCTGCCACAACCACCACAGCATAATACAGCCTATACAAACATCCTCATATCATCTGCATTCCACTCCCCTACCCTAAAGAAGCCTGCCTGCAGTCACCAGATAAGCTGCTCGTCTGAGGGCCTACCCGTTCACATACTATTACACTACTTGCACCCACTGCACAGACTCTTATACACCCAAGAATCTTGGGGCACTCCAGTAAGCCACCTGCCACACACCCTAACCACTTCTGTACAAATACTATTACACTACTTGCACCCACTGGAAAGACTCTTGGGTGCATGGCCTCCAGCCTCTAGCCATGCACCCAATACTCTAATAGCTGACCACATTTAAGACAGCATAATACAGCCATCCACCCAAGAATCTGCCTATTGGCCACAACCCTCAGGACAGTCCAATATGCCAGCTGCCACACACCCTGTCCACTTCTGTACACATACTATTAAACTACTTACAGCCAGTGGCAGACTATTGCAGCCAGTGGGCAGATTCTTGGGTGCATGACCTAGCTGGCCACAATAACCACAGCATAATGCAGCCAATACAAACATCCTCATATCATCTACATTCCACTCCCCTGCTATAAGACACCTGAGGCCCTGTGCACTTCTCTACACATACTATTACAGTACTTCAACCAGTGGGCAGACTCTTGAGTGCATCTGGTCATGCACACAAGAGTCCAGCAGCCTGCCACAACCACCACAGCATACTACAGCCTATACAATCATCCTCATATCATCTACATTCCACTCACCTACCCTAATGATGCCTGTCTGCAGTCACCAGATAAGCTTCTCACCTGAGGACCTACCTGTTCACATACTATTACACTACTTGCACTCACTGCACAGACTCTCATACACCCATGAATCTCGGGGCACTCCAATAAGCCACCTGTCACACACCCTATACACTTCTGTACACATACTATTACACTACTTGCAGCCAATGGACAGACTCTTGGGTGCATGGCCGGAGTAGCTGACCACAATTAACACAGCATAATACAGCCATAGACCCAAGAATCTGCCCAGTGGCCACAACCCTCAGGACAGTCCAATAAGCCATCTGCCACACACCCTTTCCACTTCTCTACACATACTATTACAGTAGAGTACCATTTGGCAGACTATTGGGTGCAATAAGCCAGCCATCTGAAGCCCTGTAAACTTCTCTAAACATACTATTACAGTACTTCAACCAGTGGGCAGAGTCTTCGGTGCATGGCCCAAGAGTCTAGTAATTGGCCACAACCACCATAGCATAATAGAGCCTATACAGACCGCTCATATCATCTGCATTCTACTCCCCTACCCTAATAAAGCCTGCCTACAGTCATCACATAAGCTGCTCGCCTGAGTACCTACCTGGGAACTGCTAGGGTGTCTGTGGACACCGCGGACACAACACCATCTGCTTCCACCTAAATAAATACATCATATGAACCATCTTTTACTCCTGCATCCTTTCCAGGCCTTCTTCCCAACTCCAGATGCCCAAAAACATGTGTGCATGCACTAACCGCGAATATCCGCGGATACAACATGGCAGGCGTTTCAGAAAAATATGACGCACATCATGCTTCCCTCCAGCCAATAAACAGGTGAGTTGGATGTCCATGGACATCGCGCGGCCCTCCGGTCCAATCGGAGTCCTGTGTGCTGGAGCGAACAGGGAAATGGGTCCACGGAGCCAGATAACAACATTTATTTTTTACCTACTTTGTGCCTGTTTTTTAAAAAAAAAGCAGACGGATTTAAACAAAATTTACTAAAGCATGCTTTCTGGACCAGTCCACTGCTCCTGCCGCAAATTTGGTGAAAATTCGTCGATCGGTTTGGGCTGTTGGCGTCAGCAAAACATTTTTCCATTCAGTCTATGGAAAAACATTTTTTGAGGGGACCCGCCTATTACTTTTCCCCCCGTTGACAAAACCTCACCAAACTTGCCAAAAGGATTCAGAGCAGGCCATATACTTGTTTTGCAACTTTGATGAGGATTCGTCCAGTGGGAGCTAAGTTATAAGCCGCCCAACAAGTGGTCTTCCTATGGGGTTAGCAGCTTAACCATAGCTACCGCAGGCCGTGTAATACATATATATTCAAAGAAAAAACTTTGTTAAAGGGACGTTATGGTTAAGTTGCACTAATAAAAACCTATGAAATTGAATGAAAAATCTTTGTGAAAGGGACATTATGGTTACAGGTAAAACCATAACAGGCGAATTTCTGCGATTTTTCGGTTTACTTGTAACAATAACACCCCTTTAGTAAAGTTTTTTTTATTTAATTTCCTAGGTTTTTAGTAGTGCAACTTAACCATAACGTCCCTTTAACAAAGTTTTTTCAGTGCATTTTATAGGTTTTCATTCGTGCAACTTAACCATAATGTCTCTTTAACAAAGCTTTTTTCAGAGAATGGGTTTTTACCAGTGCATGATAATATACATACCAAATATAGCAACATTTTTGTCCAATTTACAAAATTCCACCTTAAACCTCTGCCCTTTCCCACCTTCTAGCATCATTTTTAACACTTTGATACTTTTTCCACTGTTTTTGCTTCCGTCAACGTCTGCGAACGTCTGACATCTTTGCGGCCCTTCCAGACAGTGACACGTGACCATGCACTTGAGTGCGGCATGATGACGTGTCCAAGAACGCGTTTGCACTTCGCGTTCGGGTCCTTGCTTCGAGGACAGTTCAGAACTGCATTTTCTACTGATCTAGGAACTTTCAAGCTCAAAATGTACCCTTGCACTTATTCTTACTCATTATCTATTAGCAATCTAGTACAAAGCACATACTTGGAAGAAAAGTAGCAAAACTGCTATTTATCTCAAAAATGGCATCAGCTATTGCCATCCCTCCTCTCCAAGAGGCACCACCACTCAGAGAAATGCACTAAGTGCAGCTTTGTACTCAGTCGCAGACTACCTGGATATTACTCTTTCAGGACCACCTCCATGCACCGCCACACCAAATCCAACCCCTGCAATGCTCTCAGAAAGAGTGTTCCTATCTTAGCAAGCAGTAGGCTGTCTTCCTCCACATCACCTTCCTCAACCAACCACACAGCCTACTTCTGTGGGACACAAACTCCCACCAGCTACCTTCCAAGCAATAAAAGAGGCTATTGATCCATATCTTTGGAAGACAACAGTCCTCTGTATATACTGCGACACACCACTCTGCAGGGGGATGCATTTTCCAAGTGCTTTTGAAGCTGTAATCAAGGAGCATGAGAAACACTAATAAATAAAGAAATATTGAGGGCTCTGCACCCTCTGCATTTGTGTGAGCAATTACACAGTGTAGCTCCATCGGTCCGTACACACCACACCCACAAACTTCATTGCCCAATCCGTAGCCTCTGCAACCCATTTCTATGGGCATTATCTGTAAAAGGAGCGTATGTACCACATGCCACCATGCAACTATCGCGATATTTGTACTTTCCATACTGCACGTGCGCAGGAGTGGGGGAATAGCTTTGCACCAGGGAAGCACACATAGTTGGGTGTGGTGGCTATTAAAAGACTTTTGTTTTTTTATTTTTTTATATTTTTTTATTTTTTTTTTAACGGTGCTTCTCCAGAAACACTTTCTTTGTGGTTTTCATACGTGAATGTGTGTTTTGAACTGCAGATCACAATCTTACAGTAGGGTCTTCAGTGCAGTCTGTAGATTGTGCACGAACATTTCATTGCCACTGGCCAACAAAGACATGCCATTTCCCTTGAAAAGGTGTACGTATCGGGAACCAATGTTCTCATTCTCACAAGAGAACATCCCAGCAGCATGCAAGAAGTCACACATGCTTCTGTTGATGAGACCCCTTCTGACCTATGGCTGCGGACAGGAAGCATTGCAATAATGCCATGCGATTCTCGGCAGTATACATGAGAAAAGCACCTTGGCATTAGGAAAAATGTGCCGCACTGCTTTCATCAAAAATCTTCAGTTGACTGAACATACAACAACAAGGCATGGAACCCAAAAAGAAGCCTCCAAAGTGCACAATCACAACATGTACAGTTGCTGAAGAAGCCACGCGTCGACATTCTAGAAGCAGCACGATTCCATACCACTCCACAAAATGTCCACTCCCTCCAAACCTAAATTGCTAGACAAGTCTTCTTGGAGGGTATACAGGCACAGATCTTCCACAAAGTAATCACTCACGACAAAAACTGTGCGCTTTGCCATGTCTGCCAGCCGCAGTACACAAAGTTCTGGAAAAGTGAATGCGTCCCTTTCTTTCCTGTGATGCACACCCAGAGCACCTGATTGGCCAAAGGCCATAGTCTCATTTCCATTGGCCAACATGGTGAGAAGGGCAAAATGTGGCAGTGCCTTTCCCCAATCACAAGGGAGGCGCACCAGTGAAGCAGGAGGACTCCTTCTCCCTATTGGTGCTCTTTTCTGTAACATATACTCTGACCACCTCATTGGCCAATGGGCATAGTCCAATTTCTATTGCCCAGCATTCTCACAAATGCAGAATGTGGCACATGCCTTTCTCCAACTACCACCAGGGACGCGCTTCAGTAAAGCCGAAGGAGTCCTTCTTCCTATTAGCACGCGTTCCTCAGACACACACCCTGAGCAGCACATAATAGGGCAATCGCTACAGTCCCATTTCCATAGTCCAGGATTGTGAGGAGCGTCAAATGTGGCACGTGCAAGTCCCCAAGTATGTTGAGGGCCGGTCTCCAGTGCAGCAGGAGTCCCTCTTCCTATTGCCGAACATCCTAAGCAACTCATTGGACAATCCCCACAGTTCCATTTTCATGGCCGCCATCCGTAAAATCCCTTTATGTGACTTTTGTGCTGCGTGCTGCAGTGGAGGAATAACTTGCATCCAGGGCAGGGGAAGTTTGTAGTAAGGGGCGACTCTTAAAAGAGTCTGTTTTCTTTTTTTTAGATCCTTCTACAAAACACCTATTTTGCCTGTTTTCAGTAGCTTTTGTGTTTTCTTCTACACGCATTATTTCAGTAAACTCTTCACCGTATCTTGTAGACGAGCAAACAAAACTGCTTTGCCAATGGAGGACAACAAAATGCAATTTTCTTGGAAACACTCTGCATGTCCACAAGTAATAAGGTCATTGTTGCAGAAGAACATTCCACGAGCGGACAAAAAAGTGTACATGCTTCTGTTGATGTGACACCTTCCTGCGTCTGGCTCGGCACAACATCCATGAGCAGTAGGCCATTCTCTTCGCTGTATTGTAGATGAGAGAAGCAACTAACGGTAGGAAAAAGCGTCCTCATAACACCCAGCAACCTCCTGAGTCTATGGGACAAATGTAAGCAAGGCAGGTAACCAATATGCATGCCGTCGTAAGAAATTACGATAACATCTACTACTTGAATCATGGCAGGTCTGTGCAAAGTACATGCATAGCGACGAAATGGCACGCATACACAGCGTTCCACAATGCGTCCACTCCTTCCAAACCAAAATTGCTGTCAAAGTTTCTTTGCAGAGCACACTTGTGCACATTTATTACAAAGGGAGCACCTACAGGCAGCACAATACTACTTTTCGCCATGTCAGTCACCCTCAGTACGCAGAGTATAATGTGCCCGTTTCACCTCCCCTTCCTGTTAACCACACCCACACTACCTGATTGGCTAATCCTCACACTTTCATGGCAATTGGGCAAGGTGGTGTAAAGGGCAGATTTTTCCATGTGCGCCTCCCCAAGCAGTGTGTGGGCCACACCCCTGTAAAACTGGAACAGTCCTTCTTCCTTTTGCACTATCTTCTCTGCAGCTCTACCTCATTAGGTTATTGGTAAATAGGCACACACGCATCCACCAATCACATTAAAACCGCCATCATCGAACACTGTCACTGCTGTACAACACTTGAAATGTACCATTAGACATTCACAGTACAAATGTCGTGCCATTCCAAAGCACGTCCACTGCAAAGTTCAATCAAAGTATGCACGATTTCTCCATCCGCATACATCCACATGTTCACCCTGGATGTGGCTCGTGCCATCCTGAAAGTACCGCGTAATCCACTAACTTTTTGTGATAGTGAAGGTGGGGGGTGTGGTGGGTGGTAAACAATATGAAACTAGGCAGGGGATTCAGTCATCCAGCGTATATGTATGAAGGGTTTATTTTTTTCAGTACATTCTCTTTCTATGTGTTTCTGTTTGCCAGTCCTCATATTTTTACAACATTCGGCCCTTTTAGACTTAAAAAGCCAGATGGACAACATTAGGGACCAAGGAAAACTGTGCATCCTGTTGCTATTAGACCTTTCCGCAGCATTTGACCTTGTGGACAATGACAAGCTATGCATCTCTTTAGCCAATGATTTTAACTTCTCCAAAGATGTGACGATGTGGGTCAAATCCTTCCTTGCTGACCAGACATCCAGAGTGGCCATAGGAAAGGTAGCCGCTGACCCCAAACCAGTTCCATTAGGAATACCTCAAGGATTGTGTCTCTCACCGACTCTCTACAATGCCTATACCAAACTCCTTTTTTCTGCCCTCGACGATATGGGTGTCATCTACACTAATTTTGCAGATGACACCCAGATCCTCTTACCCATCACAGGGAACTATGACCAGGATATTATCGTCATCAACCAAACACATGCCATCATCCAAAACTGGATGGCATTAAATAGTCTCTGTCTCAACGATGAGAAAATAGAAATTCTCATTGTGGGATCACCCTCCAAAATTGCGACACTCCACCCAGATTACAAATCCATTAATATAGATGGTTCGACTATCCCAGTCCTTAAGCAGGTTAAAACACTAGGCATCCAACTTGACGCCAACCTCAACATGACCAGACATATCAACTCACTGTCATCTTCCACAGCATACACAGCCAAACTGATTGCATTAAGTCGGCAATTCTTGACACCAACCAATTGTATTACCCTGGCCAGAGCCCTGGTACTAACAAAATTGGATTATTGCAATGTCCTTCTACTAGGAACCTCCAACACCAACCTCGACAAGCTACAACTCCTGCAAAACAAAGTTCTGAGGGCAGCTCTAGGAATAAAAAAACATGAACACATCTCTAAGATCAGGAAGGATGTCCACTGGCTTCCCATCAAAGCTACGATCATCTTTAAATAACTATGTATTGCGCACAAGTGCCTGGCAAAAAAAGCCCCCCTTTATCTGAACAACACCCAGCAGAAAAAAGATAATGCCAGAACCTTGAGATATAATGATAGTCATCTCCTTGTGGTACCTCGGTACAATAACTCCAGAGCAGGAGGTAGTAGTTACCAGGTTCTAGTACCCAAACACTGGGACTCCCTCCCCATCAACCTCAAATTAGAGACCTCCTTCCCCAGATTCAAGAATCAATTAAAGACTTGGTTATTTAACCAATACTAGCACCCTGTTGATCGGACACCTATATGACCATATCTGCATGTACACTGCTAAGCTATGATACACTGTCTGCTGTATTTAAACCCTGTTAATGTTGTTATCCTCAATTGTTTGTCATGTACCAAGCTGTCTGTAACCACGCCATGATACCCCAGGGTCTGGGCGCGTAACAAATAAAATAAATAAATAAATAAATTCTTCTTGCAAAGTGTGAAAGAAAACGGCATTGCCAATGGCGCTCAAATAAATGCCATTTCTACGGAACCACTGCATATTTTGCGACCTCATCATCTCATAGTGGGTGGAGAACATGCCAGCAGTCTGCATAAACTGACGCATAAATCTGATTATAACACACTTTCCGACCGCTGGCTAGGGACAAATTACATCGTCATGGACCCACACTGCTCTTGGTGTGAAGCATGAGAAAACCACCTTGGCAGTAGGGAAAATATGCATCACTGCGGTTAGCAACCTCATCAGTAGATGGATTAATCATCCACACGACATGTAACACAAATGTGCACTTCCATAGTGCACCACGACACAGTCCACGTTCATGACGGATGCCACATACCTGCAAAGGTGAACCATCCCGCCAAAACTGCAGTCACCCTGACAGACCCAGAAAGTGTCCACTCCTTCCAACCCGAAATTACCAGCAACGCCTCTTTGCACACAATACCTGTGCAGATAGCGCACAAAGATATCACCGACGATAAGCACGGTGCGACTCTCCATGTCGACCACCCTCACAACACAGTATTGTGACAAAATGTTAACAGCCCTTCCTATGAACCATGTCCTAAACTCCTAATTGTCTATTTCCCACAATTTGATTTCCATTTCCACCCTGCTCAGGGTGGATGTGCACGTGCGCTTTCCCATCTACAGTGAGGGTCACGGCCCAACAAATCTGTGCCAACACTTTTCCCTTTGTACAGTGAGTTTTTGCAGCACTCACCAAATTGGGTGCCGTCACATTTAAAAACATGCATGCATCAATCGCATACAAAACCTCAGCCTTGCATACTGTCATTTCTGTACACCACTCCTTTTTTACAGTTAAACACTCTCAGTACACGTTCCGTTTGTTTGCAAAGCCCCTCCACCTGAAATTTCTGCTAAAGAAGGCAGTATTGCAGCATCCACAAAAATCCTAACACACCCTCAGCGCACCTTTAGGTATGCAGACAACATTGCAACCCTTTCCACACCCACTGCAACACTGCACATCCAAGCAAGCGACCACATGGGCACCTAACATTATGCACAAACGTTACATACGTAGCACCAGTTCTACCCAACTCCCTCATACTATAAAAAACCCATTCATGAAAATGTGTCACAGTTAGCAGAAGTCACAACCATAGTGGAGCCTGCACCACCCATACACACTACCAATCACACGCTATTGTGTCACTGCCAACCTATGAACACCACCTTCACAACATGGGGCCTACTTCAATAAATTTTCACACAGCAGAGTAACCAACCACATATAAGCTGCCCTTCAACCATACCCACTTTCATAGTCACATTACGTATGAACTGCACCCTGTGGCTACACTACCCAACTTCTCACTGCAACATCTCCTGCTGCACACCAAATACTGTGGCATGTTCCAACAATCACCACAACCATAGAATGCACAATTCACGCTTTGCAACTTACTTGTTCTGCTGTAGCATGTCGACACTGTGCTCCACGCGCATTTCCCAAAGATAAGATCCCCACCCTGTGCCACATGCACTGCCAAACCTGCATTGCTCCAGTGGGTCTGCTTCTTGCACACATTCCCCCCAATTGAACAATACATGTCAGCATATCGCCAACTACCACTATGCACATATGCACCACTGGCACAAGCATTGCACCCAGTGCCCACACAGCGTGACTTTTCTCTGCAGCAACTCCAACCACAGACCACTGCCATGGAGGTATGCAGTAACAAATTGCAACATTTACCATAATGTACAAACAAGACACTGGGCCTCATTACGAGTTTGGAGGTAGCCATGGTGCTATTAGCGCCATGGCTGCCTCCAAAACCGTGTCCGGGTCCGGGTTCTATGAATGAGGAATTACCGGGTCATTCCAACCTTGGAGGACCCGGTAATTCCTCATTCACAAAACCAATCCCCATTCCCACGTGAGCCCACATATGGCTCAATGGGAATGGGGATGGAGCTAATAACGGGCCTGTTAATAATGGGCCTGTTATTAGCTCCTTGGTCCGCTTGCGGGACCCGCAAAGGACGTCTGGTCTGACCAGACGTTCTGTTCGGGTCCCGCAAGGGAAACTCGTAATAGGGCGGAATGGGTTTATCGGCACCGGCACCATTACCGGTGCCGGTAAACCCATTCCGCCAGCCTCGTAATGAGGCCCACTCTCTCCTGCATTCCTGTACACTTTCAATCACATAATATGGGGATACCCACTACCATTCACTAATTATTATACCACCCCCAATCTACCCACAATCTCTTTGCAACAGGGGCCTATAATGGCTGAAATGGGCTCCACACCCATTCCTTACAAGTCACCACCCTCTTACTCATGCACATTGAAAAATGCATTACTTGTGTTTGTGCCCTCAAGGCCTAGGCTCTTGAATGCTTGGCCTATGGCCTTCGGCCATGCATCCAATAGTCTAGAGCCCTCATTACGAGTTCGGCGGTAACCATGCCGCTATTGGCAGAATGGCTGCTGCCGAAATCGCGTCGGGGTCCGGGTCCTTGGAATGAGGACTTACTGGGCCATTCCGAGGTCGGAAGGCCTGGTAATTCCTCCCTCCGAGGACCTGGACCTGGTCCTTCCCCATTCCCATTTCAGCCCCCATAGGGCTGAATGGGAATGTTAGAGGGAGCCAACAACGGGCCATTATGAGTTGGCCATAAAATACCCAATCACGAACACAGGTTGCTCTTACCAGAATGCACAAACATACCACATCCTCCACCACCTCTACCCACAGCCATTCACAACCTACCCACAATCAGTTTGCAGCACTAACGCTACTGCAACCAATCGGCACACACCGCACTTTGCAAGAACCACCCTGTGCAGACTGAAACATGCCTTCCTGCAGTGTGTATGATGCAGCCCTACGCTCATCAGTCCATGCCCTACAGCCTACGGGCTATGGTTTTGCCCATGCCCCCAATAGAGTAATCCTCCCACAGACCCACCGCACATTCATTCATCCATGCATGACTCCATGTGCCCCACTATTGCATTTGAGGACTTATATAAGAGCTCAGAGGTGCAAATTCTGAATAACTATAATAGTGATCAGGCTTGGCTGCTGGATATCTCCATAAAGAATATTTCAATGTATATTAAAAAGATCAAATCATCATCTACACCAGGTCCAAATAACCTATCCAATATCACATTAAAGCATAACATCGATTTATGGGCTAACCTTCTGCACTGCTTGTTTAAAGAGATTATAAAAATTAAACAAATTCCGACCTCTTGGAAGATGTCATATGCAATTCTAATATTTAAAAAAGGTAATTGTTTAAGCCTTTAACTATCAACCCATAATGCTATCTGATGTGGAATCAAAAATATTCACAGCAATAGTATTAGAAGAAATAAATATATGGATTGAGAGTACCAATATATTGGATCCGAGACAAATAGGATTCAGGCAAGCCATGGGAACCGAAATAGGAGGTTTGATAGTTGTAAGTCTACAGGCAAAGGCTAAAGTGAAAGGCAATCATGCACTTTACATAGCTTCAATGGTCCTCTCCATGGCCTTTGATAAAGTAGACAGAGGTACGTTATGGAGAACCTTAGTCGTCCTGGGAATGGGCAAAGGGCTTTTAGAACTTATAATGATGTTATACTCAGGTACTGTAATGAGAGTGCGCTTAAGTAACAGAGGTTCACTTTCAGAAAAAATTAAAGCGAATAATGGTTTGAGGCAGGGCTGTAGGTTAGGTGCCACTCTTTTTAATCTCTATGTATCTCAGATAGGGAAAGCTTTGGAGGTAAGTGGCTTGGTTTCACCAAAGATAGGTAAGACTATCATAAAGTGGATAGCATATGCAGATGACTTTTTGCTGTTTGACGGGACGAAAGTAGGTCTGCAGAGAATGATGACCTCATTTGTAAATTTTATAAATGCGAGAAAACTGCTGGTAAATCCAAACAAAACTGTGATTTTTCACACTTGTGTGAAACCATTAAAACAAGATTCTTTGATAATGTTTTGTGGTGGTGTAAAAATAAAAAATAATTCTGTGCTTAGATATTTAGGCTATACCTATACCAGTACATACACACTTAGTTACATGGTAAAGGAACTTAAAAGGAAGGCCTTATGTATCGCTAATCAAATGACGATAATTGAAAAAAGATATGGAAAGTTTACATTAAGCGCATGTATACTCTTTTATCGCACCAAAGCCATACCAAGATTGACCTATGGACTTGAATTCTGCACAAATGATCTGTTACCGTACTTGAAAACGATTGAAGCTTGCATATGGCCTAAAGTACTGAGACATCTACCAAAATGCTTAACCATAGAAACAATAAGATAAGAGTTAGGTCTAACATCGTTGAAAAGTATTGTATACCAGAAAAAGCCACTATTAATGCGCAAGTGTCTTGTTAATAAAAATAACACAATGTATCAATGTTTAGGAAATGATTTGGAGGGAGTTTTCATGAAAGAACTAAAAATAGTATGTGATAAGAAATTACTTGATCTAGGCCTTACAAACAAGACTTTCCTAACAAATCCACGGAAGGTAAAAGAATTGATAAAAGCCTATGACTGGATCGAGAAAAACGTGGTGATATTAAACTCTGCCCTGTATTCTCAAGTGATTTCCTTCTGGAAATGGTATGCAGTTCCGGAGAAATACTTAATGAAATATCCCTCTAGATCCTGCCGCTCCGCAAATCAACAATGAGATTCCGGTTCAATGTTCTGAACACCTATGAAATACTGAGTATTAGAGCGAAAAATGACGTGACTCTTAAAACTTGTAGACACTGTAACATATCTGGAACAAAAGAAACTTTAATACATCTGCTATTGATTCGTCCTAGATTATTGAAACAAAGAATAGAATACTTTTCAAAGTTTGTTAACGATATCTCAAATGTTAATAGAGAAAATATATGGTATGAGATGATGCATGGAAATTCTACAATATTGAAAATACATATTAATGAATTCTTGAGGATTGTATGTGATGTATCCTGAGGTATGAATTGGTTTCAATCTACTGTAATAATGCCATAGATTGCTGATTATCACTGTATATTATTGTAAATTATGTTTATTTTAATATGTTTTAAACTATAAGTAAGAAATTATGAATTGTATAAACAATTAGGGCCCGATTCATGGAACAAACGTGCGCCGAAAATCCATGCGCAAGCAGGCGCAAGGGAGCACAAGCGTGAGAAACGCAGCGCACGCGCATGTGTGCGATTCAAGGAAGACGCTGCGCGTGTTTCCCGCTGTCCGTGCGCCCAATCCAGCTATGGCGCACGCAGGCATACACGGCGTGCGCTACGCGCACAGCAAAAGTGCACATAGCGCGGCGCACACAACCAAAGTG
The DNA here is from genome assembly GCF_040938575.1 of Ambystoma mexicanum. Taxonomy (NCBI): domain Eukaryota; kingdom Metazoa; phylum Chordata; class Amphibia; order Caudata; family Ambystomatidae; genus Ambystoma; species Ambystoma mexicanum. The sequence goes on from NC_090926.1 coordinate 1,106,448,825, forward strand.
GGCGGAACAGTGGGCGTAACACGCAGAATGGGGAACAACGCGTGAAAAAGAAGGCGTAACTGGGGAAGTACTGCAGGGAACTACACGGAAGGCCCACACGCACGCGAACAACCCATATTCATGGATCCGAATACGGGAAACCCGTGCACGGCAAAAGACACACACAGGCGTCAAGCATCCGCCACACGAAGGCAGGCAGAAGCGTCCCCGCGCACAGTACAAAAGTGCGTGCAAACAACAAACACGTATATACAGCTACGATGAATGCCCCATTTGTCGCAGCACTGATCGTGGGACACCGCAGGAGGAGAAGAATAGCCAGGGCACGCATTTTCGCACCACGGACAAGCCTTTTTGGGATGCCTGACGACCAGGTCTATGGCAGGTATAGGTTTCCACCCGACATCATCCTAGACCTGGTCAGGGAGTGGGAAGATGACCTTACATCCCCCACCCTTTGCTCCCAAGCATTGAGCCCCTTGGAGAAGGTGCTCAATGTCCTGCATTTTTTGGTCACTGGGTCATTTCAGCGGACTACTGCCATAGTGGGGGGGGTCTCACAGGCCACGCAGTCACGCTGCCTACACCAGGTACTGGCAATCATGACAGCGCGCCCCTCAGTCCGCAGGCACATATACATGCCCAGAACACCTGCAGAAAGGCAGGCAGTTGTCCTGGATTTTTTCAGGGTGGCATACTTCCCCAAAGTGCTCGGTGCCATAGATTGCACCTATGTGGCCCTACGTCCACCTAGGGCCACTGAGCACATCTACCGAAACCGCAAGCACTGGCATTCCATCAATGTACAGGTGGTATGCGATGCAAAGGCAATCATCACCTCTGTCTATGCAAACTACCCTGGCTCCCCCATGACAGTTTCATATACAGAATGTCCGCCCTGAGCCGGGCCCTGGAAGCTGGGCAGCATGGCGACACATGGCTCCTAGGTGAGTACAAATGCCCTTGCACATGCATGCAAGTCACACACAGACAAATACCCAAACCCTAATAATCTCAACTATTATCACCTCCCCAGGGGACAGTGCCTACCCTCTGAGCAACCACATGATGACGCCAATCCGACACCCCACCACACCACCCCAGGTAAGATACAACGCCGCCCATATTGCAACCAGGGCCATAGTGGAGCGCACATTCGGAGTGCTGAAGTCACGTTTCCGCTCCCTTGACCGCTCTGGCGGGCAACTACTCTATGCACCACCAGTAGTGTGCAGGATCATTGTGGCAGCATGTGTCCTGCACAATGTTGCAACACAGCAGGGCGTCCCGGTGGACATGGTGGTGCCCCCACATCCCCAACCACAGGCACAGGCGCTGCCCATGGGAGGGGACAGGGCACGCGGCGAGGAAGCCCGGACCCAGCTTGTGGCCACATTTTTCACCTAAACTCCCACCCCTGCGGAGTGCACACAGGCCTGGCACATACCAGGTGACAATCGATGATGACAAAGAGACAGTCAACTGTCACAACCCTACCACCCTGAGATAGTTACCATGGAAGTGCCACATCGTCTGCATCCCTAGCTACTTAAACACAAGCTATCCTATGTGACCAAAAGGCACACATATGACATATGACATGATATGGCCTATACACAAGTATTTCAAGGTGCGATGAGGCAGGGAGGGGGAACAAGGGAAGACAGACAACGGTACAACTAGGCCAGGTGTCATTTAGATTGTGCAGGGGTAGGGGGAAGGGAAAAGTGCAAGGGGAAGGGGAGGGGGGAGTGCAGTACAGGGGAAGTAGACCAAAAAACAAATACATAGGTCAGCTGGTGGCAACTGCAAAGGTAAGTGCAGACAAGTGCTGGGAAGGGGGGCTGTAGGGATAGAGAGACAGTACCGCAGTGCAGGGGTTGCCAGGGAGCCAGTGCAAGTGGAGAGTGACTGGGCCAGGGACCGAGGTCGGTGAGAGTGGCCCAGTTGCAGATCCAGTGCAGTTCCAGTGAAGAATTCCGCAAGGGAGAAGCAGAGAGAAAGCAGAAGCAAAGAGGAAGGTCTTGAGGTGCTTCCCGAACCGGAGATGGTTCCCCTCAAGTTCAAGTGAGGCAGGAAGGCTGTTCCAGAGGGAGGGCCCTGCCTCGGAGAGAGATCTACCCCCAGCTACTTGCTCTGAGAAGCGGATGACCCTGACATGCAAGGTGTGCATCACACAAACCTGCAAAACAGGCCATGGCCATCACTGTTATGTCACTCAAACCCTCCCAAACCACAACATGACATGGCAAGCAATACCCATACACCAACACAGTAACAATAAGGCACACGTTGCCATGTCCAAAATGTACAGTGGCATCAGACAATGATGCCTGACCAGGAATCAGATGAAATGACAGTCCAACAACCTCCCACCCAAAATAAGTCATTTCCAAATGCATCATAAGAGTTGTAGATGTAACATAACAATGAATGCCTGTCTACATGCACATTGTGCATTGCAAAATCAACACTGCAGCTTCTGTGTGCTGTGTCCTACTCCTGCAACACACTGCTCAGCGCACAGCTCAGCACAGTCAACAGCCATTGTGTGTGATGCACACCCTGAGCATCACATCTAAGCGACAGACCACATCAAAAAGCAAATTAGGCATGTACAGGATCCATAATTGGTCACAGAACATGTGCTGCAGGGACACAGTGGGCACCAGAAGGCAAACAGTGTACACGTGGATATGCAAGGGTGGGAGTACATGTAGTGCATCAGAGTGCAAGTGTGTGGGTCTGCAAGGACATGCACTCAACATATGCATGTGCACTCAAGTGACCATCAGTGTTCTCTACACATCACATGTGAACATTCACCATGTGTACACCCCAGCATGTCAAACCACAACTATCCCCTCGCACCTGAAAGGTAAACACAACACATGAACAGGCATTGATCAGCAGAACACAACATGTACATAGGATACCACCATTACAATGTCAGAGTTCCCATCACACTGCAGGGCAAGGCAACTATCAACAACAACCCCCCCTCCCTCACAAATGACCATGACCCACTGAACAACTGCACCTGGGTCATGGAGCCTTCAACCCTCAATTCCACCTGGCCACAGGATCACCTTTACCCTTTGTCACCATCTCCCACCTTGTGTGTAAAAAGCTGCCTGCACCCTCAGAATCCACACTCATTTCCAAAATCACATAATCCAAGGCATAAAAACGAACCTGAACACCCTCCAGTAGATGACTTTACGTAGCAGTACCTCACAAAGGCCAAGTACTGCCACAATGATGCAACAACCAAGGTAGCACAGTAAAACAATGTCACAACAGGATGTGAACCATGTGTGGTACATAACATAGGATGATGCACCATGAACGGATGTGTATTGTCACAGGTCCCGTGTACAGGCGCGGGAGTGTCACGAAACAACCACCCCCACCGTGTTCCGGGTGCCTGCAAGGTCAAACTCACACAGGCCCCTGAGACCCTGGTGGGGAAGGAGGTTCAGGGATATGCAGTCGGGACAGGTGTTGGCACACTGGATAACTGGAATGAGTGGCAGGAGAGGGGAGGAGGAATGACACACGAAAGTAGGGAATGCACGAAAATGTACTACCTGCGTGAACACATACACAATCCAAACAAACTTGGGCATCATTGTCATGGCCTTCTGTAGTCCAGGCTTAGGAATGGTACGAACCAACCACCCCCTCTAGGGTTTTGGCGCCTGCAAGTTCAGGGCTTACACAGGCATCCCTAACCCCAGCGGGGAAAGAGGGTTACGGAAAGTTGCTTGGATAGGTACGGGAAGCAGGAACACCGGGTAGAGGGTACAGGGTTCAAAATTGCATAGGATTCCGGGTGATTAGGGGGAAAAAAACATACCAAATTGAATCACACATACATCCATGCATTAGTGCACCCCCCAGCAAGCCTATGCAGAGCAGTTTGAAAGAAAAACAACAAGACACTTAGCTCTGGTTTTGAGTGCTGGTCTCCTGCCTGTGCACTCTCAGGTCCGGTTACAGGAGCACTGCAATGCTGCAAAGAGAGCCACAGTCAACAACCTGTATGTGCCAATTACACAAAAACACACCACCAAACATGCCCCATAGCAACAAACTACTCTACAAACAGACAATCTGGTGTAGATGCTTCGTACCCATATATAACATTACCCCTGTGACGGGTCATACACAGTCAATGCAGTAAGTCAGCCGCCGGTGGGTGCGTGGCAAATGGAACACCAATGTGTCACAATTCACACAATATGCAATGTTCCCTGGGTAAGCAGACAGACCCATATAGCAAGCAAAGACTTCAGAGCAAGTTGCGTACCACCATGACCGAAACAAAGTTGGCAGTGCATGTATCAAAATGTACATGGAAATGAAATGCACTGCACCCGAGTATGTCCCTTGCTGTATGTCCCTGTGAGCTGCCCCTTTCCATGTCTCGGAAGGCTACATGGTTGATACAAGTGCCTCAATGGACCTTGGTGTACCGGAGGGTATGTGCCACTGCCCCTGCAGGTGTCCCGGACAACCTTACAATCAACAGCCATCAGTCCACCAACACATCTGAGCTGCATTGTGTGCTTCAACACCAATATTCGTCCAAGCTCACCCTCAGTGCTGTGACTAAGCCTGCATGTGCAACTCGCCTGGTGCAAGCTTTGCTGTGTTGTGGCCCCCCTGTGCTGCTCACCTTGCCTGGAGTTCCTTGGAACACATCAGCAGTTCTTGGATGTAGGTCTGCAATCCCTGTGTCTCTGCTTGTGCACACATGTGCATGTGGGCACCAACAAACATGTCCAGAATTCAGACGTCCAATGGGCCATGTCTGCTGGCAAAGGTGCTCTGGAAGCTCATCCCCCTGCAGAAAGGGCATGCAACACTGATTAATGCTTCAAAGTCATCTGTGTGTGTCTCTTCAGGCATCCCATTACTTGACCATGTCAGAGAGTCACATCATAAATCACACCATCAGTCCGTCTTTCACATCCAAAGTGTGGAACACTATCTACAGCATGAATTGCAACAAGCACGTGTACAGTAAAGATAAGAAACATACTACACAATGCATAGCAATTCATGTACACATTAATCATGAAACACCCCATCTAGCAAAAGCAGAACAGTGGACAATAACACCAAAATGATCCCCACTAGGGGTGTAAACACAAGTCACACAGCACCAGACATGCCACAGATATGACAGTCCAAAGCCCTTGTGTAAATGTTTGTGACACCGAACCATCCTTGCGAGCCCATGGATAAGGGAGGCAGGAGTGGCATATGTGAGTCAAGGACCCCAAGCAGCAAACACATGCACAAGACAAGCCTGAAGGGCCCAGCTGGAACAGACAGTGGATGCCTTCAAAAGCCACAAAGCACCATACCGTCACATGAAAGCACAATAGACAAGCAATTTTAAACTATATTAACTATTAACGAATTACACTAACTATGGAAAACCTACATTACCTTATTAAACTAACTATCAAACAGAAACTTAACTAACTAAACTAAAAGAAAAATCAAAAATGGCCACATATGACCCGGGGAGAGGGGCGGCACCCAGGAGGGGGGAGGTACAGGGTGCTGCTCAATATCCACATGCGATGATGCTGAGCCTCCATGGGTTCAACGCCTGCACAGCCCGACCTATGTGGGAGATAGATGGTCGTCCGAGTCTGGCTCATCCTGGAAAGGAGGACGTGGCACAGTAGCCTGGCCACGCCTAGCCACAGCTTGCCCCTCGTCAGCAGCAAGTATGCCGGACGGGTGAGCCTGGTTCTGTGTGGCGATGTGACGTAGGTCTGCATGGTAGCACGTGTAACACGGAGTTCCTCCTGCAAGGCCTGGCCTGTAGCTCAGCCGAGATGGTACGCTCAAGCTGTGCAAACCTCTCCTCTGCCTGCTGCCTCTGGGACATCATAAGGACACCCAGAGTGGATCTGAGGGAAGCATATTCCTCCCTCAGGGCATCCATGTGTGCCTCTGCGTGAACAGCAATTGCTTGACGCAGAGACGACATTTCAGCCTGGTGTGTCCTGCCCGAGGCCGCCATGCCCAGCCTGAGCGAGCGGGCCGTGGACCGTGCTGCCTGCTGCTGGAGAAACACCTGCCTAGCAGGGGGGAGCACAGATCGGGCCACACGCTCCATGCTCTCAGCGATGTTCTCCATTGCTGCCCCCTGCCGTTCTGAATTGGCAGTCATGTCTTGCTCCCACTCAGTATACTGCGGTTGTGCGCGGCGACCGCGTTGCCGGGCTTGACCCCTGTGAGACCCAAGGACCGGGGTCCTCGCTGTGTTGGCACCGCCCGCGGCTGCACGACTACATGCCCCCGTCGACGTGATGTCCCAGGCACATCAGTGACTGGTGTGGAGGGTGACGCTGCGTCCCGATCCACCACGGGCGGAGGAACCAAGACTGTCTGATCCCTCAGTGCAGGTGGCGCAGACAGAGGAGTGTCCACATCAGAATCACTCACCCCTGACACATGGACTTGATGCTCATCCAACCCAACATGGACGTCAGAGTCGTCATCAAGGCTGGACTCATAGGCAGCCAGAGACAAGATGGACTGTAGCACTTGGGGGTTTTCGTGGCCTACCACCCCACGACCCCCACTAGTGCCGGGTTGATGTAGTGGTAACAACCCTGTGTCTGGCATGACAACACCATCCTCCGCCTCCATTGCGTCATCACCTGAAAAATAGGGAGAAAAAAGGTCACTACACATGTCAGAAGCACACAGCACACACACACACTGACAGCAAACGCATCAGGCAGACATGTGACACACAACATATAACCTGCCATGAATGCTGGGTCAACTTTGAATTGCTTCTGTGATCAGACCTGTTGAAAGGTGGCAGTTTCCATGGAAGTGGGTCTATGCAGTGCAGAAAATGTGTACGCCACTCACTACCTACATGTACAAGGACTCCATGGTGTGTGCCAGGAAATGTGAAGGCAGTGCAATGTCAAATTCAGACATCACGTGCATTGTGCATTCAATGTGTACCATATCTAGAAGCCAAGCACCCCTCCACCCCAGTACCAAAGCAGGGATGCCTAGCATGGTATCAAAAGGCTGACCATACACCTGTGTATTGACAGGCAGTGTTGACTGGCATCAACAGCTGAATGTGATTCAAGTGACAACACTGCAAATGATGCTGGGACAGTAAGCAGGACACATGATGAAAACTCTGGATTCCGCCCATGTGTGAAGAAGACACAACAACAGTTGGACAGAGTCATTGGCCATTGAACAGGCTGAGGCCTGTGAGCCACACAGATTGTCAGACCCTAAACATGTGTGCAACGCAGGACTGAGCCACAGTTGACATGGGAAGGCTTATGAGATGGCAGGCAATGTATGTAACCAAGGACTTGTATTACCGTGATCATCCAGTCAAGGACACATAGGGGCATGCGTGCAATGCACATGGAGCATGAATGGGCACTCATGTCCCTGCGGGACATCTGACCTATGCACAGTACAAGTGAGATACCCTGCATGAAGTACTAAGGCTGTACCACACGGCATATGTTTGGCAGATTCTATGCTGGAAGTTAGCATCTACACAGAAAGCATGAACAAGAAAGTACACATTGGCAAGATTGAAGAACACCAGTGCAAAGGTGGAACTGGGGTGCAGAGTGGCGGAGGAGGAGCAAGGGAGCATGCCTACATGGAGTCCCCGCATGCAGGCAGAGGAGACATGCATGACGGAAGCATTGCATTACTTACACATCAGAACCATGTACACGTCACATGTAGCGGCAATCATGCACAACACATCCCACAAGTGAAACACACACGTCCTCAACAAATACGCATCAACACTCACTGGACTGGGCATCAAAGTCCAGCATCTCTCCCACTCCTTCGACCAATTCAGGTGGTATGAACTCTGCAACGAGTGCCACATGTGGAGTGAGCTCTTCCTCCTCTGGTGCAGGCCCACCGCCAGTCACTAGAGTCAAGTTGTAATTAGAGGCACGCTTAGCCTTAGTGCTGCGTTTGATGTCATTCCAACGCTTTTTGCACTCTTGCGCCGTGCGCACCTCATGGCCGAATGAACTGACATGTTCCGCAACATGCTTCCAGTGGGTGTCACGTTGGGCAGCCGTAGTCTGACTATTGGTACCCACTAACATGTCACGGCTGTGGCCCCGCACGTAGTCCACAAGGAAGTCCAGTTCCTGCTTACAGAAAGGCTTCTTCCTCGATGTGCAGGAGGTCGTGGCTGTGTGTGGGGTCCCAGCCTGTGCTGCAGGTGCAACCTTCCTCCTCTTGGACTGTGGCGCAGACCCTGGCTGGCTAATGCCGCCCTGACCAGTATGGCCAGTGGGTTCGGTGGATTGAGCCAAGGGAGTGGCAGGTGGAGGGATGACCAAAGGCCTGACTTGTGTCAGTGGCAGCTGGGTTCCCACTAATGGACCCTGCGCAGCAGAATCAGCTGTGGCAGGGTCATTGACTGCAACAGTCCTGGTTGGCAGACTCACAACCGGGGTGCTGTTGGGTGCATCTGCCCCTGCACTTGCCAACACCCGGCTGTTCGGGGCAGCAGATGACATGACTGCCCCAGGGACACATGAGCAGCCCGGCATGCCCCTATGGTTTTCCCCCTGGCCTGTTGGAGATCTACCAAGGGCTCTTCAAGTGCCAACGCAGCATGCGCTGGCAGACCCCGAGCCTGGGTGGCGGTGTCCACAGCTGCACCTGCAGCTACCACTACCCTTCGGCCCGTGGCAGTCGATGGAACAGACTGCCGGGTCACACGGGCGCCAGTGCCAGATGCAGAAGCTGCATCCCCCGGAACCACAGGGGATGGTGGCATGACTGCACCGACACATGGCACAACATTGTGCTCAAGTGGCGCTACCCTGCCTCTTCCCCCTCTGTGGCCGCCCTGGACACCCTGGAGTCCCCCTACTCCCTGGTCACCACGGCCACGTCCCCAACCACGCCCGCTACGAGGAGGACGCCCACCTGAGGCACCCCTCACCTTTGGTGTCCTCCCAACCATGGCACAGATGTAGTAGTGCCGGCACAGATGGAGTGGTGCCAATGGGAGGTGTACACCACAATTGACCTGGGCAATTGGGGTGAAGGGGGTGGGAAGCAAGATGTTAACAGCCCCCCTGCACCTGCAAGGCTGTATGTGACCCCGGTGATGTAGTGACGGGTCACGCAACGCTCAGGCACCCCAAAACTGCAGTAAAACCATGCACGCAACCTTGCAGCCTACGTGCGTGGATTCAACCTCCCGCAGTACGCGGTGGCACCCAGTAACACGAATAACACGTACGCGGGGGACACGCAGGCTACTATGACATCGAAAATGGGTGCGATACACAGGGGCACCCGCAGTGGGAAAAAGAGCGTGTGCGACTCACCGTCTGACTAGCGCGATGCAGAAAAACACGCGTAGCCAATACCCCCGCCAAAAGAAGAGATACGTTCTTGATAGCTGTGAAGTTGTAATGGCGCACGAAAAAACAGGAAGCAGTAACACGTCGGTCTCCACGAAAGGCACGTACAGCGAACTGCTGGGCCCGCTCACCTTTAACCCGTGCTGAGGGAAACGCACGCACGCGTCACATCACTTACGCGCATGGGCCCTTTCCTCGTATTACACGCGGACGTGCAGTTTTTCACGCGCGCTGAAATGCCCATGCACGCCTGTGCGCGTCGCGTCACAGGGGCGCTTGCGCTTGAGGGGCCTTCTGTCCAATGAAATTGCGTATGCGTGCAGACACGCTTACGCGCTAAGGGGATTTCCTCGAATTACACGCTGACGTGCCGATTTTCACGTGCCAAATCACTCCGTATCAAGCTGGCCACGCGTAAGCACACAGAAGACCACGCTCCTGCCCAGAAGGCCGAACTACTGCCCCCCAGAGCCCCGAGCACGCTCCCACCTACCATCTGCTGCTGCCTGACTGCCTGCTGCCCACGTGCCTTGCCATTTGCTGCCTGCACATCAGCCAGGGGTGCTGTTGCTGTGACCACCCCTGCTGGAACCGAAGACTCCCAACTGGGATTCCATCGCTCCACAGCCCAGCCCCAGGACCCAGTTGCCCACCCACTCCTGCCTCTGGGGTTGTCATGTCGGGCACTGCAACATCTGGCACCACTGACAACCCCCGGCCAGAGAGGCAGAGGGGCACCAGCTTCAGTGCCACCGAAGTTGGTGTCCTGGTGGAGCAAGTCCTGGGGCAGCATGATGCCCTCTTCGGAAGATCCCGCGCCGACAAGGAAGGACGGACTCGGATCTGGACTGACATTGTGACTGCCATCAATGCGGAGGGGGTGGCAGCCCGCAACTTCCAACATGTCAAGAAGCGCTGGGAGGACTTCAGGTCCAGGACCCTGAACAAGGCCCAGCGCCTCTTGAAGGCAGCGGATGCCAAGGGGCGCCGGGGCCACTTGTCGGAAGATCAGATGAGGGTCCTGGAACGCATATCCCCAGCGCTCCACGTCCAGGTCCTTGAGAGGCAGACCCATCTGGAGTTGAGCGGTAAGTGTACATGCATCCTGATTGTGAGCTGTGCGTGTGGTGATGTTTCAGTAGTGTGCAGGTTGCACATCTGTTTGTATGGGGTCGAGTATGGGTGGGGGTGTACAGGGCCGTGGGGCTAACACATGCGAGGGCTGTAATGTGTGAGACATGGATGGTGCTTGTGTGTGTAGGCTTGCATGCCAAATGCAGTTGTGTGGGCACACATGTTTGGATGAATGTGTATGTAAGTAGACATGTCCGTGATGTCACGCATGTATGTTGTTTTCAGCTGCATGTATCAGCACTGTGTACATGTGCATTTGTGTGTATTTGACAAGGGTGCAACAGTGATGCAACATGGATGCATGTGACAGCGGGATGTGGAAGCCTGATTGGCAGATGTGACATGGATGCCCATCTGAACACTGCGACACTTGGCAGAGGTGTACACATGCATGCAAGTGTGGTGGTGTGTGTACATGTGTGGTGCACTTCCTGTGTTGCATGTGATGTCTGGCTCAGCTTTGCCTGCTCATGCTGTTGTATGTGTATAGATGGTGCTGGCAGTTGCGATATGGCTGTGGTATGGCTCATGTGTGCGAATTGAAATGACATGTGTGTTGGGGATTGTGATGGCATGTCTGAGGTTTGCCACTGCCACTCATGTACAACTGTCATGTGTGTATGTGTCCATTGTACAGTGCCCTGATGCCTGTGTTTTATTTCTCCCTGTCTGCAGCGTCAACTGATGAAGAGGGCGGAGAAGGTGCTGTGGAGCACAGCAAGGCCCGGCTCCCCTCCCATGTTGTCATCTCGTCGGGGAGTGAGGAGTCCGGTGCCGCGTCCCAGGCCGCAGCTGCCGGGGGGAGGTCCAAGAGGCGGAGGTTGGAGTTGGACTCCTCAGCAGCTGAAGGGGCAGCTGGGACCCCACAGGGCCCAATGGGGGAAGATGGCACAGAGTCATCCAGGTTGGTGGGGGGTTTGGTGGAGGAGGAGGCCGTGCAAGCAACAGAGACGGGGTCTGGAGGTGGGGATCCCACTGGTGCTAGTGGTGCAGTGCAGGACCAGGGACAGGAGGCAGCACAGGCCGCCGCGGAGGTGCCTGTGTGCAATCCTGTCCCTGATCCTGTCCCTGCATCATCTTGCACCAGCAGGGATGCCTACGTCCAGACCCGTTTTCAGGCAGGGGATGAGCAAACGACAACTGGCCTTCTTCTGCCTGCGGACGTGGCTATCCGGGTTTGGGTTGAGCCTGTCCTGACTGGTGTGGCATTGCGTCAACGGGCCATGCGAGGTGACCTGCAGTCTTTTCATGAGGAGACTGCACGTCATCTCGAATGGCTCGTTGACCACGTCAGCCTGCTGGGACAGGTCGCCCAGGCCGGATTCCTCCGTTTGATGGGGCTTGCTACGACCCCCTCCTCAACTGAACCCCCTACGCGCCAGTCATCCTCCGTGCCATCTTCCCACCCATCAGTCACCTGGGTGCCCTGTGGAGCTGCCTCTGACGGTGCGGCCAGGCTGGTGGAGGAGGCATCCCTGCCACAGTCGGGAGTCGGACGTCCAGCAGGGGTGGCCACATCAACGACTGCACCCCAGCCGGCGGAGGATGTGCAGGCAGCAGGAGGCAGTGCAGGGGCAGAGGCACAGCAGCAGCAGCAACGTGGTGGGAGCCATGAAGGCTCGGGGACTTCAACATCGGAGGGGCAGGCATCGGCCAGAGGGCAGGAGGACCCAGGACAGAGAGTGTCTTCCGTGTGGCAGTGGTTGGGCCACCCCATAGATGCGGAGCGGCAGCAGGCGGAATAGGCATGGCTCACAATGGTCAGGGCGGAGAACTCCATGCGGAGGGCCCTGAGGCGGGCCGAGTGCCTCGAGGCAATCCGCAGGGGGTTGGAGATGGACACGTCGACGGCCCTGCGGACCCTCAGGGCCATGGAGGAGGACCGCCTCCGGGACATTTAGCAGGAGTTCGATGATGCCCTGGCCCGGGACATCCAAAAGTGAGCCGTCAGGCTAGCCCGCTGCCCTTGTACATAGTTATGTAGGTAGTGTTAGGTTTCCTTTGTTTTTTGATTTATTTTGGACCTTTTGGACATTGGCCACTTTTTTGTATATAGTTTATTTTATTAGTTAGTGTTGTTAGATAGGTTTCATTTCTTTTGTTGGGATAATGGACCCTGGCTTGTTCGTCTGTACATAGTTCACTGTTGGATTTTCTTTTTCTTTCACAATTTACCCATGGAGCAATGGCTTTCAATTATCATTTCCCATTGGATTTTCTTTTGTGGACAGTGACTTTGGACACCATTACTTTGGATTATGATTTTTGGTTTTGCTTTTTTTCACGGACATGCTTCTTTTCATTTTTGTACATTCCCATTTCTGTTTCTTTATTTTTGAATCTATTTATGTTTCCTTTAATACATATTTTTTTATCGAACTTCAATGTGTAGCATCATCTCATTGGTTTCATGCATATCATGATATGGGTTTTGAGATTCACTGACACCCATTGGGTGTATGTGAGGGACGTGTGTTTGTTTCGAAACTTGCAATTGGTGTTCTGTCATGTAATTGCCATTTCTGAGTGGGTGGATGCAATACTCAGGTGGGTGTTTTGCATTTGGAGGCTGACCATAGGGACCAGGGATCTAGATTGTGATGACAAGTTGGCTGGGGAACATGAGTTGGACATGAGTGGGGGCCTGCTGGCAGGTGCCCCACAGTTCTGGGGGTGGGGGTGGTGGGGAACATGAGGTGGTCATGGGTGGGGGCCTACTGGCAGGTGCCCCACAGTGCTAGGGGGTGGGGGTGATGGGAGACATGGGTGGGGGCCTGGTGGAGGGGGCCCCTGCACTGCTGGGGGGTGGGGGTGGTGGGAGACATGGGTGGGGGCCTGGTGGAGGGTGCCCCTGCACTGCTGGGGGGTGGGGTGGTGGGGAATTGAGTTGGACATGGGTGGGGGCCTGCTGGCAGGTGCCCCACAGTGCTGGGGGGTGTGGGTGGTGGGGAACATGAGTTGGACATGGGTGGGGGCCTGGTGGAGGGTGCCCCTGCACTGCTGGGGGGTGGGTGTGGTGGGAGACATGGGTGGGGGCCTGGTGGAGGGTGCCCCTGCACTGCAGGGGGGTGGGGGTGTGGGGGACATGAGTTGGACATGGGTGGGGGCCTGGTGGAGGCTGCCCCTGCACTGCTGGGGGGTGGGGGTGGTGGGAGACATGGGTGGGGGCCTGGTGGAGGGTGCCCATGCTGGCTGGGGGTGCAGGGGGACATGCGTTGTTGGGCAGTAGTGCAAGTTGACATGTGGGTTGGCTGGGGGGCATGGCCATGGTGGATGGGGTGCCTGCAGGACATGTGCAGGGTAGGTCCCTGTGGTGTGAGCCACCTGCAGGGGCCGTGGAGGGTGTAGAGGGAACACCTGGGAGGACCCACACGTGCAATTTACGTGTGGTGCTCCCCGCGCACCCCTGTAATACACGTACCCTGAAGGAATCGCGTGTGATACTTTCCGCACACCCCTGATATGCACGTACCCTGCTGATATCGCGTGTGAAACTTCCCGCGCACCCCGAAATACACGTAGCCAGGACATTCACCTGTGGAACTTCCCGCGCATCCCTGTAATACATGTACCCTGCTGATATCGCGTGTGGAACTTCCCGCGCACCCCGAAATACACGTAGCCTGGACATTCGCGTGTGGAACTTCCCGCGCACCCCTGGAATGCACGTACCCTGCTGATATTGCGTGTGAAACTTCCCGCGCACCCCGAAATACACGTAGCCTGGACATTCGCGTGTGGAACTTCCCGCGCACCCCTGATATACACGTACCCTGCTGAATTCACGTGTGAAAATTCCCGCACACCCCTGATGTACACGTACCCTGATGGAATCGCGTGTGGATCTTCAAGCGCACCCCTATAATACACGTACCCTGCTGAAATCGCGTGTGGAACTTCCCGCGCACCCCTGGAATACACGTACCCTGCTGAAATTGCGTGTGAAACTTCCCGCGCACCCCGAAATACACGTAGCCATGACATTCGCGTGTGGAACTTCCCGCGCACCCCTGTAATACACGTACCCTGCAGATATCGCATGTGGAACTTCCCGCGCACCCCTGGAATACACGTACCCAGCTAATATCGCGTGTGAAACTTCCCGCGCACCCAGAAATACACGTAGCCTGGACATTCGCGTGTGGAACTTCCCACGCACCCTTGGAATACACGTACCCTGCTGATATCGCGTGTGAATCTTCCCGCGCACCCCGAAATACACGTAGCCTGGACATTCGCGTGTGGAACTTCCCGCGCACCCCTGTAATACACGTACCCTGATGGAATCGCGTGTGATACTTTCCGCACACCCCTGATATGCACGTACCCTGCTGATATCGCGTGTGAAACTTCCTGCGCACCCCCGAAATACACGTAGCCAGGACATTCGCATGTGGAACTTCCCGCGCACCCCTGATATACAAGTACCCTGCTGAATTCACGTGTGAAAATTCTTGTGCACCCCTGATGTACACGTACCCTGATGGAATCGCGTGTGAAACTTCCCGCGCACCCGTGCCGTGAAATGCACGTACCCAGTTGAAATGACGTGAGGTACTTCCCGCGCACCCCAGTGATACACGTAGCCCGCTTGCCGTGCTGGTACAGGGTTAGTGCAGCCCTGTGCGCTGGATTGGGGATTTTGATGGCTTTTCCCTGCGCAAGAGGCGTTCTTGGGGGCGTAACTGGTGCTGCTGCAGGGTCGCTGCGCCACAGTGCACCACGGCTGGTTTTGGTAGCTGGAATCCATGAATACGCTGTGCGCGGAAATGGGTTTTGGCGCATGCGGCTGGCGCAGGGATTCGCATGCGCACACTGTGCGCCAGCCGCGTGCGCCACTTGTGCGCTGAATTCTATGAATTACCCCCATAGAGTTTTAATCTATGGAATAGATTTTAAGATACTTTTAGGATTTGAATGTACACATAATGCTTGTATCTAATTGGTTTAAAATTTGTGTTTTAGAAGTTTGTAAGTGATTGATTCTTTTGATAAATTGTGTAAAGGTTTGTAAAAAAAAAATGAAAACAATAAAGATAATAATAATAACTACTGCATTCCATCCGCAGCGCACCACCACCCGTGCTCCCACCCAACCTATCTCATGTGCAATTCACTCCTCATCTGCAAATGACCTTCCACCACTCACCACAAAGAAAGTTAGCCGCAAACAGGTTGCAGCAGAAACTAACGGACTGTTACTACAGCTGCCTCCAAACACCAAAGAAAATACAAGCCTAATTTATGACACATGAACCACCTCTCACTCCCCAAGCCATTCCTTCCTTTATGGCCGCCGACACAATGCGGATGGGACATTTTGCAGACCCTGCCGCCGCCAAACTGTCCTCCGATACACCATGGTGGCTTTCCCAAATGAGTTGATGCACAGCATGCTTCCCTCCAGCCAACCACAGGCTACGTGCAAATTCTCCGACACCATGCCGTACAGCGATCCAATGAAACTTCTGTTTGCGGAACAAACAGGCAAATGGGTCCCCGGATATCACTAATTTTTGGGATGTACATTTCAGGTTTTTGTAACAAATGTACTGGTCCAATTTCCACTGATCACACAAAAGCACGCTTTCTGGCCCAAGCCCCCGCTCCTGGAGCAAATTTGGTGAAAATCCGTCCAGCCGTTCGACCTGTAGCCGTGCACAATGTTTTTCCCCATTCAGTCTATGGAAAAAAAATATTTTTGGGACCCCCCCTATAACTTTTCCGCCCCGCCCGAAACCTCACCCAACTTGGCAGAAAAATTCAGAGCCGCCCATATACTTTTTTGCAAGGTTTGGTGAGGATTCGTCCAGGGGGAGCAAAGTTATAAGCCGCCGAAAAAGTGCTCTTCCTATGAGTTTAGCAACTTAACCATAACTACACGCCTGCTACCGTGGGCCGTGTAATATATATATAACGTATCCTATGTGATTCTATTGCAAAGCTACTGATTAGTTCCCCTAATGTGATTACCCGCACCCACCAATTAGGCCTTTTCCACATATAGGGCCTCATTACAAGGTTTCCGGTCCGGTAACAACGGTACCAGTGATTTTGCCAGTACCGTTGTTACCGGACCGGCAAACTACGATGTCTACCTGCTGGTGCCTTTCAGCCTGGCAGGTCTGACCTGCCAGACGGAACGGCACCTGCGAGCAGACCAACACGGTAGCACCAGCACCATTAATAACGGTGCCAGTGCTACCAGCCTCCCCTGTCCCATTGAGTCCTATGGGACTCAAATGGGAATGGGGAGTAATTTTTACCAGCACCCGGCGAAGGGGAATTACCGGGACCGGCGGCGCTGGAATGCCCTGGTACATCCCCATTGCTGGGTGCCGGTAAACAAATGACACCCGCGGCAGTCATGCCGGTACTTACCGGCACGGCTACTGCCTCAGTTATAATGACCCCATAGAGTAGGCTTCTTTCTCCTTGGGTGCTGTAGCTTTTTAATTCGTCCATCTTTACATTGCATAAAAATTCCGACTGGTAGGCCGGTGCCTCTAAAAAGCTACAACGGGTGCAGGGGAGTCAGTCACACGCCATGCATAATTGTAAGTGACTCACTCTGCCCCAACCCTATTGGTCTATTGACGTTATCGAACATTCCTTTTAGGCCCGCACGCGTATATTTCTAGAGGTTACAGGAGCTCCACGTGCTGCTCACGACCAAGAATGATAGCAAATCCCAGTGATGAAGGCAATGAGGCTATGCGCCTGCGCAGTCCCCCATAGAACGCCACATACAATCACATCTGCGAGGGGCTTGGTAGAGGTCAGCCTCCCATTACAGGGCCTCATTGTATTAGCAGTCCGGAAAACAACATTACATTAGAACGGCGTGACAACACATGCGAGAGAGAATTGCAGCAATAGGCACTCTGTATATTGAAGGATGCCCTCCTCTCTGCCACTGCGCGTTGGTAATTATATTAAAGTGTTCGAGTGACCCTCTTGTGCTAGGAGTACCGGAAGCTGAATAGTCTTTCATTAAGGAGGCCAGGGTAAGTGCAGCTGAGTGTATTAGATGTATGTGTTTACTAATGCAAGACTGTGGAAAGTGACATACGGATGTGCCAGTTTAATGCAGGCAGGGGAGCCGACAGGGGAGCCGAATTATGAATTTCCTGGGGGGGGGGGGGTAATACAGGAAGTGACATCACTGGCAGTTATAGGAACGCAAATTTGTATGTAGTCGCCAACTTGGTGCAACGGCAGTGGGGGTGGAGGCGCAGAGCAGCGCTGTACAGTGGAAACATTGGCTAGCATGTACTGCATATACTAAAGTCAAGTAAGAAGGAGATTTAAGACTTCCAGTTGCATTCCAGTAGGCCATCACTGCCCCTTCTCCACCCCTCTATAATCGTCCAGGTTGTAGTAGCCCTCAAAAGGCAGAGCAACACAACTAGGATGGGAGAACAAAATGCCGTCCCATCCTGTGAGTGTGTCAAACGTCAGAGCAAAGACTTTGCGGGTGCCTCCTACCTTGGAGCACAATCTCACTAATTTGGTGCAAATCTCGCAAGTGGGAGCATGGGAATCCCCTGCGTGTGTGTGGGCTGCAGACCCCAGATGACATGCTCACTTCTTCAGTGTGAAACTCTGGCCAAGGCTCTTTGGGCAAGCATTCAGGATGGGTCTCACACCTATAAACAGTGTGATATATTGAGTGGGCACCTCACTCCTTGGAGCATAGTATCAACCGTTGCTGGTAATCTCACAACTGAATGTACAGTTTCACTCTTGGTCATCTCAGTGACCCCATGTATATTAATGGAGTCAGTCTCCCATGTGGGAAGACAATTATATTTCTGTTAAAACACTCTGAATTGTCACTCCAGTTTTCTCGATCTATAGATCCATACCATATTCAATCAGTGTGTTTAGGGCCAATAACTAGTGTCTGAGAGAGCTCATTCATTCATTCCGGAGAGATAAAGGGGTGACAACCCCCTGTATGTGGGATCAGGCTCATTTTGCCCCATGACCCCTCCAGAAGGAGTGAGCAGGTGTTAATACCCTGCTGTTTCTGGTATCCGACTAGCACAAGCCTTCTATCCCTTGCCCCATCACGGCTCCCAACATCCTGAGCGGCAGTTTATGGACAGCAGGCAGCTCCGGACATGCCCGTTGCCAATTGAATGTAGACAGATCTACTATTTAGACACTGGGAGAGAGCCATGCATCCACATTGGTGGTGAAGAAGCACTCAACATACATAACATAATGATATAGTGTTGCAGTCCTGCTGAAAAATGACAATTCTGAGCATGTGAGCAGTAAGCTGGATCAGTGCTGCCCATAAAAGGTGCAGAAGCCTCTGTGAGAAGTGGCAGTACTGTCCCAATGGTGAGAAGTGTAGTATTTTTACATTAACTATGCTTAAGAACTTTGGGTTATTGAATAGTGCTGCTACATTCTGAGTAATTCCATCCCTTTAAATATATGAGCTCTTGTATAACCACAACAGTGTTGAGTTATTCTGATGATGACAGACTTGCTCAATAGTTCTGGTTCGTTATCATTAAATGTACTTCAGATCTTTAGAGTATCGGAAGGATAGCTCAGGGACAACGTGCTAGCCTTGGAAGCAAGACGACACAGAGCAACACAGGTTCGATCCCTCGGTCCGCACAACACAGGTTCGCTCCTTCGGTCCGCCCAACAGAGGTTCGATCCCTCGGTCCGCGCAACACAGGTTCGCTCCCTCAGTCCGCGCTTAGAAACCTCTGGGTAGTGTGGGATGTATTTACCCATGCATCCGAGCCCTACCTCAAAACTGTGCAGTACTGACATGAAAACATCATGATGGCCAGAGCTTCCCAGAAAATGCCCAGGGAAGTGCATGAAGAATAGGCTGTCACTCATTTTTGCCGATGTTATGGGCACAGAAGGACACTGCCTAAAACCACCATTGGACTACCCACACGGTAGTCTGAAACCATTGGGAGTGGCAATGCTGATTGCCAAAAGCAAACCCATAACTGTTGGGAATTCATTTTCTTAAATCCCAAAAAGGGGTGCAGTACCAGTACTCACCACTATCCAAAAGCCGGCGTTTTAAAACAACACCAGATTTTACTTTTTGTAAAACTGAATAAATGAACCCAAAACATGCCAAAGAAAGACTTACTGAGAGGTGGATCCAATGTAAAGTTATATTCTGAAGTGACTTGAAGGTTTATAACAGGACTGGCTGAGCTGTGGATTTCAGCAGTTTAAGTAAATTTGGACTGAAAGACATTAAAAATCTCAATGTTTAAGAGAAATGAGTGACCTACTTTTGAGTGTCACATAGGTTGCAATTGTTTAAATGTCATAGTTTTAAACTTAGAATCAGCATTCTAGCTGCATATGTGAAATTGTTAGTTTATTTGAATGCAGAAACTGGGGAACAGAAATGACATGTAGCTAAAAACTGGCTTAAAGAGATTCCAATTTGCCTGGCAACTACCCCCATCAGGAGTGAAACTTGAGTCACAGCTGTGTTCCCAGGCCTAGCTGCCCTTTTGCTGCTCACACCAAAAGGGATATGACACTTCCCTGATTGAATTACCTGGGCTCTGCAGGAAATTGAACAAAGCCCTGTCCTGACTCAGGCAAATGTTTTATTGGCGGCAGTCGTAAATGGAGCTTCCTCCTGGAAGTAAAGGGGAGGGGCACTGCCTGTGAGAGCAAGCTGGCTTGGCAGAACTGGAAAAACCAGAAATTCAACCTTGTGCTGGGAGAAAACCACACCCCTTTGGGGCCAGAACATAACTCTAAAAAGATGAATAACTCATAGTACGGGCTTGTGAAAATTATTTAAATGACACCATAATTCTTGTGATTTTTCTGCCCACATTTTAAGAGGTTTTTAGAACCGGTGGCATGTTCAGGGGGGTTTTAGCGGAAAAGAGGATATTGCTCAAAATGTGTGCATGTGAAAAATCTGACACTTCATCAACTAATGTCCATACTCCTTGCGCACATGTGTGTAAATTTGGGTTAATGTCCGGAATTGCAAAATCAGTTAAAAAGTGCAAATATTGCCATTTCTGAATGCAAGCTCCCAGGAAGAGCAGAGTTTGGACAGGGTATACCTCCTGTGATATGTGATGGGTGCATGTAATTTCAAACCACTGTGTAGCTATGAAATATGTATTTGGTTCAAATCTAGATTTGTGTGCAAGTTGACAGGAGGAGTGGACTTTCTGCAGGCTGTAAAATGACATCACTCTGACACAACTTAGCTTCCCCAATCAGGGGAGAAATGAAAGCTTGGCCAATGATAAGTGGAGAGGGGCTGGCTAGTGATGCTGATCACACACACCCATTTTAAAAACACATAAAAGCAGAGAGACAGGACAGATAGGGACCTTCAAATCCATTTGCAGCTGGAAGCTCTGCCGGGAAAATCCATACTTTACCTCCATCAACTTCAGAGACCCAGACCAGACCAGCAGAGTAGAGCTGACCTGTTAGCAGAACCAGAGAGAGCTGAACCGGAGTGCAGTCCAAAACCTGACCAGATCCGTGGCAAGGCATATTTCTAAATATATTGTGAGTACATAGCAGAACTGTGCAGAACCAACCTAGTTAAAATAATATAATTCAATCTATTTTAATCTAAGTAGAACTGCCTCCTAACTGTTACCTATCAATTGTAAAGCTGTCACTTGTCATTTTCTAGTTGCAAGCTGCACTTGTCTTTTTGAACTTTAACATTTCAAATCTGAAAAACGACCTTTATTTAATCGCTCATATCTCCGTGACCGTTTGTGCTAGAGACTTGCAGTAAATTTCATCTGGAAGCTGAGATCCTAGGCTTTCATAGGACCCCGAATTTTACCGCGATTTGCAAATTTCTCCACTTGCAAAAAGATAGCTGCTTTTGCTTTCCTCTGAAAGAAATTCGTTTGCCTCATAAAAACCATCCCTGCATCATTGCTAGTGTGAGCCTGGATTAATATTAACTAGATACCACTCACCCTGAACCTCTAGAGGGAATTAAAAGCATTTTAGCATATTTTTTCTTCATTTCCAGCACATTTAAAAGCATTTGGGCCTGTGTTTTCAACTTCTGTAGTCTAAGTTGCTGGGGTGAACTGAATCACATTTGATTGCATTTCTGAGAACTGTGTGCTTCCCTCCATTTCCTTGCATTGCATAAAAAGGGGGGGGTGAATTGTCCAAGAAAGTGATTGCATTGTCTTTTGCTGAAATCCTATCAAGTTATTTTATGTACTGCATTTCATTCCACATTGCATTCATTTGAAACCATAAAAGTATTGTTGCTATCTTATCCATTTCATGTCAACTCCTTAGTGATTATAAAGAAGTGTGCTAGTGCCAGATTCTCCGTTGTTAATCTTTATCATATCAGATTAAGTGTGCTATTCAATTATTAATTTATTATAAAGCGTGATATATATATATTGTTTAAATTATCAATTAAACCTTTTAACTTGCAAAACAGAACTACTTCTTGGCTCAGTGGGGTCAGGGTTATTCAAAGAGAGGGGTGTTATATAGGGATAGTCATCCAGAACGCATGAACTGGACATAAAGATATATTAATAAGGGTTTCCATTCAGTATCCCAGACTAGGCATTGACTTAGCTGTAGTGTTGAATTGAATCCTCTTACAAATTGGGGGCTCGTGCCGGACGTTTGGGTTAGATCTACCATTTGTGCAGATTAATACAGCGTGCCAGCTGACCAGATACACATATCCGGTCGGATCACCACGCTGTGTTACGCTGTAAAGCACTTCTCAAAGGAACGCTCTAAGAAAAAGGTCTGTTTTGCAAAAATAAAATACAAACTTCTGTAAGTCAGGACAGAGACCAATCTCTAGAATGACGACCTTAGTAGACATGAAAATAGCCAGAGAGCACTTCTTACATAAGTTATTTGTGAGAGGTGAGTGGACTCACCAGGACCAAACAGTCTGGTTGCAGGCCATCACACCCCAAATCACGGAAACAGGGTCAGATATATGGAGAGACCAGGGTCCCTTACATGTGGCCCTGAGTGAACTATATATGTCCTCTAAGGCCAAGGATGAGCACAACAAGATTGCCAGGGTAGCGGCATATTTATATTTACATATGGGAGCCATGCAGGACAAATGTGCTGAAGGCCAAGATCTGGCGAGTAGGCAACTGCTGGCATTACAGAAGGCCCAATCTGAGCTGGACTCTTCTGAGCAGAGGCTGCTCAGGAGCCAGGAGTCAGAAAATGACAGTAGGCAGTATATCATTAAAATAAAAGAGGACATGGATATACTGCAACAGGAAAAGGCTGACCAGGATACTAGATTTCTGGCCCTGCAGAAGGAGCGCCGAGACAGTTTGGACTCCTTACTGCAGAGCCAGAAAAAGCTGGAGCAACAATTAGACTTTAACAGGGCATGCACGGAGCAGGTAGCCACCCTGCAAAGTCATCTAGATAGAGTGAAGGTAGAGAGCAACAAGCTGATTTCGAAAGACCTGGATACCCAGGCAGAGTTTGATGAAGAACGCCAGAAAGCTGGTGCCTTTCAAAGGCAGAGGGACGACCTGGCGGCACAAACGCAGGCTCTTAGTCAGGAAAGAGACGCCTTAGGCCAGGAAGTCTGCCATTTAAAAAGAAAAATGGAAGAAAATCACCTGGCCCACCAGGGACTGGGTGACCTCCAAAAAGAACACCAGAACTTGTTAGAGCACACCAGGAGGGCGGAGGATGCTCTAGCAAGAAAGGAGCAGGCCAATAGGGACACAGCTCAGGAGGTAACCCTCCTGCAGCAAAGACTGGCCCAGTGCTCCAGGACCAATCAGGAAACACAGAGAAAGAATGAGGCTCTCTGCCAGCACAATGATAGGCTCCAACAACAGGTAGCGATGCAGGAGAGACTGATAGAGTCTAGTAAGGCCTTAACTGAGGAACTGAGGGCGCAGGCTCTTGCATTGCAACAGGGAGCAGGGGCGGATAGAGATGAGGTTCGCTGGGAAAGAGAAACTCCTGAGCATAACCCCAGGAGCCCTAGTACCAGAGGCCTTTATCTCTCTCGGTCCCTGGACTCTGCCAACCCCATGTCCCCTGGCGCACATGAGCACAGGGCCACAGGGATGGCAGATTACTATCCAGCCAGAAGTATGGGGCTCATAGGCCAGTACCACCCAGGTATGGAGGGGCGGGCATCCGGGTATGGGCACCCAAGCGCAGTGCAATTTACTGGGGAACCCCAGGAGAGTAGGCCCATTAAGGGCATCCTGAAAACCTCTGCCCAGTTAGGTCAGTGGAGGGGGTACCCATCAAATCCTGGCAGCAAGGAGGAATCTGAAGACTCCTCTGAACTGCGCAGGACACAGGAGACCAGGTCCCCACATTCTGCCAGCCATTCCCAGGCTCGCAGAATCCGGGAAAACCTGGAAGAACAGACAGGAACCTCTGGGAGCAGTGCCTCTGAGTCAGAGGATGAATGGACAAGGGTTACCCGAACCAAAAAGGCCAATAAGGCAAAAAGGGCCTTGCTTAAGGACCCCTTAAAGCAGATTAAGGCGATCAGGAGCGTCATCACGCCTTACCATAAGAACGCTAAGTATTCTGTTTGGGAGCACTTAGAGTCGTTTGAGCAAATGATGGAGACTTTCCATTTGAAGGACAGCCAAAGCTGTATTCAATATGTAAAGTGGACCTTCTCCCCGGAATACTCCAGTTTCTTTGCGGGGCTGGAGGACCAAAATCATTTAAGATGGTCCACCTATAAGGCGGCCATCTTGAAACACTTTTCTGTTCACAGAAATCCTCAAGAGGCTCGCAAGGCAGCCTACAATTTGCAATGTGGGGAGGATCAGGCCCCACAAGAATTTGTGCAAGAACTGAAACGTGCTTTTGCGCAGACCACCAGAAGGGTGCGCACAGACAGTAGAGAATTCATAAATACATTTTTTCATGCCTTGCCCAAATACATAATGACCCAGCTCGTGAGGGATTTCCACGAGAAAAGATCTTTAGACTGGGTCCTTGAACAGGCTACCCGGATCTATGAGGTGCAGAAACCAGTAGATAGCAAAAATAATGCTCAGAAAAACCCCAAAGCCAACAGCACCCCTGCTGCTGCCAAGGTGGCAGAGGTAAAGGTCACCCCCGTTTTAGAGTTGGAGATGGGAGGGCCTAAAAACCTACCTGCACCTAATAATGCTAGGCCCAGAAGGTCCTCGGGCCAGTCACAGACAGGGAGCCAGGGAGGCAGCCCCACAAATGGGGTCCCTCGCTCTCCTGATTATGTAAGTCCCCGTTACAAGGGAAATCGACCCATCCTGGGTTATGTGTGGACTCCTCCAGCCCAAGGGGGGGGATCCAGCCAAGCACCTAACCCAGGGAACTTCCCTCCCAACTTCCCACAGGAGGGCAGAAATTCTCCAAATCCTGGGCAGAACTTTTTCCCCAGGTATCCACCCAATTTCCAGCCCCAAAATCCTCCACCCTTCTTTCCCCAATTCCCTGAGCCCAGACAACCTAATCCGGGAGAGGGGAGGCCAAGGGTGGAGGGGTACCCAAATCTTCCCAACCCGGGGTATTACCAGAGGAGGGACAGCTACCCTTCCCGGGATCAGCCCAGGGGAGAAAACAGGGCCCCGTATCAGCCTGAGCGGGTTTCCCAGTTAGAGCGCCAGGTTCAAAACATGGCGCGGGATCTGGGTCACATACTGAGGGCTCAGCAGAACCCTCAGATCGGCATGCCGGCGCAGAACGCACCCAACTCTGGACCTGGTGCCCCAGAACAATGACGGGGGCAGCACCCCGATAACTCACCGGTTCCCAGGGAGGAGGCACAAGGGGAAGGGGGGTGTAAAGCCTTGGAGGAAGCTTCCTTCCTCACTTGTAAACAGCCCCTGGAAACCCAGGAACCGGAAACAAAATCTCTTGCCCCTGAAAGTCTGCCTCCTAAGGAGCAGAGGGGTGGTAGGAGAAACAAAAGACCCAAACAGACACAGTTTGAGGAGGAGGTACAGGTCTTCCAATTTGAGGGAGAGGGATCCTCAGAGGATCCTGGGAAAAGGATCTTCTCCTTCAGAGAGGGGGGAACTCCTCCCAAAGAAAAATGGGTCCCTAGGGATGCAAATCCAGACTGGGGAGATGTGGAGACTGAGCTACTGCCGCCCACCATCTCATCCCAGAACCAACAGCAAGAAACTCCCCTGGTTCAAACCCATTCTGGTGACTGCCTCCAAAAAGGGGGGGGCGGCCCAGAACCGGAACCAGGGGAACCCACAATGGCTCTGATCTCCAGTTGCCAACTTTTTCTTTCAGATTCCCAAGGCTCTCCACAGAAGTCTGCCCAAATTTCTTCTCTTGCAATGTCCAAAACCAGAAAGTTAGCCCACCAGTTGTCCAAAAATGTACATTATCTGTGCCCCCTTGAGGAGAAGGAGGGAAGATATTATGCCCCGGTACAAGTACAGGGGCAGGGTACAATTTTGGCACTGGTGGACACTGGATCTCAAGCTACCCTTCTGTCCAGAAGGGCCTTTGATGAACTGAATGCAGGAAGGGGAGGGAATTACCAAATTCCTCTCACCTCACTTCCTGGACAACTCCAGAACTTTGACGGGAAGGAAATTCCCGTCGAGGGGACGGCAGACTTGGACATTAAGATCGGGCGACACAAGGTGAAACACCCAGTCATAGTTGTGACTCCAGAGGGCACCCTTTGTTTACTAGGGAATGACCTCCTGAGAAGGTTGTCACCCCTAATAGATTGCGTAAACAAGGTCCTCTGGACCCAGACTAGCCGACCAATAAAATTAAAACGGAGTGTCAACCATGTTAGTTTAAACGGCACCTGCCACATGGTTGAACAAAAATCTGACCAAGTAGAATTTCACTTCCAGAACAACCAAATTCCAGACGTGACAGTAATAGCAGTAGGACAACAGACTGATGATGGGGGGTCCTCTCTATTTCTGAAAATCAACCTTCCTCCCAGTTTAAAGTGGTATTCCACGCTGGAAGGAAACACTCTGAAATTCTATACTAATCCACAATCAGAAACTCCCACTCCTATAGTCCAGAAAGATATGAAATCAGCTCAAAGCCTGGGTGATATTCAGCAAATTGGAGATCAGTTGTTCATCCCTGTTCAGTTAAATGATGGGAAGGACTATGTTCTCGCTCGAGTGTGTGTGAACAACGGTAAGAGCTTCATCAGCGAAGCCATGTTCCGCCAACTCCCAAAAGATCCAGCCATTCCCACATTCAAACTGATAGACAAATGGGAAATGGACCTGGAAGCACCTAATTCCAAACATCTCCTGCCAAGCAGGTGTATGCTCAAAATCTCCATTGGCAACAAGAGCATAGTCCATAATTGTTGGGTCGTGCGAGACGTCCCTGCCGCCTTTTACTTAGGCAGTGACATCCTCAATCGCTTTGCCATTAGTTTGGACCTAATAAACTTCAAAGCTTGGTCCCGATTAGCGGATAATCCCATGGGCTTTGATGATCCAGAAAAAGCATTTAGGTCAGCTCAATTGCTACCTTATGCAGTTGAAATTCAGGTTAAAGAGGAAGTCACCATCCCAGAAAGGACCCGACAATTCTCCCTGGAAGTGAAAGTTAAAAGGGGACAAGAGTTGAAAAACCCTGATGCTTACATACATCTAAATGCTTCTCTCCAACAGCAAGGGTTGGGGGTAAACCCAACACCATTAGTCAACATAGAAAACGACACCATTCCAATAGAGGTGGATAACAGCGACTTAAAGAGTATTACTCTAGCCGCAGGCACCATTATTGGAATGGCAGTTGATGACCGACATTTTTCCATAGATTTAGGTAATGAACTGTTAGGGCCAATCCCCAAGGACTGCTTTGACAGTGACAGTGATGACAATACAACACCAGACAGGATTTTTACCCGGCATGGGGGGAACTTCCTGGTGTACACTTCCTGCCCCTATGGTAAGGAAGATGTGACTTGTGACTTCAGGAGGGATGAGGTGATTTTCCAGGTCCATGAGGGCTGCCTTTCCCACCTGAAGCCTCCGGTCCAAATCAGCACTCTGACCAGGGACTTCTCCACCCAGCTGGAGGAGGCCGCTGAAATAGCCAAACCAGAAGTCTTTCCAGGCTTCAGGCAGATGGTGGAAGAGAGAGTCAACCTAGCTGATGCCTGTGTGACTCTGGAACAAAAGCAAAAGTTGAAACACGTTTTCTTGGATTTCCAAGATCTCTTTGCGGTAGACTCATATGACTGTGGTCGCACCGACATCCACACAACAACAATCCCCACGGACCCTGGCATGACTCCTGTGCTTGTGAAGCAATATCGCTTGCCTCTCGCATCAATGGAGTCCCTTACTGAAATAATTAAGAACCTTGAGTCCAGGGGAATAATCCGTCCCATCCACAGCACCTTCAATAATCCGGTGCTGGGAATATTAAAGCCAAACGGCCAGTGGAGACTCTGTGCTGACCTTAGGGAGCTCAACAAACGGGTCCATACTTCTCGATGGCCTCTGCCCTACATTGGCCCAGATCCAGGGGTCACAGGTATTCACTGCAATAGACCTGACCAATGGGTACTGGACCGTGCCTGTCAGTAGGGAGGACCAATACAAACTGGCTTTTACCTTTGGGGGCCAGCAATACACATGGACCCGGACTCCCTTCGGATACCTCAACTCCGGCAATGAATTCAACATTTTTCTACACAAGGCCATGCCCGACTTGGGTGCAAGGGGTAACCTGGCTTATGTAGATGATGTCCTCATCAAAAGTTCATCTGTGGAGGAACACATAGCAGAGATCCGTTATGTTCTGACGCAGTTGAGGACCGCCGGAGCAAAACTTTCCTTTCAGAAAGCACAGTGGTGTAGAACCGGTGTTAATTTCTTGGGGCATGAGATTACTCCTCAGGGTCTCTGTCCCCAGGAAAAGAAAGTGGAAGCACTTCAGAAACTGAAAGACCCCACAACTCTGCGAGAACTAAGGAGCCTCCTTGGACTGACTAATTACAGCAGAAAGTTCATTGAGGGCTACGCAGAGATTACCAGACCCCTGATTCATCTCCTGAAGGGGGGGTCAAGTGGGAATGGGGTCCAGAACAAGCCGAGGCAGTAAGACAACTCAAGAGAAGCCTCTCACAAGCGCCTTGCCTAGCTTACCCTGTCAGAAACAAGGAGTTCTTCCTGGAGACGGGGTTCTCTAATACGTGCTTGACGGCAGTATTATACCAAAAGCATGACAAGGTCAATAAAGTAATCTCCTATGCGAGCAAAACTTTATCCTCTGTGGAGGAAAAATTCAACGATTGTGAGAAGGCACTCCTGGCAACGGTGTGGGCATTGAAGAATTACCGCCCGTTTATCCAGGGGGAACACATCATAGTGGAGACTCCACACCAGCCTCTGCAATATCTCCAAAGTGACAGAATCCGGGCCGGAAATGTGAGTAATTCCCGAATTACTTCCTGGATTCTGTCAATGCAAGGCTTTCCTCTGGAGGTCAGATATGGCCAAAACAAGAAGAGTCCCCTCGCGCAAGGTCTGGCTGACTTGCATGATTGTGCCAGAGAAAACTGTCTCGAGGACGAAAGTCTAAAAATAAAGGACAACATGGAGGCATACCTTAATTCCCCACACCAAGTCTTTGAAGAGGACAAGTGTGAGGGAATGCCCACTGTCTATGTGGATGGATGCTCTTACCATGTTGACAACAACGGGGAGAAAGAACTGGTGGCTGGCGTAGGGAATGCATGGGTGAATGAGTCCCCAGAACCCTCCGCTGGATACAAAATTGGTCCCCGAAGTAGTCAGGTGGCAGAATTGATGGCTGTGCATCAGGCCATCCTCACTGCTGTCCAGCATCAACTCCACGAACTGGTCATAATCGCAGATTCGGATTATGTACGGAACGGGTTCGTGGAGCACCTGGTTAATTGGAAAGCCAGGGGCATGTTATGTGCTAATAACAAACCCTTGAAACATGGGAAGTTGATCCAAAACATTGATGATCTGGTCACCTCGAATGAGATGACCATCTATTGGAAAAAGATCAAGGGTCATTCCAAAGTAGAGGGACCAGACAAAACTGGAAATGACTTAGCTGATCAGCTGGCCAAAACTGGGGCCATCCGAGGGGATCTAATTGAGATTGAGTCCCTGTTGGGGGAAATCCAGGTCACTGCTATCACTAGGTTCCAGACAAATGCTCACAACGACCTTTCAATTGCACAATGGAGTAAGGAGACCCCTGATGCTGATTTTATTACAGCTCAGAAGGGGGATCCAGTTATTGGTAAATTTTACCAGCACCTTGAGGACCCTGAGAACTTTCCCCTGACGGATACCGATTACATTGGGAAAGAGGACCTAAGAGTGTTGATGAAATGTCCAAAAATGTTCCGGATCCAAGACGGTTTGTTGGTAAGGAAATCCAAAGCTGGCCACGATCAGTGGGTGGTTCCTACCTCATTCCGAAGCCTGATGTTAAGTCACGCCCATGATGCGGCCACCGCCGGTCATAGGGGGTTTCACACAACATTGGAAATCTTAAGAGAGGTTGCATACTGGCCACACATGGGGCAGGACCTCGACCAATATTTGAAGGGGTGTCTTGTGTGTGCACAATTTCAGCCATCATCCCTCACGCACCGCGCGCCTCTCCAAAAGCGGGGGATGACACTGCCATGGTCAGATTTACAAATCGACTTTGTAGGCCCTGTGATTCGCTCTGCTAGGGGGAATAAGTACATGTTGACTGTGACATGCTTGTTTACCAAGTGGGTGGAATGTCTCCCAGCCCCAAATTGCAAGGCAGAAACTGCAGCTGCCCTGATGATTAACCACATCTTTTCCCGTTTTGGTCTACCTCAAAGGATTGAGTCAGACAGAGGTAGCCACTTCACCAGTGAAGTAATGACGAAGATGTGGGAGATACTGGGGGTCAAAAGGAAGTTACATATTGCTTACAGGCCAGCTTCTTCTGGGGCAGTAGAGAGATATAACCGGACAATTGTGAGCATCTTAAAAAAGCTTGTGGCAGATTCTGGGCCAAGTTGGGATATCCGATTACCTCTGGTCCTAATGGCCATCAGATCTACCCCTTCATCTGCAACCAAAATGTCACCATTTGAGTTGATGACTGGGCGCAAGATGGTGCTTCCGCAGCATTTGCTCTACAGGACCCAAGAGCAGACACTGATAAATGCCTCCACTACTCATGAGTATGTGGAGAATTTAAGGAAACACCTCCAACATGCTTTTGCTTACGCTCAGCGGAATCTAGAAAGATCAGCTGATAGCATGAAGACCCACTATGACCTGAAAACTTCCAGGAAGGAATATCAGGTGGGAGACCGGGTCTATCTATACAACTTCCAAAGAAACCAGGCAAAACAGCGGAAATATTTGCCTACGTGGAAGGGACCCTTTGAGATCATCGACAAAATCACCCCTGTGGCCTACAAAATCCACATCCCCAAAGGTCCTTTGGCAGCGGGGGAAGACAAGTGGGTCCACATAAACCAGTTGAAATGTTGCCATCCCAGGCACACTCTGCAACAACTGGAGGAATCCTCTGGAATCCTAGCTGGTACTGTCTCAGACTAATTCGGTTCCAACCATAAAACATACTACATCTAGTCTCTAAAATATTGTGATTTGCATGAAACTGTATCTTAGTTGTACTGTTTTTTTTTTCAAAATAAGAATGTAATGTTGTGTTATGATGAAATGCATATGCTGCCCCACTATCTCAACAGTGGTGGAAAAATGTCTATGAATAGGTATTGCCGCTCTTCCTTTGTCGTCCTAGGAGAAAGAAAACCGGGAGACGGGCCAAGGAGGACGATCCGGAGACCGGGAGCAGAGACGCAACGGGCCCGGGGTACCGCCCAATATTCCCATCAGGACCGGCGAGGAGAACCGATCGATCCGACCGGATGGAGAAAAAGATGCTGAACTGTGCCATCTATTGGAAGAAGATGAGGAAACATCCCAGATCTTGCGGGTCCCACCAGTGAAGGATCAGATGGCCACCGCAAGAAGGGGGGCTTGTGGGATGTATTTACCCATGCATCCGAGCCCTACCTCAAAACTGTGCAGTACTGACATGAAAACATCATGATGGCCAGAGCTTCCGAGAAAATGCCCAGGGAAGTGCATGAAGAATAGGCTGCCACTCATTTTTGCCGATGTTATGGGCACAGAAGGACACTGCCTAAAACCACCATTGGACTACCCACACAGTAGTCTGAAACCATTGGGAGTGGCAATGCTGATTGCCAAAAGCAAACCCATAACTGTTGGGAATTCATTTTCTTAAATCCCAAAAAGGGGTGCAGTACCAGTACTCACCACTATCCAAACGCCAGCGTTTTAAAACAACACCAGATTTTACTTTTTGTAAAACTGAATAAATGAACCCAAAACATGCCAAAGAAAGACTTACTGAGAGGTGGATCCAATGTAAAGTTATATTCTGAAGTGACTTGAAGGTTTATAACAAGACTGGCTGAGCTGTGGATTTCAGCAGTTTAAGTAAATTTGGACTGAAAGACATTAAAAATCTCAATGTTTAAGAGAAATGAGTGACCTACTTTTGAGTGTCACATAGGTTGCAATTGTTTAAATGTCATAGTTTTAAACTTAGAATCAGCATTCTAGCTGCATATGTGAAATTGTTAGTTTATTTGAATGCAGAAACTGGGGAACAGAAATGACATGTCGCTAAAAACTGGCTTAAAGAGATTCCAATTTGCCTGGCAACTACCCCCATCAGGAGTGAAACTTGAGTCACAGCTGTGTTCCCAGGCCTAGCTGCCCTTTTGCTGCTCACACCAAAAGGGATATGACACTTCCCTGATTGAATTACCTGGGCTCTGCAGGAAATTGAACAAAGCCCTGTCCTGACTCAGGCAAATGTTTTATTGGCGGCAGTCGTAAATGGAGCTTCCTCCTGGAAGTAAAGGGGAGGGGCACTGCCTGTGAGAGCAAGCTGGCTTGGCAGAACTGGAAAAACCAGAAATTCAACCTTGTGCTGGGAGAAAACCACACCCCTTTGGGGCCAGAACATAACTCTAAAAAGATGAATAACTCATAGTACGGGCTTGTGAAAATTATTTAAATGACACCATAATTCTTGTGATTTTTCTGCCCACATTTTAAGAGGTTTTTAGAACCGGTGGCATGTTCAGGGGGGTTTTAGCGGAAAAGAGGATATTACTCAAAATGTGTGCATGTGAAAAATCTGACACTTCATCAACTAATGTCCATACTCCTTGCGCACATGTGTGTAAATTTGGGTTAATGTCCGGAATTGCAAAATCAGTTAAAAAGTGCAAATATTGCCATTTCTGAATGCAAGCTCCCAGGAAGAGCAGAGTTTGGACAGGGTATACCTCCTGTGATATGTGATGGGTGCATGTAATTTCAAACCACTGTGTAGCTATGAAATATGTATTTGGTTCAAATCTAGATTTGTGTGCAAGTTGACAGGAGGAGTGGACTTTCTGCAGGCTGTAAAATGACATCACTCTGACACAACTTAGCTCCCCCAATCAGGGGAGAAATGAAAGCTTGGCCAATGATAAGTGGAGAGGGGCTGGCTAGTGATGCTGATCACACACACCCATTTTAAAAACACATAAAAGCAGAGAGACAGGACAGATAGGGACCTTCAAATCCATTTGCAGCTGGAATCTCTGCCGGGAAAATCCATACTTTACCTCCTTCAACTTCAGAGACCCAGACCAGACCAGCAGAGTAGAGCTGACCTGTTAGCAGAACCAGAGAGAGCTGAACCGGAGTGCAGTCCAAAACCTGACCAGATCCGTGGCAAGGCATATTTCTAAATATATTGTGAGTACATAGCAGAACTGTGCAGAACCAATCTCCTAGTTAAAATAATATAATTCAATCTATTTTAATCTAAGTAGAACTGCCTCCTAACTGTTACCTATCAATTGTAAAGCTGTCACTTGTCATTTTCTAGTTGCAAGCTGCACTTGTCTTTTTGAACTTTAACATTTCAAATCTGAAAAACGACCTTTATTTAATCGCTCATATCTCCGTGACCGTTTGTGCTAGAGACTTCCAGTAAATTTCATCTGGAAGCTGAGATCCTAGGCTTTCATAGGACCCCAAAACGATATTGATAGCCCTTGTAGTTCTTCTGTAATCGCACCAGACGCATTCACAAATTTTACCGCGATTTGCAAATTTCTCCACTTGCAAAAAGATAGCTGCTTTTGCTTTCCTCTGAAAGAAATTCGTTTGCCTCATAAAAACCATCCCTGCATCATTGCTAGTGTGAGCCTGGACTAATATTAACTAGATACCACTCACCCTGAACCTCTAGAGGGAATTAAAAGCATTTTAGCATATTTTTTCTTCATTTCCAGCACATTTAAAAGCATTTGGGCCTGTGTTTTCAACTTCTGTAGTCTAAGTTGCTGGGGTGAACTGAATCACATTTGATTGCATTTCTGAGAACTGTGTGCTTCCCTCCATTTCCTTGCATTGCATAAAAAGGGGGGGTGAATTGTCCAAGAAAGTGATTGCATTGTCTTTTGCTGAAATCCTATCAAGTTATTTTATGTACTGCATTTCATTCCACATTGCATTCATTTGAAACCATAAAAGTATTGTTGCTATCTTATCCATTTCATGTCAACTCCTTAGTGATTATAAAGAAGTGTGCTAGTGCCAGATTCTCCGTTGTTAATCTTTATCATATCAGATTAAGTGTGCTATTCAATTATTAATTTATTATAAAGCGTGATATATATATATTGTTTAAATTATCAATTAAACCTTTTAACTTGCAAAACAGAACTACTTCTTGGCTCAGTGGGGTCAGGGTTATTCAAAGAGAGGGGTGTTATATAGGGGTAGTCATCCAGAACGCATGAACTGGACATAAAGATATATTAATAAGGGTTTCCATTCAGTATCCCAGACTAGGCATTGACTTAGCTGTAGTGTTGAATTGAATCCTCTTACAGTAGTTCACGCATTATAAATAACCAATTAAAATTAAAAAAAATACATCTGTTGTGGGGAGTGCTGGGGCCTTGTCAATAAGAGGGTAGCAGCTCAACTTAGAAGTGCTGATGTTGTCCCATCAAAAGTATAGCAGTCCCACTAAGATAAACTAGCATTGCCTCAACAAAAGCATAGTATTATCGCTGAGAAGATTCAACAATTGTAGAAGCCCTGTTACAGCAGAACTATCCCATCAAGAGTATAGCGAGCTAACTGAGGAGTACCAGCATTGCCCCATTTCAAATATGGTAGCTCTACTAGAAAGTGCTGGCTCATACGCCTCCGCTCCCCGCCCATAGCATTCACCCCCACCACGTGCACACTCAGAGACATACAAACAGTCTCATTTGCCCTCTCCCTGTCCCTGCTCCCTGCCCCTCCCTCGCTTTGCATCTGTAACTCCATTTCTAAAAATTCTTCTGCGTTGGGTGTACCTCTAAATCTGTTCACCCCTCTTGCAAAGAGGGGCGCACAGATGTACAAATACACCAAACCCAAAACGATTTTTAGAAACTGAGGGACAGACTTGTTTTGCATCTGTGCCTCCATTTCTAAAAATCTTTTTTTTTTTTAAACTTTATTTACACAACATCCATAACAAATCCCAATACAATCAGTGTATATCAAATAACACATTAAAAAAAAACAGAAGAAAAGCACATTTTACACAGTACTATGTACACAGCGAGATATACAATACCCTAAATCCCCAACATCTCAAATACATCTCTCAATTACCCCCCCACCAAACAACTATAATATCAATTTAAAACAACTGCAAAAATCTACCCCATATTTTCTCATACAAAGCCAATTTACCAAGTCTCCAATACATCACTCTCTCCATATTTGCCAATTCATGCATCTCAGACAACCACGTCTCCACATTCAATGTCAAAGCATTCTTCCAGTTCCTCAATATAATTCTTCTACCAGTCATCGCCCCCCTGAACAACCACTTCTTCTCACTTTGAGTGAGATCATCCAAAGACTCATCACTCCCCAATATGATCACACTAAAATGCAAAAACCGGGAGACGAACAATCACTTCATCACACACACATCCAATCTCACCCCAAAACAGTCTCACCAGCCTACAATCCCATAGCAGATGTTCCATCGTACCAATCTAACATGAACATCTCCAACAATCTGCACTCTCCAACAACCCTCTGTTACACATTCTCTCAGGTGTCCAATAAATTTGATTAAGAATTTTAATCTGTCTCGATCTTTCCGTGAGTCCCAGCGAGCACAACTTCACATTCATACACATATTTTGCCATAAGCCCTCTGTGATATCCAATCCGATTCTCCTGCCCCATTCCTCTCTTAAAGAATCATTCCCCTGATAACACGACACAAATGCTTTATACAGGTGACTGGCCAGTCCCCCACCCGAACCCACCAAATTCCTTGTAAACAGATCCAATGCAATTTTCCTCTCCAAATCCACAACTCCAATCACACGTTCAAGCTTCACAAAATCAGAGGGTCTAAAGTTTTCAATACCATATTGTTGATGCAATTCCCTTGCATTCATCCAACAACCATTTGCAAACAGATCAGCAACCCACCTCACCCCACCTAGAAACCAATCTGCCCAAAAGACCACCTTGCCATCTATTTTGATAGCAGGATTTAGCCACACCGAGGCACTGGGCTCCCTCAAAGCGTCCACCTTCAAATAACGACACAAGCCCTTCCAGGAGCTCCTCTTGTTATCCATCAGCACATCATGTCCACAACTCTGTCTAGAGACTAA
The DNA here is from genome assembly GCF_040938575.1 of Ambystoma mexicanum. NCBI lineage: Eukaryota > Metazoa > Chordata > Amphibia > Caudata > Ambystomatidae > Ambystoma > Ambystoma mexicanum. Next base: position 1,106,485,170 of record NC_090926.1, read on the forward strand.
TGTCAATACAGCTCTTGGAGTAAGAGGCCCATGGAAACTGGTTTCAGCCTCTACCCAGACATCCTGCAAGTCCTCCACAAATGGAACCAAAAATTCTGAAAAGAAAGCCAGGTGGTATGCCCTGAAATTCAGCACCCCAAGACCACCCCTATGCAATGGCAATTGTAACTGCCACAACTTCAACCTCTGGGGCTTCCTTTCCCACAAGAACTCCTGCAGCATCCTGTCCGACTCTCTCCAAAAAGTCTCAGGGAACATCAAAGGGACCATACTCAAAACATAAGTAATTCTCGGGGTAGATATCATCTTTAAGGCATTCACCTTACCCCACAAAGAAAGATTCAAAAGACTCCATCTCTCAAGGTCCGTCCGCAAACCACTACACATGACCCGCGCATTTTCCTTAACCATGTCCCCTATCTCCGGAGTAAGCCAAACCCCCAAGTACAGCAATTTATCTTTATCTGAAGCCCAAGTCCACCACAAACCTCCTATCAACAGAATGTGTCAAAGGCATAATCTCTGATTTCATCCAATTAATTTTGTAGCCAGAACAATGATGAAACTCCGCAATAACATCCATCAATGCCGGTATAGATTTCTTAAGATCACTAAGGACTAAGAGCATGTAATCCGCAAACAGCCAAATCTTCTGCGCTATCCCCCAGCACGAATGGCCAACCACATCCTCCGCCCTCCTGATAAACTCGGCCAGTGGTTCCAAAGCCAACACAAACAAAGACGTGACAGAGGGCACCCCTGCCTCGTACCTCTCTCCATTTTAATCCTCCCCGACCTCATACCATTGGTGACCACCTCCGCAGTCGGCTCACTATATAGCAACCTGATCCATGAAATAAACCTCATACCAAAACCCATCTTGCCCAACACCGCGTAGAGAAATTCCCAATTCATTCTATCAAACGATTTCTCCGCGTCCAATGACAAAACAGCACTATCCCCCTCCTGACCACTCGTTTTCGATACAATACTCAAAATCTTCCTAATGTTACTGGAGGTCTTCCTACCCTTCACAAAACCAGATTGATCCACATGTATCACAGACGGAAGCAGACGCCCCAACCTGCAAGCCAGCATTTTCGCCAGAATCTTATTATCACCATTAACAAGACTAATGGGCCTATAACTGGAAGGCAGAGTAACATCCCTCCCTCCTTTCAAGAAAACCGATATCAGAGCATGTCAATTAGTCTCAGGAAGTAATCCGATGGTCAACGACTCAACATACATTGCTAGCAACAATCGCAAAGCCAAATCCGGCAGCATCTTATAAAACTCAGCCGGGAACCCATCCGGTCCTGGGGCCTTCCCAGCATTCAACTTACCAAACGCCATCCTAAGCTCATCCAACGAAAAATCCTCCTCCAACAACTCCGAATCATCCACATTAATCCTAGATAGGCCAACTTTATCCAGAAATTCTGTACCCTCACCTGATACCTCCGGCTCATTCTTGTAAGGTTTGTCATAAAAGTCTCTGAAAATGTTGTTTATCTCACCCGGATGATAACTTATACTCCCGTCATGCATACGAATCGACGGAATAGACCGCTCCTCCTCCCGCTTCCTCAGCCTATAAGCCAACCACCTGTCGCATTTTTCACCCTTCTCATAATACGCACATTTCAAATAGAAGTTACTCCAATCATTACGTTCATCAATGAGTGAGTTCAATTTTCTCCTTACCCTTTTAAGTTCACCCACCGCCTCTCCACAAACGGGATCCACCATCACCCTCCTTGACAATTCGGTAAGTTTAGTCTCCAACAATGCCTCCCTTTCAACGCTCTTTTTCCTCAGCCCACTCGATACACCAATTAAATGGCCCCGTATCGTACATTTCAAAACCTCCCAGACAACACTGGGACGCATCACTCCATCATGATTACACTCCACAAAACAGTCCACTTCCTTCCTCAATGTCTCCAAAACATCATCCTTCTGCAGCAATGATACAGTCATCCTCCAAAATGTATGCACAGTCAGTGCATATTGCAGCCGCAATTGCAAAACCACATGCGCATGATCCGTCAAAAGTATGCTACCAATCTCACACGTCTCACAACACTCCGTCATGCGACCAGCAGTCAAAAACATATCTATTCTCGAATAGACCGAATGTGCACCCGAGTAAAAACTGAACTCCCTATTCAAGGGATGTTCCAGTCACCAACAGTCTTGCAAATTATGTTCCAACAGCAAATCCGCCAAGGCCAAATGTTGTCAGTCCGCACCACCCCTATAACGACTTCCATTCCTATCCGCAGACTCATCCAAAACAATATTAAAATCTCCGCCCAACACAACATGCCTGGATCCCAAATCCTGCAATATTTGCGCCACCTTTATGAAGAAGGAACCTTGTGTATAGGCGCGTTACAAATACCATATCATATCATATCATATCGTCATCCACTGATGGTGCATAAATTTTACACAAGGACACCTCAAGACCCTGCACATCAAGTAGCAGAGCAATTATTCTCCCCTCTTTGTCAGACACCTCCTTCAAAACCCTGATCGGGACATTCTTCCTAAACAAAACCACCACACCCCTCGATTTGGTATTAAATGAGGCACCATAGACCGGCCCCACCCAACCTTTCTTCAATTTCTTAATTTCACCCTTTGCCAAGTGAGTCTCCTGCAGGAGACACACATCACCCTTGATATCATCTAAGAAGCGCAAGATTTTCATTCTTTTCTTGACATTATTCAATCCATTGATGTTCCAAGTCACCAACCTCAAATCCTCACCCACCATGTTCACTGTACAATTTTCCCACCCGACAACCCAAGCAACCATAAACAACTGAAGAGAACAAGGAAAAATACACACACCCCCTCCCAAAACACCCAACCCACCCCCGCTGAAACAGATGCAGCCTGTTAGCAGCAACCACAAACCCAAGTAGTAATACACAAAACTCATACCAAAGTCCCAAGTCCCGACCCTCTCCCCATCAAACATAGAGCCACACTTAACCTTTTGAACACAAACCCCATCACTTCCCATCCAGCTTACTCCCAATGCTACAGAACACCACAAGTTACACAATTGAAATGCTTCTCACTCCGCCCAAACATCTCCACGTATTGGGCCACAAACCCAATACAAGTTGTTCAAACAACACCTATTCAGCACAACACAAGTACAATCCCACCACAGCACCCATCAGCCCCCCGGGCCCTATTACCGAACATTGGAGGAAAAAGCACACCATTCTCACTCCAGGGGAGCCCAAATCTGGCATCGAATGGGCATCCAACCAGCTCATATGAAAATTCCCCGAACAAACAGTCCCCCACCACCCACACACTGGAAAGTCAATCAGCTGGCCATAAGAAATAATGACAGATCATCAAAGACCCATCAACATTAATAAATCGACGTGCATGCACGCAAGCATGCAAATTGCAGGTTCGGAAGCTGCAAAAACCAATATACACGCGTACATTGCACTCACACTCAAGAGTCAAACACACACCAGAGCCCAAGCTCAATCCCATACAACAGAAACATTCCAAATCCACCCATTGCCATATACACAATCAGCAATATACCCACATGTTACAGGCCTGTTGGCGAATTCGTGGAAGCGTTATCAACCTACAAATACAGATAGGCCATCTAGGAGATGCCCAGACAACCGGAAACCAAAGCAGCAACATTAGCCAAATGGAAACAATGCCTGCATAAGGACACCAATTTTTGAAATCCTTCTAGCCAGGAACCAGGCAATTCCAAAAAGGGGGGGGGGACAAAGGGAGGGGTAATACCATCTTGCCAATAGGGGTGCACAAATGTACAAATACATTCAACCCAAAACGATTTTTAGGAATTGAGGGACAGATGCAAAGCAAGAGCCTCTTGCTTTGCATCTGTCCGACAATTTCTAAACATCGTTTTTCCTCGGCTTAAACCGGGGCCGCCAGAGAGAGACACAGTATGGATAGAACAACGGGCCTTCCATACTGCGTCTCTTCTCTCCAGTGGGGCAGGTGGGCTCAGCCCGACTTCATTCTGCCGGGGGCCCGGGCCCCGCAGCCCCCCGTACTCTGCGCCCCTGAATGCAGGTGCACAAAAGGCTATAGCACCTCATTTGCAGCGCAGGTGCATTCAGTGTTGCTTTCAAGGTCTAGTAGTCTATTCAGGCATTATGCCAAACGTGCCACGTCTGTGAACGGTACATTTACGTCAGTGCTCAGCAGATGTTATATTGAAGTTAGTGTTGAGCCTGTGGTAGGTGACCTGTCTGGTAGGGGACCTGCACCCAAGTAAGTACTCCCGAGCCGGAGGCTTAACTCGTAAGTCACCTGTTTGTGTTTTGTCCTGGGTCTTTGTGTCCCTTTCTTCACATGCTCAAACGTTGGTGCAAATCTTGTTCTGAACTTTGTGTTCTTATACAACCACCCTTCCTGGGAAGGCCTCCATCTGTTGTAAAAGGAAAAGGAAAATGGGAAGCCTAGCCTAGCGCTTGCTGTGGCAGAGCTCGTGCAGGTCTCCTTGTCCGGTGTCCAGTGGGTACTCAGCACAAAGGGAAGCTTGAAAGGCAGTAGTTGCAGGTGATCAAAGCCTCCGTTCGAAGCGTGGTGATTGGCACAACTAGAAAGAGTGAGAAAAACAAAGGCGAGGCATGTAATGCAGGCTTCTATTGATGATTAGGGCCTTCTTTCTACTATGTCTCATTGTCCAAAGAGGGGGAAAAACAGACTTTGATTTAACCTTTCCACTCACAGGGGGAGAGATTCTCAGGCATCAGGTGCCCAGAAAGCCCGTTTTAACGTCCCGAGTGACGCACAGGTGTTACAGAGGGATTTCCAAGGGACCTAATGGCAGGGAATACCTCCTCTCATCCTCTGGTTCTATTGCTATTAGCTCCCTTGAAAGGGGGGCAGAAAGAGGGATATTTGTACAAAGGTCTGGCAGCAAGAGGTTGCTCTAAAGTGTGTGTTGTTGAGCAGCATGGCGAGAGAGGTATCCTACTAGAGTCAGCGCCAGGGTGCCTTTGGCCTGGGCGAACCTGGCGATCACCCTGGGTGTAAAATGTATTGGTGTTGGTGCATTTTGGTGGTGTAAAAACTGTAAAGGGGAGTTTGGGAGCAGTGTATGGCATTGGCATAGCAGTTTGCTGACGCCTGGGCAATGAAATGGCCGAAGCACCATTCGGACATTGACCCTCGCACTCACATCTGGCGGCCTGCTGTTGTTGTGGAAACTGTGCAAGTTCAGAAGTAGGAGCAAAATAACTGCATTTTACTATATGGCCCTTACATTTTCATTTGTATGCACTAATGCTTGTTTTCAGTTGCACTCCTGTTGGACTATGCTTAAAGTCCGGTGTGGAGTGATCTGTTTTCAAGCTGCAGCTGCCATTTGCAGCCTGACGCTGCTGCCGGCATCCATGAACGTGGTTCCCGCCCCCACTTTTTGTCGCCATGCCGTTTTCATTTTCTCATCTCTCTTTCTATCTCCTCCCACCTTGTACCCTCTCCCTGTTATAAGTGTAGTATTGATGCCCCTCGCCTGTGCTCCAAAGCAGAGCGCCCTCCCTTATCTGGGGTTGCCTTCTTGAACCTGTTGGGTCAGTTTCAAGCACTGGTTTCTCATGTGTGTGGGCGGGCAGGTTCAGGGAACAGTCACCCACCCTCTCCTTGTTTCCAGTTTCGATGTACACCAGCGTGTGAGTGGAGAAATGTGCCAAAGCAACAGTTACTTTCAGTGTGTTAGGGCTCAATATTTGCAATATGCAAGACAGGAGCGTTCTCTTCCCAGCACTTGTTTGCTTTTCCCAGGGACATCATTTAGGGGTCGCCAGAGTTCGTGAGAGCAACCTCTGTTTGTTGGTTTGCAACCTCTGGGCCAATCCTTCGACTCCAGGAAAATCCACTAATCAGAATCCTGCAAATGGGCCGGGGGCGTGGCTAATTTGAATCTGCGCCGAGACACGCACTTCGCTGGGCTCCATTTTGCTTCAGCCAGCACTGAACACTCGTGAGACCTGTCTGCAACTTTGCAGGTCCCCCGCTACGACGTTCTTCAGAGTTACTGACTCTTAGGTGAGGACTGAGGCCGAGGAGACAACAACTGTGTTGACTGAGACAAGGCAAGGCGAAGGTCACAGAAGTCACTCACACCTAGGCAGGCCAGGCCCACCGGGTAGTGGTGGAAGAGATAAGGACACAGCCCAGCACAGGCCTTGCAAGGGCGGGCGGTCTGTGCATATCATATGTGCTTGGGTAGCTATTAGCTAACTGTGTTTTCACTGCATCGAAGCAAAAGCTAAGCTGTAACCTTTTCGTATGTAACCTCTAAAGTCAGAAAATGTGTGATGGCTTGTATCGCTAATGCGCAATCTTTGAATAGTTATTCTCTAGTCTATGTGCTTGGTTTAGTTGAGACATGGTGGGCCAGTAAGTCGGAAAGTCTGTATTAGGAGAGAGATCCAGTGTGACAAACGTTCAACAGACAAGCTGCTGTGGTGTTAGAACCCTGTAGTTTAACCTTTCTGGAGGTGTATGGTGTAATTTGACCCCACCCCAAAGTGATATCGCGGGATGGAAATTACCTTTCACTCCTTGACAAAACAGGAAGTGGAATCACATAGCATTGCTCCGAAGTAGACTACGAAAAATATGGTTACGATATCACTATAATATGATATACATTTCATACAAGAATGGATCTCCATATGTATCGTTAAGATCAGTGTGTATAGGCCCATATTACCAAATTACAGTGAATGCAAGCAGATGTCCATGGCCAAATGATAATTATGTGTTATTATATAGTACTTGCGCTTACTTATGGTTACATTTACTTTCGCTTTATATATATAGAAAAAATATACATACAATTTCACACAACCTGTGTTGGTACTCATTTATCGACCTCAGAAGGATGAAAGGCTGAGTTGAGGTGTTTAAGAACAGACAAAATCAGTGGCTCACCCCCTGAAGTGTGCCCGAAATAAACCTTTAATGAGTCTATCAATTATTTTATAGAATTCCAGAAAGACAAAATAATTTGGTATTCCTATTCTTTCTTATTTAGGGTCACTCACTGCTGAAAGTGTTAACTTGTGGAACCCCTTCTCATTTTTTTAAGAGGCCTGAACAAGAAAACCAGCCACTCCAGAAGCAAAGAGCCACAGGACCGTGTATTAAAAAAAAAGAAACAAAAAAAAGGACACTTTTAAAAAACCTTTTTTATTTTAGGTGTAGCCAGGTAGACCACGAAGGTAGCAGGGGAGACCTCAGGGGTCGCAGTTGCAACCCCTCGCATAGCAGGAGAGACCTCAGGGGTCGCAGTTGCAACCCCTGGCGACCCCTACATGGCATCCCTGGTTTATAAGAGTTAAATGTGTTGACACACCTTCTTTAATTTCATGTATTTTCTTTCCATTGCATCATCATTTGGCCTTGCAGGTCTGTTTACATTCACAGTAATTTGGTAATATGTGTCTTATACACCCTGATATTAATGCTACATATGGTGATGCATTCTTGTATGAAATCTATGTATACCATATGAGTGATATTGTAACCATATTTTTCTTAATGTACTGAGGAACAGTGCTATGTCATACCACTTTCTGTTTTTTCAAGGGTTGAAAGGTCGAGTGCCATCACTTCCTGTGATGTCATTTGGGGTGGAGTCAAATGACATAACTTCCTGTGATTTCAACAAAGGTCAAGGGTTGTGTGGTGTCACTTCCGCTGCCCCTGGCATTTTGGTGAAATGACATCCCTGGCTTTTCCTGTTTCACTTGACAGGGAGAGAGAGAAAGAGGGGGTGTGTTGGTGCCAGCAACCCCAGCGCATCGAAAGCAGTGCACCTGTCCCTTCTCAAAGCAACCCCACACCTACTCTATTGTTTTGCTACGAGAATTTGACAAAACGAAGACATGAATATACAGCGTGTCTCGCAGAGAATACGCACACTTTTTCCAGCAGGGATATATTTCCTGGCAACATCACCATGTCACCTGTCACGTTGAAGTAGAGTGAAAGTACTGTGAGAGCAGGCGACTGGTTGGGGCATGTGATGTTATCGATAAAATGTCATGCTGCCCGGCAGGCAATAACCATGAGGGTTCTGTCTACCCAGCCACTGTACACGAGCCTTTTGT